>NC_058522.1:62957513-63557513 GCF_904849725.1 Hordeum vulgare subsp. vulgare | reverse complement strand
TGACGGAAATTGTCTGTTCCCGTCCACGACCAGCGTACCAAAATTGTAGCGGGTAGTAGCAGTGTAACGAGTAGCGGCAGTGGCAAGGAACAACAGTAGTGACAGTAGTAGCAAGTAGCAACAGTAGCAAGCGACAGTAGCAAGTAGCAACAGTAGTAACAGTAGCAGCAACAGTAGTAACACCAGTAGCAACAGAGCAAGACAAGTAACAGCAGCAGTGGGACAAACTCATAGGCAATGGGTCGGTGATTTGTTTGGATGATATTCATCATATAACAGTTATAACACGAATAGATACGTGGCTAGCTCCCGTTCGTCAATGTGATGTAGGCATGCATTCCGTGTGTAGTCATACATGCTTAGGAAAAAGAACTTGCATGACATCTATTGTCCATCCCTCCCGTGGCAGCGGGGTCCAAAAGGATACTACGGGATATTAAGGTTCTCCTTTTAATAAAGAACCGGAACAACGCATTAACACTTTGTGAACTCATGAACTCCTTAAACTATGATCATCACCGGGAGTGGTTCCGGTTATTGTCACTCCGGGGTTGCCGGATCATAACACATAGTAGGTAACTACAACTTGCAAGATCGGATCTAAAACACACATATATTGGTGACAACATAATAATTTCAGATATGAAATCATGGCACTCGGGCCCTAGTGACAAGCATTAAGCATAGCAAAGTAGTAGCAAAATCAATCTCAGAACATAGTGGATACTAGGGATCAATCCCCGTCAAAACTAACTCGATTACATGATAGATCTCATCCTACTCATCACCGCCTAGCGAGCCTATGAATTGATTACTCACGAACGATGAAGAGCTTCATAGAATTGGAGAGGGAAGAAGGTTGATGATGACGATGGCGACGATTTCCCCTCTCCGGAGCCCAAAACGGTATCCAGATCTGTCCTCCAGATGAAGAACAGGATGTGGCGGCGCCTCCGTATCGCAAACGCGATGAAATCTTCTCTTCTGATTTTTTTCTGGCGAAAGTGAATTTATAGACCTGAGATTGGGGGCGGCAGAGCCACGTGGGCCCCACAAGCTTGGTTGCCGTGGCCAGGGGGTGGCCGCGGCAATAGGGCTGGTGGTCCACTGTCCCACCCCCTCTGGTGGATCTTTGCGCAGATATTTTTCATATTTTCCAGAAAAATTCTCCATAAATTTTCAGGACGTTCCGAGAACTTTCATTTCTGCACAAAAACAACACCATGGCAATTCTGTTGAAAACAGCATCAGTCCCGGTTAGTTCCATTCAAATCATGCAAATTAGAGTCCAAAACAAGGGCAAAAGAGTTTGGAAAAGTAGATACGATGGAGACGTATCAAACTCCCCCAAGCTTAAAACCTTGCTTGTCCTCAAGCAACTGAGTTGACAAACTGAGAGAGAAAGAAAAAAAACTTTGACAAACTCTGTTTGATCTTGTTGTTGCAACTATGTCTAACTCATAACCAGAATTTCGGGAAGATCACAAGTTAACCACATAAGCAAGTGACACAAAGGTCTCACGGTAAACTAATATCAATGGCATAATCAGCTAGCAAGCAAATAATAATGAGTTTCAGATACCAACAATTCAATCAAAACAAGCATGAAGAAATATGAATAGGTGGTATCTCGCTAGCTCTTTCTGAGACCGCAAAACAAAAATGCAGAGCACTTTCAAAGATCAAGGACTGACTAAACATTGTAATTCATAGCAACGAAGATCCAGTCATAGTCATACTCAATATCAATCAAAAGCAAAGAATAAAAATGACAGAGGTGCTCTCTAATTGGTGCTTATATAAGAAGAGGATGACTCAACAGGAAAATAAATAGACAGGCCGTTCGCAGAGGGAAGTATTGATTTGCAGAGGTGCTAGAGCTCAAGCTTTGAAAACAGATAATAATTTTGGGTGGCATGCTTTCAATGTCAACGCAACGACCAAGAGTTCTCAATATCTTCCACGCTACTCATGCTATAGGCGGTTCCCAAACAGAAAAGTAAAGTTTTAGCTCCCCCACCACCAATCAATCACACTCCACGGCTAGCTGAATCCTCGGGTACCGTCCATCCTAACATCAATCCAGGGGGAGTCTTGTTTTACAGTTATGTTTTCGATTTAAGCATGGAACTCGACATTCCAATTACCGGCCCCTTTTTCGTGAATGACAGTGAATAAACAAATGTCGAGGATAACACGCCTAACATGGAAGATACCAATAGCCCCCTGTTACCACATGAGCGATTTGGGCATGCAAAACAGATTATTTCTTGAAGGTTTAGAGAATGGCACATGCAAATTTACTTGGAACGGCAGGTAAATACCGCAAATAGGTAGGTATGGTGGACTCTCATGGAAAAACTTTTGTGTTTATGGAAGTGGATGCACAAGCAGTATTCCTCTTAGTACAAGTGAAGGCTAGCAAAATACTTGGAAGCGACCAACTAGAGAGCGACAATAGTCATCAAGATGCAATGAGTTTGACTAACATGGAGTGCAAGCATGAACATGATATAAATCACCATGAACACGAATATCATAGAGGCTATGTTGATTTTGTTTGAACTACATGCATGAACATGCGCCAAGTCAAGCCACTTGAGTCATTCAAAGGAGAATACCATCCTATCATACTACATCATAGTCATCTCAAAATCTATGTTGGCATTCAAGACAAACCATTTTAAGCTCCTAGCTAAATAAGCATGGCATCAGAAACTATGATCTCTAAGTTGTTATTGCAAACATGGTTCTCTCACAACAAAGCTGAATCTAGGCCGACAAGCTAGTCATATTTACAAAAACAACATAGATAGAGTTCATACCAGCTTTTTCAGTCTCAGTCACTTCATCATATATCATCATTATTGCCTTTCACTTTCACGATCAAACGATGTGAACAATAATAAGCGTGCTCGTGCAATGGACTAAGCTCAAATCTGCAGGCAAACACAAAGGAGAAGACAAAGTAATATGGATCTTTGAAAGCTAAACAGGTATGCACGCAAGAGCCACTAAACATTGTAACCAATATCTTCTACCTTGACCTAAAGAAAAAGAAAACTATTTACACGGGAAAGCTCCCAACAAGCAAAAGAAGAAAGGAAAATCTTTTTGGGCTTTCTTAAAAGGACAAAAACAAGAAAACAAGAAAACAAAAATAAACTAGCCTGGATAGTGGCAAAGTGTAAACACCGGCTAACAAAGTAAAAGCATAAGCATGAATGTAAGGTCGGTGAGAACACGTACTCCCCCAAGCTTAGGCTTTTGGCCTAGCTTGGTCTACTCCCAAGGAGGGAAATAACCAGCTCCAGGGTACTCCGGAGCGGACTGTGGATGCCACTGCTGTGTGAGCTCCTCTGGCTCCCACTGATAAACTGGCGTCTGGTACTCGACTAGCGGCTCGAGCTCGGGCACCTGTGGTTGGGCCAAGCCCCAATACGCGTAGATGTCCGAAGGCAAAATAATGTACCTGTCTGCATGAAGATCAAACAAAGAAGGAGCAGGCAAAGTAATATTCTCTCGAGTACCCTGACTAAATACCAGGTTATAAATCATCCGTCTACTAGCATCTCTGTCCAGAAAATCATGGCGAACCATGCTGTCATAATCCAGATATATCTCAGAAAGAAGCATCTCTTCTTCCTCGCGAAGTCTAATGGGTATCTCAAAGTGTCTAGCAAGACGACTAGCATAGATACCTCCATAGACGACACCTTTGGAACGGTTTGTGTTCAACCGCTGACCTACTGTAGCACCTAGGCTATAGGTCTTAGTGCTATGAAGGCTTTCGCGCAAAACCGCAAGGTCTGGAGAGCTAAGTGATCCAGCCTCCCCACGGCCAATCAAACATTTTCCCACAAATAATGAGAAGTACCGAAGCACAGGAAAATGTATGCTAGCAATTCTAGTGCGAGACACTCCTCTCTTATCTCCAATAGCAATAGTACCAATGAAATCCTCCAAGTCCCGTGGACGAGGATCATGAATATCCCCAAAATAAGGTAATTTGCATGCATTGCAAAAATCATGTAGTGTCATGCACTGGGGGATATCGTACAACATGAACTCAACCATGGGAGGATTCTTCCTCGGATAAAAGTTGAAGCTTTGAACGAAAATATTGGTGAGGAGGAGGTATTGTGAGCACTTATCTTCAACGAACACGGTAAGACCTGCATTCTCCACCAAGTAATAAAAGTCTTCATAAAGCCCGGCGGCGCGTAAAAACTCATCACTTGGCCACTCGCACGCTCGAACTTCTGTGACTCGAGGAACCACGTACTTGGGGAGGTTCTTCTCATCCTCCTTGGGGTTACGTCTTGAAGAGCCTCTCAAGAACCTCCTCATCTTTTCCTTTTCTAGCTCTGAAAAATTCTGAAATTTTTAGAGACTTCGAAAGAAAAGTGAATAAAGATTAACCCAACTCGTAGCAACTACTCCTACTAGTGCGTAGAGACCGTATCACGCGCTAACACTACTTGGGACCACCTAAAATCAACATTTCAAGCTCAAGAACAGGGTCACCAAGGTAGCAAGAATTCGCAAAGGATAAAGCACTAGAGCGAAAACTAATTGGACCAATGGAGGAGTCACTTACCAAGGAGTAATTTCCCCAAAATGGTTCGGAGAATGGTCCTTTGAGCAAGGAGATCGAAAATCACAGCCAAATGAGCAAGAACACGGGTTTGAGCTGCGAAACAATTTTTCTGGAGGAAGAAGAAGAGGATAGGAGCTGCAATGAGTGGAGGGGGCCCCTGTGGCCCCACAAGCTTGCTCCCCGTGGCCAGGGGGGTAGCCTGCGGTGACTGGGCTTGTGGCCCACTGGGGTGGCCCCCAGGCCAGCTCTCTGTCCCAGTATTTTTGAAATATTCCAGAAAAATCATACTAGATTTTCAGGACCATCGGAAAACTTTTATTTTCGAGGTATTTTTCTCCGGGACGCTAAAACAAAAAACAGGGAAAACTAAACTAAACCTATCATTTTTATTCTAAGCAAAAGAAAGTGAAAGCTTAAAACAGAGGTATGTGACTCTTTGGTTCATCCATTTCATGGTCATCGAAAGTAATCCGTCAATGGGGTTGATCAAATCCTTATGACAAAACTTTTCTCGAATCGCAAGAGAGAACGGAGAATTTCCGAATAGCCACTTAGTCACCTCAATGGGGATATGAATCTCCCCAACAAGCAAATCATACTTCATCTTAACACGAGGAATAGGGCATTCAAAGCTCCCAATAAGGATCGATGAAGTTTTTTCGATAGCATTGATGCAATGTACTTGATATCGTTTCTTCCGAAAGTGCACGGTATGCTCATTACCGTTGACATGGAAAGTGACATTGCCTTTGTTGCAATCTATAACAGCCCCTGAAGTGTTTAAAAAGGGTCTTCCGAGGATGACCGCCATGGCATCGTCCTCGGGAATATCCAAGATATACAAGTCTGTTAAGATAGTGGTGTTAGCAACCACAACAGGCACATCCTCGCAAATGCCGACAGGGAAAGCAGTTGATTTGTCGGCCATTTGCAGAGAGATTTCAGGGGGTGTCAACTTATCCAGTTCAAGTCTATGATAAAGAGAGAGAGAGTCATAACACTAACTCCGGCTCCAAGGTCACATAAGGCAGTTCTTACGTAGTTTCCTTTAATGGAGCAAGGTATAGTGGGCACTCCGGGATTACCAAGTTTCTTAGGAGTTCCACCTTTGAAAGTGTAATTGGCAAGCATGGTGGAGATCTCAAGATCTGGTATCTTCCGTTTATTAGTCACGATATCTTTCATGTACTTGGCCTACAGAGTAATTTTAAGCATATCAACTAACCGCATCTGCAAAAAGACGGGTCTTATAATTTCAATAAAGCGCTCAAAATCCTCATCATCCTTTTTCTTGGATGGCTTAGGAGGAAAGGGCATATGTCTCTGAACCCATGGCTCTCTTTCTTTACCATGTTTCCTAGCAGTGAAGTCATTCTTATCGTATCTCTTAGGTTGTGGGTTATCAGGATTAATTGTAGGTTCAATCTCCACATCCTTATCATTGCTAGGTTGAGCATCATTATGAACATCGCTGTCCACATTGTCACCAGGTTCATGTTCATCACCAGATTGTGTTTCTGCATCAGACGCAGAAATATCATTTGGTTCTTCAGGTGTGACAGTATTAGGTGAAGCAACATGTAGGTTTCTATCATCCTTCTTCTTCTCCTTAGGATGACTGGGTGTATCAGCATTAATTCCTTGAGCATCTTGATCAATTCTCTTAGGATGGCCATCAGGATACAAAGGTTCATCAGTCATTTTGCCTCCTCTAGTAACGACTCTGACAAAGTTGTCATTTAATTCATTGAGCAAGTCATTCTGAGCTTTAAGTACTTGTTCTACCTGAGTAGTAATCATAGAGGCATGTTTACTCAGAAGCTTCAGATCATTGACATTTCTGTCTACACAAGCACTTAAGTGACTAAGCATACAAGTACTTTGTTCCAAATGTCTGCTAACATAGTCATTGAAACTCTGTTGTTTGGCAACAAAGTTGTCAAATTCATCAAAGCATAGGCTAGCAGATTTATCAAAAGGAATATCACTCTCATCAAACCTACGCAGAGAATTTACTTCTACTACCTGTATCGGGTTATCGAGACCATGGATCTCTTCGATAGGTGGTAGATTTTTGACATCTTCAGATCTAATGCCTTTCTCTTGCATAGATTTCTTGGCTTCTTGCATATCTTTGGGACTGAGGAATAGAATACCTATTTTCTTCGAAGTTGGCTTAGGAGGTGGTTCGGGAATAGTCCAAGCATTATCATTGATCAAGATGTTATTCAGTAGAGTCTCAGCTTGTTCTATAGTTCGTTCCCTAAAAACACAACCGGCACAACTATCTAGGTGGTCTCTAGAAGCATCGGTAAGTCTATTATAGAAGATATCAAGTATCTCGTTCTTCTTAAGAGGGTGATCAGGCAAAGCATTATGTAGCTGGACGAGGCTCCCCCAAGCTTGTGGGAGACTCTCTTCTTGGAGTTGAGCAAAGTTGTATATTTCCTGCAAGGCAGCTTGCTTCTTATGGGCAGGGAAATATTTCTCACAGAAGTAATAGATCATATCCTGGGGACTACTCACACATCCAGGAGCAAGAGAAGTGAACCAGGCTTTAGCGTCATCCTTTAGAGAGAAAGGAAACTGCTTAAGGATATAGTCATGGCGGATCTTCTCCTCACTAGTGAAAAGGGTGGCTATATCGTATAGTTTGGTAAGATGGGCTACGACCGTTTCAGATTCATAACCGTGGAAAGGATCAGATTCGACTAGAGAGATTATCTCAGGGTCGACAGAGAATTCATAATCCTTATCGGTGATAAAGACAGGTGAAGTGGCAAACTTCGGGTCGTATTTCATCCTAGCTTTCAGAGATTTTTCCTTCCACTTGAGAAGTAATTTCTCAGCGTCATAGGCATCCTTACACGCAAGAAAATCCTCAGCTATCTCTCCCTCCATAACGTAACCCTCAGGTATATCAGGCAATTCATATCTAGGAGAGCTAGATCCAGCAGGAGAAAAAGCAGGTTCTATCTCAATAGTATCAGCAGTTTCAGAAGCATCACGAGCATTGGCAGTAACTCTAGTAATATGAGCATCAAGGAACACCCCTAGTGGAACATCAGGCAAAGTAGTATCTCTAGCAGTATCAAGCATAGCATCATCACACAAAATAGCATCTCTAGCATCATCAGGCAAAGCAGTATCAAGCATAGCATCTCTAGCAGTATCAGGCATAGTATCTCCAGCAGTATCAGGCGTAGCATCAGGCATAGTATCAAGCATAGTATCTCTAGCAGTAGCGTCATAAGCATCATCAAGCACAGGCGACACATCATGATTTCTAGCAGGAGGTGATGTCGCAAACTTACTCATAACTGAAGGTGAATCAAGTGCAGAGCTAGATGGCAGGTCCTGACCTCCCCTCGTAGTTGAGGGCAAGACTTTTGTTTTTGGATCTTTCAGATTCTTCATAGTGATCAGCAGATATAAATGACAAGTGACTCAGAGAATATAGCAATACCTCCCAGGCAACAGCGCCAGAAAAAATGCTGACTCTGTGACAACAGACCTTCCCTTGCAACGGCACCAGAAGAATGCTGCTAGCACTCCCCGGCAACGAAACTAGAAGAATGTTGTTGACGGCCCACCAGCGCGTGGGTTCGCAGCAGTTTTTGAGGGTAGAGTATTTGACCCAAATTTGTTGATACACCAATAGGAGGTGAGAGGATACTCTCAAGTATTAGCAGCTGAATGTGTCAGATTCAACCACACCTGAAAGATTAGTATCTGGAAGAAAACAGTCCCCAGCAAATTAGTATGATAACAATGGTGTCAGAAACGATCTGTTGATGGCAGACTATTCCTAACGATTGTATCAATGGCACCAGAAGTTGCCCGTTGACGGAAATTGTCTGTTCCCGTCAACGACCAGCGTACCAATATTGTAGTGGGTAGCAACAGTGTAACGAGTAGCGGCAGTGGCAAGGAACAACAGTAGTGACAGCAGTAGCAAGTAGCAATAATAGCAAGCGATAGTAGCAAGTAGCAACAGTAGTAACAGCAGCAGCAACAGTAGTAACAGCAGTAGCAGCAGAGCAAGACAAGTAAGAGCAGTAGTGGGACAAACTCGTAGGCAATGGGTCGGTGATTCATTTGGATGATATTCATCATGCAACAGTTATAACACGGAGAGATATGTGGCTAGCTCCCGTTCGTCAATGTGATGTAGGCATGCATTCCGTGTGTAGTCATACGTGCTTAGGGAAATGAACTTGCATGACATCTATTGTCCATCCCTCCCGTGGCAGCGAGGTCCAAAAGGATACTACGGGATATTAAGGTTCTCCTTTTAATAAAGAACCGGAACAACGCATTAGCACTTGATGAACACATGAACTCCTCAAACTATGATCATCACCGGGAGTGGTTCCGGTTATTGTCACTCCGGGGTTGCCGATTCATAACACATAGTAGGTAACTACAACTTGCAATACGGATCTAAAACGCACATATATTGGTGACAACATAATAATTTCAGATCTGAAATCATGGCACTCGGGCCCTAGTGACAAGCATTAAGCATAGCAAAGTAGTAGCAACATCAATCTCAGAACATAGTGGATACTAGGGATCAATCCCCATCAAAACTAACTCGATTACATGATAGATCTCATCCTGCTCATCACCGCCCAGCGAGCCTACAAATAGATTACTCACGAACGTTGAAGAGCTTCATGGAATAGGAGAGGGAAGAAGGTTGATGATGACGATGGCGACGATTTCCCCTCTCCGGAGCCCAAAACGGACTCCAGATCTGTCCTCCAGATGAAGAACAGGATGTGGCGGCGCCTCCGTATCGCAAACGCGACGAAATCTTCTCTTCTAATTTTTTCTGGGCGAAAGTGAATTTATAGAGCTAAGATTGGGGGTGGCAGAGCCACGTGGGCCCCACAAGCTTGGTTGCCGCAGCCAGGGGGTGGCCGCGGCAACAGGGTTTGTGGCCCACTGGCCCATCCCCTCTGGTGGATCTTTGTGCAGGTATTTTTCATATTTTTGAGAAAAATTCTCCGTAAATTTCCAGGACGTTCCAAGAACTTCCATTTCTGCACAAAAACAACACCATGGCAATTCTGCTGAAAACAGCGTCAGTCCGGGTTAGTTCCTTTCAAATCATGCAAATTAGAGACCAAAACAAGGGCAAAAGAGTTTGGAAAAGTAGATACGATGGAGAAGTATCATTAGTGCAACGCCCTATCTACGCCTCCAAGCAAAACTACCCCCACTACCAGAAAATGTGTTATGGTGTTTACATTGCCGCAAAAAAGTTGAAGCAATACTCCAAGAGCATGCCATCACCGTGGTGAGCACCGCTCCACTTTAATAAATCATGGGAAACCGTGACGCGACTGGCTGGATTGCCAAGTGGTCCATCTCCATGGCTGACCACGACATCTGCTATGAGCCTCGCACTGCCATCAAGTCTCAGGTGGTGGCCGACTTCCTTGTCGACTGGGCTGAAACCCAGTTTGAGCTGCCGCCTCCAGATTCAACTCATTGGTGGATGCACTTCGACGGCTCGAAGATGCGAACTGGTCTGGGAGCAGGCAGTGTCTTGACGTCTCCGAAAGGAGACCAGCTCAAGTATACTCTCTAGATTCACTTCGCCGCCTCCAACAACGTCGCCGAGTACGAAGCGCTCGCTCACGGCCTCCGGCTTGCCAAGGAGATTGGTATCCGGCGGCTCCATTTCTTCGGCAACTCGGACCTCGTGGTGCAGCAAGTCTCTGGCGAATGGGACGCCAGGGACGCCAACATGGCGAGCTACCGCTTCCTCATCCAGCAGCTCAGCGGCCCTTTCGAGGGTTGCGAGTTTCACCACGTTCCCAGGGTGGACAACGAGGCGGCTGATACATTGGCCAAGATTAGCTCTACAAGACAAGCAATTCCTACCGGCGTCTCCCTCGAACAGCTGCACAAGCCCTCCATCAAGCCGCATCCAGAGTCGGTGTCAATTTTTGTGCTGGTTGATCCCTCGGTACAAGCGTCGTCATCTGCGCCAGCTGTGCCGACTCCAATTGTTGCACCGGCTACACTGGCTCTGCCAACTCCAATTGTTGCACCGGCTACAACTACTTCGCCGGCTACGACTACTTCGCCGGCTACAACAACAAATCCGGCTTCGCCAAGCCTCGAATCCTGCCGTCTCGACACCTAGTGGGTGGACGTCATGGAGGTAGACGGCGAGCCGGCTTCCACGACGGCATCAGAAACACAGAGTCTCGAGCCTGCGATTGCTTCATCAAGCGTGAGGGCTGCAAAAGCCCCTGCCACTCAGGTCGAAACGGAGCCAGCCCTTGTGTCGGCTCCCTCGTGGGCTCAACCCATCTTGGCCTTCCTTCTTCACGGCGAGCTTCCTCAAGATGAGGCGGAGGCAAGGCAGATTCAGCGCAGATCAGCAGCCTAGACCATCATCAATCGCGAGCTGGTTCGGCGTAGCTTGAGTGGCGTGTTCCAGCGCTGCGTCAAATCGGAAAAGGGGCAGGAGATCCTCACAGACATTCACCAGGGGGAGTGCGGGCATCATGCCACCTCTAGAACCCTGGTGGCCGAGGCGTTTCACCTTGGATTCTATTGGTCCATGGCCCTCGAGGAGGCCGTGGACATGGTCAACAAATGTGAGGGTTGCCAACGCTTTCGCCAGAGCCACATGCCACCTTCGGCCCTCAAAACCATCCCCTTGTCATGGACATTCGCCGTCTGGGGGTTGGACATGGTGGGACCATTCAAGACCGCTCGAGGCGGCATGACTCATCTCTTGGTAGCCATTGATAAATTTACCAAGTGGATCAAGGCTAGGCCCATCAAGAAGCTTGACAGCCACATGGCCGTCAGGTTCATGTCACATCCCTGATCCCTACTAGAGTATAACAAGTTTGTGCTCATGTCTTATTCATTGCATCCAAGAAAATGAAATGAAATCAAAAGCAAAGCAAAGAAAACAAAAGAAAACCGTAACAACTCTATATTCAAAAGCAATTCAAATTTGGTGGAAAATTAAAGTTTCCAAAATGGCCATTAGAAAAGTTCATCATTTTTGATAAATGTTGAAAACAAAATATCAGGGTGAAATATATTTTCAAAGTGCTTTTGGCATTTTAAATTAAAGTTAAAAGCTACTGAAATCAACTATATAATTGATTTCAAATGATCCAAAGTTTTTAAAAATGCTGAAACTTTTATTTATATTTGGAAATATTCCAAATAACATTTCAGCATGTTTCAAACTATTTTAGGAATAGTTTGGAGGAAACAATAAAACAAAACCATATCAGAAATGTTTTAACAGAAATATGAAAGAGGAAAAAATGGAAAAAGGATTATCAGACGCTTACCTTGGCCCAGGCCCATCTCCCCCTCTTCTGTCGTCTTCCTCCTTCGCCAGTCGGAGCAGCAGGTGGCCGTTGCTTCCTCCGGCGCGGCCACGCACCTGTGAGCATGCCTGGCTTGCCCGGATGAGCTGGAGAGGGAGGATAAGCCTCCCCGAGCTCGTTCCCATCCTCTCCCCCTCCTCATTCGCCCCCTATGCCTCTTCCCCTCTCGGCCGCCATTGCTGCGAGCTCGAGCTCGAGCTAGCCTTCGCTTCGGCCGTCCTCCCTCGCCTCTGAGTGTGTCGTTCGCTCCGCCTCGACGAGCTGGTCGTCCCTGCCAAAGGAGAAGAGCCCTCGAGCCCTGCAACGTCGTGACAACATCGTCTTCAACCTCGGATCCCTGGAGCTTGCCGCCGTCGTTCTCCCTCCTCAGATCGTTCCCGAGCCCGCTCTCGTCGCCTCTCCACTCCCTGTGAGCTCAGGGTGCTTTTCCCCTCATTTTCCCCTTCGATCCTGAGCCCTAGGCCCCGATTCCAGTGGAGCCCGACGAGATCCGCCGCGGGACCTCATCGCCGGTAGCTCTCCGGTGATCGGCTGGTCATTCTGAGGCCACCGTTTGCTTCAGTGCATCGTCTAGCTATGATCCCGATGGAGCCCGAACTCCGGCAGCCGCTGAGCTCGTTGCCGGCGTCGTCTCCGGTGGTTTCAACCCCTGTTCTTTGCAAAAATGGAGCTGCGATCGAGCGGCCGATCGTCTGGTGCCCTCCGCCGTGCATTTGGTCACCGAAATAGCAAACCCGAGGCCTCTGCCGTTCTGGTGGTCGCCGGAGCCTCCCGCCGGTGGGTTTGACCCCATCGCCGTTGGGGTTGACTCCCCTGAGTCTTTGGCAAGTGGGGCCAGCCCCCTGTTTAATTAAGTTAGTCCAAATAAAATAAAAAAAATTATACTAAAAGTTAAATAGCCATTGACATGTTTGTCCAGCCCTGGTAATTAGCTATTTAAGTTTAAACTTAATCTAAAACTGGCCAGAGTCACTGACCAGTGGGTCCCACTGGTCAGGTTTGACTTTCATCGGCCAGCTGACCTGCTGATGTCATCCTGATGCAATAAATCTAATTCTGGTTATAATATAATTCTAGAATAATTACAAAACTTTGGAAATTCATAAAAAATTGAATATAACTCCAAATCAGACAAATAATATATGCAAATTGATCAGAAAAATTCAATGAACACAATGGTGACACTTTCATGCATGAAAAATAAAGTTATGAGACAGCATCAGGTCAAATCAATTAAATGATTAAGATAAATATGTCATTTCAAATAATATTTGAATTTGGATTTCAAACCAGATGCAAACTAAGGTTTCACCAACCACATTGAAACATATCACCCTTTATTTCATGTCATGTTCATGCACCATGATTGTTGCATATGATTTTTAATATTTGTATGTTGATATTCGATAGGCCCGCCCCTTCGGATACGACTGATTATCTGACTGACGGATATCACCCCTCTGCTGAGCAACAAGGCAAGCAACCATTTTGATCATCCTGATAAATCCCATGTTCTCGCTCCTTCTCTTACTTATTGCATTAGATAAAAATGCTTTCAATGCTTTTACCGCGTTAGTTGAAATCATTCCTTTGCATGACTTCTCTTTGTCACATTAATTAGCTAAACCTTGCAACCTAGCATACCTGGTAGATGCTTGAGCCATGATGTGTCTTATCCTGCTATGCATGCTATGCTTAGAGTTGTGTATGGTCTGTCATCTGGGTGATGAACATGATCGTGAGAATGTGTTCGGTTAATAAAGGTTGTGTGTTGAACCTGATTTGGTAAAGGTACCGGTGAAAGGCTATGTAGGAGTACATGGCGGGTTGTTTCATTGGAACCGGCCTTAGGAACTGAGTTCCGTGTATATAGTCCAAGAAAAAAATCCTACCACATGTTGGGCCCTGAAATATGACCCCGCTCAACTTATTAGTTGCCTAATAATCGTTCCACGAGTTGCAAGTAGTTTCTGGTACTTACAGTCACGCTGGAGGCCGTGCATAGTGCTGACCTTAGAGGTTGGCTGTGATGCGGTAGGCAGTGGCATGGTGTACCAAGTGGCACCCGGATGGTGGGCTTGGGAACCCTATGCACATTGTTTGGGGCCATGGCGGAAACCTCGGCCGGACTTGCGTGCGGGTTACCCTTAGATAGACGATAAACATGGATTAGGTATTAGCGTGGTTAACGGTCGTGGCCGACTCCCTCGCTGGGCTTCCGCTTGAAGGTTGCTGAGGTGCATGACGTGCACGTAGCGATAAGTGGCGAGAGCGTGTGTGAAGAAGTACACCCCTGCAGGGTTATGATCTATTCGAATAGCCGCGTCCGCGGATATGGACTACTTGGAAACATATGTTGTTCATAGACAACTATAATGGCTACTCATAAAAATGTCAAGATAAGTGTGAGTGTCGTGGATGGCATTTCCGTAGGGAGACGGAATGATTCCATGAGGGAGTATTGTTGTGGTGTTAGTGGACTCGTGTGCGAGAAAACAAAGTTGTCAAAACTATTTGAAAATGTAGTTTGTCTAGCCAAGAGTCAAATTGTGGCTTTCTGCATGAAACCCCACAACTCATTGTTGATACATTGCATGACTAGATAGATCATTCTAAAGTCTTGATGAGTACTTTTGTACTAATGTTTGCTTAATAAATTGTTGCAGAGGATGTTAATGACCCTAATGGTGGGTTCTATCTAGACGTTGACGACGATGAGTAGCTGGTATCCCAACTACGACCTGGCCCTAAGTTGGGTCCATAAATAGTCAGGCCATGTGCCTTTTACCTTTCCATCTGTGTGTACTCAGACAGTTTTAATCTTCCACTTGCTTGTAATACTTGTTTGTATGACTTGTGATGATGGGTCGTGAGACCCCTATCTATGTAATATTATGTGTGAGCTTCTTCCGAGCCTTCTAAATAAAGTTTGTATGTTATGGTTATGTTGTGATGCCATCGATGTATCTATGCATATCGGTATGCCATGCGTACGTGTCTTGTACTTGACATGTATGGGGTTCGAACACCTAGTCGTATGCCTTAGTAGCACTCATTATGGGGGAATGCCCCTTTGTGATTCCACCGAGCCATGGTAGTTCGCTACTCTTCCGCACACATTGGTTGACCGGCATGTGTCCTTCTTAGCTGTTGTGTCTGTCCCTTTGGGGAAATGTCACGCGGTGTAATGGAGTCCTTGTAGTTTGCTACGACTCGTCTACACTCGCTGTTGACCGACACCTGCTTTGCTGGGTCATGTATGCCTGTCCCTGTACGGAACTGCCACTTGAGTTTATGACTAGACATGTTGACCCGGGTTCTTTGACATCGGACTGCTAGCGACACAATTGCATACGCGAGTCCAAAGGCGCAAATGGTCCCGGCTAAGGTAAGGCTGCAGCCGTGGGGATAACCATGCATGAGACCGCAAAGAGATGTGATGTGTTATATGGCGGATTCCTATGGCTTAGGATCGGGGTCCCGACAGCGCTGGTATTAGAGCCTGACTGACTGTAGGACTACTAAGCCAAACTGGTCGAAGTTGAGTCTAGTATAGCTTTAGTTATATATAAGGGAATTGTTTGTGGAAGGGAACATAAGATTCTTGCTTCTCTTCTTAAATTATTCTATTCTGGTCATCCTCGTCTTTTCTGCGGGGATTAAGAACTAGGTTACTTATATTTCTCTCAGGATCGTGTATTGTTGATCAGTAGATTATAGGACAACGAGTCGAGAGTTGCTCGGGGTTTCTTTTTATTCCAAGGGAAGGAAAGTAAGTTTTGATGACCATGGAATTGAACTTGATAGTTGAGTGGTTATGCTATCCTATATTTTGTGGGTTGTCTCAAAATTGTTTTTGAGCATTTACAACTGTTATGCTGCCCAATTTTGTCTCCAGAGCTCTAACGCCTTTGCTTTACTATCTATTTTCAGATGCCTGGCCGTCCTTCTCGTCAGGTGGTCCGTCTGACTAGGTGCATTGATGTGTCGGGTCACACGGCCATGCCAGTCAGGATGATGTTAGTAGCCGGTTACCGCTAGTACCCAGAGTATACAGTGGAGGAGCAGTATCGGGATTTTAATCAGAGTCAATATCTGTGCACTGTTAGGGTATTCCCAGATTACCCTGGAGCCGAGGAGCCGATCCATTGGTCTTATGGATTGGGGGTTACTGTTGACATGGCAGTACAAGATGGTGCCTATTAAATGTTGACCATTATGAGGGCCAGACATGCACTGCTGCAGAATTCAGAGTTCTACTATATTCCTGCCTCTCAGCGGGGAGAAGAAGGATACCTCAGTGGGGTCTACTTTGATTCCTCTATGGAGGATCCGCTGCTGCAGTCCACCGATGAGATGTTAGAGAATAGAGACAAGGATGCTCGTGCCCTTCGTATGGAGCTCTATGCTACACGTTCCCGTCTGTGGACGGCTTTGACACAGCTGGCACCTATAGTCCAGACAGGGCATGGAGATATGGAGATGCTGAACCCAGTTAGGACCCATCTTCTGGCTCATGTTGACTGGCCTGCTATAGGAGGAGTCACCCCTCTTCGGGGACCTCTACTACCACCAGTCAGGGGACCAAGGCCAGACCTGTGTCCTTACGGTTCCCAGGGGTCTCAGGCTCGAGTATCTCCTGATCCGCAGGTTGAACTCCCAGGCCATGGAGGCAACCTTTATGAGATGTTCTATGCGGATAACTGAATCCGTGAGTGGAAGAGTAGTATGGTAGTAGCTGTACTTCCACAGTCCTGCGTGTCTTGTGGAGTATGCTTATGTCGTGAGATGAGTTCCGAAGGCATAGATAAATAATGTATAGGAAGCCTGGAAAGCCACTGATGAGTAGTATCATCTTTTCAGTAGTTTGCTCTTCGGTTAAGGGTGTACTGAATTATGTAATTGTGTGTATGAACCATGGTGTATATATAGCAGTTGCTTGTTACCATGTTCTTTGGATGTTCATTTCCGCATTCCATGTGTTCAGTGCATTCGTAATCCATAGTTAGTATTGATGTTGATGCTGGTCTAAGCTATGAGTTTGTTTGTGAGGATGGTGTTCACCAGGTTGAACCGTGCCCCTACTCATGAGAAGGGAGAGGGTAGTCAAGCATCGCAGGAGGAACTGCCTCATCCGCCTTCTCTGATGGAAGTTATGCTTGAGGCGGAAAGAAACAAAAGGGAGACCAACTGTCTGCTAGAGCGTATTGAGCAAAATACGGCTCGTCGGCCGAGGAATGATGCAGAATCCCTCAATGACTTTGTGAAGCTAAATCCTCTGAAGTTCCATAACTCCGTCGATCCCCTCGACGCTGATGACTGGTTGTGCAGTATAACATGAAAGATTCACTCTGCAAATGTTTCTGAGGCCGACAAGGTGACCTTTGCGGCGTACTTTCTAGAAGGACCCGCCAATCTCTGGTGGGAGAGCTTTGAAGCTATGTGTCCTGCCAGACCAGTAGCCACATGGGCATACTTTAGTGTAGCCTTTCATCTGCAATATATTCCAGAGGGTCTGATGGTCCGTAAGAGAGAGGAATTATGTGCCTTCACCCAGGGAAAATTGACCGTGGATGCTTGCTAGTGCGACAACAGACCTTCCCTGGTAACGGCGCGAGAATCCTGCTGCTACGGGCTACGCCTATAGGGACTTCCTTGACAAATATGCAAAGGATTTCCCCGTGGCCTTGGAGCCTTGCGTTGGTGTTCCCTTGAAGAGGAAAGGTGATGTAGCACAGCGGCGGTAAGTATTTCCCTCAGTTTGTGAACCAAGGTATCGATCCAGTGGGAGGATCGCATCAAGTCACAAGTACCTGCACAAACACAAAGAGCTTGCACCCCCACGCTATGAAGGGGTTGTCAATCCCTTATACATTGTTTCCAAAGTGAGAACTGAAAGCAAAAAGGAAAGCAAAGCAAAGTAAAAGTGAAAGTGGAGACGATAGTTGTGAATAGACCCGGGGGCCATAGTGTTCACTAGTGCCTTCTCTCATGAAAGCAAGTAGACGGTGGGTGAACGAATTACTGTCGAGCAATTGATAGAACCGCGCAAAGTCGTGACGTTATCTATGGCAATGATTATATCTATAGGCATCACATCCAAAACAAGTAGACCGATACTTTCTGCATCTACTACTATTACTCCACATGTTGACCGCTATCCAGCATGCATCTAGTGTATTAAGTTCAAAAGAACAGAGTAACGCCTTAAGCAAGATGACATGATGTAGATGAACAATCTCAAATCTATGATGAAAGCCCATCTTGTTACCCTTGATGGCAACAACACGATGCGTGCCTTGCTGCCCCTTCTGTCACTGGGAAAGGTCACCGCACGGTATGAACCCAAAACCAAGCACTTCTCACATTGCAAGAATCATAGATCTAGTTGGCCAAACAAAACCCAAGACTCGGAGAGACTTGCAAGGATATCAAATCATGCATATAAGAAATCAACAAAGACTCAAATATAATTCATAGATAATCTGATCACAAATCCACAATTCATCGGATCTCGACAAACACACCGCCAAAGAGGATTACATCGGATAGATCTCCATGAAGATCATGGAGAACTTTGTATTGAAGATCCAAGAGAGAGAAGAAGCCATCTAGCTACTAACTACGGACCCGTAGGTCTGAAGTGGACTACTCACGAGTCATTGGACAGGCGATGATCTTGATGTAGAAGCCCTCCAACTCCAAAGTCCCCTCCGGCAAGGCACCCGGAAGGGTCTCCAGATGAGATCTCGCGGAAACGGAAGCTTGCAGCGGCGGAAAAGTGTTTTTGTGGACGCCCTGATTTTTTCTGGGATTTTAGGGAATATATAGGCGAAAGAGCTAGGGCAGGGGAGCTCCAGGGGGGCGACAAGCCTGGTAGCCGCCGACCCCGTGGTGGCGTCTACAGGGCTTGTGGGCCCCCTGTGGCTCTCCTGCCTTGGCCCTCAAGTCCCCCGATCTTCTTATGTTCTGGAAAAATTTATTATGGGGTTTTATTCCGTTTGGACTCCGTTCCAAAATCAGATCTGAAAAGACTCAAAAACACAGAAAAACAGGAACTCGCACTTGGCACTGAATTAACAAGTTAGTCCCAAAAAGATATAAAAGGTATATAAAACATCCAAAGTTGACAAGATAACATCATGAAACCATACAAAATTATATATACGTTTGAGACATATCAAGCATCCCCAAGCTTAACTCCTGCTCGTCCTGGAGTAGGGAAGTGATAAAGAATGAATTTTTGATGCTTTCATGCTACCTATCATAGATGTCCTTTGTAACTCCTCTTATGTGACATGAATGTTCAGATCCGTTAGATTCAAAATAATAGTTTGCAATTGATGTGGAGACAATAGTACTTCAAACAAACTAGCAAGGTAATCATGAACTTTTAAAATAACAACGCCAAAAGAAAGTTATCCCTACAGAATCCTATAGTTTGGCTATGCTCTATCATCCTTGCACAACGAATTTAAATCTTGCACAACCTCGGTATTGGCCAAGTAATTGTTTTCACACTTTTACTTTCTCAAACTTTTTCAACTCTCACGCAATACATGAGCGTGAGCCATGGTTTTAGCACTATAAGTGGAATGGAGTGTGGTGGAGGTTGCAAGACAAACAAGGAGAAGATGGTCACATTAACTAGGCATATCAATGAGCTATGGAGATGCTCATCAATAGATATCAATGTGAATTTGTAGGGATTGCCATACAAATGATGCACTAGAGCTAAGAGTATTTGAAAGCTCTTAATGAAAACTAGTGGGTGTGCATCCAACTTGCTTGCTCACGAAGACCTAAGGCAAATTTGAGGAAGCCTATCATTGGAATATACAAACCAAGTTATATAATGAAAATTTCCCACTAGCTATATGGTGGTGACGAAACGAGAGACTCTCAATCATGAAGATCATGGTGCTTAATAAGCACAAGTGTGGAAGGATAGTAGCATTGTCCCTTCTCTCTTTTTCTCTCATTTTTTCGGTGGGCTCTTTGGCCTCTCTTTTTTTTGGTGGGCATATTTGGCCTCTTTTTGTAAATGGGCTTCGCTGGCCTCTTTTGTTTCCTCGCATGGGACAATGCTCCATCAATGATGATCATCACACTTACAACTCAAAACTTAGAGCAATGATGACTCTATATGGAATGCCTTCGGTAGTGTATCGTGACAATGATCTAGCATGGCATAGAAATCAATGGAAACATCATGCTAGCTATCTTACTATCATGCAATGGCAATGTGGAAGTGGTGGCACATGTCATGGTGGTAGTTGCATGGCAATATATATCGGAATGGCTTTGAAAAATCCATAGTAGGTAGGTATGGTGGCTGTTTTGAGGGAGGCTAATGGTGGGTTTTGTGCACCGGCGAAAGTTACACGACACTAAAGAAGATAGTGATGGTGGAAGGTGAAAGTGCATCTAAACCATGGACTCAACATTAGTAATGAAGAACTCATATACTTGTTGCAAAAGATTTAGTAGTAATCAGAACAAAGCATTCAACGCATACTCCTAGGGGAAGGGTTGGTAGGTATAAACCATCGTGCGACCCCGACCGCTACACAAAGGATGACAATCAATAAACTAATCATGCTCAAACTTCATCACATAGCGGTTCACCATACGTGCATGCTACGGGAATCACGATACTAACATAACTTAAATATTACCATACGTGCATGCTACAGGAATCACCGCTACACAAAGTATTTCTAGATCCACAACACCATACTAACATAACTTAAATATTACCACAACCACATCTCAAAACTAATTGAGAGGAATCAAACTTCTCTAACTATTCAATGCACATGGAGATGGAAGTTTTCATATCCCTTTGGATAACTACCCCTTTTGAGACTACTTTCAAAGCATAGATCAACTACCAAGCCACGCGCTTCCGTGCTCTAAAAGATATAAGTGAAGCATGTAGAGCAAAATCAACTAGCTCAAAAGATATAAGTGAAGCACATGTGAGCTGAATTGTCTGACCAAAGAATATAAGTGAAGCTCGACAAAATCACGGTGAGTGCATGTCTCTCTCTCTCTAGGTGTGCAACAAGGAATATTTTGACACAAGAAAAATAAAAGACTCCTACGATACAAGATGCTCCAAGCAAAACACATAACATGTGGTGCATAAAAATATAGCCCCAAGTAACGTTACCGATGGATTGAAGACGAAAGAGGGGTTGCCTTCCAAGGGCATCCCCAAGCTTAGGCTTTTATGGCATCCTTGAATCAACTTGGGGTGCCTTGGGAATCCCCAAGCTTGAGCTCTTGCCACTCTTTATCTCTTTGTCCATAAGAACTTCACCCAAAACTTGAAAACTTCACAACACGAAACTTAAACAGAAACTCGTGATATCATTAGTATAAGAAAGCAAACCACCACTTCCATAGGTACTGTAGCAAACTTAGATTCTACTTATGTTGATGTTGGGTTACTGTATTTTCAATCTCCCATGACTAATACCCCCCGATACTATCCATAGTTTCATCAAAATAAGCAACCAAATCAACAATAACAGAATTGGTTAACAACAGACCAGTCTGTAGCAATCTGTATACTTCGTATACTTCTGGTACTTCAAAAATTCTGCAAAATTACGACAGTCTGAAGAATTTGCGTAGAAATCAGCAGCAAGAAGAATCAACTCAAAAGCTCTTACAGAAAAAAGAAAATTATTTTCATGAGCAGAAAGTTTCTGTCTTTTCCAGCATGACCAAACGATCATCCCCAAGACTAATCATAACGGTTTCACTTGGCACAAACGCAAAAAGAAACACGAAAAACACAATGATAACAGAATTATTAAAGTGTGGAAAACACAAAACAGAAAGAAAAAGGATAGATTCGTTGGGTTGCCTCCCAACAAGCGCTATTGTTTAACGCCCTTAGCTAGGCAAAAGGTGATGGAATCACGGATAGTCATCTTTGGTGCTCAAACCATAAGTAGCCCTCATCATGGATTCATAAGGCAATCTTATTTTCTTTCTAGGAAAATGCTCCATGCCCTTCTTTAGAGGAAATTGAAATCTAATATTCCATTCCTTCATATCGAGGATAGCACCAATAGTCCTTCGAAAAGGTCTACCAGGAATAATGGGACATGAAGGATTGCAATCTATGTCAAGTACAATGAAATCCACGGGTGCATAGTTCTTATTTGCAACAATAAGAGCATCATCGATCCTTCCCATGGGTTTCTTGAGAGTAGAGTCCGCAAGATGAAAATTAAGAGAACACTCTTCAATCTCATGAAAACCAAGAATATCACATAAAGACTTTGGAATCGCGGAAACACTAGCACCCAAATCACACAAAGCATTGCATTCATAGTTTTTGATCTTGATTTTGATGGTAGGTTCCCACTCATCATGAAGTTTTCTAGGTATAGAGACTTCTAATTCAAATTTCTCTTCAAGAGATTTCATCATATCATTTTCGATATGTGCGGTAAAGGCTTTGCTTTGGCTATAAGCATGTGGACAGTTTGCAATGGATTGCATCAAAGAAATGCATTCAAACAAGGAGCAACTATCATAATTGAATTCCTTGAAATCCAAAGTGGGAGTTTCATTACTACCCAATATTTTGATTTCTTCTACTCCACTCTCCAGACCTTTATCATCAAGATAGGTGGACTCCAAATCATTGGGGCGTTTTTCAACCAAAGTGGATTCATATACAGCCCCTTCATCAATAGGTTTGACACGCGAAAACAAAGATTCAAGAGGAGTCACACCAGGAATATTTGGGAATATATAGGCGCAAGACCTAGGTCAGGGGGCGGCCAGTGAGGCCAAGAGCCTGCCCATCGCCGCCTCCCCCCTGGTGGAGGAGTGGGGGCTGGTGGGCACCCTGGAGACCACCTGGCTTGGCCCAAAAGCCCCCTGGACTTCTTCCGTTCGGGAAAAAATCATTTCGGGGTTTTTCTTCCGTTTGGACTCAACTCCAAAATCAGATCTGCGAAGAGTCAAAAACACGGAAAAACAAGAACTGGCACTTGGCACTGAATCAATAAGTTAGTCCCAAAAAAGATATAAAAATATACATAAAACATACAAAGAAGACAAGATAACAGCGTGAAACCATCAAAAATTATAGATACGTTTGAGACGTATCAAGCATCCCCAAGATTAACTCCTGCTCGTCCTCGAGTAGGGAAGTGATAAGAATGAATTTTTGATGCTTTCATGCTACCTAGCATAGGTGTCCTTTGTAATTCCTCTTATGTGACGTGAATGTTCAGATCCATTAGATTCAAAACAATAGTTTGCTATTGATGTGGAAACAATAATAATTCAACCAAACTAGCAAGGTAATCATGAACTTTCAAAATAACAAGGCCAAAAGAAAGTTATCCCTACAAAAGCATATAGTCTGGCCATGCTCTATCATCATTGCACAATGAATTTAAATCATGCACAACCCCGGTATTGGCCAAGTAATTGTTTCACACCTTTACTTTCTCAAACATTTTGAACTCTCACGCAATACATGAGCGTGAGCCATGGTTACAGCACTATAGATGGTGTGGAATGTGGTGGGGGTTGCAAGACAAAAAGGAGAATATAGTCACATTAACTAGGCATATCAATGAGTTGTGGAGATGCTCATCAATAGATATCAATGTGAATGAGTAGGGATTGCCATACAAATGATGCACTAGAGCTACAAGTATGTGAATGCTCTAAAAGAAAACTAGTGGGTGTGCATTCAAATTGCTTGCTCACAAAGTCCTAAGGCAATTTCGAGGAACCCTATCATTGGAATATGCAAGCCAAGTTATATAATGAGAATTTCCCACTAGCTATATGGTGGTGACAAAACGAGAGACTCTCAATCATGAAGATCATGGTGCTTAATATGCACAAGTGTGGAAAAAGTGGTAGCATTGTCCCTTCTCTCTTTTTCTCTCATTTTTTTATTTATTTATTTTGGTGGGCTCTTTGGCTTCTTTTTTATGGGCTTCTTTGGCCTATTTTATTTCCTCACATGGGACAATGCTCAAATCAGGATGATCATCATAGTTTCAACTCAAAACTTAGAGCAATTATGACTCTATATGGAATGCCTTCGGTAGTGTACCATGGCAATGATCTAGCATTTCATAGACATCAATGGAAACATCATGCTAGCTATCTTACGATCGTGCAAAGGCAATGTAGACATGGTGGCACATATCATGGTGGTAGTTGCATGGAAATATTTCTCGGAATGACTTTTAAAAAGCCATAGTAGGTAGGTATGGTGGCTGTTTTGAGGGAGGCTAATGGTGGGTTTTGTGCACCGGCAAAAGTTGCACGGCACTAAGAAGATAGTGATGGTGGAAGGTGAAAGTGCATCTAAACCATGGACCCAACATTAGTCATGAAGAACTCATATACTTGTTGCAAAAGTTTTATTAGTAATCGAAACAAAGCATTCAACGCATACTCCTAGGGGAAGGGTTGGTAGGTATAAACCATCGCGCGATCCCGACCGCCACACAAAGGATGAAAATAAATATACTAATCATGCTCAGATTTCATCACATAGCGGTTCACCATACGTGCATGCTACGGGAATCACTAACTTCAACACAAGTATTTCTAGATCCACAACACCTTACTAGCATGACTTCAATATTACCACAACCACAACTCAAAACTAATTGAGATGAATCAAACTTCTCTAACTATTCAATGCACATGAAGGTGGAAGTTTTCGTATACCTTTGGATAACTACCGCTTTTGAGACTACTTTCAAAGCATAGATCAACTACCAAGCCACGCACCGCTGTGCTCTAAAAGATATAAGTGAAGCACATAGAGCAAAAGTATCTAGCTCAAAAGATATAAAGTGAAGCACATGTGAGCTGAATTGTCTACCAAAAGATATAAGTGAAGCTCGACAAAATCACGGTGTGTGCATGTATCTATCTCTAGGTGTGCAGCAAGGATGATTGTGACACAACAAAAAAATAAAAGACTCCTACGATACAAGACGCTCCAAGCAAAAACACATAACATGTGGTGAATAAATATATAGCCCCAAGTAAAGTTACCGATGGATTGAAGACGAGAGAGGGGATGCCTTCCCGGGGCATCCCCAAGCTTAGGCTTTTATGGCATCCTTGAATCTCTTGGGGTGCCTTGGGCATCCCCAAGCTTGAGCTCTTGCCACTCTTTATCTTTTTGTCCATAAGAACTTCACCCAAAACTTGAAAACTTCACAACACGAAACTTAAACAGAAACCCATGACAACATGAGTACAAGAAAGCAAACCACCACTTCCTTAGGTACTGTAGCAAACTCAAATTCTACTTGTGCTGATGTTGGGTTACTGTAATTTCAATCTTCCATGGCTAATACCCCCGATACTATCCATAGTTTCATCAAAATAAGCAACCAACACAACAAAAACAGAATCAGTTAACAGAAGACCAGTCTCTAGCAATCTGTATGTTTCGTATCCCTTTGATACTTCAAAAATTCTGAAAACTTACGACATTCTGAATAATTTGCGTAGAAATCAGCAGAAAAAAGAATCAGCTCAAAATCTCTTACGGAAAAAAAAGGAAAATTCTTTTCGGGAGCAGAAAGTTTCTGTCTTTCCCAGCATGACCAAACGATCATCCTCAAGACTAATCATAACGGTTTTGCTTGGCACAAACGCAAAAAGAAACACAAAAAACACAATCATAACAGAATTATGAAAGTGTGGAAAACACAAAACAGAAAGAAAAAGGATAGATTTGTTGGGTTGCCTCCCAACAAGTGCTTTTGTTTAACGCCCTTAGCTAGGCGAAAGTGATGGAATCACGTATAGTCATCTCTGGTGCTCAAACCATAGGTAGCCCTCATCATAGATTCATAAGGCAATCTTATTTTCTTTCTAGGAAAGTGCTCCATGCCCTTCTTTAAGGGAAATTGAAATCTAATATTCCCTTCCTTCATATCGATGATAGCACCAATAGTCCTTAGGAAAGGTCTACCAAGAATAATGGGACATCAAGGATTGCAATCTATGTCAAGTACAATGAAATCCATGGGTACATAATTCTTATTTGCAACAATAAGAACATCATCGATCCTCCCCATGGGCTTCTTGACGGTAGAATCTGCAGGATGCAAATTAAGAGAACACTCTTCAACCTCATGAAAACCAAGAATATCACATAAAGACTTTGGAATCGCGGAAACACTAGCACCCAAATCACACAAAGCATTGCACTCATAGTTTTTGATCTTGATTTTGATAGTAGGATCCCACTCATCATGAAGTTTTCTAGGTATAGAGACTTCTAGTTCGATCTTCTCTTCAAGGGATTTCATCATAGCATCTACGATATGCGCGGTAAAGGCTTTGCTTTGGCTATAAGCATGTGGAGAGTTTGCAATGGATTGCATCAAAGAAATGCATTCAAACAAGGAGCAATTATCATAATTGAATTCCTTGAAATCCAAAGTGGGAGTTTCATTACTACCCAAAATTTTGACTTCTTCTACTCCACTCTCCACACCTTTATCATCAAGATAGGTGGACTCCGAATCATTGGGGCGTTTTTCAACCAACGTGGATTCATATCCAGCCCCTCCATAAGAAGGTTTGACACGGGAAAACAAAGATTCAAGACGAGACACACCAAGCACTTTAAGATCTTCGTGATTTGCATCACTAGTTTCAGGTTTAGCTGCCATCTTATTGACTAAGGTGGCATGCTTGTTAGAAATTTGGCCCACCAATTTTTCAAGATGAGCAAACTGGGAACTTAGTGCAAGGAAATCATTGGCCATATCATCGACTGTCACAGCCCAAGTTTGCCTTGCTTGCCATTGCATTTCATGCATGCATTCAAATTGCATTGAATCTGGAAATGGAAGTGATCAAGCCAAATGAGTTGAAATTGACAAAAGGGCAATAAAAATATTACCTTAAAAGGAACCAGAAAAATGTTCCAAACATTTGGGAAAATAGTGACAGGGAATAAATTTGTCAAACCAAATTTCTAAGTCACACGAACTTATGAACATGAATTTTGATTGGATTGAATAACTGTTTGGAATGGAGTTATTTTGTTTTCTTTTAAAATATAAGTTTCAAAAATGTTGAAACTATTTTGTGGCATTGATTATTTTTATTAATGTCACATAATACTATTTTAGGGTTTTATAAAATGATTAAATGTTTTATTAAAATCCTAAATCTAACTCCGAGAAAGAAAATAAAACAAAATTAGAAAAGAGGAGAGAGAGAATCTATCGTGTGCTCACCTCCTGGCCCAGCCCACCAGGGGCACCCCTGTCTTCTACCTCTTGCCAGAAGGCACAGGAGAAGCAGGGGACGGCGAGCTCGTGAGAGCGCCACGCCTCCTGCCTGCCTGGCCTCCCCGCCGACCTGGTGGCTAGGATAGGCTCGGGAGAGCCGTCCCGATCTCCTCCCCTCCTCTCCATCTCTCTCCCTTATCTCTCCCCCTCTGCTCCTCTCCTTCCGCCATGGCCGAGCTCGCCTCGAGCTCACTGGCGCCTCCCTGACCCCTGCTAGGCCTCCCCGAGCAGCCCATCCCCTTTTCCATGACGTGCCGCCCTTCCCCGCCTCAGGAATCGAAGCCAGAGCCCCCCTGGCGCTGCAACCATCATCATCTTCACCTCCGACCACCGAAGGCCGCCGGCCCCAATTCGCGCCGCCCAAAGCGCCCCGAGCGCACCGAACCGTCATTCGAGCCCCCCGTGAGCTTCTCTGTTGATTCCCCATGTTTCCCTCTCCTCTTGCACGCCGTAGCCGCTGCTCCACCACGGCCGAGCTCCGGCCACCGCTTACCACGTCGCCGGCGCCGTTCCAGTGCTTCCCTGCTCTAGCCACCGCCCCAAATGGATCCGGCCAAGTCCCAGGACCACGTAGATGCCCTCCGCCGGCCATTTGGTCGCCGGAGGAGGAAATCCGTCAGCGCCTCCGTGCTCTGTGGCCACCGGCGATGAGCTCCGCCGGTCTGGGTCGCTGACAAGCGGGCCCAGCCGGTGAGGTGTTTAATTAGCGCCTAATATCATTTTAGTTAATCTATGACTCACTGACAGTGGGCCCTATGATTATAAAACAGGAATTAAAACTAATCTAACCCTCTCAATTAACCTTTGTCACTGACGTGTGGACCCCACATGTCAGGTTTGACTGACCAAGCCAGTTGACTGTTGACGCAATGCTGATGCAGTGCTGACGCAGTAATTGATTTTCAGTTATAAGATAAATCCAGGAAATTGCTAAAACTTGTAAAAATCATAGAAATTAAAATATAACTCGGATGGAAATAATTTATATATGAAAAAGGATCAGAAAAATCCGAAGAATCTGATTATGGCATTTTCATGCTGGTTTGAGAAAGTTAACAACACCAAATAGGCAAAATTATGAATAGGGTAAATCTAATAAATAGTTTGGAATTGGAAATTGATACTTATTTGAATTCCACTTCAATTATTATGACCAAACATTGGTCAATGCAAATCAGTACCTCAAAATACTAACTCCATACATGTTGGAACAATTGTTATGAGCATCAGGTCGAATCAATTATAAGGGTACTTGGAAAGATACCCGGCTTGAAGTCATGTTTGGGATCCTAATTCAAACCAACTTCAACTTAAGAAATGATAGCCACATTAGCCCTGCCACCTTTCATTTCATGTCTTGAGCATGCACCATAGTGTTGCATTTTCGTGAAGTAATTGTTGTTCTTTCTTGTTTGTCGGTGTTGTTCCCCCTCGCTAAACGATGTTTCCGATGATGTGATCGTTGACATTGATGAAGACTCATTGCTATCTTCAGACGTGTCAGGCAAGCAAACCCCCTTGAGCATATTGATATAAACCCACCCTCTCGCTCCTGCTCTCTTTTACTGCATTAGAACAAACACAATTCAACTGTACATGTTATCGGTAGTTGAACCCATTCCTTTGCATGACCTGATTTTGTCACAGTAAATAGTTGAAACCATTTAGCATGAGTAGCAACTGCTTGAGCCTTGTTGTGCTTACTCATCCATGAGTAGCAACATGAATCGAAATGGTTGTGATCATGTTCTACAGTGTGAGAGTAAAAGTGTGAATCCGATTTGGTAAAGGTAGCGATGAGAGGCCATGTAGGATTACATGGTGGGTTGTCTCATTGGGACCATCCTTAAGAACTGAGTTGTGTGTATGTTATCCAAGACAAGATACTACCATGCATTGGGCCCTGAAATATGACCCCGCTCGGCTTATTAATTGCCTAGATCCCTGTCTAGGAGTTGCAATTAGTTTCTGGTCTTTGTAGGAAAAGTGTTGGCGGCCGTGTTTAGCTCTGCCCGACGGGGTAGGCTTCACTATGGTAGATACACAGTGGCACGGTGTACCAAGTGGGACCCGGATGGTGGGCTTGGGAAACCTGCACACATCGTTTGGGCCGTAGAGGAAACCTTGGCCGGACTTCCTTGCGGGTTCAGTCTCAAATAGGCGATAAACCTGGACTAGGGTCTTGTGTGGTTAACGGTTGTGGCCGACACCCACGCCAGTGCTTCCGCTTGAAGGTTGCCGAGATGCATGACGTGAATATGGTGCTAAGTGGTGAGAGCATGTGTGAAGAAGTATACCCCTGCAGGGTGATTCAATCTGTTTGAATAGCCGCATCCTCGGATATGGACTACTTGGAAACATTACGTAGTACATAGACAACTTAAATGGATACTCTAAAACATGCAAGATAAGTGTGGGTGCTATGTAAGGCCTTCTTGTAGGGAGACGAGAGTGGAGCCATAGTGGTGTATTGAATTGGTGAATATGTGGACTCGCGTGCGCTATTCCACCTCAAAGAAAGAACCTGTAGTCGTAGTACAGGTTAGCCAAGAGTCAAAGTGGCTTGCTGCAATCAAACCCCATAATCCCTTCATTCAAACATGACGCATATGTTGTTAGTTCTAATGTAAGACTTGCTGAGTACCTTTGTACTCACAGTTGCTTTATTTATGTTTTTGCAGAGAAGACTTAGACTCAGTAAAAGGTTCTACGCGATGTGTTCGATGTTGACCGGAATAGCTTGGGATCCCAGACAGAGGTCTGGCTCCTTTGGTAGGGTCGTAGTAGCTTTTCAAGCTCTTCCAGCCACTTTTAGTAGATGTCTGTACCCAGACATGGTTTGCTTCCACTTGTGGTTTGTATGACTTGAGTGTAGGGTCACGAGACCCCTGTTTGTAATATCATACTATGTTGACTCTTATGAGTCTTTAATAAATGCTTGAGTCATAGAGTTATGTTGTGATGCCATGTTGTATCTACACATATCGTGCATAATGTGTGTATGTTTGAAATGCATTATATGTGTGGGATTCGACACCTAGTTGTTTGCCTTTAGTAGTACTCTTTACAGGGAAATGCCTCTTTGTGTTTCCATCAGGACTTGGTAGCTTGCTACTGCTCGGAACACATTGACTGACCGGCATGTATCCTTCTTTGCTGTTGTGTCTGTCCCCTCGGGGAAATGTCACGCGGTGTAATGGAGTCCTTGTAGCTTGCTACAACTCATCTACATACGCTGTTGATCGACACCTGCTTTGTTGGGTGATGTATGCCTATTCCTGTACGGATGTGCCGCTTGGGTTTATAACTAGTCATGTCAACCCGGGTTCTTGTCGTTTGAACGCTAGCGACACATTCATATACGTGAGCCAAAAGACGCAAACGGTCCCGGCCAAGGTAAGGTGGCGGCCGTGGAGTTTACCGTGCGTGAGGCCGCAAAGTGATGTGATGTGTTACAGGCTGGGTTCTTATGACCTAGGATCGGGGTCCCGACAGCTTTGGTATCAGAGATTGACTGCCTGTAGGATAACCGAGCCAAACTGGTCGATGTTGTGTCTAGCAACTCTTTAGTTATATAAGGGAATTGTTTGTGGAAGGGAACGTAAGGCTCTTTTTACTCCTTTCCTTGTGTCATTCTTATTCTGAGTCACCCTCTTGTTTAATCTACGGGATTTAATAATTAGGCCTTCTCACCTATTCATTAGGATGACGAGTTACTATGATGGAGACTTATAGAAAAGTTGTTGTCTTTCTGGATCAGTGTCTTAATAAGAACTCAATTGTTATGTTGTTAGTTTTCTTGCAGGTTGGCTCATATTTCATGCTCGCACAGCCGTTATGATGTCCGAGTTTTCCTAAGTCCCCAAATAGTCTGATGCGATTGCAAACTCCTTCCTCTTTGCCCAATGTCTTTTGGCCGGACAAAGCACACTAATAATTGTGTTGAGGTACTCCATTACCTCGACGTTTTGTTGAAGTATTAGGGAAACATGTTACTCTGAAAACTACCCAATAGTCTAGATGTGTGCTATGTCTTCCAGTGCGATAATTCTGGCCATCATTTTGGAAAAACATCTCGTGATGTTATTTAGTTTTTAGGTATTCTATTTCTGGGTCTTTGAATCCAAGGATCATTCTGCTCATCTCTGTTGATAGTGTTGCTAGTTCCTTTAGAATGATTAGTAACCTTGTTGTAGTTCCCAAGGTTCATGGTATATCATTCTTCCAACACCATGAATCATCTTTGGTAGTAGTTCTCCGTGAACTAAAGATCATAACAAGAGTGCTCGTGATGAGTTCTCTACTCCATATCGTGATTCTACCTACTCCGCTCTTCTGCATGGGTTATCTCGAAGAATTATGTTGAACTCGTTCGACATTCTAATCCATGCATCCATAACTCAAGAAATCATGTGCTCTTGAGTTGGCCCTATCTAGTTGTATTCTGACCTTCATCCATGAGAGGATAGTCAAGAATAGTTGTGCATTCGTGTCATTAATGTCTTTTATTTTGTGGTCTGTCAAGTTGTTCTGTTCTCGAAAGACTGGGAGAAGCAAACTGCAGTACCACATCCATTTCTTGGATGGGGTCAAAGTAGTTGTATTCCACAGATCGAAATGCTAAACCAGATTTTTTTCTGTTCTATCTTGGAGTATTACCCTCTTTTTCTCAAGAGTGTTATGAGAATTGCACCATCTCTTATGAGCTCTTGATGTAGCGATACTTCTTGCTATCATTGTTCATCCCTCGGTTTTCGTGTTGGTTGTAACCGTAATATCGACAAGTGAACCATGATGTGTGAAATCAATACTCCTAGCAATGCTATTGCTTGGTAGCTAATGGACAATAATTTCACTCTTATGGTGATGGTGATTGAATCGTCATCCTAAGATTGAGTGTGCTACCTAGTCCATGTTTCATGGTGCACTTTTCGATCGATGGGTTAGGATTGTGTCAATCCCTCACTCTATTGATCACATCATCTTGCCCTGAAAAGCAAGATTGTTCCCGAGCTTAATAATATATAGGTGGTTCGTGATTTTTCGAATATCTTCTTGGAAGTATTACCAGGTTGTTTCCTGACTGTTATGATAGAGCTCGTGATCAAGTTGGTTTCTTTATAAGCCATCTTCTCCAAGAATCTGTGTTGGATACCCCGAGCTAGTTGGTTAAGCTAAACAACAACTTGGAGAGTTGGAAGATAAAAGCTTTGACTAAACTTAGCTCATTGAAAAAGGATATTTTTCCTGTTGTGTGAGTCTGAAGAACGATGATATTTTCATCGGTTGATTCGTGTGATAAATTGTTGCATATATTATCTTGTTCAATTTTGATTTGAGCATGGGCTATTGTCAAATCAAACTCAGAACCAAAGATTTTCGTAGCAGTGTCTTACTCAGGGTTTTCCTTGATCCTACACCATTATATTCTTTGATCTGACCAATGCTATTATCTTGCTCACATAGTTGTGGAAATCCATTTATATGGGTATCTTGATGAATTGTTGTTGAGCCCATCGGCAACATTCCAAGTTGTTCCATGATCTATGTTGGACATCAAGCTAGTGCTGGAAACTTTGTAGACATTTTCTTCGTGTCTCGAACACGAGGTATATGTTAGGTGTAAGAAGTGACTTCCTCAAATTCATGTGCATCTGATGCAAGTTGTCGCCGTGAATTCGAGAAAAGTTAATTTGTTTTCTTCGGAATCATCTCAAGTCAGTCATGCACGTGCGAAGTATTCTATGGTCTAAGAGATTAGATACCTCCATTCCATATGTATCTCCTACCACACCAAGCCACCGATTGATTTGTTCAAGGAAAAGAAGTTAAGTGCCATTCCTGAAGGTACCAGACGGACTTGCACATGGCTTCGTTATCCACAATGATGGTTCCCATCCAGAACTCGGTAGTGTTTTGTTGTAAGACTTTTCATGTGTTCACAGTTGTCTTGGGCAGTGTGTTCACGTGGGTCTTGTGATCCAGCTCATGTTTTGGAGTTGTCTTCCGCAGTTCATTTCCTGAGAATCTCGCAACGTTATCTCGTCGATTTGTGTTGCAAACTTTCTTTTTGGACATGCTGAGTCTGAAGCATCATGGCAACAACCGGAGCTGAATCTCAGGCAGTTATAATGGTTGGAACTTCCCCAAGAATTATAATATTGGTCTCTATGTAACCCGGTAAAGTGGTGAAATGGCTAACACACCTAGCCGGAAGACTTGATATTATAATATCTTGCATCAGCAATCTTAGCCATCTTCCATGTGGTTTTTGTATGACCTATTTTATAAGTTGTTCCTCATGGATACCCTTTGAGCCCGAAGTCCGATCTATATTTGATGTGCTAGATATAAAGCATGACTTATAATTGGGTTGTGCTAGTACATCAAGGAGAACATTAGAAGCGGAGTGCTAAATGTCTCTCGGTCGATCAACCAGATTTCGTTCCCTTGGCACGACTAAGGTGAAATCTGAGGAAGTGTTGTCTTCCTTTGCATCTGCATCCTCCATCTCTGTTCATCATAGTAGTATGTTGTGTCACCAAGATCTTGGCACAGATATTGGTAAAACTTTGATGAATATGGAAATGCTCAAGTTCTTGAGAGCACGCTCAGACACTAGGTTATATCCTCGGTAATAATTGGAATGTGCCTTCCGTTCGCTGAGTTGTTCTATAACCCTAGTTTCTTTCCAACTGAGTATGCCATTCTTTCAAAATCCTTCAAACAATCATTTGTGAATTGCCTTACTCTGGTATGAAGAGTTTCAATGATCTTAGGATCAAAAGTAATTCTTTTTGCCACTTGAGGGGATAACTCTAAGAGTCACCTTCCTAAGGTGCCCCATTGTGGTATGAAGAGCAACCAAATCCTCGCTACTTGGAAACCTCGCCAGCATTTGTTTTAAGCCTGGATTTGTTGCCTACCAATTGAACCTCTGTCATATGTCTCATTTCCTCGTCCGTGTTATGTGTGTTGTGTCTCAGCTCAAGGGACGTTCCTACGTCTCATTTTATGAGTTGATATTGAGTTGCTCGATCTTCGAGGAGATCGAATCTTATGTCGTCTCCCTGTTCTTTTGTCGTCAAGATAGATGAAGACCTCAAGGACAAAGATGTCAAGATCAACATGGTGTGATGAATCAACGTCCTCGGGAGGAGCAAATGGATCTTGAAGATTGTGGTAGTTTAGTGCCCTATTTCTCTTCCTGACTACGCCTGAATTTCGGGACGAGATTCTTGTTTAGTGGGGGTGAGTTTTCACAGCCCAAGTTTGCCTTGCTTGCCATTGCATTTCATGCATGCATTCAAATTGCATTGAATCTGGAAATGGAAGTGATCAAGCCAAATGAGTTGAAATTGACAAAAGGGCAATAAAAATATTACCTTAAAAGGAACCAGAAAAATGTTCCAAACATTTGGGAAAATAGTGACAGGGAATAAATTTGTCAAACCAAATTTCTAAGTCACAGGAACATATGAACATGAATTTTGATTGGATTAAATAACTGTTTCGAATGGAGTTATTTTGTTTTCTTTTAAAATAAAAGTTTCAAAAATGTTGAAACTATTTTGTGGCATTGGTTATTTTTATTACTGTCACATAATACTATTTTAGGGTTTTATAAAATGATTGAATGTTCTATTAAAATCCTAAATCTAACTGCCAGAAAGAAAATAAAACAAAATTAGAAAAGAAGAGAGAGAGAGAGAATCTATCCTGTGCTCACCTGCTGGCCCAGCCCACCAGGGGCACCCCTGTCTTCTACCTCTTGCCAGAAGGCATAGGAGAAGCAGGGGACGGCGAGCTCGTGAGAGCGCCACGCCTCCTCCCTGCCAGGCCTCCCCGCCGACCTGGTGGCTAGGATAGGCTCGGGAGAGCCGTCCCGATCTCCTCCCCCTCCTCTCCATCTCTCTCCCTTATCTCTCACCCTCTGCTCTTCTCCTTCCGCCATGGACGAGCTCGGCTCGAGCTCACTGGCGCCTCCCTGACCCCTGCTAGGCCTCCCCGAGCAGCCCATCCCCTTCGCCATGACGTGCCGCCCCTCCCCGCCTCAGGAATCGAAGCCAGAGCCCCCCCTGGCGCTGCCATCGTCATCATCTTCACCTCCGACCACCGAAGGCCGCCGGCCCCGATTCGCGCCGCCCAAAGCGCCCCCAGCCCACCGAACCGCCATTCGAGCCCCCCGTGAGCTTCTCCGTTGATTCCCCATGTTTCCCTCTCCTCTTGCACGCCGTAGCCGCTGCTCCACCATGGCCGAGCTCCGGTCGCCGCTTACCACGTCGCCGGCGCCGTTCCAGTGCTTCCCTGCTCTAGCCACCGCCGCAAATGGATCCGACCAAGCCCCAGGACCGCGTAGATGCCCTCCGCCGGCCATTTGATCACCGGAGGAGGAAATCCGTCAGCGCCTCCGTGCTCTGTGGCCACCGGTGATGAGCTCCGCCGGTCTGGGTCGCTGACAAGCGGGCCCAGCCGGTGAGGTGTTTAATTAGCGCCTAATATCATTTTAGTTAATCTATGACTCACTGACAATGGGCCCTACGATTCTAAAACAGGAATTAAAACTAATCTAACCCTCTCAATTAACCTCTCTCACTCACGTGTGGACCCCACACGTCAGGTTTGACTCTGACCAAGCCAGTTGATTGCTGGCGCAATGCTGATGAAGTGCTGACGCAGTAATTGATTTTCAATTATAAGATAAATCCAGGAAATTGCTAAAACTTGTAAAAATCATAGAAATTAAAATATAACTCGGATGGAAATAATTTATATATGAAAAAGGATCAGAAAAATCCAAAGAATCTGATTATGGCTTTTTCATGCTCGTTTGAGAAAGTTAACAACACCAAATAGGCAAAATGATGAATAGGGTAAATCTAATAAATAGTTTGGAGTTGGAAATTGATACTTATTTGAATTCCACTTCAATTGTTATGAGCAAACATTGGTCAAGGAAAATCAGTACCTCAAAATACTAACTCCATACATGTTGGAACAATTGTTATGAGCATCAGGTCGAATCAATTATAAGGGTACTTGGAATTATAAGGGGCTTGTGGGGCCCCTGAGGCCCCCTGCCTTGGCTCTCAAGCTTCCCGATCTTCTTCCGTTACGGAAAAAATCTTTTCGAGGATTTTCCTCCATTTGGACTCTGTTTCAAAATCTCCTCTGAAAGGGGTCAAAAACATGGAAAAAAATAGGAACTGGCACTTGGCACTGAGTTAATAAGTTAGTCCCAAAAAATATATAAAAGGCATGCAAAACATCCAAAGTTTCACAAGATAATAGCATGAAAACATCAAAAATTATAGATACATTGGAGACGTATCAGCGTCCCCCACAGCATCATCACCGACAATGACACCAACTTCGCCAAGGGTGCTTTGGCACTCTACTGCTCCAAGGAAGGCATCCGGCTCGACTGGGCATCAGTGGCACACCCCGAGTCCAACAGCCAGGTGGAAAGGGCGAACGGCCTAATCCTGGTCGGCATCAAGCCAAGGCTGGTGGCACCACCCGTCAGGATAGCCGGCTGCTGGATCGAAGAGCTGCGAGTAGTGTTGTGGAGCCTCCTCATCACGCCCAACTAGTCAGCTGGCTTCACCCCATTCTTTCTGGTATATGGGTCCGAGGCTATCATCCCTATGGATGTTTAGTTCGACTCGCCTCGGGTCACCCTATTCATACAAATGGAAGCGAAGTAGGCAAGAGAAGACGGCATCGATATGCTCGAGGAGGCATAGGACCTAGCTTTGAGTCAGATGACCATTTATCAATAGAAGCTGAGATACTACCACAGCACGAAGATCAAGCCTCTCTCTTTCAGAGAGGGAGACTTGGTACTCAAAAGAATCCAGCGAACAGCCGGCCAGCACAAGCTCTCATCCCCATGGGAGGGACCCTTCATCATCAGCAGGGCATTGCATAACAATGCATACTACCTGATCGATGCCTAGAAGCCAAGGAAGCACAAGAGAGACGACTCCGGCCAGGAGACGGAGTGTCCATGGAACGTGGCGTTGCTTCTCCCGTTCTATTGCTAGAAGGAAAGTAAGAAAAATGAAAGAGCATGTACATATGTGTGGGGACCCCGACTGGTGAGTTGAGATCGCCGTGCCCAGTGATCCCAAGGATAAATGCTCACTGAACACGGATACTGAATAATAGAGTCTTACATCCATACATACCGTTTGATACAATAAATGACCACTTTGGTCAAGTCTTACATACATAGGGCCTTAAAGGCCAAGCACCAAACTAGACCAATAGCGGAATTAAGGGTTGAAAGCGTGAACCCATGCCATCAGCCTTAACCTACAGGCATACTGACTGGGAAGCGTCCTAGCTCGCAAGAACGTCACCTAGTTAATCTTCACCATATCATGTCTTTAACACCTGGTCAATGAAATAACCAGTGGCAATCCAATGAGTACTTTGAATGTACTTGCAAACAACCCTTGATACGAACAATGAAACTGAAGGATAACAGTATCATGCTTCTTTAGTATAACTAATCTGGGTGGAATGATCAGGTATATGCAACAAGTTAAAGAATTACTTTTGAAGAACAGGTTACGGATATTGACATATCTGTCAGGGGTTGAACACACCGGGTTCACCCTATATGCCAAGTCCTCGGACTTATCATAACCTCAATGTATTAATGAGGGCTAAACCATCCGGGTTTACCCTATATGCCAAGTCACCGAACTTGAGCATATTATTGTGATTATCAACAACACCTTTTTAACACCACACACACACACTTGGTTTATGCGGAAACTCTGGACGTTGTTTAAGCAGCACCACCCAACTGTCCTTGACCGTGGACACGACTATTCGAATAGTTTACACTCTGCAGAGGTAGTACGCTGGACCCATGAGAAACAGAATACTTCCGTGTCATCCACGACTCGCGGTATATCACATATACCCGAGGTAATTATCCGATCATCATCTTTCCCCTGACGATACTAGACAAAGAGATCCACTCGATTGGTACCCAACCCACATGTTGTACGTCTTACGAGCACCGACTCTGGACTGTAACAACCATGCAGGGACCAACGGTGTGCCTGGAACTCATAATAATGGCATAGTCCTCCTACCTGGCACGACCCCATCACGAGACTGACACCAATCACTCCCGCCACTAGTAATGTGGCTCTTTGCTAGCACCGACCAGAGTAATCAATAAAGCCCCGTCCCATAAAGGGGTATCGTGGTCGTACTGGGTAAGGTTGGGATGGTCGACACATCATAAATCTAATCCACTTCCGAAACCATAGTCCCACCAAAATCACCGGTGCATCACTTCACCAAAAGTGATCAACAACTCATCATCACCCTCGGGCATTAGTGGCACCCGACGGGGTTTTCATAAACTCTTTATTTAACTCATCATTATGCTTGAGATGATATGCCTTAACATTACTTGTCAACATGAAAATATCATGACCCTCACGGGGTAGGGTCAAGCTCAATGCAGTGATTATACTCTACTAGTCAACATGACAGTAGCATGATCCTCGTAGATGGTAGGATCAAGCTCATCATATTTGTGCTCCGAGGAGCTATGTGAATATCACTACTATAATGCAAGTGCTTCGAAGAAGCCTTCGGTACCATCAGATCGGTGATGAACCGGCATCATGATCACATGCAACAGAAAGTACTTGCTATTCTAGCATGCATCATTTAATTTACTTAAGTCGTGGCAAAAGGGCATGCTTGCGTTGCTCACGTAAGTCCTCGGGGTCTTCGATGTCTTCCGCTCCGTCCTCGAATACTTCGTCTACCGTCAACTGAAGCTTGATATAGGATATTTGGGTCATCAATGATTTTTGAATGGATGGAAAGGGCAATAGGTGGCCATTGAATAAGCCAACAGAAATCTTTTTGTTAAAAATGAGTGGTGGCACCCATTTAACAGAGAAGGATTTTAGAAATATTTAGGAAGTTGTTTCACCGGATTTGGAGTTGAAAAGAATATTCTAGAGATTTTACAATAGGGATTAAATAGCAATAGGAGCTATTTATTTATTGCAACAGAATGAAGCTTGATAAAAATGTTGACCAAGTCTCTAAAAATGGAGAGTGATCTTAGAAGGCTCTGGGAATTTGAATCACTCCATTTGGAGTTGATTTGGAACCTATAGGAATTTTGAAAGGTGGTGTTTAAAATGTCTAAATGGGCATTTAGATATTATTGTCATAGAAAGTATTTTGGAAAAAGTGGCAATGCCCAGATCTGGATAGAATAGGATTTTAGAAACCTGTAGAAATTTGAATCAGGTGATTTGGAGTTAGTATGAATTTAATATGGAATTTAGAAGATATGACTAAAAGAAAAAGGAGAAAGGGGCACTTATCCTTGAGGTAATAAGTGCCTGGGTGGTAGATAGGTGAATGGGACGGCCCTGCGGCTAGGCCTGGGGCACAAGGTGGCCACTCAGGAGGCGCACTGGCCTAGTAGGCCTTCGGCCAGGGAAAGCGCGAAGAAGGTGGGCGCCTTCACTTAAAACGGGCGGGCCCGATTGGAGAGAGGCTGACGAGGGGCCCCTACCCGTCAGCTCCATCTCCCACCTCCCACTCACGTAGAGGAGAAGCAGGAGCTCGAGAGCGCGCCGGCTCTCGCTCCTCTGGCCACCTCCGGCGAGGCCCGGCACACCGGCGAGCTCGGGCGGCCGCATCGCACCCGACCAGGCCCTACACACCGGCGGGGAGGGGCTGCAACGGCACCGACCGGGGTAGCCATGAGGGAGGCAGTCGGCCTTCACGGGCCCCGGGCGTCCGGCACCTAGGGAGGAGATGGGGCGCTGAGGGGGGACGCGCGGCGATGGGAAGGGCTCACTAGAGAGCCCAGGGGAGAGGGGAATCCCTGGTTGTTGGAGCTGCTCCCGGGCGGAAGAGCTTCGGCGATAGCCGACCATGGAGGAGGGGAGAGAGCTCGGGAGGAGGAGAGGAAAGGGGGAAAGGAGCGGCGCCGGCTCGGGGGTTGCTACTGGAGGTAGCTAGATGGGAAGGGGGAAGCCGAGGGAGCTCGACCTCAAGCTCGGTCGAAGCTTTCCATGGCGGCCGTGGGAGGAGAGGAGAAGCTAGGGAGCTCAAAGGGGAGGCTCCGAGGGTGGCTAGGAGGGAGAAGGGACTCGGGGGAGAGGATCTGAGGCTCCGGGCGCTCGGGGGAGAAGATAAGAGAGGAGGGAGAGAAGGAAAGCTCGGGAGCTCTCGGTGCATGGCCGCCACGCATGCCTGAGGAGTCTTGGAGGCTAGCCAGCATCGGGGAGTCGTTGGACTGGTCAAGGGGAGCGTTATGGCGCGCTGGGGCATGCTGCCAAGGAGGGGTCCAAGCTGCAGAAGGAGAAGAGGGTGCAGAGCACCGATTCTGCACGCTGGAGTGGTGGTCACCACGGGCACCTGTGTCTATAGGGTCCAAATGGCAAGCAAAACCTGTCCATCACTTAAGGCACACACGCAGGAGAGTGACTCTGGAGTTTGGAAGCATTTGAGGCTGGTTAAAGATGGGTTTGACTGCTGCTAAGTTTGCAACAGCAAACTTAAGGTGGGTAGATAGGGCACTAACTTGAGATATAATGGAATAAAAACATGTCTAGCACTCTTGTTTATAGAAGGACTACAAGACTGCAAAGTTGCAGCTCAAGAAAACAAGTGTAGCTAGTAGTTGCTGTACAAAGCCACATTTCAGCCAGAAATGAACTTGAGGAGGTGCTGCTCATTTTCTCCACATGAGCATGCCATAACTTGGTTCTAAATGAAGCCTTGGCACACAAGGGAGGATCTGGAAAGAATTGGGGGTCTTGGGTTAAGCAGAAGTGAAACAAGAGGGTAAAAATAGTGATCCCATGGGTGAAAATGAGAGAAGTTACAAAGGGTCCTTCCCAAATAATTGACCAGTGGCCATGGGAAAGTTACTGGAGGTGAAACGTAACTATGTAAGGCTGTGGTAGAAAGTTGAGCTCAAGGGTAAAAGTAGAAGGGGAAATAGAAGCCAAATTAGTGAGTGCACACAAGGTGTTTGATCTGTGGTTAGGCTACCAGATGGATTCCAATGACTATGAAACTTAATAAGATCAAATAATAGATGAAAATAGGCTTGCACACCAAATTTGGGATTTGCTGGATAAGTTTTCCAATGTAGACTTGGAAAACCCTAGAAATGGGTAGAAATGGGTTTCTGTTTAGAACCCTATTCAAATAAATTCCCACAAATCCAATATTTGGTGTAGGGGCATTATTTGAGCATTAAGGCATGCACAAAAAGTTTGAGGTCAATTGGACAAACTTTATAATGTAAAGTTTGTCAAAGTCAGAAATCAACACAGAGGGTTTTGAGGGTTTTAGGACAAGTTCCTCTATTCTCCTTGGTGTAACACTTGGTGTGGATGCCTCATTGGTGTACTGGAACATGTCCACCAAATTTGAGCACAATTGGAGACACTTCACAATGTTGAGCTCAAATTTGATTCTGGACAGATAGGGTTTTAGAGGGATTAGGGGAGTCAAATCAACTTGGATTGAAATGAAACTTGGCAAGATCATCAAGAATATCATAGATGACATGCTAGAATTTTACTGGAATTTATTGAGAATATTTCTTATAGAAATATTCCAAAAGCTTGAAATAGGCAGGAATGGTTTTGGAGGGTTTTTCCAAATATTTTGAACATGACCATGGGTTGAAACTCATAAATGTGGAATAAATATATCCACTGAGTTTCCCTAAATTTTCTTAAATATTTTGAAAGTAATAAAAATAACTTTCCTTCATAGGAGACCATTTCTGGCCTCACAGAAAGGCTTTTAAATAAAATAATAAGATAACTTTTAAAATAATAATATGGTGGTTTTTGAAAGTCATTTTGATAATGGTTTTAAATAAAACAATTGGTGCAAAAGAAACTCCCTAATTTGAGGACTTGTAGTACAAACCTCATTTCAGGGGTTTGAAGGTTTAATTCAAAGAAAAGCTTTTTTGGTGAAAATAATATTTGGTAAAACAGATATTTTTCCTAAACACATGGCATGATCATTAGGCAGGAGATCATGGGATGATAAGATGATTAGGACAGTGGCAACAATTAATGGGGATCAATCACATGCAAAACAAACAGACAAATAATAGTCACTACAAGCATCACAGGTATTCACAAAAATTTTAATTGGTCCTAAATTTTGAAATAAGTTACTTAATCAGGAAAGCCAAAAATTGGGGTGTGACAGACCTTACCCCCTTAAGAGAATCTCGTCCCCGAGATTCCTGGGCTAGGGGTTGGTGAGATACAGAATCTTGAGTTGGAGGTAGTCTTCATGTCCCCATGTTGTTGTCGTGGTCTTGAGGTGCTTGATTATACAACTTCGATTGTCCACATGTCCATGACTGATCGTGAGCAGGACCTGGCAATAAGTTAGGCTTGACCGAGGTCAAGGGCTTGGTAAGCTAAGTCCGTGCAAGGTTCTGGCTTGCGAGTGTATTTCAAATGAGAATACGTGGCAAGATAGTGTGTCTAGGATCTGGTCCTGGGGTTTCTCATGCCAGTTAGTGACATCAAGATGTCTCGTGTTAGAACGCACTACCAAAGTCTTCGCATGGCTTCCCGCTTACGGGGAAGTCCTTGACTTCCTTTCGGCAGTCAAGCTATGGTTGCAAATAGTCCTCAAAGGCTTCTCGCGGAAGGGCCCGGGCTGGGTCTCACCTATGAGTCTCAGCTCGGAGGCTCAGGTCCCGAACAGGTCCTGCCATCTTGGGAGTTGCGAGGGTTTCTGGATAGCTGGCTACCCAAGAGTATAGACCAGTCATCCATCCCCAAGGGTTGCGACTCGGCAAGCGGAAATCACCTTTAGCAGGCTTCCACCGCGACTCACTAGTACTCTCGTCCTTGATTTGGACCAAGGAGAGGTCGTCTGATCCTTTCGCTTGTCCAAGGGCTTCGTCATCTTGAATCGTCGAGGCTTCTTGACGTCGTTGATGTAGTCGGCGTGCGGTCGGTGGTTGACTTCTGTTGCTTCATCGTCATCGTCGTGGCTTCCTCGTCACGGCGGTTCTTCGTCTTGACTTCAGTAGAATAGACTTCCGTTGTCTTGGGACTGCTTCGAGAAATCCATCTTCTCGAGATATCACGGTACCCTAGAGAGGTATAAAGATCGGCGTTCCTGGGGTTCGCCCAAACACGACCAAGGTGTTCTTCCTCTTACTGGGTGAGTAAGTATGTCATCAGTGAGGATGACATCATACCTTCCCAAACACGACATAAGCACAGTGCTCATGGGTCAGGCGAGGAGAACGAACTTGCTATGGGCGGGTACTGGCCACATTTCAACGACTTAGAGTCGTCTTCTATGGTCGTAGTCCGTCCATGTTCTGGCTCAGCGAAGCTTTAGAGTCTTAGGGAACTTAGGATGTGGGCGAACAGTTATCATCTTATCTCTAAGCACATTCCTTAGATGCCAATAGTTCGACCGCTAACTTGAGACAACATTGTTGGAAATATGCCCAAGAGGCAATAATAAATTAGTTATTATTATATTTCTTAGTTCATGATAATCGTTTATTATCCATGCTATAATTGTATTGATTGGAAACACAGTGCATGTGTGGATACATAGACAAAACACTGTCCCTAGTAAGCCTCTAGTTGACTAGCTCGTTGATCAAAGATGGTCAAGGTTTCCTGACCATAGGCAAGTGTTGTCACTTGATAACGGGATCACATCATTAGGAGAATCATGTGATGGACTAGACCCAAACTAATAGACATAGCATGTTGATCGTGTCATTTTGTTGCTACTGTTTTCTGCGTGTCAAGTATTTGTTCCTATGACCATGAGATCATATAACTCACTGACACCGGAGGAATGCTTTGTGTGTATCAAACGTCGCAACGTAACTGGGTGACTATAAATATGCTCTATAGGTATCTCCGAAGGTGTTCGTTGAGTTAGTATGGATCGAGACTGGGATTTGTCACTCCGTGTGACGGAGAGGTATCTCGGGGCCCACTCAGTAATACAACATCACACACAAGCCTTGCAAGCAATGTGACTTAGTGTAAGCTGCGGGATCTTGTATTACGGAATGAGTAAAGAGACTTGCCGGTAAACGAGATTGAAATAAGTATGCGGATACTGACGATCGAATCTCGGGCAAGTAACATACCGAAGGACAAAGGGAATGACATACGGGATTATATGAATCCTTGGCACTGAGGTTCAAACGATAAGATCTTCGTAGAATATGTGGGATCCAATATGGGCATCCAGGTCCCGCTATTGGATATTGACCGAGGAGTCACTCGGGTCATGTCTGCATACTTCTCGAACCCGCAGGGTCTGCACACTTAAGGTTCGACGTTGTTTTATGCGTATTTGAGTTATATGGTTGGTTACCGAATGTTGTTTGGAGTCCCAGATGAGATCACAGACGTCACGAGGGTTTCCGGAATGCTCCGGAAACGAAGATTGATATATAGGATGACTTCATTTGATTACCGGAAGGTTTTCGGAGTTACCGGGAATGTACCGGGAATGACGAATGGGTTCCGGGTGTTCACCGGGGGGGGGTAACCCATCCCGAGGAAGCCCATAGGCCTTGGGGTGGCGCACCAGCCCTTAGTGGGCTGGTGGGACAGCCCAAGAAGACCCTATGCGCCATAGGAAGAAAATCAAAGAGAAAAGAAAAAAAGAGGAGGTGGGAAAAAGGGGAAGGACTCCTCCTTCCAAACCTAGTTGGATTCGGTTTGGAAGGGGAGGACTCCCCCCCTTGGCTCGGCCGACCCCCTTGGGGCTCCTTGGACCCCAAGGCAAGGCTCCCCCTCTTCCCCCTATATATACGGAGGTTTTAGGGCTGATTTGGGACAATTTTGCCACGGCAGCCCGACCACATATCTCCATGGTTTTACCTCTAGATCGCGTTTCCGCGGAGCTCGGGTGGAGCCCTACTGAGATAAGATCACCACCAACCTCCGGAGCACCGTCACGCTACCGGAGAACTCATCTACCTCTCCGTCTCTCTTGCTGGATCAAGAAGTCCGAGATCATCGTCGAGCTGTACGTGTGCTGAACGCGGAGGTGCCGTCCGTTCGGCACTAGATCGTGGGACTGATCGCGGGACGGTTCGCGGGGCGGATCGAGGGACGTGAGGACGTTCCACTACATCAACCGCGTTTCTTAACGCTTCTGCTGCGCGATCTACAAGGGTACGTAGATCGGAAATCCCCTCTCGTAGATGGACATCACCATGATAGGTCTTCGTGCGCGTAAGAAAATTTTTGTTTCCCATGCGACGTTCCCCAACAAACATCACCTCATCTCATCAAGGATATCATCCTACGTGGGTCAACTCCACATCGCTCATGCTAGTCAACTCCGGGTTGAAGGAATAACTAAACCCAAACACTTACAAGTATGGCGTAGCCCCCAACTGTACATGTGTTACTATGCAAGGACCTTGGGGAGACATACAGCTACCACGATTGAATCTGAGGCACACAAATCCAATTGTCCACCTAAGTCATCCAATGGACAGGGTACTACACTATTATATTAAGGAAACACGTAGTAGACCAATCCAATATTTTGTTTCCTTCCCATGAATCCGATCAAGTAATCCATCAATCCGACCAAGTATGACTAGACTCACCACTCCTATGAATCCAAAATTGACGAGGTTCCACATAAACTCTTAGGGTCCTCATAATTCACATAGTACTGCAAGAATTACGTCATAGTATATCCACCAACTTCAATAATCATGGCCATCTAATCTCCAAGGCCAAACCGCATAGGTTGTAAATCAATTGACAACTCCAAGTATACGCACTCTATATCCATCGAGAAACATGGTATCATGAGCGAGATTAACGAGCTAAATCCAATTTACTCCGAACCATGTGGTCTTTGTCATCCTCAATACTCTATTAAGATTACCTATTTAAATCCAAGACTCAAACCCAATAAGAAGTCTACTTGATACTCCAAGTCATCTTGGCAAACGCATCAAATCATGCCAACTAGTAGCTAAAGTCCTGTATACCACCAAGAATAATGTTCGCGATCATAATCATCCTACTAAATCCAATCTTACTCCAGATTACGTAGATTATACTACTACCAACTTGTTCCACCAAATCCACCTACCTTTATAAGGGTCTCACGATCCACCAAAATAGTCTAGCTATATCCTCAAGACATCTATTATCATCACAACAATCTTAGTATAATGCTCTCATATCGGAGATCGGTCCTCTTATGGCATCAAGGTTACAGTGCTATCTTGAGATGGAAGGATACTTGCTCACGGTGATCACTTGTTCCATAAGGAACCCAGTGCTCAGCGGGGTTTATCGGGGACCTACACGAGTTCTGGCAAGTACGTGTACTAGACACGTGACCAGAAAATTTGAGCCGAAAAGGCTTGTGGAGGTTAGCCTGGTCTAGTGTGGTTAAGCGTAGCACAGTCAGTGTCTTCAACGTCAGCCGTCCTTCGAAGTGGACCCTTGGTGCGTCTTGTCTTGCTGTCTTCCGTTGCCGAGAGGGGTGAGAGAAAGAGAGCACAGAGGGGAGTGTCTAAGGGTTTCAGCGCAATCAAACAAGCGTTGAAAAATCAACTCAAACAAGTGCAAAAATTAATTTGAACATCAAAATAAGACAAGTGATATAACCGCATGCTTGTTTCCTAAGAAAAAGTGCGACTTATATCAAAGCACAAACAACAAAAACAAACAACACACAACATGGTCCATCTGAACCATCTCACGGACTCGACTTCGCATAGGGGATTCACGACTCATCCTATCCTAGGTTCAGGGACTCGACAATCGTGCTTGCTTCTTGTTCCGGAGAGGAGTCCGCTAAGTCTTCTGGACCTTCTCATGGTGTTGTCACGCCTCTTGTTGTAGCCTGCTGGAGCAATTCGTTTGAGTTGTACGGAACTCTAGTTGTCTTCTCGTCTCGGAAGTTGTTGACGAAGGTGGTTCTTCATAGCTGTCACTGACAGGGTCTTCTGTTGTCTTCATGATCTTGTCAACGTCTTCTTGTCTTCTGAGGCTTCGAGAGTCTCAGGTGGACACCTTCATGCACCGATATTTGCATGACATGATACAGTTCTGATCTATCAATCATTCTAATTGCAAGATCGACACCTAGAGCAGGGGATGAAGAGAACCGTTTTCCTGCTCACTAAGGTGAGGCGGACCAAATGGCAAGATTCTCATCCACCGGTGGTGGTCGACACAATTATTTATAACTAACATGGTCGCTCTATTAGTGATGCAGATCAAGGTTTGCATATATTTTGTCCAGATTGTCGTAGGCGAAAGTGGCATCACTCTGGAGCAGTGTCCAGGGTTTCACCATCTTCTAAGCCTCGATGTCCTCGTTCCTCTTAGCGGTACTACTGTTGGTGTCGTCTGGTCGTAGAGTTGTCTTCTCTGTCCTTCAGCACATGTGTTTGCCTGGAAGGGTTACTTCCTTCCGGGCTGCCCACGAGGATTTCAATTTATCCCGTGGTCAGAAGGGCATAAGGTTCTAGCGACCATTAGCAAGTTTTGAAAAAGTGGACGAGGAGTGTCAAGAAAATAAGAGTGGAAGGCTAGAGCATAACCTTCAATTTCTTTGAAGTTTTTCGGAGAGTTGAGAAAATATATAAGTTTTGTTAATATTTTGAAGGATTTGGAAAGTACTTTTATCCTGACTAACGTCCATGCTAACTAAGGGCTTCCTACAGTCAGGATGTCTCTGATACCAGCTCTGTGGGGACCCCGACTGGTGAGTCGAGATCGCCGTGCCCAGTGATCCCAGGGATCAATGCTCACTGAACACAGATACTGAATAATAGAGTCTTACATCCATACATACCGTTTGATACAATAAATGACCACTTTGGTCGAGTCTTACATACATAGGGCCTTAAAGGCCAAGCACCAAACTAGACCAATAGCGGAATTAAGGGTTGAAAGCGTGAACCCATGCCATCAGCCTTAACCTACAGGCATACTGACTGGGAAGCGTCCTAGCTCGCAAGAACGTCACCGAGTTAATCTTCACCATATCATGTCTTTAACACCTGGTCAATGAAATAACCAGTGGCAAGCCAATGAGTACTTTGAATGTACTTGCAAACAACCCTTGATACGAACAATGAAAGTGAAGGATAACAGTATCATGCTTCTTTAGTATAACTCATCTCGGTGGAATGATCAGGTATATGCAACAAGTTAAAGATTTACTTTTGAAGAACAGGTTACGGATATTGACATATCTGTCAGGGGTTGAACACACCGGGTTCACCCTATTTGCCAAGTCCTCGAACTTGTCATAACCTCAATGTATTAATGAGGGCTAAACCATCCGGGTTTATCCTATATGCCAAGTCACCAAACTTGAGCATATTATTGTGATTATCAACAACACCTTTTTAACACCACACACACACACTTGGTTTATGAGGAAACTCTGGACGTAGTTTAAGCAGCACCACCCAACTGTCCTTGACCGTGGACACGGCTATTCGAATAGTCTACACTCTGCAAAGGTAGTACGCTCGACCAACGAGATACGGAATACTTCCGTGTCATCCACGACTCGCGGTATATCACATATACCCGAGGTAAGTATCCGATCATCATCTTTTCCCGGACGATACTAGACAAAGAGATCCACTCGATTGGTACCCAACCCACATATTGTACGTCTTACGAGCACCGACTCTGGACTGTAACAACCATGCAGGGACCAACGGTGTGCCTGGAACTCTTAATAATGGCATAGTCGTCCTACCTGGCACGACCCCATCACGAGAGTGACACCAATCACTCCCGCCACTAGTAATGTGGCTCTTTGCTAGCACCGACCAGAGTAATCAACAAAGCCCCGTCCCATAAAGGGGTATCGTGGTCGTACTGGGTAAGGTTGGGATGGTCCACACATCATAAATCTAATCCACTTCCGAAACCATACTCACACCAAAATCGCCGGTGCATCACTTCACCAAAAGTGATCACCAACTCATCATCACCCTCGGGCATTAGTGGCACCCGACGGGGTTTTCATAAACTCTTTATTTAACTCATCATTATGCTTGAGATGATATGCCTTAACATTACTTGTCCACATGAAAATATCATGACCCTCACGGGGTAGGGTCAAGCTCAATGCAGTGATTATACTCTACTAGTCAACATGACAGTAGCATGATCCTCGTAGATGGTAGGATCAAGCTCATCATATTTGTGCTCCGAGGAGCTATGTTAATATCAACTATAATGCAAGTGCTTCAAAGAAGCCTTCGGTACCATCACATCGGTGATGAACCGGCATCGTGATCACATGCAACGGGAAGTACTTGCTATTCTAGCATGCATCATTTAATTTACTTAAGTCATGGCAAAAGGGCATGCTTGCCTTGCTCACGTAAGTCCTCGGGGTCTTCGAGGTCTTCCGCTCCATCCACGAATACTTCGTCTACCGTCAACTGAAGCTTGATATAGGATATTTGGGTCATCAATGATTTTTGAATGGATGGAAAGGGCAATAGGTGGCCATTGAATAAGCCAACAGAAATCTTTCTGTTAAAAATGAGTGGAGGCACCCATTTAACAGAGAAGGATTTTAGAAATATTGAGGAAGTTGTTTCACTGGATTTGGAGTTGAAAAGAATATTTTGGAGATTTTACAATAGGGATTAAATAGGAATAGGAGCTATATATTTATTGCAACAGAATGAAGCTTGATAAAAATGTTGACCAAGTCTCTAAAAATGGAGAGTGATCTTAGAAGGCTGTGGGAATTGGAATCACTCCATTTGGAGTTGATTTGGAACCTATAGGAATTTTGAAAGGTGGTGTTTAAAATGTCTAAATGGGCATTTAGATATTATTTTCACGGGAAGTATTTTGGAAAAAAGTGACAATGCCCAGATCTGGATAGAATAGGATTTTAGAAACCTGCAGAAATTTGAATCAGGTGATTTGGAGTTAGTATGAATTTCATATGGAATTTAGAAGATATGACTAAAATAAAAAGGAGAAAGGGGCACTTATCCTTGAGTTAATAAGTGCCTGGGCGGCAGATAGGTGAATGGGCCGGCCCTGCGGCTAGGCCTGGGGCACAAGGTGGCCACGTAGGAGGCGCATTGGCCTAGTATGCCTTCGGCCAGGGAAAGCGCGAAGCAGGTGGGCGCCTTCACTTAAAACGGGCGGGCCCGATTGGAGAGAGGCTGACGAGGGGTCCTTACCCGTCAACTCCATCTCCCACCTCCCGCTCACGTAGAGGAGAGGCAGGAGCTCGAGAGCGCGCCGGCTCTCGCTCCTCTGGCCACCTCCGGCAAGGCCCAGCACACCGGCGAGCTCGGGCGGCCGCGTCACACCCGACCAGGCCCTACATGCCGGTGGGGAGGGGCTGCAGCGGCACCGACCGGGGTAGCCATGAGGGAGGCAGTCGACCTTCACGGGCCCGGGGCGTGCGGCGCCTAGGGAGGAGATGGGGCGCTGAGGGGGGACGCGCGGCGACGGGAAGGGCTCACTAGAGAGCCTAGGGGAGAGGGGAATCCCTGGTTGCTGGAGCTGCTCCCGGGCGGAAGAGCTTCGGCCATAGCCGACCATGGAGGAGGGGAGAGAGCTCAGGAGGAGGAGAGGAAAGGGGGAAAGAAGCGGCGCCGGCTCGGGGGTTGCTGCTGGAGGTAGCTAGATGGGAAGGGGGAAGCCGAGGGAGCTCGAGCTCAAGCTCGGCCGAAGCTTTCCATGGCGGCCGTGGGAGGAGAGGAGAAGCTAGGGAGCTCAAAGGGGAGGCTCCAAGGGTGGCTAGGAGGGAGAAGGGACTCGGGGGAGAGGATCTGAGGCTCTGGGCGCTCGGGGAGAAGATAAGAGAGGAGGGAGAGAAGGAAAGCTCGGGAGCTCTCTGGAGCTGTCGGTGCATGGCCGCCACGCATGCCTGAGGAGTCTTGGAGGCTAGCCAGCGCCGGGGAGTCGTTGGACTGGTCAAGGGGAGCGTTATGGCGCGCTGGGGCACGCTGCCAAGGAGGGGTCCGAGCTGTAGAAGGACAAGAGGGTGCAGAGCACCGATTCTGCACGCTGGAGTGGTGGTCACCACGGGCACCTGTGTCTACAGGGTCCAAATGGCCAGCAAAACCTGTCCATCACTTAAGGCACACACGCAGGAGAGTGACTCTGGAGTTTGGAAGCATTTGAGGCTGGTTAAAGATGGGTTGGACTGCTGTTAAGTTTGCAACATCAAATTTAAGGTGGGTAGATAGGGCACTAACTTGAGAGATAATGGAATAAAAACATGTCTAGCACTCTTGTTTATAGAAGGACTACAAGACTGCAAAGTTGCAGCTCAAGAAAACAAGTGTAGCTAGTACTTGCTATACAAAGCCACATTTCAGCCAGAAATGAACTTGAGGAGGTGCTTCTCATTTTCTCCACATGAGCATGCCATAACTTGGTTCTAAATGAAGCCTTGGCACACAAGGGAGGCTCTGGAAAGAATTGGGGGTCTTGTGTTAAGCAGAAGTGAAACAAGAGGGTAAAAACAGTGATCCCATGGGTGAAAATGAGAGAAGTTACAAAGGGTCCTTCCCAAAAATTGACCAGTGGCCATGGGAAAGTTACTGGAGGTGAAACGTAACTATGTAAGGCTGTGGTAGAAAGTTGAGCTCAAGGGTAAAAGTAGAAGGGGAAATAGAAGCCAAATTAGTGAGTGCACACAAGGTGTTTGATCTGTGGTTAGGCTACCAGATGGATTCCAATGGCTATGAAACTTAACAAGATCAAATAATAGATGAAAATAGGCTTGCACACCAAATTTGGGATTTGCTGGATAAGTTTTCCAATGTAGACTTGGAAAACCCTAAAATGGGCAGAAATGGGTTTCTATTTAGAACCCTATTCAAATAAATTCCCACAAATCCAATATTTGGTGTAGGGGCATTATTTGAGCATTAAGGCATGCACAAAAAGTTTGAGGTCAATTGGACAAACTTTATAATGTAAAGTTTGTCAAAGTCAGAAATCAACAGAGAGGGGTTTGAGGGATTTAGAACAAGTTCCTCTATTCTCCTTGGTGTACCACTTGGTGTGGATGCCTCATTGGAGTACTGGAACATGTCCACCAAATTTGTGCACAATTGGAGACACTTCACAATGTAGAGTTGCTCAAATTTGATTCTGGACAGATAGGGTTTTAGAGGGATTAGGGGAGTCAAATCAACTTGGATTGAAATGAAACTTGGCAAGATCATCAAGAATATCATAGATGACATGTTAGAATTTTACTAGAATTTATTGAGAATATTTCTTATAGAAATATTCCAAAAGCTTGAAATAGGCAGGAATGGTTTTGGAGGGTTTTGCCCAATATTTTGAACATGACCATGTGTTGAAACTCATAAATATGGAATAAATATATCCACTGATTTCCCTAAATTTTCTTAAATATTTTGAAAGTAATAAAAATAACTTTCCTTCATAGGAGACCATTTCTGGCCTCACAGAAAGGCTTTTAATTAAAATAATAAGATAACTTTTAAAATAATAATATGGTGGTTTTTTAAAGTCATTTTGATAATGGTTTTAAATAAAACAATTGGCGCAAAAGAAACTCCCTAATTTGAGGACTTGTAGTACAAACCTCATTTCACGGGTTTGAAGGTTCAATTCAAAGAAAAGCTTTTTTTGGTGAAAATAATATTTTGTAAAACAGATATTTTTCCTAAACACATGGCATGATCATTAGGAAGGAGATCATGGGATGAGAAGATGATTAGGAGAGTGGCAAGAATTAATGGGGATCAATCACATGCAAAACAAACAGACAGACAATAGTCACTACAAGCATCACAAGTATTCACAAAAATTTTAATTGGTCCTAAATTTTGAAATAAGTTACTTAATTAGGAAAGCTAAAAATTGGGGTGTGACAATATGTATCTTTCTCCCTCTTCGGGATCTCCAATGAATGTAATGGGTGTTTCAAGCCGAGGCTTGAAGCATGCCTCTTTTGGATTCTTAACTAGAGTCTTCACTCATTTTGTGAGTCCCTTGGTCCGGCTCTAACGGGCTTGGGGGCTTGCTAGCCGGTCCAAACGATTACCTTAGTTGTAGAAGAACATATAGTGTACGCCGGGTCGAACCCTGGCCTTCTCGTAACAGCTACAGACCGGCTCCCGGCTGTCCGGCTAGCGAGGCGGCGCCACGTAAGGCTGGTTGCATGATAAGTTCAACTACAAAAAGGGTCGCCGGCTCGGGTTGGTTTGATCCTTTTTGCGATCTTATTCTAGCCGGCCTCCGCTGGCTTATGTTTGAGTCTTTAAGTCTTGATGGCTTCAAAAAATCTAAGTCTAATGTTCCCAAAGGTAGAAGCCTCGACCCAGTCACAGACCGGCTCCCGGCTGTCGGGCTCGCAGGTTAGATGCTAGAGGGAGTAAAGGGGTTGGAGAAAAAGAAGTCAAGCAGGAATCAAAAGGTGAAAGTACAAGGCAGCACGCATGGTGTTACGAATTTAATGCAGAATTCATACATTCAAAAGAATTTGGCCCACGGACGAAGTTCATTACACACCCCCCAGTGGGTGAAACTGTTGGACTGACAATATATTGCAGACAACGGAAAACAAAAACAGGGCCAGCTAAGGGGCGGTGGCCTTGTTTGTTGCCCCGGCTGCAGCTCCTGAAGTGGTGGCTTCACCATCGCCAACTGCTCCCACGGTGGTTGCGTCGTCTCCTCCACGAGGGCTTTCGGCTCCGTCCATGGCGGAGCCGGCATAAGCTTCGCTGCTAGAGTCGGCATATTCCTTCTCAAGGGCTGCCTCGTCGGAGCTGCCATCGGCAACATATGGTTGAAGATGGTGCAAGTCCTTAGGGATCACATTGTCGTCTTCATCCCGCTCCAAGTTGAGCTCGTCCCAGGAGGCATATGAGGCGATGTCGCTGGCCCTCATCCGCAATGCGTCCTCCATGGCCCGCAGCTCCCTCTCCGAGTCGTCGTGCTGAGCGATGAGCTTACCCAAGTCCAGGTTCCGATACCAGGACTTGGCCAAGCGCAGTGCCATGTAGGCACCAGCACGCGCGGCTGAGGTGCGCCAGGCGTCAATGCGATCGCCACCGGCTGCAAGCCAGCGGGAGAGTCGTCTCACCGACGCCGGCTCCATGGCTTCAGGCCATGCTACTTCTCAAACAACAGCGCCAGAAATTGACACGTGGACGGACACTTGATTGTGTTGTTTTTTCCCTTGAATAGGAAAGGGTGATGCAACACAGAAGCAGTAAGTATTTCCCTCAGTTTGAGGACCAAGGTATCAATCCAGTAGGAGAATCTCGTCAAGTCCAGAGTACCTGCACAAACACAAAAGAGCTTGCACCCAATGCTGTAAAGGGGTTGTCAATCCCTTCAAGATTGTTTCCAAAGTGAGATCTGGAGGCGGAAAGTGCAACGAAGTAAAAAGTGTAAGGCTGAAAATATGGTGTGGAGTAGACCCTCGGGGCCATAGTTTTCACTAGAGGTTTCTCTCAAAATAGCAAGTATTACGGTGGGTGAACAAATTACTGTCGAGCAATTGATAGAACTGCGCAAAGTCATGAAGATATCTAAGGCAATGATCATACATATTGGCATCACGTCCGAGACAAGTAGACCGATACTTTCTGCAGCTACTACTATTACTCCACACATGGACCGCTATCCAGCATGCATCTAGTGTATTGAGTTCATGACGAACAGAGTAACGCCTTAAGCAAGATGACATGATATAGAGGGATAATCTCAAACCAATGATGAAAACCCCATTTTTTTACCCTTGATGGAAACAACACGATACGTGCCTCGCTACCCCTTCTGTCACTGGCTGAGGTCACCGCATGGTATGAACCCAAAACCAAGCACTTCTCCCATTGCAAGAATCCTAGATCTAGTTGGCCATACAAAACCCACAACTCGAAGAGAATTACAAGGATATGAAATCATGCATAAGAGAGATTAGAAGAAACTCAAACAAGATTCATAGATAATCTGGTCATAAATCCACAATTCATGGGATCTCAACAAACACACCGCAAAAGAAGATTACATCGGATAGATCTCCATGAAGATCATGGAGAACTTTGTATTGAAGATCCAAGAGAGAGAAGAAGCCATCTAGTTACTAGCTATGGACCAGTAGGTCTATGGTGAACTACTCACGCATCATCGGAGAGGTCATGGTGTTGATGAAGAAGCCCTCCGTGTCCGAATCCCCCCTCTGGCAGGGCACCAGAACGTGCCCCAGATGGGATCTTGCGGAGACAGAAGCTTGCGGCGGCGGAAAAGTACGTTCGATGATCTCCTGATTTTTTGTGGAATTTTTGGGGATATATAGGCGCAAACCCTAGGGCAAAGGAGGTCCAGGGGGCCCACAAGCCTGTGGGCAGCGGCCTCCCCCCTGGCCGCGGGGTGAGGGCTTGTGGGGCCCCTGAGGCCCCCTGCCTTGGCTCTCAAGTCTCCTGATCTTCTTCCGTTACGGAAAAAACCTTTTCAGGGATTTTATTCCGTTTGGACTCCGTCTCGAAATCTCCTCTTAAAGGGGTCAAAAACATGGAAAAAACAGGAACTGGCACTTGGCACCGAGTTAATAAGTTAGTCCCAAAAAATATATATATAAGGCATGCAAAACATCCAAAGTTTGACAAGATAATAGCATGAAACCATCAAAAGTTATATATACGTTGGAGACGTATCAAGCATCGCCAAGCTTAACACCTACTCGTCCTCGAGTAGGGAAGTGATAAAGAATGAATTTTTGATGTGGAATGCTACCTAGCATAGTTGTCCTTTGCAACTTCTTTCACGTGACAAGAATGTTCAGATTCGTAAGATTCAAAACAATAGTTTGCTATTGACATGAAAACAATAATACTTCAAGCAAACTAGCAAAGTAATCATGAACTTTCAAAATAACAAGGCCAAGGAAAGTTATCCCTACAAAATCATATAGTCTGGCTATGCTCCATCATCCTCACACAACTAATGTAAATCATGCACAACCCCGGTATTGTCCAAGTAATTGTTTTCGCACTCTTACTTTCTCAAACTTTTTATAACGATCACACAATACATGAGCGTGAGCCATGGATATAGCACTATAGGTGGAATAGAGTGTGGTGGTGTTTGTGAGACGAAAAGGAGGAGATGGTCACATTGACTTGGCGTATCAAAAGGCTATGGAGATGCCCATTAATAGATATCAATGTGAATGAGTAGGGATTGCCATACAAGAGATGCACTAGAGCTATAAGTATGTGAAAGCTCAAAAGGAAAACTAGTGGGTGTGCATCCAACTTGCTTGCTCACGAAGACCTAGGGCATTTTTCAGGAAGCCCATCATTGGAATATACAAGCCAAGTTATATAATGAAGATTCCCACTAGCATATGGTAGTGACAAAGCAAGAAGCTCTCAATCATGAAGAACATGGTGCTATTATGAAGCACAAGTGTGGAAAAAGATAGTAGCATTGTCCCTTCTCTCTTTTTCTCTCTGTTTTTTATTTAGGCTCTTAGGCCTCTTTTTTTTCTTTTTTCTTTTTTTTTGGGATCTTTGGCCTCTCTTTTTTCCTCACATGGGACAATGCTCCAATAATGATGATTATCACACTTTTATTTACTCACAGCTCAAAATGATGATGACTATAGGAAATGCCTCCGGCAGTGTACCGGGATGTGCAACGATCTAGCATGGCATATGATGTTGAAACATCTCGCTAGCTATCTTACGATCATGAATGGCAAAATGAGAGTGACGGCACAAGTCATGAGACGGAACGGTGGGAGTTGCATGGCAATATATCTCGGAATGGCTATGAAAATGCCATAGTAGGTAGGTATGGTGGCTGTTTTGAGGAAGGCATACGGTGGGTTTGTGCACCGGCGAGAATTGCACGACACTAGAGAGGCTAGCAATGGTGGAAGGTGAAAGTGCATCTATACCATGGACTCAGATTAGTCATGAAGAACTCACATACTTGTTACGAAAGTTTTTTATTAGTAATCGAAACAAAGTGCTAAACGCATACTCCTAGGGGAAGGGTTGGTAGGTGTTAACCATCCCGTGATCCCGACCTCAACACAAAGGATGACAATCAATAGATCAGTTATGCTGCGACTTCCTAACATAGTGGTTCACCATACGTGCATGCTACGGGAATCACTAACTTGAACACAAGTATTTCTATATTCACGACACCCAACTAACATAGCTCTTAATATTACCGAATCCACGTCTCAGAACTAATTGAGAGGAATCAAGATTTCTCTTTCTACTCAATGCACATGAAGATGGAGGTTTTTGTATCGTATTTGGGTACCTATCACCTTTGGGACTACTTTCATAGCATAAGCCAACTACCAAGTCACGCACCGCCGTGCTCTAAAAGATATAAGTGAAGCACCTAGAGCAGAAGTATCTAGCTCAAAAGATATAAGTGAAGCACTATGAGCATTCTAGCAAAAATCACTATGAGTGCACGTCTCTCTCTCTCAAAAAGGTGTGTAGCAAGGATGATTGTGACACAACAAAAAGAAAATACTCCTAAGATACAAGACGCTCCAAGCAAAACACATATCATGTGGTGAATAAAAATATAGCTCCAAGTAATGTTACCGATGGATTGAAGACGAAAGAGGGGATGCCTTGTGAAAGGACGTGGATGTCGCCTAGAGGGGGGTGAATAGGCGCTTTAAAATAATTACGGTTTAGGCTTGAACAAATGCAGAATAAAACTAACGTTTAATTTGTCAAGCACAAAACTTACAAACAACTAGGCTCACCTATGTGCACCAACAACTTATGCTAAGCAAGATAAACAACTAAGTGATAGCAAGATATATGACAATAAAAAATATGGCTATCACAAAGTAAAGTGCATAAGTAAAGGGTTCGGGTAAGAGATAACCGAGGCACGCGGAGGCGATGATGTATCCCGAAGTTCACACCCTTGCAGATGCTAATATCCGTTGGAGCGGTGTGGAGGTACAATGCTCCCCAAGATGCCACTAAGGCCACCGTAATCTCCTCACGCCCTCGCACAATGCAAGATGCCGTGATTCCACTAAGGGACCCTTGAGGGCGGTCACCGAACCTGTACAAATGCCAAACCTTGGGGGCGGTCACCAATACTCGTAGAAATTGATCGTGGCAATCTCCACAACCAAATTGGAGACCCCGACGCTTGCCCGGATATTTACACCACAATGATTGAGCTCCGAGACACCACCAAGCTTCTACGACGCCAAAGCATCCACGAGGAACAATATCTAGGGCACTAAGTACCAAAGGTAATAAGCTTCTCAACTTCTCACTTCCACGTATCACCGCAGAGAACTCAAACTGATGCAACTAATGCAATGGTAAGAACACACGAAGTGGTCAAGTCCCTCACACTCAAATCCCTCCACAACAACAAAAGCTATGGGGAAATATGAGAGGAAGAACAAGGATCTCACAAAGAACTCCAAGATCTAGATCCAAGGGATTCCCCTCACATAGAGGAGAAAGTGATTGGTGGAGATGTGGATCTTGATCTCCTCTCTCTTTTCCCTCAAGAACAAGCAAGAATCATTGGAGGGATTGAGAGTTAGCAAGCTCTAAGAAGGTCAACAATGGGGAAGAACACGAGCTCAACTAATGGATAATATCAAGGGGAAGAAGACCCCCTTTATATAGTGGGGGAAGGAATCAGACCGTTACCCCCACTTATAGCCCGAGCCCAGCGCTACTACCGCTGGCTGCAGCGGTACTACCGCTGACCCTCCAATGGTAGTACCGCTGAGCCCATGGAAGTGCAAAGGTACTACCGGGCCAACCACCGCAAAGGAAGTCTTCGCAAAAAGTCCGACGCAGTACAGTCGCAAAGATGACGGTACTAAAGTCCTAGAGCGGTACTACCGCTGACCAAGGGCGGTACTACCGCCAGCTCGAGCGGTACTACCGCTAGGGCCAGCGGTACTACCGTCATCTTTAGCGGTACTACCGCTAGGGCCAGTGGTACTACCGCTAGGGCCAGCGGTACTACCACTCGCCACTGAAACAGCCACAACTTTCGCATACGGGCTCCGAATCAAGCAAACCCAACCTTGTTGGATTCAGGACGACAAGAGCTATCCAAACAGCAACTGGAAAATGCCAATGATATAGAGATGTGAGACCCCTATGAATGAAGAACCGGAAAAAACTCCGACATCGAAAACATCATAGTAGATGCATATGGACTCCGTTTTCGATGAACTCGAGCTTGTCATGAAGATGACCATAAGCTCTAAAACTCACAAACAGAAACACCAAATAAGAACCAAGAAGTATGATGCAAGGATGCAAATGGTTTGAGATCTCAACGGACAATACGATCAAGCTACTCACTTGAGAGCCCCCCTTGACAGTACAACATTCTATGCTAAAACAGAAAACCTATCAAGGGCAAACCTATGCCTTGCACCTCGGCCTCTTGAGCTAGATGATGATGATCTTGGCTTCCTCAAGATGGAACACCTTTCTTGATTGCGTTGGCTTGATGAAGACTAGTTGATTGCTCCCCCATACTCACTATGGGTGAGCCACTCTTCAGCATATCATCAGAAGTCCATTGCCACCACAATGGATCGCAAGCTTCAAGCATGATATATTCGTGCTGATCCACTTGAACTTGCACACCACAATCTTGATGGCGATCACCACTTGACGTCATCCTTCATGGGTTGTATGAGATCTTCCTTTTGACGCAAGCCCATGGAAACACACCTAACCCCACATAGAACTCTCACGAAGACCATGGGTTAGTACACAAACACGTAATGGACAATGCTTACCATACCATGGGATCACTTGATCCCTCTCAGTACATGTTGTACGCTTTGTGTGTTGATCATCTTGATTTACTCTTTGTCTGAGATCTTGATCAACCTTGTGTCTCTATTACCATTCTTTGGATAATACTTTGAATACCATCTTGGTCATCATATAAACTCCTTGAACCCAACAGATGGACTTCAAGAAGTGCCCATGGACAAATCCTATAAATATAACTTAAGGCAACCATTAGTCCATAGGAATTGTCATCAATTACCAAAACCACATATGGAGATATATGTTCTAACACCTTCCCGGGGCATCCCCAAGCTTAGGCTTTTTGGTGTCCTTGAATTTGGCTTGGGATGCCTTGGGCATCCCCAAGCTTGAGCTCTTTCCACTCCTTATCTCTTTGTCCATGAGAACATCACCCAAAACTTGAAAACTTCACAACACAAAACTTAAACAGAAACTTGTGTTAACATTAGCACAAGAAAACAAACTACCACTTATTTTGGTATTGTAGAAAACTTGAATTCTATCTATATTGGTGGTGTGCTACTGTATTCTCACTTTTCCATGGCTAGTACCCCCCGATACTAACCATAGTTTCATCAAAACAAGCAACCAACTCAACAAAAACAGAATCTGTCAAAAACAGACCAGTTTGTAGCAATCTGTATACTTCCTATACTTCTGGTACCTCAAAAAAACTGAAAAATTACGAAGGCCTGGGAAAAAGTCATATCAACCAGCAGCAGGAAGAATCAACTCAAAAGCTCTTTCTAAATAAACATGAAAAATCATCTCGTGAGCAAAAAGTTTCTGTCTTTTTCCAGGAGGATCAAACAACGATTACCAAGACTAGTCATAAAGGTTTTGCTTGGCTCAAACACATAAAGAAACACAAAAAACACAATCACAACAGAATTGTGATGGTGTGGACGCAACAAAACAGAAAGAAAAAGATAAATTCATTGGGTTGCCTCCCAACAAGCGCTATTGTTTAACGCGCTTAGCTAGGCATTGATAATTCAATGATGCTCACACAAAAGACAAGAATTGAAGCACAACGAGAGCATCATAAAGCATGTGAAAAACACATCTAAGTCTAACATACTTCCTATGCATAGGAATTTTATGGGAAAACAGATTGTCAAGACAACCAATAGTTACCATATGCAAGGAAGAAGAAAGAGACAATATCAATCTCAACATGACAAGAGGTAATTAGGTAACATGAAAGTTTCTACCACAATATTTTCGTCTCTCATAGCAATTACATGTGGGATCATATTCAAATTCAACAATATAGCTATCCTGTAGGATATTGCTTTCATGATCCACATGCATGCAAAGTTGACGCTCTTCAAAAATAGTGGGATTATCATCAACTAAAGTCATGACTTCTCCAAACCCACTTTCAATCTTATTGCAAACATCATATTCATCATGAGGCTTAAACAAATTTTCAAGATCATAAGAAAAATTATCACCCCAATCATGATCATTGCAACAAGTAGTGGACAAAGAAAAACTAGCATCCCCAAGCTTAGGGTTTTGCATATTTTTAGCATGATTGTCACTAATAGAATTTATAGTGAAACCATTGCAATCATGCTTTTCATCCAAGGAGCCCTCGTGAATCACTTCATAAATTTCTTCCTCACAATTTTCAGATTCACGCATCTCAAGAAAAAATCCATAGAGAAAGTCAAGTGCACTCAACTCTCTAGAAATTGGTTCCATATAAGTGGATCTCTTAAAGAGATTAGCAAGTGGGTGAGGATCCATATCACTAGATTTTCAGCAAGCGAAGATGCAAGCATATTGAAGGCACATAGCACACAAGCAAACAGAAAGCAAGCGAAAGAAAAGGTCAAACGAAAAAGCAAAATTATAAAGTGGGGGAGAGGAAAACGAGAGGCAATTGGCAAACAAAGTAAATGCAAGAGATGAGTTTGCGACACCTACTTGGATGATTTCTAGACTTGATCCTCCCCGGCAATGGCGCCAGAAATCCTTCTGCTACTTCTCAAACAACAGCGCCAGAAATTGACACGTTGACGGAGACTTTCTTGCGTTGGTTTTTCCCTTGAAGAGGAAAGGGAGATGCAGCACAGGAGCAGTAAGTATTTCCCTTAGTTTGAGAACCAAGGTATCAATCCTGTAGGAGAATCTCGTCAAGTCCAGAGTACCTGCACAAACACAAAAGAGCTTGCACCCAATGTTGTAAAGGGGTTGTCAATCCCTTCAAGATTGTTTGCAAAGTGAGATCTTAAGGCGGAAAGTGCAACGAAGTAAAAAGTGTAAGGCTAAAAATATGGTGTGGAGTAGACCCTGGGGGCCATAGTTTTCACTAGAGGCTTCTCTCAAAATAGCAAGTATTACAGTGGGTGAACAAATTACTGTCGAGCAATTGATACAACCGCGCAAAGTCATGACGATATCTAAGGCAATGATCATACATATAGGCATCACGTCCGAGACAAGTAGATCGATACTTTCTGCATCTCCTATTATTACTCCACACATCGACCGCTATCCAGCATGCATCTAGTGTATTGAGTTCATGACGAACAGAGTAACGCCTTAAGCAAGATGACAAGATGTAGAGGGATAATCTCAAACCAATGATGAAAACCCCATCTTTTTACCCTTGATGGCAACAACACGATACGTGCCTCGCTACACCTTCTGTCACTCGGTGAGGTCACCGCACGGTATGAACCCAAAACCAAGCACTTCTCCCATTGCAAGAATCATAGATCTAGTTGGCCAGACAAAACCCACAACTCAAAGAGAATTACAAGGATATGAAATCATGCATAAGAGAGATCAGAAGAAACTCAAATAAGATTCATAGATAATCTGATCATAAATCCACAATTCATCGGATCTCGAAAAACACACCGCAAAAGAAGATTACGTCGAATAGATCTCCATGAAGATCATGGAGAACTTTGTATTGAAGATCCAAGAGAGAAAAGAAGCCATCTAGTTACTAGCTATGGACCCGTAGGTCTATGGTGAACTACTCACGCATCATCGGAGAGGTCATGGTGTTGATGAAGAAGCCCTCCGTGTCCGAATCCCCCCTCCAGCAGGGCACCTGAACGTGCCCCAAATGGGATCTTGCGGAGACAGAAGCTTGCGGCGGCGGAAAAGTACTTTCGATGATCTCCTGATTTTTGTGGAATTTTTGGGGACATATAGGCGCAAACCCAAGGGCAAAGGAGGTCCAGGGGGCCCACAAGCATGTGGGCCGCGGCCTCCCCCCTGGCCGCGGGGTGAGGGCTTGTGGGGCCCCTAGGGACCCCCTGCCTTGGCTCTCAAGTCTCCTGATCTTCTTCCGTTACGGAAAAAATCTTTTCGGGGATTTAATTCCGTTTGGACTACGTTTCAAAAATCCTCTGAAAGGGGTCAAAAACATAGAAAAAACAGGAACTGGCACTGAGTTAATAAGTTAGTCCCAAAAAATATATAAAAGGCATGCAAAACATCCAAAGTTTGACAAGATAATATCATCAAACCATCAAACATTATAGATACGTTGGAGACGTATCAGGCCACAGAGCCCTTATCATCGCCGAGCCTGCACTCTGGAGCCTCTCCATGGAGTCAGCCAGGACACGCAGGCGGGCTGTGAGGCCCACGCCAATCTCCTCCACACTCCAGCCGGCAGTGGCATCCACCTCCTGCCCGGCAACGCGACGCTCCTCGCGGCTGACCTCACAGCCGTTTTTGCCGCTTCCCGTGTCTCAAGGAAGAGTCCTGGGGCAGGGTGTAACGCCTAAGATGTGGACCTTTCCTTATTTGGGGCGAAACCTAAAAAGGGGAAAGGAGCGCATTAATGCCTCTTGAGCTTGTGTTGGTTTTTTCCCTTGAAGAGGAAAGGGTGATGCAGCACAGTAGCAGAAAGTATTTCCCTCAGTTTGAGAACCAAGGTATCAATCCAGTAGGAGAATCAAGCCAAGTGTCCGGAGTACCTGCGCAAACACAAACAAGCTTGCACCCAACGCTATAAAGGGGTTGTCAATCCCTTCAAGATTGATTGCAAAGTGAGAACTGAAGGCGGAAAGTGCAACGAAGTAAAAAGTGTAAGGCTGAAAATATGATGTGAAGTAGACCCGGGGGCCATAGTGGTCACTAGAGGCTTCTCTCAAAATAGCAAGTATTACGGTGGGTGAACAAATTACTGTCGAGCAATTGAGAGAACTGCGCAAATTCATGACGATATCTAAGGCAATGATCATACATATAGGCATCACGTCCGAGACAAGTAGACCGATACTTTCTGTATCTACTACTATTACTCCACACATCGACCGCTATCCAGCATGCATCTAGTGTATTGAGTTCATCACGAACAGAGTAACGCCTTAACCAAGATGACATGATGTAGAGGGGTAAACTAAAATCAATGATGTAAACCCCATCTTTTTACCCTTGATGGAAACAACACGATGCGTGCCTCGCTACCCCTTCTGTCACTGGGTGAGGTCACCGCACGGTATGAACCCAAAACCAAGCACTTCTCCCATTGCAAGAATCATAGATCAGGTTGGCCAAACAAAACCCACAACTCGAAGAGAATTTCAAGTATATGAAATCATGCATATAAGAGATCAGAAGAAACTCAAATAAGATTCATAGATAATCTGATCATAAATCCACAATTCATCGGATCTCAACAAATACACCGCAAAAGAAGATTACATCTGATAGATCTCCGTGAAGATCATGGAGAACTTTGTATTGAAGATCCAAGAGACACTACTGGAATTGAGAAATTTGCCGTCTGTCGTGCCTTTGCCGTCTGCTGACGCATGGCAAAGATGCTCTTTGCCGTCAGTTGGTACAAAGCGGACGACAAAGAGGTTGCAGATGGCAAAGGTCTTATTTGTCGTCTGCCACCTCTTTGCCGTGTGCTGACGCATGGCAAAGGCCATAAAGGCGGATGGCAAAGAGCACGCGGACGGCAAAGGGGCGCCACCCTAACGGCCAACTCGTGCCGCACCCCACCCACCCCTTTGTCCGTTGCCTCCCAGCCTTAGCAGACGGCAAAGGAGCTCCCCCTAACGGCGCCCAGCCCCCACCCCCCGCTCCCCTAACGGCCAACTCCAGCGCACTGCCCACCCCCCTAACAGCGCCCAGCCCCCTCCCCGCGCACTGCCCACTCCAGCGCCGCCGCCCCTCCTCCCCGCGCAACTCCTCCCCTCGCCGGAGCTCGCCCTCCCCTCCTCCCCGCGCAACTCCTCCCCGTACCCGTCCTCCACGCGCCCCTCATTCCCGTGCCCTGCCCACCCGAGTGCCGCCGCCACCACCGGAGCCGCTCCGGCCCACCACCGCCGTGCGGCCGGAGGTCGCCCTCCCCTCCTCCCCCCGCACCTCCTCCCCGCCGCCCAGGGCCGGAGCTCGCCCTCCCCTCCTCCCACTGCCCACCGCCCCAACCGCCCACTGCCCCTACGCAGGTAAGGTTTTTTTCTTTTCGCTTTATTTCTTGTTTTTATTTTAAATTAGATAGTTAATTTAGATAGTTAGTTTATTTTTTGTTTTTCTGTTAAATTGGATAGTTAGTTTTTTCTTCTTCTGTGTTTATGTTAAATTAGATAGTTAGTTTATTAAGTAGAAAAAGTAGATAGAAAATAAAAAAATACATAGAAAAAAGAAATGATAGATGAAGAAGGGTATGGGCCCCAAAAAAGAAATGATAGATTTGCATTTGAAGGGTATGCTCCTACTCTACATGCTTTATCTAGTCAAACTTAGAAGAAAATAAGAGAATAATAAACGAGAAGAAGAAAGAAGAAGAAGAAGAAAGAGGAGAGGAGGAGAAAGATAAAAGAAAGAAGAAGAAGAAGAAGAAGAAGAAGAAGAAAGAGGAGAGGAGGAGAAAGATAAAAGAAAGAAGAAGAAGAGGAGGAGGAGGAGGAGAAAGAAGAAGAAGAAGAATAATATGATGATCAAGAAGAAGAAGAAGAGGAGAGAGGAGAAGAAGAAAGAAAAGGACCCCGACCCCCGACCCCCGGCCCACGACCCCCGACGCTCGACGCCACCAACCCCCGACCCTCGACCCCCGACCTCCGACGCCATTGAGACCCGACTCCCGACCCCCGACGCCCGACACCACTGAGCCCCGACCCCCGACTCCACTAACCCCCGACCCCCGATGCCCGACGCCATTGACCCTCGACTACAGAAGCCACTAACCCTCGACCCTCTACCCCCGACGCTCGACGCCACTGACCCTCGACTCCCGACGCCACTGACCCTCGACCCCCGACCCCCGACGCCCTGACCCTCGACCCCCGGCCCCCTACCCCCGACCACCGACACCATTGACCCCCAACCCCCGACACCTCTTCGGCCTCTTGTTGACCAAAGAGACCCCAACCCCCGACGCCAGTGATCCTCGACCCCCGACAACACTAACCCCCGACCACCGACACAACTAACCCCCGACCGCCGACACCACCGACACCCGACACCACCGACCATCGACGCCACCGACACCCGACACCACCGACCATCGCCGCCACTAAGCCGACGGGGTCATAATTTTGTAAATTATGAGTTAGGTCACATATTTTCCGATTATGTTAATTATAAAAACATCATATTTGTGTTGATCGGGTGAATTTCAATGTGCAGTTGTTCGACGACCTCCACGTGCGTTGGACAAGCTCCGCCCTTGCGTTTGTAGGTGAGCACAAATGACTTCTCCTCCTACCCCCTTAATTTGCTCTATCCCGGTCTTCGTGCCGATGAAACTTGCTAGCTATAGGTTTCTTCAATCATTAGTATGTGTGACCAGTATGCGTCTCCCGTTCGTAAGGGAGACATCTATAAATATGCATTTATTTGCATATTTATAACCGCCATCCTTACGAATTGTCCAACATTATCCATGGATAGCCCGAGTATGTGTAGATTGGGTTTGTTTTCCCGTATGCTGTGCTCCGGATCCGATGCGGAATTTTGTCAGTGCCTCCCCTGTTGTTCTCCGGATACACAACCTCTCTGCTTATTGCCGAGACGTGTATCAGGAGAACAGCGGGGAGGTGCTGCCGAAATTCTGCGTCGCATATGGAGCAGATCATGGGAAAACGAACCCGGTCTACACATACTCGTGTGGGATTAGGACCTATCTTTACCTATTAGCGTGTAGGTTGCATGGACGTAATAAAACTGACAAACTTGATTAGCGTATGAATATAGATGATGAATTATATATTTATTTTTTTTGCCCCCATAGGTAGCTAGGCAACATGAGTGATCGTGCTTGGATGTACACTGGTCACCCTAGTCAGAAAGACATGACCCATGAATGGTTAACAAAAACCAGGAGGTTTGTGAGAGCCGCATTTGCAAATGGCCAGCATAAAACATGGTGCCCCTGTCCCAACTGCGACAACTGGAAAAAGCAGACAGAGTTTGAAACGGGTAAACACCTGCAGAAGTGGGGTTTTACGCCTAATTATATGGTGTGGACTTTTCATGGTGAGTCTGACCAACGTGCCAGAGCTGAGGTGATTCGTCGTCGCACCGACGAGCATGGTACCGGGATTGAAGACATGGTGCAAGACTTTGATGATGCTCGTGATTCGGACGATGAGATGGACGAATCTGCAAAGGCCTTCTATGAAATGCTGGAGTCTTCAAAACGTCCTCTCCACGAGCAGACTGAGCTTTGTCAGCTGGATGCCATCGCACAAGTAATGGCTCTGAAGGCTCAATTCAACCTAGGCAGAGAATGCTACAACGCGATGATGACGATATTTGGATGCTTTATACCCAAAGGCCATGTACTGCCTGCAAACCTGTACCAGTCAAAGAAAATCCTCCGTGTACTTAAGATGCCCTATGAGAAGATACATGCCAGTGAGAATGGATGTGCCTTATTTAGGCTTGAGTATGCGGCCTTGAACTATTGCCCCATTTGCAATTCTTCCAGGTATATTGTGGTAGACAACGGCATGGGTGAAAAGAATCAGACCAAAATCCCCATTAGTGCTCTTCGATATCTGCCAATCGTACCAAGACTTCAACGTCTTTCATGGTCGAAGAGACGGCCAGACAGATGACATGGCACAAATTGGGCAAAAGAACCGAACTAGATGCGGATGGGAACAAGATGCTGGTACACACTTCAGATGGTTTTGCGTGGAGGCACTTCGATGCATTACAGAAGGATAAATCGGAAGATCCAAGGCAACCTAGAGTTGCCATCAGCACGGATGGGTTCAATGTGTATCGTATGACGGCAGCACAATACAGCTGTTGGCCTGTATTTGTCATTCCACTAAATTTGCCACCCGGAGAGATTATGAAAAGAAAGAACATATTCCTGACGTTGATAATTCCAGGGCCCAACTATCCGGGGAAGAATATGAATGTGTACATGCAGCCGCTTAAGGATGAGTTGCAAGAAGCCTGGGATAATGGGATCAAGACCTACGACGCGGCTACAAAAACAAATTTCAAAATGCATGTGTGGTACATGTACTCGACGCATGATTATCCGGCGTTTGTGCTATTCGCTGGCTGGTGTGTGCATGGAAGGTTCCCGTGCACCACATGCAAGGCAGCTCTTCAGTTCCGTTGGCTGCAGGCTGGTCGCAAGTATTCTTGCTTCGACATGCATAGACAATTCCTGGATCCTGACCATAAGTTCAGAAAAGACAAGAAGAATTTCATCAAAGGTAGAGTTATCAAAAACACTGCACCAGCTGCGTTGATAGGCCAACAAACCCTCGATCAGTTAAACGCTCTCAAGCCTAATCCTTTGCGTCCAGGATACTTCAAAGGGTATAATACGGAACACGCCTGGACTCACAAGTCATGCTTATGGGATCTCCCTTACTTCAAAGACCTCCTTTGCCCACACAACATTGACGTGATGCACACTGAAAAGAATATTGCGGAGGCCATTTTTGGTACATTGTTCGGCATAGACGGGAAGTCAAAAGATAATCCTAAGGCTAGAATCGACCTGGAGGCTCTATTTGATAGACCGTTGCAAAACTTGCGACAACGGAAAGGAAAGAAAAGCATAGCGAAGCCAAAGGCATGGTTCAATCTTGAAAGGCCAGCTATGAGGGAAATGCTATTGTGGGTGAAAATGCGGTTGATGTTCCCCGATGGGTATGCTGCGAATCTAAAGAGGGGAGCGAGTCTTGAGAAATTGAAAATATTTGGGCTCAAGAGTCATGATTGGCACATATGGATTGTGCGGGTAATGTCGGTGAAGTTGCATGGCTTTATCCCTGAGGATGAATGGCTAGTACTGGCAGAGCTGAGCTATTTCTTCCGTTCTCTTTGTGCGAAAGAACTATCGCCTGGCATGCTAGATGAAATGGAAGAGTTGGCGCCGGAGTTGATCTGCAAATTAGAAAAGATCTTTCCACCGGGCTTCTATAATCCAATGCAACATTTGATTTTGCATCTCCCGACCGAGGCAAGAATGGGTGGGCCCGTTCAAAATCGATGGTGCTACTCAACTGAGAGGATGCAGAAGACGCTTCGAGCTAAGTGTAAAAATAAACGTAGAATTGAAGCATCGATGGCCGAGGCATTCATTACTGAGGAGGCGTCAAACTTCGTGACAGCACACTACGAAGCCAAAAATCATCATTTGCATAACCCGAAGCCTCGGTACAGTGATGGCGTTCGAGAAAAAGTTCGATCCAACCTCAGCCTATTCAAAGGTAAGCTCGCACCATCCAGTGCTTCGAAAGGGAAATCGTTGGATGTCGAAGAATGGCGGACCATTTCATTGTATATCTTCACCAACCTAACAGAAGTGCGGCCGTACATCGAGTAAGTTCTCGGTAATTTATTGTTTCGCAACTTCTAATTGCTTTGAACTACTCTTATTCCCGGATATTTGATATAGTCGATACGTTGCCGAATTCTCGGATGGAGCGGTCATCGAAAAGGATTCCGTCGAAGAGTATGAGCTTCTCGCAAAGCATGGAGGCGACTATCCTGGTTTCATCTCTTGGTTCAAACAAAGGGTAATTTATTACCATTAAGGGCCCATTTGATTTATTGGTCTAATTTGCGGCTAATGCATCCATTCTTTCGTATTAAACTTGTAGGCTGATGCAGAGTCTATGGACGCCGAGTTGAGACAAGTTGCTAATGGTTTTGACTATAAGGTCCGTTCATTTGACAAATACAACATCAACAGGTATCACTTTCGTACCTTTGGCAAAGAGCTATCTTTGTCCGACCTAAAGACTACAAATTGTTCTGTCTCTGCTATCGGCGAAGGAGACACCGAGTATTATGGAAGAGTTGAAGCAATTTATGAACTTCTATTCTATGGTGAAAACCCACCGACCGTCGTAGTCTTCAAATGTTATTGGTTTGAGCCGAGGGAGACTAGAAGGACTCATGAACATATAGGACTAGCCGAAATCAACCAAAACACCCACTTAGATGTTCCTGATGTCTATATTACGGCTCAACAGGCAACACAAGTTTTCTATCTACCGTGGGCCTGCCAAACTGATCCAAATCTCAAAGGTGGGGATGTCGTTTATGAAGTGCCACCACATTTTAGACCACCTACCCTCAATGAAGAGGATTACGAACCTCACATTAACCCAGACACATATGAAGGAGAATTCTTCCAAGAAACACGTATGTCCAAGAAACGTTTCAAGAACCGCTCTACTTCACCCCAGAATGTTGAAGTAGACAGCAACAGCGAATCCGTCTTAACCCCTGAGCCCGAACAGGAAGAGCTGGAAGAAGAAGAGGTTACTGCTGCGGATGACCTGTCACTTCTTAACCGATTACATAATGGTGGCCTTCCACATGTTCTTCGTGATAGTGATGATGATGATGCATTTATTGATGATAGTGATGATCATGATGCATTTATTGACCCTGAAGCATATATAGACGAGGTCGATTGTTATTAGTTCATGTCAGGTATTCAACTATTATACTATATATAAATTTTGAGTTCATGTTAGGTATTCAATTTTTATTAGTCATGTTGGTATTTATGACGATGATACACTTAAATTATATACATTCTATTACTCCTGTTTGTATTTATGTTGTACTAATTTCATTTACTCTTTGTCATGACAGGTGTTGAAAGATGGTGGGAAAGGGTGGAAAGCACTCCGCGGCTACTTCTTCGTCGGCGGGTGATGGGATGGGTACTTCCATTCCTACCTCGCCTCTTCGGAGAGTGTTGCTCTCTACTTTGCAAGGAGCGGCCCCCGTGAGAGGAGGTCGACCCCCCGCGAAGCCAAGAGGCACTAAAGGTACACGTTGTATTCATGTTGGTATTTATGTTGTACTCATGTTGTATGCATATTGGTATTTATATACATTTTATTACTCATGTTGGTACTTATGTTGTACTAAAGGTACACGTGGCCGCGGGAGAGGTAGGGCTACACGGTCTCCACCACCACCCCAAGCTGATTCACCTGAGCACAGGACTTCTAGGGTGGATTCGTCTGAGGTGGAGGCTACACGGTCTCCGGTTCACGAGCCTCGGGTCGACGAGCCTTCGACCCACGAGACTCCTGTCCCAGAGGCTTCCTTCCAGGCGACTCTAGAGCAAAGCAGGGATGAGGGTACGTCCCAAGAGACCCAGTTGGATACCTGGCCTGAGGCAAGTGGCCATGCTGGTAGCGACGAGGAGCTGGGTGAGGGGGCTACCGTGTACCAGCGTGGTAGTTCGGGGCTCCCGCTCGTGCCAGCGACCCCCGAGCAAAGGTGGTCGATTAGGCCAAATGGGGACAAGTAAGTTAATTTACTCTTATTTAACCTTTTGCCTTCGGGTTTTCTCAAATATCTAATGTTTTGGCTTTAATTTGTCATACTGTTTGGGTTGGATTGTTGCCAAGGGTGTCCGCAAGCCCAACAGTGTCCTTGGTGTTCTTTGCCGTCAAAACTTCCCAGGGTTTGTTACGTTGCCCGGTCGGGAGCGAGAGGTAGGAATGACCTGGGAGCACTACTTGGGTGCACCGGCCCCGCCGGAGGTGGAGATCGACGGTGTTTTGTGTGACACGAGGGCGGACATGGTGATCCGAAAGTTCTGGGTAATTTCTCTTTCACACAATTATAAATCAACCATAGCTATTTATTGTACTAATCGGTGTTGTCTCATTTGCAGACCTACTACAGGTGTGAGGATGGATACGAGGAGGACGCGACAAAGGTTATCGAAACCGAATGTCGCCGCCTACTTCAAAACTTTCGGCACGAGGCTCGGGTGCAGGCTGTTCGAGACTACTATGCCGCGCTGCGTATTAGGCTTGACAAGGCGAAGTGTCGTGATGCTAAGATGGAGAAGGAGCATTACATGAAGGTAATTACATATTATTAAGGCTTTGTAGTTAGTTTCCTTGATTTGGTTCTTACGCGCTCAAATTTCTCTTTATTAACTTAGGTGCCCCCGAGATGGTGTGTGGATAAGATGGATTGTTGGGAGGCCTTGGTGGATCAGTGGTGCTCCGAAACATGGGAGGCCAGCCACAACAACGCCAAGGAGAGGTGTGGCAAAATGGTTGGCGTGCCACACCATCAAGGGAGTGTCAACTTAATCCAATTTGGCGAGAACTGGGTATGTGGTTTGCTTCATGCCTCATGCAATTCAATTTTCCTTCTCCTGTACCAATACAATTTTCCTCTCTCTCTCTCTTTTAGGCGCGTCACAATAAGACGGAGGCGCCACAGATGTACGACCTGTATGCGATGGCCCATACTGCCTCGTACAAGAAGGTCAAGGCATTCTCTGAGTCTGACCTCGAGCATCCAGAAAACTTCACCAACATTTCCTCCCACGACAAGCTCGTGAAGTACAGAGATCACGGGAAGGCGAGGAAAGGGGAGGACTTTAACCCGAGCGAGGGGCCTATTGATCCAGAGCTGGTGATGATAGCTGGCAACGGGAGGCCCCATGGCTCGATCGCCATTGGAGACGGCCTTATACGTTGTCCTAGCTCTCTCCGGCAGATAAAGGCACGCCAAACGAGCTCTTGTCCGGAGATAACACGTCGTGCATGGCCAGTCGAGCTCGCCATCGAGGTTAGTTTAATGGACTCAAATATCTTTCCGCATTATGTTGTGCGTTGGAACCAATATGCTAACGATGAGTTGTGTTGTAGGCTGCTATTCAGAAAGAGAGAGAGGCAATGCAGGCGGCTATGGCGGAGAAGGATAAGAAAATTAGGGAGTTGGAGGAGAGGACGACTGCATTGGTGGAGGCGGAGAGGGCACAGAATGATGCGTCTACCAGGGCCATATACGAGCTCTTCGTGGTAAGTTTCTTCTTCATGTTATTTCAAATCTTGCATTTGAATGTCCGTTTCATTAATAAATAAAAAGTTTGACTTGTCGAAACCAAATGTTCGGTCTATGTGCGAGAAGAACGACCAAGTCCCTCCGCCGATGCCAGTCGTTAACGTGGCGGGGACGGTGAGTTTCATTTCAGTGGAGTGATCTTAAGAGTGTCCTCATGCTAACTACACATTGCAAACGATGTTTGGTGCAGAATATGTCCCGAAACGCATCGCACGACCCTTCTACAATCGAGCCTTCTCCAGGGCAGCCTTCTCCAGGTGAAACAAGCCAGAGCCACCGTGCTTGACCCTAACTTAGGTATGTTATTTCTAGTGTTTTAATAAAAGATAGCAAGATGACATAATTAGCTTAGTTAGCTCCAAAAAGACCTATTTAATAAAATATAGCTAGATGACATAGTTAGCTTAGTTAGTTTAGTTAGCTTAGTTAGCTTAGTTAGCTTAATTAGCTTAGTTAGCTCCTCCTTCTCCTTCTTCTTCCAACAAAGCCTAAATTGGCTAATTATCCATCTAAATGACATAATTAGCTTAGTTAGCTCCTAAATGGTCTATTTAATAAAAAATGACATATACTTAGCTAATTATCCTCGAAATGACATAATTAGCTCCAAAAAGGCATTGTTAGCCAATTTAGCCCGAAGAAGGAGACAAGAGGAGAAGAAAGAGGAAAAATGAAAGGAAGGAAGAAGAAGAAGAGGAGAAGAAGAAGAAGGAGAGGGAGGAGGATAAGAAGAAGGAGGAGAAGAAGGATAAGGAGCTCCTCCTTCTCCTTCTTCTTCCTCCTTCTCCTTCTCCTTCTTCTTTTCTTCTTCTTCTCCTCTTCCGTCTCCTTCTCCTCCTCCTCCTCCTCCTCCTCCTCCTTCTTTTACTTCTTCTTCTCTTTCTCTTATTCTACGTAGCTTAGGCTTATCCAACAAAGCCTAAATTGGCTAATTATCCATCTAAATGACATAATTAGCTTAGTTAGCTCCTAAATGGTCTATTTAATAAAAAATGACCTATACTTAGCTAATTATCCTCGAAATGACATAATTAGCTCCAAAAAGGCATTCTTAGCCAATTTAGCCCGAAGAAGGGGACGAGAGGAGAAGAAAGAGGAAAAATGGAAGGACGGAAGAAGAAGAAGAGGAGAAGAAGAAGAAGGAGAGGGAGGAGGATAAGAAGAAGGAGGAGAAGGAGGAGACGAAGGAGAAGGAGCTCCCCCTTCTCCTTCTTCTTCCTCCTTTTCCTCCTTCTCCTTCTCCTTCTTCTTTTCTTCTTCTTCTCCTCTTCCGTCTCCTTCTCCTCCTCCTCCTCCTCGTCCTCCTTCTTTTACCTCTTGTTCTCTTTCTCTTATTCTACGTAGCTTAGACTCGTCCAACAAAGCCTAAATTGGCTAATTATCCATCTAAATGACATAATTAGCTTAGTTAGCTCCTAAATGGTCTATTTAATAAAAAATGATCTATACTTAGCTAATTATCCTCGAAATGACATAATTAGCTCCAAAAAGGCATTCTTAGCCAATTTAGCCCGAAGAAGGAGACGAGAGGAGAAGAAATAGGAAAAATGAAAGGAAGGAAGAAGAAGTAGAGGAGAAGAAGAAGAAGGAGAGGGAGGAGGATAAGAAGAAGGAGGAGAAGGAGCTCCTCCTTCTCCTTCTTCTTCCTCCTTCTTCCTCCTTCTCCTTCTCCTTCTTCTTTTCTTCTTCTTCTCCTCTTCCGTCTCCTTCTCCTCCTCCTCCTCCTCCTCCTCCTTCTTTTACTTCTTCTTCTCTTTCTCTTATTCTACATAGCTTAGACATATCCAACAAATCCTAAATTGGCTAATTATCCATCTAAATGACATAATTAGCTTAGTTAGCTCCTAAATGGTCTATTTAATAAAAAATGACCTATACTTAGCTAATTATCCTCGAAATGACATAATTAGCTCCAAAAAGGCATTCTTAGCCAATTTAGCCCGAAGAAGGGGACGAGAGGAGAAGAAAGAGGAAAAATGAAAGGAAGGAAGAAGAAGAAGAGGAGAAGAAGAAGAAGGAGAGGGAGGAGGATAAGAAGAAGGAGGAGAAGGAGCTCCTCCTTCTCCTTCTTCCTCCTTCTTCCTCCTTCTCTTTCTCCTTCTTCTTTTCTTCTTCTTCTCCTCTTCCGTCCCCTTCTCCTCCTCCTCCTCCTCCTTCTTTTATTTCTTCTTCTCTTTCTCTTATTCTACGTAGCTTAATTAGACTCATCCAACAAAGCCAAAATTGGCTAATTATCCATCTAAATGACATAATTAGCTTAGTTAGCTCCTAAGTGGTCTATTTAATAAAAATGACCTATGCTTAGCTAATTATCCTCGAAATGACATAATTAGCTCCAAAAAGGCATTTTTAGCCAATTTAGCCCGAAGAAGGGGACGAGAGGAGAAGAAAGAGGAAAAATGAAAGGAAGGAAGAAGAAGAAGAGGAGAAGAAGAAGCAGGAGAGGGAGGAGGATAAGAAGAAGGAGGAGAAGGAGGAGAAGAAGGAGAAGGAGCTCCTCCTTCTCCTTCTTCTTCCTCCTTTTCCTCCTTCTCCTTCTCCTTCTTCTTTTCTTCTTCTTCTCCTCTTCCGTCTCCTTCTCCTCCTCCTCCTCCTCCTCCTCCTCCTTATTTTACTTCTTCTTCTCTTTCTCTTATTCTACGTAGCTTAGACAAATCCAACAAAGCCTAAATTGACTAATTATCCATCTAAATGACATAATTAGCATAGTTAGCTCCTAAATGGTCTATTTAATAAAAAATGACCTATACTTAGCTAATTATCCTCGGAATGACATAATTAGCTCCAAAAAGGCATTCTTAGCCAATTTAGCCCGAAGAAGGGGATGAGAGGAGAAGAAAGAGGAAAAATGAAAGGAAGGAAGAAGAAGAAGAGGAGAAGAATAAGAAGGAGAGGGAGGAGGATAAGAAGAAGGAGGAGAAGAAGGAGAAGGAGCTCCTCCTTCTCCTTCTTCTTCCTCCTTCTCCTTCTTCTTTTCTTCTTCTTCTCCTCTTCCATCTCCTCCTCCTCCTCCTCCTTCTTTTACTTCTTCTTCTCTTTCTCTTATTCTACGTAGCTTAATTAGACTCATCCAACAAAGCCTAAATTGGCTAATTATCCATCTAAATGATATAATTAGCTTAGTTAGCTCCTAAATGGTCTCTTAAATAAAAAATGACCTATACTTAGCTAATTATCGTCGAAATGACATAATAAGGCTTACGTAGCTGCAACATGACCTATTCCCCCTAACTTAGGTATTAAATGGCCTATAATTAGCCTAGCTAGATCAAAAATGGCTTAATAAGCATAGTTTGCTCCGGAATGACCTATTTTACCCAAGTTAGCTCTGAAACGACCTATAGTTAGCTAGGGTTCCACCTAAATGACATAATTAGCTTAGTGAGCTCCTAAATGGTCTATACTTAGCTAATTTCTCTCCGAAATAGCCTATATATACACTACTTCATCTAGTATTATTCTTCTAACTTTCTTATTTGTCATTTTGCAGATTACCTTCACTTCACGGGAAGCTTGACAAATATTGATGGAATGCTTGAAGATGATTCTTGTACCATGGGTTGTATTGAAACTATTGTATTATATGAATATATGAAACTTTGTATGCACGTGGATGAAACTGGTGTAATATATGAAACTTTGTGTGCACGTGGATGCAACTTGAAAGCTGGATATAAGAGGTTATTTTAATATGCTTATGAGTACGGAAAGAAATTTATTTATGTCAAATATATATATATATATCCTGATTATTGTTAAAAATGCTGGATATAACAAAAAATAAATAAAAAAGGGGCTGGTTCCCTCTTTGCCGTCTGCCCCCACATGGCAAAGGGGGGAATCTGCCCCCTCTCTCTCCCCTCTTTTGTCGTCTGCCCCCACATGGCAAAGGGGGGGAGGCAGACGGCAAAGGGGGGAATCTACCCCCTCTCTCTCCCCTCTTTGCTGTCTGCCCCCTCATGGCAAAGGGGTGGAGGCAGACGGCAAAGGGGGGAATATGCCCCCTCTCTCTCCCCTCTTTGCCATCTGCCCCCACACAGCAAAGGAGGGGAGGCAGACGGCAAAGGGAGGAGGCCTGCCATTAACACTTAACGGGGACGTTGCACCCTTTGTCGTCCGAGTTAATTTGCCATCTGCCCACTCATGGCAAATATTCTTTGCCGTCCACTTTGGGAAAGCTCACGGCAAAGAACCTCTTCACCGGATTTGTTTACCGTCTGCTGACCGACGGCAAAGCCTTTGCCGTCCGTGGTTGCACCCTTTGCCGTCCGCTTTGGCAGACGGCAAATTTATGAATTTCAGTAGTGAGAGAGAAGAATCCATCTAGCTACTAGCTATGGACCCGAAGGTCTATGGTGAACTACTCACGCATCGTAGGAGAGGCCATGGTGTTGATGAAGAAGCCCTCCGTATCCGAATCCCCCCTCCGGCAGGGCACCAGAACGTGCCCCAGATGGGATCTTGCGGAGATAGAAGCTTGCGGCGGCAGAAAAGTATTTTCGTGGATCTCTCACGCAGTTTTGGCTTTTTCGAGAATTTATAGGCGGAACAGGTAGGGCAGACGAGCCACAGGGGGCCCACAAGCCTGCTAGGCGCGGCCCTCCTGGCCGCGCCAAGGGGGCTTGTGGCCTTCCCTGGTGGCCTCTGCCTTGGTTCTCACGTCCCCTGCGTATCATCTATTCCAGAAAAAATCTTTTCGGAAGTTTTATTCCGTTTGGACACTGTTTAAAATTCTCCTCTGAAAAGGGTCAAAAACACGGAAAAAACAGGAACTGGCACTTGGCACTAAGTTTATGAGTTAGTCCCAAAAAAGATATAAAAGGCATACAGAACATCCAAAGTTTGACAAGATTATAGCATGGAACCATCAAAAATTATAGATACGTTGGAGACGTATCAAGCATCCCCGAGCTTAACTCCTGCTCGTCCTCGAGTAGGGAAGTGATAAAGACTGAATTTTTGATGTGGAATGCTACCTGGCATAGTTGTCCTTTGTAACTTCTTTCATGTGACATGAATGTTCAGATCCGTAAGATTCAAAACAATAGTTTTCTATTGACATGAAAACAATAATACTTCAAGCAAACTAGCAAGGTAATCATGAACTTTCGAAATAACAAGGCCAAAGAAAGTTATCCCTACAAAATCATATAGTCTGGTTATGCTCCATCATGCCCACACAAATAATTTAAATCATGCACAACCCCGGTATTGGCCAAGTAATTGTTTTCGCACTCTTACTTTCTCAAACCTTTTTCAACTCTCACACAATACATGAGCGTGAGCCATGGATATAGCACTATGGTGGAATAGATTGTGGTGGAGGTTGTGAGACAAAAAGGAGGAGATGGTAACATTGACTCGGCGTATCAAAGGACTATGGAGATTCCCATTAATAGATATCAATGTGAATGAGTAGGGATTTCCATACAAAGGATGCACTAGAGCTATAAGTATGTGAAAGCTCAAAAGGAGAATTAGTGGATGTGCATCCAACTTGCTTGCTCACGAAGACCTAGGGAAATTTTGAGGAAGCCCATCATTGGAATATAGAAGCCAAGTTATATAATAAAGATTCCCACTAGCATATGGTGGTGACAAAACGAGAGGCTCTCAATCATGACGAACAAGGTGCTATTATGAAGCAGAAGTGTGGAAAGAGATAGTAGCATTGTCCCTTCTCTCTTTTTCTCTCTTTTTTGTTTGGGCTCTTTGGCCTCTTTTTTTCTTTCTCTTTTTTTATTGTGGGCAACTTTGGCCTCTTTTTTTTTCCTCACATGGGACAATGCTCTAATAATGATGATCATGACACTTTTATTTACTCACAGCTCAAAGCTTAGAACAATGATGACTCTATAGGAAATGCCTCCGGGAGTGTACCGGGATGTGCAACGATCTAGCTTGGCGTATGACGTTGAAACATCTCACTAGCTATCTTACGATCATGCAAAGGGAATATGAGAGTGACGGCACAAGTCATGAGACGGAGCGATGGGAGTTGCATGGCAATATATCTCGGAATGGCTATGAAAATGCCATAGTAGGTAGGAATGGTGGCTGTTTTGAGGAAGGCATATGGTGGGTTTGTGCACTGGCAAAAATTGTGCGGTACAAGAGAGGCTAGCAATGGTGGAAGGTGAAAGTGCATCTATACCAGGGACTCATATTAGTCATGAAGAACTCACATACTTATTGCGAAAGTTTTTATTAGTAATCGAAACAAAGTGCTAAACGCATACTCCTAGGGGAAGGGTTGGTAGGTGTTAACCATCGCATGATCCCGACCGCAACAGAAAGGATGACAATCAATAGATCAATTATGCTCCGACTTCCTAACATAGCGGTTCACCATACGTGCATGTTACGGGAATCACTAACTTCAACACAAGTATTTCTAGATTCACAACACCCTACTAACATAACTCTTAATATTACCGAATCCACGTCTCAAAACTAATTGAGAGGAATCAAACTTCTCTTTCTACTCAATGCACATGAAGATGGAAGTATTATTGTATCCTCTTTGGGTACCAATCACCTTTGGGACTACTTTCATAGCACAAGCCAACTACCAAGTTACGCACAGCCGTGCTCTAAAAGATCTAAGTGAAGCACATAGAGTAAAATTGTCTAGCTCAAAAGATATAAGTGAAGCACAACGAGTATTCTAGAAAATTCATGATGAGTGCATGTCTCTCTCAAAAGGTGTCCAGCAAGGATGATTGTGACACAAAAAAAGAAAAGACTCCTATGATACAAGACGCTCCAAGCAAAACACATATGATGTGGTGAACAAAAATATAGCTCCAAGTAATGTTACCGATGGATTGAAGACGAAAGAGGGGATGCCTTCCCGGGGCATCCCCAAGATTAGGCTTTTTGGTGTCCTTGAATTTGGCTTGTAATGCCTTGGGCATCCCCAAGCTTGATCTCTTTCCACTCTTTATCCCTTTGTCCATGAGAACATCACCGAAAACTTGAAAACTTCACAACACAAAACTTAAACAGAAACTCGTGATATCATTAGTACAAGAAAACAAACTACCATCTCTTTAGGTACTGTAGCAATCTTGATTTCTATTTATATTGGTGTTAGATTACTGTATTTTCTATTTCGGAAAAAATCTTCTGTTTCGGAAAAAATCTTCTGTTTCGGAAAAAATCTTTTCAGAAGTTTTATTCTGTTTAGACACGGTTTAAAATTCTCATCTGAAAAGGGTCAAAAACACGGAAAAAACATGAACTGGCACTTGGCACTGAGTTAATAAGTTAGTCCCAAAGAAGATATAAAAGGCATACAAAATATCCAAAGTTTGACAAGATAATAGCATGGAACCATCAAAAATTATAGATACGTTGGAGACGTATCACGCATCTATGCGTTTTGTAAATAGGATAATCATCACAATACATAATTAAAGAGTATCAGGTAGGGCATACACTTGCCATCTGTTAAGAATGTAGCATATAGCTTACAGACACACATTATTCAGAGTAGCAGAAGGTCCAGCTACGGACTTAAACAGAAAACAGATGAACTAAAACATCTCGTATGCTGGCCCACAATCACGACCACGGCCTCAGTCTTCCGGATAGTTCACATACAGACGGCGAGAGTCCTCATCAAACTCCCACTTCAGCTGGTTGTCATCAGGATCTCATGCGTCGTCCGTACCTATACCTGTCAGGGTTTGTAGTAATCTGTGAGCCACGGGGACTCAGCAATCTAATGACCTTGGTATCGAATCTAGCCAAGTTATTCGGTGAGGAGGGTTTAGTGTATGGGTTTGCAGCAACCTAAGCATATATGGTGGCTAACTTACGATGATTAGAGTAATCATATGGTGGTCTACGCGAGCGATCGAATACTAGATTGATCACTAAGTGATCCCGAACACCTACCTACGTCAAACATAACCCCACCATGTTCTCGATCGAAGAGCGATCTCCGAGGGAGACACTCACGGTTACGCACACAGTTGGTAGTTTTGTTAGGGTTACTTCAAGTTGTCTAGAACCGGATGTTGACAAAATACCCACATTTGCCACATAACCACGGGCACGGCTTTCCGAAAGATTAAACCCTGCAGGGGTGCTCCAACTAGTCCATCACAAACTGCCACGGGCCGCAAAGTAACCCTCTATCACGAAACTCGTGATCTCGTCGGATTCCTTAGAGGAAAACCTCAACTTTGAGGAGACCCAAAGTTTCACTGGGATTCCTATACGCAAGATATATCGCTAAGGTGAGACAAATCTAGCAGGACCTCCCAACGTGTCGACGACCCCAGTAAGAGCCGCGTATCTCAGTCCTAGGACACGACGGATGGAACTAGCTACGGGAACCAAAGCTCAAGTTTCCTCGCGGTGGCCCCACAGGCAGTCCAGTTTGGACCAACACTCATGAGGAGCACTGGCCCGGGATGTTGATTAAATCCTCGGGGTAGCTATTCCCTATGCAAATTATTATTAGGCGATTAGAAGATTAAAACCAATGTTGGGTCCTGCCAGACCCATAACAACCCCGACCATGTTAGGAGCGATCACTTATGGAATCAAACACCGGTAACCCAAACTAAGGTGGCAACAACGGAACAAATCACCTGCCAAAAGGCTAGGCCTTCCGTTATTTACCAAGTATATAGGTGCATTAATTAAATAGCAGTTTAAACATAATGATATCCAAATACTCATGTTATCACATGAGACAACTGGCACCTGCAACTAGCAAAGCTACTCATTAGAGGGTGAGCAAGCCTACTTAGCCAAACAACATTTGCTAGGAGAGGGAGGTGTTTGGGTTCATGGAAAATACAGGTGGCATTATATGAAGTGGTAGGCAGCGAGCATGTAATGAGGAAACGTGATTCTAAGCATAACAAAGCTAGATATGGTGTCAAGGTCACGGTCATCTTGCATGTGATGTCTTCATCTTGGAACTGCTCTTTATCTTCCTGCACATACTCTCTAGAATCCACGTAATCGCTCTCCGTTCTCGATGCTACCCAAGATAAGATAACAGCCAATGAACACTGGCAAAACATAACGCAACAACCAATATGATGCATGTATGAAGAAGGAAGCATGCATCGCTATTCTAGTCACTTTCATATGCATTAGTTGAGTTAATTGAATTCTGGACAGAACCTCATTTTAAGTTATATTAACATGCATGAAGATAGAATGAGCATGTGCATCACGAGAAAACGATACAAAAACATATAAAGAACGTAGAGAACGGAGTCACGGATCAACCAGAAACTACAAAACAAGTTCTGGAGACCTACGGTTCAAATGAGCCACAAACATACTCTAATGGGCACTCCCTGGTATTACCAGGTTGCCACATGATCAAGCAACAAAATATAAGTGGGGTGGTGCATGGGAACACACCACACCATCAACAATGCCCACACAATCTTCAAATCAACACAAAGATGCAATCTGTTTTCAAGAGCAACATAGCAGTTTGTCTACAATATTTAAAGTAGCTACAACCATCTAAAAGAGTCAAACAAAATATGACGCAGAAGCCATCAAAAAGCTCTACAACCCTGAACAAGAAGCTAATGCAAAGGAGTCACTCATGAGTAGATCTATAGACACTAACTTGGACAAAATATCACAGATTCTGGGACTTAGTGAAAATCTCAGATTTTCACCAGCTGCTTATGCTCTCAAGCATTTTGGCAGCCTACAAAATGATATCTACAGGAAGTGCATAAGAATGAAATTTAACAGGGAGCTAAACAAACATAAAAGTTCACAAACTTTAGTTTGTTGCATGGGCTGATTCCCAACACAGGAGCTAATTCAGACAAGACAACAGGGGAAGAAAATAACATCAAATTCCCAGACTTAGTGAAAATCACAAGGTTTCACAAATCTGTCAGTTTCAGCCAAGTGTCCACTTTGACAGGGCACAATAGGTGCATACAAATTCCTAAGAACAAAACGAAGACCCCATGTTGTAGAGGGGTTCACCCACTACCATTCCATCAAGGAATCATCCACAAAGGGCTATAACACCACCTATTGTAAAGCTCTAAACATGGCATCATATCAGAAAATAACAGTTTTATGAAGTTGCTCTAAAGTGAAATCTGATTGAACCAATGGATTCCTGGGATGATTCTACCCCAAAATCATATATTATATATGGGTACTTGCATGTAACAATATTGCACAAAGCTAGCTCGAAAATATCACATAGAATCCTATAAACTACAAATGACTATCATCACATGTGAAAACTAGCACATATAGCATCACCTACACATGCACATCACTAGGGCTAGAACAAACCAACTAGTCATAGAATGGATTCACTAACATGGCACTCCATCATATAGAAATGTGGTTGCCCACACACACGCATACATGTGCACTCACATACACATGCACATGTGTATATGGACTCACACCACAACATCTACGCCTACACATGCACACACATAATCACTACTCACACCAAACCACATGACTAGGTGCAACATGAGGGGTTAGGCCCTCTTGCACATGTGTATGTGCACCCTCATGCACACACACAATCACATGTCTACACACATACACTCATGTGCACACACCACACTCATGTGCACACACACACTAGGCATAAAATAATGCACAACATCAACACACCACATAATGTAGAAAGAATCCACACAAAACAGTGAAAGAAAGAAAATGAAAGCAAAAAAATAAAAAAGGGTTGGGTGTGGATCGAACCCACATCCCCTGGCACCACTAGACACACATGCACCACTGGGCTACCGCGGTGTAGCTGCACTATCAGAGGGGTAAATCCTCTTAGGCAGTATCTGCCACCCATACGACAGCAAAAGAAAAGCCAACATAAAAAGGGGGGCGCTGGGTCTCGAACCCCAGATCTTCTCGATGCGCACGGGAACGAAGCCAGCTGAGCTGGTGCGGACTACTGTCCCAAAGGGGGGATCCAACAAAGGAAAACATGCCACAAGGGGGACGCTTGCTCTGCTTAGCAGAGAGGCGCCAGCGACGAAGCTCACCGGAGCGTGGTAGCCTACATACAACAGCAACAGCTTTGCGGGGATTCTACCGTAGGATAAACTACGGCGCCGCGAAGGGTGCCTCGTCCACGATGCAGAGGGGCGATGCCCATGCACGCGCAAGCCACAACAGCTACGGCTGCTGCTACGACGCCCGAGCTTCATGTGCAGAAGCGCTTTGCCATCGGCCACGACTAGCGGAAACAGGAGGAGAAGGAGGGGGAAAGGAAGGCTCGCTCACCCATAGCACGAGGCGGTGTAGCCAGAGCAGAGGAGGCCGTCAGTCGAAGCAGAGGACGTCGGAGCAATGAAGTCGTCAACGTCAAGGAGGGCGTTGGAGGGGCTCTCTCCACGAACTGAGCACGGGAATGGAACCCCAACACCTTCTGCTTGCACCTGGACCAGTCGGGGAGGAAGCGTTGGTGTTGATCCACCGGCGACGAGCTTACCAAGAGCCGGTCATGGCATCGGAGTTGATCGGGTGCACCCCCGACGGTGCCAGAGGGTGAGAGGAGGGAGAAATGGGAACCCTAGGTCAGGGAGGAGCGTCGGCTGCTTATATGGCCTCGAGGGGGCGAGCTTCGGGCCACAAGATCGAGGGAAGGAGGAGATCGGCAGTTGTCGTTCGGTCGTACAGCGTGACGTAGCAAGGAGGAATAAGGTCGCACCACGGGCCGACGCTGGCGACAGGAATAGGCGAGGCCCAGGTGGAGAAGAGGGAGCCGACCCACCTGGGCTCTCTCCGGTGCCCGAAAAAGCCAGGAAAAGAAAAGGGCTTTTCCCTTTTTAAAATAAACAAAACCGCAAACAAAAATACCCAGAGCAACCTAGGGTTTTTGAAAATAAAATAAAAAACACCTAGGGCATGAGGGATTTATGCCCTATTTAAATAAAATACCAAACAGATTTTAAGAGCAAATAAATTGTACCCAAAACAGGAATTAATTATACTGTTTAGAAAATAAAACCCTATGGACCTCAAGGCTAATATTACAATGAGAGTTACCCCCTCAATCACAATTAAATACTCTGAATGAATAACATTTTAAAAATAGGATCCAACAGATTTTAACACACTAGTTAAAGTAACAAAAGGGAAGACGGTTTTAACATAGTTTGAAAAGCATTGTAGTTTGAAAGCCTTGTTTGGTGACCTTGTTTGAAAGCACCACAACATCACACCTCTACAGGAAAGCTAGCAAACAAGATGGAACAACTAGCAATACAAGAAGAAAGCAAAACAAATGAAGAGGATGCCATGATGCAAAAAATGATTACATGAAATGATCCACATGAAATGATAACTTATATCACCTCCACAACATGGTTCCACAACATAGGATAGGATCCAAATATGGCAAGGATTACATCTGGGGTGTTACAAACTCTCCCACACTACAAGAAGATCTCTACCCGAGATCTAGGACTGAAAGAACTCTAGAAATTCGGAACGGAGGTGATCCTTGCGCTCCCAAGTGGCCTCTTTATCAAAATGATGTGACCATTGCACCTTGAGAAATTTGATTGACTTATTGCGGGTCTTGCGCTCAGTCGTCTCAAGAACTGCAACTGGATGCTCACTGTAGGATAGGTCGGGTTGAAGGTCGATATCCTGAAGATCAACTGTGCGCTCGGGAGTCTTGAAGCATCTCCGGAGCTGAGAGACATGGAACACGTCATGCACATTTGCGAAGTTTGAAGGGAGCTCTAATTGATATGCAAGGTCGCCTCTCTTGCCAACAATTCTAAAAGGCCCAACAAAACGAGGAGCGAGTTTCCCTTTGATGCCGAAGCGTTGAGTGTCCTTCATGGGAGATACTTTGAGATAGACGAAGTCATCGAGCTGATAAGACATGTCACGATGCTTGCTATCGTAGTAGCTCTTGTGACGGGACTACACTTCTTTGAGATTATCCCGAATGATACGACACATCTCTTCTGCTTCAGCAATCATGTCATTCCCAAGAATCTGACGCTCACCAGTATCTGACCAATTGAGCGGGGTATGGCACTTCCTTCCATAGAGAATCCCAAATGGATATTTTCGTGAACTTGCCTGATAGCTGTTGTTGTAAGAAAACTTAGCAAAAGGTAGGCAGTCTTCCCACTTCATGCCAAAGGAAATGACACAGGATCTTAGCATATCCTCGAGGACCTGATTGACTCTCTCAACTTACCCACTAGTCTGAGGATGAAAGGTTGTGCTGAATTGAATCTTAGTACCCATCGCAGACTGAAATGAATCCCAGAACTTCGAAGGAAAGATGCTTCCTCGATCCGAAGAAATCAGCATTGGAACACCATGCAATGAGACTACCCTTGACGTATACAGCTCCGCAAGCTAAGCTGCCGAGATAGACTCCTTGACTGGAAGGAAATGAGCGACTTTGCTCAACTTGTCGATGACGACAAAGATGGCATAGTTACCTTTCTTGGACTTTGGAAACCCGGTGAAGAAATCCATCTCAACATGGTCGAACTTCCATTCGGGAATGGACAAGGGATGCAAAAGACATGTTGGACGTTGATGCTCTGCTTTCACCCTTCGACATACATCACATTCATTTACGAACTGAGCAATCTCACGCTTCATGCGAGTCCACCAGAAGGTCTGTTTCAAATCCTGATACATCTTGGAAATTTTTGGATGTATCGAGAGAAGAGAGTTATGAGCTTCTTCCATGATAACCTTTCTGAGATCCCCTTTCGGAACGACAAGACGATCCTCAAAGAATAATGTATCTCTAGCATCAACAGTGAAGCACTTATATTTGGGAACTACCTTTGCCAGGCCAATCTTAACTTTCTTCACCATTGCATCAAGAAGTTGAGCTTGTCGGACCTGGTCTTCCAAGGTAGGAAAAATCTAAAGATTAGTAAGAAATCACTGAGGTACTAACTGAAGGTTGAGCTTTCTGAAAGATTCACAAAGATGAGGCTGGAGAGGCTTCAGAATGAGACCGTTGCAGTAAGCCTTCCTGCTCAAGGCATCTGCGACGACATTAGCTTTGCCTGGAGTGTACTCAACGCTCGGATTAAAATCTTGGAGCATTTCCCCCCAACGAAGATTGAGGTTAGGCTGGGTGAAGATGTATTTGAGACTCTTGTGATCTGTGAACACTTCAACCTTTCTTTCCAACAAGAGGTGTCTCCAAGTCATCAAAGCATGTACCACTGCCTCCAACTCAAGATCATGAGTGGGGTAATTCTTATCACTTGGCTTAACTGCCTCGAGGTATAAGCTACCACTTTCTTGTCTTGCATCAGCACTGCACCAAGACCTTGAAGAGAGGCATCGCAGAACACTTGATAAGGTTTGGAGTCATCAGGAGGAACCAAGACTGGAGTAGAAGTGAGCTTCTCTTTGAGTGTGTCGAAAGCCAACTGACACTCTAGAGACCAGACATACTTCACACCCTTCTGAAGAAGACTTGAGAGAGGCTTAGCAATCTTGGAGAAATTCTCAACGAATCTTCTGCAATAGCTTGGAAGCCCGAGAAAGCTTTGAAGTTGCTTCACATTTTGCGGAGGTTCCCACTCAACAATGGCATGCACCTTCAACGGATCAACTTTAATGCCCTCGGCAGAGATGATGTGCCCAAGGTAGACAACTTCCTTCAACCAGAACTCACATTTGGAAAACTTAGCATAGAACTTATGCTCTCTTAGCTTATCAAGCACAAGCCTGAGATGTTCTTCATGCTCTTCCTCAGTTTCCAAAAAGACCAGAATATCATCAAGATACAACAAGACGAATTCATTCTTGAATGGGGAGAAGATATAATTCATCATCCGACAGAATGTCGCTGGAGCATTGGCCAGACCGAAAGACATCACCATGTACTCATACGAGCCAAAGCTTGTTCTGAAAGCAGTCTTTGGAATGTCCTCTTCGCGAATGCGAATCTGATGATAACCCATCATGAGATCAAGCTTCGACAAGATCTTAGCCCCTTTCAACTGCTCAAACAACTCAACTCATTTATGTTAGGAAGTGGATACTTGTTTTTGATCGTCTTCTTATTCAATGGACGGAATCGACACAGAGTCGTTCCGTACCATCCTTCTTCTTGACGAAAAGAACTCCATAGCCCCAAGGAGATAAGCTTGGTCTGATCATACTCAGGCGCTCTTGCTCATCAAGTTGTTTCTTCAGCTCCTTCAGCTCTTCTGGACCCAGTTTGTATGACCGTTTACACACAGGCTCAGTACCCGGTTCAAGCTCAATTACAAACTCAACTGCTCGGTGTGGAGGCATTCCTGGCAGTTCTTCCGAAAAAACATCTTCATACTCGTAGACCACTGGGACTTGCGAAATTGGAGAGATCTCACCCTTCTCATTCAAGGAAAACAAACGGACCGTGTCATCATGCGCTGCGAAGATAATCACGTCCTTCGAAGAATGAGTTAGCTTCACTTCTTTAGCTTCGCAATCAATAGATGCCTTGTTCATAGCCAACCAATCCATTCCAAGGATCAAATCAATATCAGAGTTGCCAAGGACAATAGGAGAAGCCAGAAAGGCATAATTACCCATCTTGACAGTGACATCCGGAACAAACATCTGAGAGCTCATACGCATTCCCGGAGACACAACTTGTAGTGACTTTGGTAAAAACTCAGTCGCAAAATTATTGCCAGATGCAAAGGGAAATGACATAAAAGTATAGGATGCACTCGAATCAAATAAAACCTTTGCAGGAATATCATTAATGAGGAGATTACCCATAATCACGTCTGAGGTGTTTTCTGCTTCAGTTGCATTCACCATATTGACTCTCGCAGACCTGGGGTTGAACTTCACTATAGCATTGCTTGGAGGCTTCCCTAGAGGAGGGGAGGAAGACGCAGCTGAGAGGTGCACTTGTTGGCATAGTGACCCTTCTGCCCACACTTGTGACAAGTAACATCTGTCAGCTGACAGAATTGCACCTGAGGATTCCCTTGCTTCTGCTGCTGAAACCTGTGCTGGAAAGCTGGGTTGGGTGGGTGGGAAGAACCACGACCACCTGACTGCTTGAACTGCTGAGTGTGTCGGGGAGGAGGAGGAGACACCCAATATTTCCGCTGCTTCTGGACCACCTGAGTTGAGGGCGACGAACTGGACTCTCTCAAACGCTTCCTCGAATTCTCCACCCTGAGCAAAGTTGCCTCAGCCCTGAGAGCCAAGTTATAGAACTTATCAAACTCATCAGGATCGTGCAAGTCGAGGGCCAGCTGCAAGTCCTTTCTCAGACCACCTCTGAACTGATAGATCTTGCTCTTCTGATCTAGAATGTCGTGCAAGGCAAATCGAGCCAGCTCATGGAACTCGACGTTGTACTTGTACACAAAGGAACCACCTTGCTTCAAGCATCTAAACTTCTCACGCATCTCTTCCACAAAGCTAGACAGGATATAGTGAGACCTGAAATCTCTGCAGTACTCGTCCCAACTGATGATTCTGCCCCATGGAGTTCTTCAACTGCTGCCATCAAACTGCTACCTGCCCCTTGAGCTGAAATGTTGCAAACTTGATGAAGTTCTCTGGACGGACATTGTTGCACTCAAAGTGTTTGATCATGTCCCGAATCCACTCCTCAGCATCGAACGGTTGGTCGCAAGACGTGAAAGACTTCGGCTGGTTCGCCAGGAATTGATTCAGAGATGCAAACTGATTACCTACACTGTTGAAATTGCCCTGCTACTGATTGGTCCTCTCTTGCAACAGCTGGATTAACATCTGGGTGTTAGCATTTGTTGCATCCATCACCACTTGCCAAGCCTCTGCAGGAGGAGGCGGCGGAGGAGGAGTAGGCGGAGAAGGTGGTGGCGGAGCATCAGCACCCTCGTGACACGGATTCTGGTGAGTTGGTGGAGCCATCCTGAAGACTCACAACACATTAGCCCAGAAAATAACATGCAAGGTAAAGTTGAATCAAAAACGCAGGAATATCTGAACAAGAATATTTAGCAATTGCACTCGAACAAAATAGTAAGAATGCTTCCTCAAAGTGATTGTCGACAAAATCCGATTAAAGACCACTTGCAAACCAAGTATGAGCTAGAACTGCTCGGAACAAACGTATGACAGAGATTCCATCTGATATCTTCGTGGATACGATTGCACGGGCTTGAACTTACAGTAGCCATCCTGTGCAAGGCAGTGCACACGACTTACGAAGCATCCCCGAGTCATAGCAAGCTATAAGAACTCTTTAAGACACAACGAGAACCGCTGTAAGACGACCGTGAACAAACGTACCCACTCAATGTCGAATGCCAACCTCACACCATGCATCTGTAGGAAGATTGCCCTATAAGTCACTACTTGATATCCCACTTATGAATTCCCGAAATATCTGGTCATGCAATCTGGTACACAGATACAAGGATTAATATGTCACACAGCTCCTATACTAACCCGTCCAGTGTGTCACATCCGTCGACACATAACCAGAATCTCGGACCTTCATCTACTACAAACCCTCGTAATCACAACAATACAAAGTGTGGCGATACATCTGGAACTCTCTGCGCCAGTACTGGGGAAGCCGGACTCCTATCGTCACAACTAGTATTGAAGCAATTACGAACATCCTCCGTCCTGAGATACCAAGAAATTTGAATGATGGTGATGTGCACAAGAATCCTGTGGAGCTCAACTCCCCGAAAGAAATCAACTCAGACAGGAGGCACCAAGACAGAACTCCGTCACATCGATATCATATATATTTCAAAGTACCCACGTGATTCTAAAAAAAATTGAGCGTGAAGAGGAGTATAATTAAGATTTCCTAAGTCGAGAACCTCACTAGAGCATAGAAGAGGAGAAAAAAGAAACCTACTCTCCGATATAACTAAGAGTCAAGTATTTTACTAGACTCGACTCGGCCAAGTTCAAACACACAAAGGCTCCTATGGTCGTAAGGCTCTGATTACCAACTTGTAACACCTAAGATGCGACCCTTTCCTTATTTGGGGCGAGGCCTCAAAAGGGGAAAGGGGCACATCTATGCGTTTCGCAAACGGGATAATCATCACAATACATAATTAAATAGTAACAAGTAGGGCATACACTTGCCATCTATTAAGAATATAGCATATAGCTTATAGACACACATTATTCAGAGTAGCAGAAGGTCCAGCTACGGATTTAAACAGAAAACAGATGAACTAAAACATCCCGTATGCTGGCCCACAATGACGACCACGGCCTCAGTCTTCCGGATAGTTCACATACAGACGGCCAGAGCCCTCATCGAACTCCCACTTCAGCTGGTTGTCATTAGGATCTCCTGCGTCTGCCATACATGTACCTGTTGGGGTTTGTAGTAATCTGTGGGCCACGGGGACTCAGCAATCTAATGACCTTGGTATCGAATCTAGCCAAGTTATTAGGTGAGGAAGGTTTAGTGTATGGGTTTGCAGCAACCTCAGCATATATGGTGGCTAACTTACGATGATCGGAGTAATCATATGGTGATCTACGCGTGCGATCGAAGACTAGATAGATCACTAAGTGATCTTGAACACCTACCTACGTCAAACATAACCCCACCGTGTTCTCGATCGAAGAGCAATCTCCAAGGGAGACACTCACGGTTACGCACACAGTTGGTAGTTTTATTAGGGTTACTTCAAGTTGTCTAGAACCGGATGTTGACAAAATATCCACCTTTGCCACATAACCGCGGGCACGGCTTTCCGAAAGATTAAACCCTGCAGGGGTGCTCCAACTAGTCCATCACAAACTGCCACGGGACGCAAAGTAACCCTCTATCACGAAACTCGTGATCTCGTCGGATTCCTTAGAGGAAAACCTCAACTTTGAGGAGACCCAAAGTTTCACCGGGATTCCTATACGCAAGATATATCGCTAAGGTGAGACAAATCTAGCAGGACCTCCTGACGTGTCGATGACCCCCATAAGAGCCACGTATCTCAGTCTCAGGACACGACGAACGGAATTAGCTACGGGAACCAAACCTCAAGTTTCCCCGCGGTGGCCCCGCAGGAAGTCCAGTTTGGACCAACACTTATGAGGAGCACTGGACCGGGTTGTTGATTAAATCCTCGGGGTAGCTATTCCCTATGAAAATTATTATTAGGTGATTAGCAGATTAAAACCAATGTTGGGTCCTGCCAGACAAGCCTTAACACTACATGATTTATCAAGGGGGTCCCCATAATAACCCCGACCGTGTTAGGAGCGATCACTTATGGATTCAAACACCGGTAACCAAAACAAAGGTGGCAACAACGAAACAAATCACCCGGCGAAAGGCTAGGCCTTCCGTTATTTACCAAGTATATAGGTACATTAAATAAATAGCAGTTTAAACATAATGATATCTAAATACTCGTGTTATCACATGAGAGAGGTCGCACCTGCAACTAGCAAAGCTACTCATCAGAGGGTGAGCAAGCCTACTTAGCCAAACAACATTTGCTAGGAGAGGGAGGTGTTTAGGTTCATGGCAAAGATAGGTGGCATTATATCAAGTGGTAGGCAGCGAGCATGTAACGAGGAAACGTGATTCTAAGCATAACAAAGCTAGATACGGTGTCAAGGTCACGGTCATCTTGCCTGTGATGTCTTTAGCTTGGAACTGCTCTTGATCTTCCTGCACGTACTCTCCAGAATCCACGTACTCGCTCTCCATTCCCGATGCTACCCAAGATAAGATAACAGCCAATGAACACCGGCAAAACATAATGCAACAACCAATATGATGCATGTATGAAGAAGGAAGCATGCATCACTATTCTAGTCACTTTCATATGCATTAGTTGAGTTAATTGAATTCTAGACAGAACCTCATTTTAAGTTATCTTGACATGCATGAATATGGCACGAGCATGTGCATCACCAGAAAACGATGCAAAAACATATAAAGAACGTAGAGAACGGAGTCACAGATCAACCGGAAACTACAAAACAAGTTATGGAGACCTATGGTTCAAATCAGCCACAAACACACTCTAATGGGCACTCCCTGGTATTACCAGGTTGCCACATGATCAAGCAACAAAATATAAGTGGGGTGGTGCATGGGAACACACCACACCATCAACAATGCCCACACTAGCTTCAAATCAACACAAACATGCAATCTGTTTTCAACAGCAACATAGCAGTTTGTCGACAATATTTAAAGTAGCTACATTCATCTAAAAGAGTCAAACAAGATATGATGCAGAAGCCATCCTGTCACACCCAATTTTTCATCCCATGTTTTCTGTGTTGCAAAAATCAGAGCTTGTTAAAACTTTTTCAAATAATGTTGTGAGTGCAATTTCAGCCATTGTTTGAGTGTATGCTTTTTTGTTTGATGACTCAAACCCATGAAAAACTTATTATTTTGCTCTCATCAAAAACCCTATTTCCCTTACATCAAGATCACCTTCATCATGTTGGGATACACTACTAGCTCATGAAGCCAAGTGGCACTTCCAACTAAAGTTGGTAATCTGATCCTAATATCATTTTCATTCATTAAAAACATTATTTGGTGATTTAAAATATTATTTTCCTATTTTATATCTATGTCTATTTCTAAGGCCAGTAATGATATTTCCACAAGGAAAATTACTTTCCTGCCTTAGAAATTCTGAGTAAATTCATGGAAGCTCAGAAGGACATATATTTTCCATACATAAGATTTTCAACCCTATTTTATATTAATATTATTTGAGTAAAACCCTGAAAACCATTTCTGTCTGTTTTAGTTTTTGAGATGTTTCCAAAGGAAAGTATCTTAGTAAATTCCCATAAAATTATAGGAGCCCTCCCAAACCATATTAGGTGCTCACCAAAAATCTCACCTTGATCCAAGGTGGGTAAGTGCACTTAGAGAGCCCAAAACCCTCTCTGTCCAGAGTAGAGTTGGAACAACTCTACATTGCAAAGTTTCTCCAATGGAGCTCAAACTTTCCAGAGATGTTTAACACCCCAAATGAGGACTCCACGCCAAAATTGGGATTTGTGAGACTCTGTTTGATCACACTTCCTTTGTAAGGGACAGTACTGGTCACTTTGAGACATTTTCAAGTTTGCAAAGCCAAACTTGTTCAATGGAGCTCATATTTGGTGGAACCCCATGTTTTTACCCCAAGACCAAACCTGTTAAGTTTCATTTACAGTGGTGGAGTGGAAGCACCCCAAGTCACTGTCGAACACCTACTGACAGGAAGGTAAAAACCTTCCTAGCCACTGTTTTATCCAATGTCAAGGCCCCAAACTTGGTGGGTTAGAGCACCAGAATACCCTGAACACCCAGTCAACCAGCCCCTCCCCAATTCCAAGCACAAGTGACAAGAACTCCAATCTAAGATGCAGGACAGTACTGGCTACACTAGTGTTCCTTGTTCCCTTGACCAGCTCGAGCTCCCACTAAACCACAGCGGCTAGGCACACTCCCACAAACACTCAGGACATGGAGAACACGTTCCAAGTGCCCCAGAGCAAGCCAGCATGCCGTGGCATGCCAAAACTGCACTCTGGGCGCGCTGTAGAGAGCCACCCGCAAGGGGCCGACGCTCCGGCCGGTCCCAGCCTCCCCAGTTGTGTCCAAGCACTCCCCCGACAGCCCCTCAGTGCATAGCTACCCCAGGGACCCTCTCCCCCTCGCGCAAGAGCTCAGGCGACGCGTGCCCGTGCGCGCCCGACGCAGCCGAGCATGCACGGTCGCTGCAGCTCGTCCCCACTCACTTTCCCTCTGCGGCCGTTGCATCAGGAGGCCCTAAACCAAGTCCCGAACCCGTGGTTTCGCGGTCAGCACCTCACTGTGCTTGCACGTGTGCCACGGTGAGTCACCGGCGTGCCCGAGTCGGGTCACCTTCGTTAGCCTATAAATAGACCCCCCCCCCCCCGGCACTCCAGCACCCTCCAAGCAGCTTCAGCACAACCAGTAGACACTCCCTAGCCACCCAATCGAGCTCGCAGAGCCCCGGTGCTCGAGATCGACCAAGGCCCGTACGCCTCGGAGCTCCGGTCGATCTCCGGCTACACGTCGGCTCCTGCGCTGCCCGACCTCTCATTACACTCCCCACGACACCAGGAACGTTTCCCCTAACTCTCCCGAGCAAATCCATACCTCTAGCCCCTAGTTCAACACGAACCCGAAACCCTTCCGCCACGAGCACCTCGTCGCCGGCGACCCAGACCACCTCCGGTGACGTCCCGACCACGAGCAGGTAGGCGGAGGCACGAGGAACCCGTTCCCGTTCCTAGCTAGGCCTGAGGACAACGGCAGCCTCGCCGGCGTCCATCTCCACCTCTCTAGCCAGAGGTAGGAGAAGGACCCGACAGGTGGAGCCCACCTGTCGGTGTCCTGGGGCAGCCAGCGCGCGCATCCACTGACGCTGATCCCAGGGCCCGCAGGTCAGGTTTGAACCTGGCCTGCGCGCCTGGTGGCCAGGCCTGCTAGCTGGGCCGGCTGGATCTGTTTCCCTGGCCTTCTTCTTTTGTTTTAATCCAGCAAACTAAATGATTTTTATAAAAAGATTTAGCCAGTAGAAAAATATAATTCGTCCACCAGTATTTTTCTAAAAATGAGTAGTATTTGATTCTGTAATAGTTGACATTTATCAATAACAGAAACTATTTTGGTATAATAAAATTATATTAAAAAGCACTTGTTTGCTTCTGTTTGCTTTTTGATAAATATGCTTAGTTAATAAAACAGTAGGGAACATTTTTCAAAATAATAACCTGAATTTATTCAAGCCTTGGAACATTTTTAAAAGCACTTTGTGAACTGTTTTAGTAAAAGCTAGTATTTATTTGTTCCTTTCTCGACGGTAGAGTTACCGAGTGACGGAGGATCCGGAGCGAAAGACCTCGAAGACCCCGGATACCTAGCTGACCAAGGCAAGCATGCCCTTTTTGTTGGGTAACGTAGCATAAATTCGAAATTTTCCTACGCATGTTTAGATCTTCCTATGGAGATACCAGCAACGAGAGAGGGGTAAGAGCATCTTCGTACCTTTGAAGATCGCTAAGCGGAAGCGTTGCTAGAACGCGGTTGATGGAGTCGTACTCGCGGCTATTCCGATCTAGTGCCGAACAACGGCACCTCCGCGTTCAACACACGTGCAGCCCGGTGACGTCTCCCGCACCTTGATTAAGCAAGGAGGAGGGAGAGGTTGGGGAAGATGTCCAGCAACACGACGGCGTGGTGTCGGTGGAGAGACGAGGTCTCCCGGCAGGGCTTCGCCAAGCGCCAGCAGAGAGGAGGAGGGAGAGGAGCAGGGCTGCGCCGAGAGAGAGATGAAACGGCGTGTCTGAATGGCCAAAACCCCTCTCTATTTATAGGAGAAGGGGGAAGGGCTGCGCCACCCCTAGGGTTCCCTCCCTAGGGGCTGGCGGCCACCAGATGGGAGAGGGGGGCGGCGGCTAGGGTGGGAGAGGTGTGGCGCACCACCTGGTGGGCCTAACGCCCACCTGCGCCTAGGGTTGCCCCCTCTCCCCACCACTTGCGCATTGGGCTGGGTGTGGGAGGCGCACCAGCCCACCTAGGGGCTGGTTCCCTCCCGCACTTAGCCCATCTAGCCTCTTGGGGTCGTTGCCCCCCTTTGGTGGTCCCCCGGGACCACCTCCGGTGGTCCCGGTGGTCCCGGGACGTTACCGGTGACGCCCGAAACACTTCCGGTGTCCAAAACCATCCGTCCTATATATAAATCTTTACCTCCGGACCATTCCGGAGCTCCTCGTGACGTCCGGGATCTCATCCGAGACTCCGAACAACTTTCGGTAACCTCGTACTACAATTCCCTATAACCCTAGCGTCATCGAACCTTAAGTGTGTAGACCCTACGGGTTCGGGAGACAGGCAGACATGACCGAGACACCTCTCTGGCCAATAACCATCAGCGGGGTCTGGATACCCATGGTGGCTCCCACTAGCTCCACGATGATCTCATCGGATGAACCACGATGTCAAGGATTCAATCAATCCCGTATACGATTCCCTTTGTCTGTCGGTATAGAACTTGCCCGAGATTCGATCGTCGGTATACCCATACCTTGTTCAATCTCGTTACCGGTAAGTCTCTTTACTCGTTCCGTAGCACGTCATCGTGTGACTAACTCCTTAGACACATTGAGCTCATGATGATGTTCTACCGAGTGGGCCGAGAGATACCTCTCCGTCACACGGAGTGACAAATCCCGATCTCGATTCGTGCCAACCCAACAGACACTTTCGGAGGTACCCGTAGTGCACCTTTATAGTCACCCAGTTACGTTGTGACGTTTGATACACCCAAAGCACTCCTACGGTATCCGGGAGTTGCACAATCTCACGGTCGAAGGAAAAGATACTTGACATTCGAAAAGCATTAGCATACGAACAATACGATCTATTGCTAGGCTTAGGATTGGGTCTTGTCCATCACATCATTCTCCCAATGATGTGATCCCGTTATCAATGACATCTAATGCCCATGATCAGGAAACCATGATCATCAATTGACTAACGAGCTAGCCAACTAGAGGCTTGCTAGGGACACATTGTGATCTATTCATTCACACATGTATTACTGTTTCCTGTTAATACAATTATAGCATGAACGATAGACGATTATCATGAGAAGGGAAATATGATAATAACCATTTTATTATTGCCTCTAGGGCATATTTCCAACAGTCTCCCACTTGCACTAGAGTCAATAATCTAGTTACATTGTGATGTATCGAACACCCATAGCATTATGGTGTTGATCATGTTTTGCTCGTGGAAGATGTTTAGTGAACGGGTCTGCAATATTCAGATCCGTGTGTACTTTACAAATATCTATCACTCCACTCTGGACATGGTCCTGGATGGAGTTGTAGCGGCGCTTGATGTGCTTCGTCTTCCGGTGAAACCTGGGCTCCTTGGCTATGGCAATGGCTCCAGTGTTATCACAGAAGAGTGTCATAGGACCCGACGCGCTTGGAACCACTCCAAGGTCAGTGATGAGCTCCTTCATCCAAATTCCTTCATGAGCCACTTCTGAAGCAGCTATGTACTCCGCTTCACATGTAGATGCTGCCACGACTTCTTGTTTGCTGCTGCACCAGCTCACTGCCCCACCATTCAACACATATACGTATCCGGTCTGAGACTTAGAGTCATCCGGATTTGTGTCGAAGCTAGCGTCGACGTAACCCTTTAAGACGAGCTCTTCGTCAACTCCATAAACGAGAAACATTTCCTTAGTCATTTTCAGGTACTTAAGGATATTCTTGACCGCTGTCCAGTGTTCCGTACCGGGATCACTTTGGTACCTCCCTACCAAACTTATGGCAAGGTTTATATCAGGTCTGGTACACAGCATGGCATACATTAGAGAGCCCACGGCTGAAGCGTAGGGGACAGAACTCATCTTCTCTCTATCTGCTGCCGTGGTCGGTGACCGAGTCTTACTCAATCTCATACCTTGCAAAACTGGCAAGAACCCTTTCTTTGAGTTTTCCATATTGAACTTCTTCAATATCTTGTCAAGGTATGTACTTTGCGAAAGACCTATGAGGCGTCTCGATCTATCTCTATAGATCTTGATGCCTAATATGTATGCAGCTTCTCCAAGGTCCTTCATTGAAAAACTCTTGTTCAAATAGGCCTTTATGCTCTCCAACATCTCTATATTATTCCCCATCAATAATATGTCATCTACATATAGTACGAGGAAAGCTACAGAGCTCCCACTCACTTTCTTGTACAGACAGGCTTCTCCGTAAACCTGTATGAACCCAAACGCTTTAATCACCTCATTAAAGCGAATGTTCCAACTCCGAGATGCTTGCACCAGTCCATAGATGGAGCGCTAGAGCTTGCACACTTTGTTAGCACCCTTAGGGTCGACAAAACCTTCTGGTTGCATCATATACAACTCTTCCTTAAGGTTCCCGTTAAGGAACGCTGTTTTGACGTCCATTTGCCAAATTTCATAATCATAAAAGGCGGCAATTGCTAACATGATTCGGACTGATTTCAGCTTCGCTACGGGAGAGAAAGTCTCTTCGTAGTCAACTCCTTGAATTTGTCGAAAACCCTTTGCGACAAGTCGAGCTTTGTAAACGGTTACATTACCGTTTGCATCAGTCTTCTTCTTGAAGATCCATTTATTTTCTATGGCTCGCCGGTCATCGGGCAAGTCCACCAAAGTCCATACTTTGTTCTCATACATGGATCCTATCTCGGATTTCATGGCCTCAAGCCATTTGTTGGAATCCGGGCCCGCCATCGCTTCTTCATAGTTCGAAGGTTCACCGTTGTCTAACAACATGATTTCCATCACAGGGTTGCCGTACCACTCTGGTGCGGAGCGTACCCTTGTGGACCTTCGAGGTTCAGTAGTAACTTGATCCGAAGCCTCATGATCATCATCATTAACTTCCTCTTCAGTCGGTGTAGGCGCCACAGGAACAACTTCCTGCGCTACGCTACCTTCCTGTTGGAGAGGGGGTGTAATTACCTCATCAAGTTCTACCTTCCTCCCACTTATTTCTTTCGAGAGAAACTCTTTCTCTAGAAAGGATCCGTTCTTGGCAACAAAGGTTTTACCTTCGGATCTAAGATAGAAGGTATACCCAATAGTTTCCTTAGGGTATCCTATGAATACGCATTTCTCCGCTTTGGGTTCGAGCTTTTCTGGTTGAAGTTTCTTCACATAAGCATCGCAGCCCCAAACATTAAGAAATGACAACTTAGGTTTCTTGCCAAACCATAGTTCATACGGTGTCGTCTCAACGGATTTAGACGGTGCCCTATTTAAAGTGAATGCTGCAGTTTCTAATGCGTATCCCCAAAATGATAGCGGTAAGTCGGTGAGAGACATCATAGATCGCACCATATCTAATAAAGTGCGATTACGACGTTCAGACACTCCGTTGCGCTGCGGTGTGCCAGGCGGCGTCAGTTGTGAAACGATTCCACACTTTCTTAGGTGTGTGCCAAACTCGTGACTCAAATATTCTCCTCCACGGTCAGATCGTAGACCTTTAATTTTTCTGTCATGTTGATTCTCAACCTCACTCTGAAATTCTTTGAACTTTTCAAACGTCTCAGATTTGTGCTTCCCCCAAGTAGATATACCCATACCTACTCAAATCATCGGTGAGAGTGAGAACATAACGATAACCACCGCGAGCTTCAACGTTCATTGGACCACACACATCAGTATGTATTATTTCCAATAAGTCGGTTGCTCTCTCCATTATTCCTGAGAATGGAGTCTTAGTCATCTTGCCCATGAGACACGGTTCGCATGTGTCAAATGATTCGAAGTCAAGAGACTCTAGCAGTCCATCAGTATGGAGCTTCTTCATGCGCTTAACGCCGATATGACCAAGGCGGCAGTGCCACAAGTATGTGGGACTATCATTATCAACTTTGCATCTTTTGGTACTCACACTATGAATATGTGTAACATCACGATCGAGATTCATCAAGAATAAACCATTCACCAGCGGAGCATGACCATAAAACATATCACTCATATAAATAGAACAACCATTATTCTCTGACTTAAATGAGTAGCCGTCTCGCATTAAGCAAGACCCTGATACAATGTTCATGCTTAAAGCTGGTACTAAATAAAAATTATTAAGGTTTAAAACTAATCCCGACGGTAGATGTAGAGGCAGCGTGCCGACGGCGATCACATCGACCTTTGAACCATTCCCGACGCGCATCGTCACCTCGTCCTTGGCCAGTCTCCGCTTATTCCGCAGTTCCTGCTTTGAGTTGCTAATGTGAGCAACAGCACCGGTATCAAATACCAAGGAGCTACTACGAGCGCTGGTAATGTACACATCAATAACATGTATATCACATATACCTTTAACGTTGCCCGCCTTCTTGTCCGCTAAGTATTTGGGGCAGTTCCGCTTCCAGTGACCCTTTCCCTTGCAATAGAAGCACTCAGTCTCAGGCTTGGGTCCGTTCTTTTTCTTCTTCCCGGCATCTGGCTTACCGGGCGCAGCAACAGCTTTGCCGTCTTTCTTGAAGTTCTTCTTACCCCTGCCTTTCTTGAAACTAGTGGTCTTGTTGACCATCAACACTTGATTCTCCTTCTTGATTTCTACTTCTGCAGACTTGAGCATCGAGTACAACTTGGGAATGGTTTTCTCCATCCCTTGCATGTTGTAGTTAAGCACAAAGCATTTGTAGCTTGGTGGGAGAGACTGGAGGATTCTGTCAATGATAGCATCATCCGGAAGTTCGACTCCAAGTGAAGTCAGACGACCGTGTAACCCAGACATTTTGAGTATGTGCTCACTGACAGAACTGTTCTCCTCCATCTTACAGCTGAAGAACTTGTCGGAGACTTCATATCTCTCGACACGGGCATGAGCTTGAAAAACTAGCTTCAGCTCTTGGAACATCTCATATGCCCCGTGTTGCTCAAAACGTCTTTGGAGCCCCGTTTCTAAACTGTATAACATGCCACACCTGACCAGAGAGTAGTCATCACTCCACGCTTGCCAGACGTTTAGAATATCCTGGGCTGCTGCGAGAGCGGGAGGGTCACCTAGCGGCGCATTAAGGACATAAGCCTTTTTAGCTGCTTCAAGGATGAGCTTCAGGTTGCGAACCCAGTCCGCATAGTTGCTACCATCATCTTTCAGCTTGTTTTTCTCTAGGAATGCGTTGAAGTTGAGGTTGACGTTGGACATCTACAATATTTGTAAAGACAACTTTTAGACTAAGTTCATGACAATTAAGTTCATTTAATCAAATTAAGTATGAACTCCCACTTAAATCGACATCCCTCTAGTCATCTAAGTGATACATGATCCATGTTGACTAACCCGTGTCCGATCATCACGTGAGACGGACTAGTCACCATGGTGAGAAACTTCATGCTGATCGTATTCAACCATATGACTCATGTTCGACCTTTCGGTCTCTTGTATTCGAGGTCATTTCTGTACATGCTAAGCTCGTCGAGTCAACCTAGGTGTTTCGCGTGTGTAAATCTGGCTTACACCCGTTGTATGCGAACGTTAGAATCTATCACACCCGATCATCACGTGGTGCTTCGAGACAACGAACCTTCACAACGGTGCACACTTAGGGGAATACGTTCTCGAAATTTTAAGAGGGATCATCTTATTATGCTACTGTCGTTTTAAGCAATAAGATGTAAAACATGATAAACATCACAATGCAATCATATAGTGACATGATATGGCCATCATCATCTTTGCTCTTTCGATCTCCATCTTCAGGCATCGCATGATCATCATCGTCACCGGCATGACACCATGATCTCCATCATCGTATCTCCATGAAGTCATCACGCCAACTACTACTATCACTACTACTATGGCTAACCGTTAGCAATGAAGTAAAAGTAGTAAGCACATGTCGTTCCATCTCATACAATAAATTAAGACAACTCCTATGGCTCCTGCCGGTTGTCATACTCATCGACATGCAAGTCGTGAAACCTATTACAATAACATGATCATCTCATACATCATACATGCAACATCACAACTTTGGCCATATCACATCACATGTCAAACCCTGCAAAAACAAGTTAGACGTCCTCTAATTGTTGTTGCAAGTTTTACGTGGCTGATTTGGGTTTCTAGCAAGAACGCCTTCTTACCTAGGTGACAGACACAACGATGATATGCCAAAGCTATTTACCCTTCATAAGGACCCTTTTCATCAAATCCAATCCGACTAGAGTAGGAGAGACAGACACCCGCTAGCCACCTTTATGCACGATGTGCATGTCTGTCGGTGGAACCATTCTCACGTAAGCGTACGTGTAAGGTCGGTCCGGGCCGCTTCATCCCACAATACCGCCGGAAAAGAATAAGACTAGTAATGGCAAGCAAATTGACAAATCATCGCCCACAACTTTTGTGTTCTACTCGTGCATAGAATCTACGCATAGAAAACCTGGCTCGGATGCCACTATTGGGTAACGTAGCATAAATTCGAAATTTTCCTACGCATGTTCAGATCTTCCTATGGAGAGACCAGCAACGAGAGAGGGGTAAGAGCATCTTCATACCTTTGAAGATCGCTAAGCGGAAGCGTTGCTAGAACGCGGTTGATGGAGTCGTACTCGCGGCGATTCCGATCTAGTGCCGAACAACGGCACCTCCGCGTTCAACACACGTGCAGCCCGGTGACGTCTCCCGCACCTTGATCCAGCAAGGAGGAGGGAGAGGTTGGGGAAGATGTCCAGCAACACGACGGCGTGGTGTCGGTGGAGAGACGAGCTCTCCCGACAGGGCTTCGCCAAGCGCCGAAGGAGAGGAGGAGGGAGAGGAGCAGGGCTGCGCCAAGAGAGAGATGAAACGGTGTGTCTCAATGGCCAAAACCCCTCTCTATTTATAGGAGGAGGGGGAATGTCTGCGCCACCCCTAGGGTTCCCTCCCTAGGGGCCGGCGGCCACCAGATGGGAGAGGGGGGCGGCAGCTAGGGTGGGAGAGGTGTGGCGCACCACCTGGTGGGCCTAAGGCCCACCTGCGCCTAGGGTTGCCCCCTCTCCCCACCACTAGCGCATTGGGCTGGTTGTGGGAGGCGCACCAGCCCACCTAGGGGCTGGTTCCCTCCCGCACTTAGCCCATCTAGCCTCTTGGGGTCGTTGCCCCCCTTCGGTGGTCCCCCGGGACCACCTCCGGTGGTCCCGGTACGTTACCGGTGACGCCCGAAACACTTCCGGTGTCCAAAACCATCCGTCCTATATATCAATCTTTACCTCTGGACCATTCCGGAGCTCCTCTGACGTCCGAGATCTCATCCGGGACTCCGAACAACTTTCGGTAACCTTGTACTACAATTCCCTATAACCCTAGCGTCATCGAACCTTAAGTGTGTAGACCCTACGGGTTCGGGAGACAGGCAGACATGACCGAGACACCTCTCTGGCCAATAACCATCAGCGGGGTCTGGATACCCATGGTGGCTCCCACTAGCTCCACGATGATCTCATCGGATGAACCATGATGTCAAGGATTCAATCAATCCCGTATACGATTCCCTTTGTCTGTCGGTATAGAACTTGCCCGAGATTCGATCGTCGGTATACCCATACCTTGTTCAATCTCGTTACCGGTAAGTCTCTTTACTCGTTCCGTAGCACTTCATCGTGTGACTAACTCCTTAGACACATTGAGCTCGTGATGATGTTCTACCGAGTGGGTCCAGAGATACCTCTCTGTCACACGGAGTGACAAATCCCGATCTCGATTCGTGCCAACCCAACAGACACTTTCGGAGGTACCCGTAGTGCACCTTTATAGTGACCCAGTTACGTTGTGACGTTTGATACACCCAAAGCACTCCTACGGTATCCGGGAGTTGCACAATCTCACGGTCGAAGGAAAAGATACTTGACATTAGAAAAGCATTAGCATACGAACAATACGATTTATTGCTAGGCTTAGGATTGGGTCTTGTCCATCACATCATTCTCCCAATGATGTGATCCCGTTATCAATGACATCTAATGCCCATGATCAGGAAACCATGATCATCTATTGACTAACGAGCTAGCCAACTAGAGGCTTGCTAGGGACACATTGTGATCTATTCATTCACACATGTATTACTGTTTCCTGTTAATACAATTATAGCATGAACGATAGACGATTATCATGAACAGGGAAATATGATAATAACCATTTTATTATTGCCTCTAGGGCATATTTCCAACACTTTTGCCATGACTTCAGTAAATAAAATGATGCATGCTAGAATAGCAAGTACTTTCCGTTGCATGTGATCACGATGCCGGTTCATCACCGATGTGATGGTACCGAAGGCTTCTTCGAAGCACTTGCATTATAGTAGTGATATTCACATGGCTCCTCGGAGCACAAACATGATGAGCTTGATCCTACCATCTACGAGGATTATGCTACTGTCATGTTGGCTAGTAGAGTAGAATCACTGCATTGAGCTTGACCCCGTGAGGGTCATGACATTATCATGTTGACAAGTATTAATAAAGCATTTTATCATGAGCATAATGTTGAGTTAAATAAAGATTTTATGAAAACCCCGTCGGGTGCCACTAATGCCCGAGGGTGATAATGAGTTGGTGATCACTTTTGGTGAAGTGATGCACCGGTGATTTTAGTGTGAGTATGGTTTCGGAAATGGATTAGATTTATGATGTGTCGACCGTCCCAACCTTACCCAGTACGACCATGATACCCCTTTATGGGACGGGGCTTTGTTGACTACTCTGGTCGGTGCTAGCAAAGAGCCACATTACTAGTGGCGGGAGTGATCGGTGTCACTCTCGTGATGGGGTCGTGCCAGGTAGGACGACTATGCCATTATTATGAGTTCCAGGCACACCGTTGGTCCCTGCATGGTTGATACAGTCCAGAGTCGGTGCTCGTAAGACGTACAACATGTGGGCTGGGTACCAATCGAGTGGATCTCTTTGTCTAGTATCGTCAGGGGAAAGATGATGATCGGATACTTACCTCGGGTATATGTGATATACCGCGGGTCGTGGATGACACGGAAGTATTCCGTTTCTCGTGGGTCCAGCGTACTACCTCTGCAGAGTGTAAACTATTCGAATAGCCGTCTCCAGGGTCAAGGACGGTTGGGTGGTGCTGCTTAAACTACGTCCTGAGTTTCCGCATAAACCAAGTGTGTGTGCGTGGTGTTAAAAAGGTGTCATTGTAATCATGATAATCACAATAATATGATCAAGTTCGGTGACTTGACATATATGGTAAACCCGGATGGTTTAGCCCTCATTAATACCTTGAGATTATGACAAGTCCGATGACTTGGCATTTAGGGTGAACCCGGTGTGTTCAACCCTTTACGGATATGTTAATATCTGTAACCTGATATTCACAAGTAATTCTTTAACGTGATGCATATACATGATCATACCACCTCATCGCATTCCACTCAAGATAACTGTCACTGTTATTCATTACCATTTATGTCATGGGCTGTTTGCGAGTACATTCAAAGTACTCATTGGCTTGCCACTGGTTATGTTATTGACCAGACATGGAAGGACCGGAGTTTGGCGATGAGTACGCCGTCGGAGATGGACCTGCGATCTAGGACGCTTCCGAGTCAGAATGCCTGTCGGTGTAGGCTTGATGGAATGGGCACCGCTTAGCCCTTACGAGTTTCCGCTACTCGATGTATCCCTTTATTTGGCTTTAGGCCTTGCTCTTGAACCCGACCTTCTGGTAATTTGATGTAATAATTTGGTACTTGGATGTAAGACTCTATTATTCAGTATCTGTGTTCAGTGAACATTGATCCTTGGGTCACTGGGCACTGGAGCCGCTCGCCTGCCTCGCGCAAGACGTCTTGCTCCGAGACGGCCACGCCTACCGGCCCTGAAGATCAACAACCTGACCATCACCCGCCTGGGTCTGAGCCTGCAGCGCGTTATACGCCTGCACTTGGGCGTCATGAAGATCCTATGGGCAAAGCAAAAGAAAACAAAGGAAACAAGATTCGGCTCGGCTAATTCATAGCTGACACGACTCTCGGAGGCTACACCTAGTGCGTGCGCTAGCGCGCCCCCACTAAAAAAGCAAAGACAAGGCATAGCACGAAGACATTCGGTCCGGCCAATGCTCGGTCGACCCGATTCTCGGGGGCTACACCCAGTGGGTGCGCTGGCGCGCCCCCACTGACTCGAGAGAAGAAAAAATCAAAACCAAGATGAGGAAGACGCAAAGGATGAAGCACTCACCCTGGTGTGTTCCTCGAGGCGCTCCAGATCGCTGTGAGCCACCCTGGCCGCTTGCTTCACCTTGTCCCGACTGCTGGCAAACATTGCCACCAGCTCTGGGACACCGCTGAGCTCAGCGCCTGGGACATCGTCAGGCGCTCGGCGCTGGCCACGCGCCAAGTCTTCATGGGTCGGATCCCAGGGCTAGAGTTAGCTCCTGGAGCGGTCGGGCCATGATTGGTCACAATGATTGTGCCGGCCTCAGTTGGCTGGATGGTGGTCGGCTCCATCGACGCCCCAGCCGGCATCGTCTCTGCAGCAGGGGGAGGATTGGCCGCATCCGGCGCAATCATGATCACCTCTGGTGCCTCCAGGTTCAGCTCTGGCGCGTCGGCTGCCTCGGCCTCCGGCGTGTCGGGCATCCCCTCGAGGTCCACAGGCGCGGAGGCGTCCGGCTTGGACGGCTTGGCCGCCTTGGTCCTCTGGGTGCACCTCGGGGTCGCCTCGCTAGCTGGCTCCTCCACGCGAGTACGCTTGGTGGGGTCATGTCTATCCTTCGTACGCTTCTCCCTGGGCTTCTCAGTCCGGCTGGGATGAGATTGGCTCGCGGCCATCTTCTTCGCCGCCACTTCCCAACAAAGGGTGGATTGATTGTCAAGAGCCTTCTGGGCATCTTCAGCTGCTGCCCAACCAGCCCGTTCGGTGGCGGAGGCAGTCTCTTCCTCCATGTCTTCTCCTTCCCTGCAAGGCACGATTTGAGGAACCCATCCTCGCTCGACAAAACTGAAAGAGAGCAGCAAAGGATCCTTACACCGCCACGACGGGCACCTGCTTCCTGATGGCGTCGGCTCGGTGCTTCTTGGCATCGCCTGCTCGCCCTCTGACTGGAGGTCCAGGTGTGACGCGTTTGGAGGACGGCTTGGAAGTTGTGGCACCCTTGCCCTTGTTCTTGCCCGCCTCACCAGGCGCGTACGTCTCGCCAGCATGACGGCGGCCTTGGGTCATTGGAGGGCTGGTGACTTCCTCCGCCTCTTCGGCATCCTCCCCAAAGGCTGCATCATATGAAGATGGTGGCGTCTCGTCATCGTCCGTCCAATCAACAATGGGAGGCCTCAGGTGCTCACCAGACGGCTCATAGCCTTCCGACTCCAGCGCCTCCTCTAAGACAGCGTCCCACTCGATCATCCCCTCGTCTTCAATCTCCGAGGGGTCTGACATTTCCACGTCTGGAGCCGGTGGGGTGAGCTCTTGCAGCTTCCCAAACAGCTGATGCAACAACAGTTGGTACCGGCTTAACAAGAAGAAACAACAGTTTCAAAACACAAAGCAAATACCAGATCCATGAGGGCACTTACCATTGGGGGAGGATGGTTCCTATCGTAAGGGACCAGCCCCCACTCCCAGTCTCCTCCTTCATCCATGTTGGCGGAGGAGATCTGGTTCACGTTCTTCACCACCGCTCCAGGGTGGAAATTCTTGGTGCAAAGCCGGCAAGGATCGTGCCGGCCACTCATCTGACATATCAGATCAGGCCGCCTCTGCAATAGCAGGATCCTGTGGGCCATCATGGTGGTAAGTAGGTCACGACCTACGAGGTCGCGAGCCTTCAGGCTGTCGAGGTAGACGCCAATCTGCGCTACCTCAGGAACCAGCCGGGGGTACTTGGCCTACCAGTTCTTCTTCGCCATCAGAGGCTCGATGGCGAAGGGGGGCATGTTGATGGCATCACGGGTGGGGCTGGCATTCTTCACGTAGAAGAAGCCCTCTGCCACTGCTTGATGGAGTCTTGGAGAGGCATCTGGGGGAAGCCACACTTCGTCCGGTGATGCACCAGTGTCGCGCCACACGGGGTCATCGGACGAGGGTCGTCGAGCTTTTCCACCTCGGCCTTGTCCATCTTCTTGGACTGCTTCTTATAAAAGAACAAGCTCTGCCAAAGGTCAAGGCGGGACTCAATCACCAGGAACCCCTCGCACAAGACGACGAACGAGGTGAGCTGGAGGATGGCGTTCGGCGCCAAATGATGCGGTTGTAAGCCAAAGAAGGTGCGGGAGTTGTTGAAGAAGGTGCTCGTCGGGAGCCCGAAGCCTCGATAGAAGTGTTCATCAAACATGACTACCTCTCCCTCCTGCGGCTTCGGAGCATTATCGGCTCTGGGGATCCGCACGTTCACAAGGGAGGCTGGAGGCAGCATTCGACGATGGCGGAGCGCGTCTATGTGCTTGGCGTAGATTTCGTTGCCGAGCCAGGCACCGTTGTGTTGCCCCTTCTTGGAAGAGCTGCTCTACATGGCGGCGAGCGGCGAGAACTCGAAGGCACGGCGGCGGTCTGCACGGTGGTGAAGACGAAGAAGAAGACGAGTCTCTATCTCTCGGCTCAGGAGGGAGGAAGCGCAAGTGCGGGGTGAGAAGGGGCGAATAGCCTCCTCGATACCCCAGCACACCATTTAAACCCCACGAAGGATCGTGGGAGGGGATCCAGTGCGCACTGGTCCCATTATCTCCGATTATTACGGAGGCTTTTACGACTCCCGAAACCCAACCGTCGCGGAGTAAATCGCAGAGGATCCTCCGTGCACGGGCCGAGGGGCGTCGTGGCGGGACCCAGGGCTCAGGCCCAGTCTCGTAAAACTGAACAAACCATCATCACGTTAGGACGGGCCTAGCACGTGGCGCGATTTGCGCGACCTACAACAAAGCCGAGGCGTCGCTGGGAAGCCAGCCGGCTTCCAAGTCGGCGTTCCCTGCCGTAGGTGGCAACAGGAACTCAACAACAAACAATTTAAGCCGGCGAGGCTGCCTGCTCCAAGGCGGCGGGCCTCCCTAGCTTCGGGGACTATTGTCGGGGGGATAACCCCGGGGTAGGCTCATCGAGCCTACTCCTTTGCCTTCCAACAAGAAGGAACAGCAAGAACCATTCTGCAAAGCCCAAGTCCCCCTGGCCGGCTAAGAATTACCTGCCGGATGGGGGCGAGACGACCAACTCCGTGGCTGGCCAGGATGCACCTGTCGGCTAGAAGCCAGACGGCTACCTCCCCCTGGCCGCCTAGGCCAAGCCAGCCGGCAAGGGGCGAGGCAGCCATCCCCAGGCCGGCTAGTCAAGCGGGCTAGCCGGCTAGGGATCACAAGTCACATCGGACCGTAGGTCATGACGAGACCCTACGGTTAAATGTGGCTACGCGTCAGCAAAGGCAATGGATTGAGGTGCACGGCAGGTACAAGCGTCGGCGGCCACGCCGCTGACCTCCTCCGGCTCCGATCCATCACCCTGTACAGTGTCGGCCCATCAAACTCCCACTCCATTACTGCACTCGGCGTGGGAATAGTGGAGACGGTTGTACTGCCTGCCCATGATGATCCACGCTGGACAACATCGGACGAACCACACGTGTCCTGTGTCAACCTTACGCGGGAGCCTTATTGGCTAGCCGGCAGGTCCCACAGCAAGACGGTACCTCGCAGCCGGCGGGCCCCCCAGGCGACAAGACATGACCCCGTGGGCCCCCTCGCCGGCCGGCAAGGCTGCCAGCCGGGTCCCACTCATGTACCTTTTTATCCATATTGTAGGTCGAGGGGTTCGTCTGTAAAATCCCCCGGCCCCCCTCCATGTAGAGGGTTTGTCAACTCCGCACACACATAGACCACATAGGACAGGGAGACGCGAGCCGACAGCTCCTTCTTCCTCCTCCGCAATACAGCTCCACGAGCACTTTGTAGTCCCATTCATACATAATACACTCCGGTAGGATTAGGGGTGTTATCTCTACGGAGAGCCCTGAACCTGGGTACATCATGTGTTCCATGCTTGTACCATCCTCGTTCCCAGTGCCTCCGGTGCCACTTCGGTTCCCACCATCTTTAGCCTACCCATGGCTTATGTTGTGAGTAAACACCGACAGGTCTATTGGACATGCATTAGAAGAATATTTTCATGAGTGGTTTCCTCTTTTGTGAATTGATTAAAGATTGAGAGTCTCTTGGTGCTTGTCTTTGACTATCTTTGAGATACGTTGTGGTGATTGTGGTACTCTCTTTGGATGGCCGCGGTGACATTGGGAAATCCATAGAAGAAAACTACGAACTCTGAGGTGTGCTTTTGTAGCCCTACATAATTCTCGTCCTCTCTTGATCACAAAGGAATGACCTCCGAGTACGTCTCCATTACATGTTTTAGTGGAAGTATCATGTGATTAGACTATGTTAACATTGTTGGGAATTGCCACTAGTGAAAGTTTGAAGCCCAGGCCATGTTTCTCACCATTGTTACACCGTTTATGCTCACTTTTGTCACTTGCTACCTTGCTGCCATTTTTATTTCAGATTTACAATACCTTGTTTTACCATCCATATCACTTGCCTTTTAACATCTCTTCGCCGAACTAGTGCACCTATACAACTCACAATTGTATTAGGTGTGTTGGGGACAGAAGATACTTCTTGTATCTTAATTGTAGGGTTGCTTGAGAGAGACCATCTTCAACCTCTACTTCCCTAAGTTCGATAAACCATTGGTCATCCACTTGAGGGAAATTGGTGTTGTCCTACAAACCTCTGCGCTTGGAGGCCCAACATAGTCTACAAGAATAGAAGTGTGCGTAGACATCAGTTAGCCATTGTTGATGGCACTTCTGCTTCAAGGACGATTTTTGGTCATGAACCCAAGGATAATTCTTTGTGGTGACATACCATTTGTCTCAAACATTGGTGGCTCCGGCTACCTCCCTCTCTTCGTCAAAAGATTTGGTTATGTGTTCAAGTTGTGTACGTGGTTCTTTTTATCTTCCCCTGGGTTTTCCGTGTGCTTTCTCTCTTCCTCTGGGAAGGTTCAAAGTGTTTTCATCAACATGGGGCAAGGTTCAAAATGTTTTTTGTAAAAAGGGGCACGGTACTACCGGTCTAGGCACGATAGTAAATTTTTACTACCGTTGGACGAGCGGTACTACCGCTCAGCTAGCGTAAGTAAAATTTTACTACCGCTGGCCAAGTGGTACTACCGCGATGACCATGGTACTACTACACCGCCAGGGCCACGGGGGGTTATTTTAGGGTAGGGTGCAGTTCTTTCTTCCCCCATACCCATTCATCTCATGGCTCTCTCTCTTCTCAAGAAACGGTGCCAAAGGGACTCGCCGCATCTCCTTATTCAGCCACTCTCCTCTGATTCCGTTTGGTGGGATTATCTCCCTCCTCTCCCTCGTGCCATGGACCTCGATATTGCCCCTCGTTCCCTTCTCTTTGCCTCGTTCTTGTTGTACGTACGGTTAGGGGCATATGTGTTCGTTCATCATTTCATAGCACAATCTTTTCATGCAAGGAGGGTTGGAGAGTACTTGTGTGGTACAAATTTTACTGAGTAGGTTGCAACATGTGGGTTTGGGTCTCCGGTAGTACCAGATATGTAGTTTCCCTTGTTAGATCTAGCACTTTTTTTCCCGTGCAGTATTACGGCTCCTCCTTGAGCGGTACTACCGCTGTCAGAGCGGTAGTAATTTTCTACAACCACTTGAGTAGTGGCACTACCGATGTTAGGGCGGTACTATCGCTATCAAAGTGGTGGTGTCCTTCCAGTTCTCCTTTCTCTGGGATTTTCTGGTTTGCTTTGGTATTTGCCTTGACTTATTTTGTCGTTTTCTTGTGTTTGCGTTGCATGTCATAGGTGGTGGCTCCAGGCGCTCGAACTCTCCTAGGGATGCCAGTTCCAAGCGCCAGCGCTCTTTAGATGTACCTGAGGGGTCCAAGGCTCCGAAGCGCAATTTCAAGAGGACCGCTCAAAAGAACAAGGGAAACACTGTCGATTGGGATGCTATGCCACAAGCTGAGTTTCTAATTCGCTGGAAGATCAAACCCTATGTCAGCGATAGGGTTCAACTCCCCGGATGTGAACTATTCTGGTCTAAGCAGCAGGTTCTCATTTATGTAGATGTGATCAAGACCAAGAATAACATCTATGTCCAGTTCAGTGGATAGACATGGAACATCTCAAGAAGGACACGGCGTAGTTTGGTGAACCTATGTCTATGTTGGAACAGCGTGGGATTGCGGAGCTCGTTATGTTTCACCTTGACTTTGACCCTGAGATAGTGTCTCAATTCTTTGTTACAGTCCACTTCCACTCTGATGAGGCGCGCACTATGACTTGGATGACCAATGGGGAGAGGTTGTCTACTACTTGGAAGGAGTTTATGGATTTGCTGAACGTCCATGATGAGGGGCTTGAGCACCCAGTTGGTTTGCGCCCCCACGCTAAGCCATCTGCTACAACTAAGGAGAAGTTGTTGTCCTACTTTATTGACAAGGTGTCCCCATCTGGTGAGGTCTCTCATGTGGTGAACACATTCCTTGATATCATGCATCGTATCTTCCGCAACACTCTATTTCCGTGCATTGGCAACAAGGACTAGGTGCATTCATACCTGGTGGATATGCATTTGATGTGTAAGAAGGGGCGGACTCGTTCCTCTGGAACACTGGATGTGTCTCACGTCATGTGGAGTGAGCTTCAGTCGGCAGTCTTTCACCGTAAAGTCCCAATCTATGGCCCTTAATTGTTTCACCTAATCCAGAAGAAATGGGCGAAGGCCTTCCCAGATATTGAGTTTCATGCTCCCGGGTGGATTCTCCATGAGCCTATTAAGCTGTGACAGAAGAACAAGTGGGCCAACACCACCACTACACCTGCTGCTGCCACTTTGGATACTGATGAGGATGAGGTTGCGGCTGAGGATGAGGCCGTTCCAGAGTCACATGTGTCTTCCTCTGCTGAGCCCTCGTGGGACAAGAAGCTCACGGACCAGATGAAGACCTTGTTCTGCATGCAGGCGAAGGGGCAGTACATGACTCACGTTGCTCAGAAGGAGAGCCGTCAGCGCGACAAGCTGATTATGAGGAAGCTCGACGTGCACGTCTTTAGTGGGTCTCAACAAGACATCACTCCTGAAGCTTCTTGGATGAAAAGAAGAATCTTCAGTGGGCTGAGTCTTATAAGGAGTCTAATGAGGAAACAGAAGACGAGACTGATGAGGAGTATGTTGAGGAGTCCGATGGCTGAGTACTCTACAGTTCGAGCTACCATTTGTGTCGTAGGTGTCCTATGAGCCTTTTTGGTGTCCCGATGCCAAAGGGGGGGAGAGTGTAGGATTTGCGAGTTTCCTTGTTTCCTATGTTGCTTTATTTGCTGAACTTCCGTTGCTACTTTGGCTGTATTTGCTTTGTGTGTGAGACCAGGAGACGTCGTACTTTATCATATGGTGTGAGACATATGCTATCACTCCCCTATCTTTATTGTTTCATTATTACCCAGTTTATTAGTATCTTGTGAGTCTAATTATTATGTGCCCTTATCTTCATGCTCACATGCTATGCCTTGCTTCCATGCTAAGTGTTTATTCAGTTTATTGCAAGGAATGCCTCGTCTATAAAATCTAGGGGGGTGCTTTTCTTTGGTTATGGGTTGGGCAGTCTATATCCTTTTTCTAAAATATGGACACATCGAGGGGGGCCTGTCTCTAGTTTGTAGATTTTGAGTTTGCATATGTTATTTTTATATCCTTTCCTGTATTGTCATCAATCCACCAAAAAGGGGGAGATTGTTAGGGCATATTTCTCCCTAAGTGGTTTTGGTGATTGATGACAATGACTGTGCGGACTAATCATGTGCATTGAGCATTTTAGATAATTCATGACTAGGCACAAGACGATTTGGTGCCCCTCGGAGTCTTTCAAAGATGGTTGCTTTCTATGTTTCTCTATGATGTATTTGAGTCGTAGGAAAGCCGTACTATTAACAGGGGGTCCGCTTCGGAAAGGTTTAGGTGGAATCAACACGTACACATTTCTATTGCACCACCTTTCCCTTGCTTGAAATGGAGCTCCAACCATGTTTTCCCTATATGTGCAAAAGGGCCAGCGGTAGTACCGACGTCGGGGCAGTAGTAGTTTTTTACTACCGCGCTCTGAGCGGTAGTAACGCTCCCCGGGCGGTAGTAGTTTTTTACTACCGCTCCGTCAGACTTTTTGCGCATCCTTTTGCTTCAATAGTGGTAGGCACGGTAGTATTTTCTTACTACCGTGGTTGGTGAACTGTCGTGCGGTAGTACCGCTCTTAGCAGCGGTAGTACCGCTCTGCTAGTGCAGTAAGTGGGGGTAATGGTTGGATTGTTCCCCCCACTATATAAAGGTGTCTTCTCCCCTAAGAAGGTCACCTCTTTCCTCCCCAAGCTCCATTGTTGCTCCAAAGCTCATTCCTGCCCGATCTCTCTCCCTAGCCAATCAAACTTGTTGATTTCCTAGGGATTGGTTGAGAAGGCCCTGATCTACACTTCCACCAAGAGATATTTGATTCCCCCCCCCACTAATCCCTTTTGGATCTTGTTAATCTTTGGTGTTTGAGCACCCTAGACGGTTGAGTTCACCTCGCAGGCACATTCCATTGTGGTGAAGCTTCCTGGTCTTGTTGGGAGCCTTCAAGGCCACGAATAGTGGGATCACGGCATCTCACATTGTGTGAGGGCGTGAGAAGAATATGGTGGCCCTAGTGGCTTCTTCGGGAGCATTGTGCCTCCACACAGCTCCAACGGAGACGTACTTCCTGTCAAAGGGAAGGAACTTCAGTAACACATACTCGTCTCCACCGGTTCCACTTGCGGTTATCTCTTACCTTTACTTTGTACTTAGTTTTGCTGTGGTGTATTCCTTGCTTGCACTTATTGTTCTTGTTGTTAGCATCATACAGGTTGCTCACCTACTTGTTCATCTATAGAACCTTTTGTTTGCTAACCCTAATTTGTTAAGACAAGCTAAAAATTGGTAGTTGCCTATTCACCCACCCCCCCCCCCTCAAGTCAACCATATCGATCCTTACACCCTACCGCAAATGTAGGTCGGCCATGACTGGCACGGCAGTCCCATGTGCGGCATGTGGCAAGCTCTACCGCCCTAACAGGGGGTTCGACGATGCCTACTCTACCACCAGCTCTAGCCCTGCAGCAAGGGGGCATGTGGGACGTGTCCACCTTCAGCTCGTGGGAGGAGGATGATGAGTAAGTATTGATGTTTCATAGTCCTCCCATAATTCTTGTATTTCTCTTGTTGATCCCTATTTCATGCTCTGATTGCAGGGCTGAGGAGATCTTGGCGCAGAGGGTGGCCAGGAGGACAGGTCATGCGTTCGTCACCGAGGGTGCGACAAGCGTTCCGCCTGAGCGGGCCGCTTCACCTGAGAAGGAGATCGTTGATCTCGCCTCCCCGCCCTGCCCCTGGCAAGATGCCCCTCCCTGGCACCCAACAAAGGGCACATGTGATGCCACCGATGCCTTCTCCTTCATCCCCTTGTAGACGGGGACGAAGCACCCATAGGTAGCTTGTGAGGGATCGACCCCTGAAGGGAGCTCTCCGGCAGATGACCTCACCACTGAGACCGTCCTGGTCTAGGATGCGTCGGCTGGGAGAACCTCTGGCGAGTAGGTGACGACGGAGGAGACCACTGGAGGAGACGAGGTGCCTCCTTAACGGGAGCCGACGGGTAAGTTCCCTTGGCATCACGTTGGGTTTATTTTCATGCCATTGTTTTCTTCCTTCACTTTTTGTCTTCTTAAACTTCTCTTCAGTCCAGTTTTTATTGTCTTTGCTCGAAGGTCCGGCAACACCGGAGGATCTATGCACCGATGTCAATGTCGAGGGGATCGCCACGGAGGCGGTCGAGGAAGCCAGTTGCATTGCAGCGGAGGAGGATGGCATGCGCCACGCCCCCAGGGACGCTGACAAGCAGGTCCTTGAGGGGTCGGCCCTGGATACGGCGGCCGACGCTGCAGGGGCCCCTATTGCTGGAGTGCCTAAGGCGGGCATGTCCTTCCTGCTTGGGGCTACCCATGCGAGTGTTGCTGGTTCATCATCAACCATGGAGCCACCCTGAGCCAATACCTACGGGTAAGCGGCCTGCAGTTCATCAGCTTCCTCGGCGACACCATCCTCAAGGCTTTCTCCGAGGAGGCGGTCGTGGATGAGGCGATCGCCACCCGCGAAGGAGAAGTGATGGTTGACCCATTCGGCGGGAGTGACGAGGCCAAGGAGCATGCCATCCTAGCATCGTTGAGAAAGAGCTTCCGGTAGCTACAAGTGCACTACGCCAACCGTTCGGAGAAGCTGGACTGTCGGGAAGTCCTCTTCTCAACCGCCGAAGATAGGTTCCACGCACTCCATCCAGAAACGCAGACATGGTTCGCCACGACCTGCAAGGAGCTCGGCGAGCAGGTGGTCGCCCTCAACGTGGACGAGGCCAACTTCATCAACTCGCAGGCGAGGCTGAGAAGACGTGGCGGAAGGCCGACAAGGAAATGGCCAACCAGGATGCAGAATTGAAGGCACGCAAGATCTCCCTCGACTGCCAAGAAGAAGAGCTCGCGGCCCGCCAGAAATGTCTTGCTCACAAGCTTGGGGTCGAGATGGGCATGCAGGTTTAGGTCTTGGAGCTGGAGCACAAGGCCGCACTCGAGAAGTAGGCCCCTGAGTACGTCGGCAAACTCCAGGAGGCCTTGAAAGATAGTGAGGCCGCTTGGCTCGCCAAGGCCGAGTTGGAGTGCAAGGTGCAGCAGCTGGATTTGGACCTCGCTGATTCTAGGCAGACGATCTTAGAGCTAAAGGAGAACGCCCAGAAGGAGACCCATGCCTTGGCGGACTTGCAGGCCGTGCTTGATGGCAAGTCAAGGGACCTGGAGGTCGCTACAACCACCAACTCCAATTTTCATGCGAGGGTGGTTGCCCACGAGGATAGCCTCAAGACCGCCCAGGCTAGAGTGTGCAGCCTGCTCGAGGAGATCGAGAAGGAGAGAGCCTTGGTCACTTCCGCCGCGCTCTCCTCTAACGAGCTCCGAGAGGATGTTCATCTATGGACGGCGCAACTCGTCGACCTTGCTGAGAAGCTCTCCACTCAACTGATGAAGATGGGCTTGGAGGAGTGTGCCTTTTCCAGCGAAGGCCTAGAGGTGGTGAGCGCGAGGTTGTCCATTTTCTTTGAGAGGCTCGTCATTACCTTGGAGAAGTATGAGGCGGGGAGGGCGAATGACTTCCTTCAGGGCTGCCGCAAGCTATTCCATGGAGTCCTCCACAAGGTCTTGGCGAAAATCGCCTACCACAACCTCGCCCTCGATCTTACCATGGCCGTGGCCAGATTACCAAAAGAATTCGACACCAACAAGCTCGGCACGCTCATCACTCCCATCTCCAACAAGGTCGGCTCCGTGACCTTGAATCATTAAGTTCATGTCCCTGCGACATTCGTTCCAAAGGCGTTTGCCTAGGACTAATATTGCGGACTTGTTTTTACCTATAATGCACTTTATTCCATCAGCATGGGTGCCTCTTTCCTTTCAACACAATCTTATATGTGTATGCTTTCGATCCCTACACTTTGCTGGAGATGCTCTCCGGTGCGCACATCCGGTCCATGGGCACTCTTTGGAATGGATCCTTAGTAGCTCCTTTGGTATGTTGCCGCCGCCAAGGCCGCCTCGCCGTCCCTGTCGTGGCGGCTTGGGATGTTGAGAGGACTTGAAACATCCAAACGTATAGAAAATTTCGACAAGGGTCCCTCGAGTGCAGGTCTTTCCATAAAAATAGCGATTTTTTTCAAGGAAAGATTGCAAAAAGCTTAAAATAGTTTTCACAACTTAGCTTTGTGAAGCGATCATTCTGTAGTCGTCGGCATTTCCACCACTCTCCCCCCCCCCCCGGTTAGACTTACACGCGGGGGGGGGGCTATCTCCTTTTGAGGAAGGAGGGAAAAAGGGAATGCAAAGAGTGTTAGGGACTCCAACGTTTCTATGATTGCTTCGTGCAAGCGGAAAACGACCACCACATTCCGTGCAACACATATGGGATTAAGCATGCACTTTAGCGAAAGGTTGTGGGATACTTAGCTTTACACATGGGGCGTGTGCTCGTCACGTGCCTTCATACTAAGAATTACACAGCTTGGAGGGAGACTTTGTACAAAAGGGGTTCCCGGGAGGCCCGACAACCGCGCCCTCCTCGGATGATGCTTGGCGGGGGCACTCGTCATTGTACGAGTTAGCACCTGAGTGTTATCCCCGGTCGTCAGGCGGCCTGCACCAGGCCTAACGAATTGTACTATCCAGGAAGGACTTGGTGGCTTTATTATTCTTGCCCCGAGAGGCAGAAGTCTGACGTGAATCATTGATGGGCATGCCGTTCTTAGCAGCGTGCTTCCCGAATTCGTCACGAGTCTTTCCGGAGGTCTTGGACTTGTTCTTGGAAGGAGCGGGTGGCTTGTCGGCGGATGCTACAACTGCCTCTCGATAGATCTTGTTGACACACAGAACATCGTCTTTCTTGTGTGCATGGATGATGATGATGCTCATGGGCCCTGGCATATTGAGTGTGTTGTAGGCGTGGTGTGACGCTGCCATGATCTTCACCAGCGCGAGACGACCAATGATTTCGTTGTATGACAACGACATCTTGGCGACGTGGAAGGTGACCCTCTCTGTCTAGAAATTGATCTCGCTAGTAGATGTGACGGGAAGGGTTATTTTGCACTTTAGTTGAAACCTCCCTCGTGTACTCCTTGGAAGGAGCCCATGGGTTTATGGACCAAATCGGGGATGTGCATCCACTTGATCACATCGGGCGAAATCAGGTTCAGGTCGGCCCCACTGTCGACCAACATCTTTGTGACCCTGAGGTTGTGAATCATTGGTGAGACCAACAATGTCATGCATCCGACTACGGTAATGCGATCAGGGTGGTCCTTAGCATCGAAGATGATGGGAGTGTTGTACCACTTGAGAGGCTTCCTTGCTTCTGCCACTGGCTCCACTGTGTAGACTCCGTGGACCCATTGCTTGAGATGGCCGTGGTAGGAGTGCAAATACGTGCCTCCGTCAATGCACATAGCATCTATAGCCTTCTGGAACTCTTGCGTATCAGATTCCACTCCATCCTCGTCAACATCAGTGTTTGATTGGTCGTCTCGGCCTCTAGCAGGCTACTCTTTATGCTGCTTGGCCTTGCCACGGCGGCCGCCTCGGCCATTGCGTCCCTTCTTGTCGGATCCATCGGCACCATCTCAGCCCTTCTCCTTGTCGCGTCTTTCGTACTCTTGCTTCTGCTTCTCAGCAAGTTGTTCTAGTTGGCGTCACTCGGTGATGTCGTGGCCCTTGGTGAGGTGGATCTTGCAGTACAGGTTGCCGGTCTTCTCGCCTTCCACGACCTTATCGTCTTCGGTGCACTCAGCAACGTCCTTCTGAGACTCCTCAGATTTGGCCTTATTGGTGGCATTAGGCTTGTCGGAGCTCTCGACAGGCATGACTACCTTTTCTTTGCGCTTCTTATTACGCTAGCGTCCCTTCTTCGAGGGGGCGGGCGTGTTCTCATCACCGTCATAGACGACCTCCACGCCAGCATCTTCCCCCAGGAGCCTTCTTCCTTCTTTAGCCTCGCGGACTTGTCGGCCACAGAGTAGAGATCGACAACATCCCGCACCTTGTTGATGCTCATATCATCACGCATGCGGCGATTGTGTACGTTCGTGGGAAACGCAGCTATCATCGTAGCAGGGTGGATGTCTCGGATATTGTGTTGCGTGCGGTTGAACCTCCCGATGTACTTGCGGAGGGTGTCGCCGTCTTGCTCGGGGAGGACGTGCAGATCGCTGGGCTGACCGGGAGCTTGTGGCCCCCATGGTAAATTCCAACGAACTGGTTGCACGCCAACGGGAAGTAGTTGGTGAGCACCTTAGAGTCTCGTCCCCTGATAGCCTGCACCGCAATGGTGTAGATGCCCTTGAACTCCGATGGACTGACATTGTCGTCGTATTCATCAGGCAACTCTAGCTTGAAGGCCCTGCTAGAGGTCCAGCAGACTTGCAGCAGCTCATGGGTGAATGTCGGACATCCCACCTCATAAGTTAGGCTACTATGTGTCCCGGGCGAGGGATCTTCGACGGCAGGATCCGCGTGGCCATCGTATTGGCAACATGTTTCACGTCGCATCTCGATTATGGTGTGTGTGTGTGTCCTCCTTGCGCTGGTCCTTCAAGACTTGGCATTGATCTTGCTTCAGCCACGGGTCCGTCAAGGCTTGAGACACCTCGTTGGTACGTTGTTTTGGCGGGTAATTTATTGTTGTCGTGGGGGACACTACATAGTGTATGCTCCACCAGCATCGATCCCGGCGGTGGGTCCTGCGGGAGCCGCGCGCACGAGGATCCCGCTGCATCTGGCTTGTCCTTGTTGGCAAAACTCAACAGGATTTGTATGGTTTCCCTCCACTCTTCCATCATCTTCAGTGCAGGTGAAAAATTCAACAGCAGATCGGCCTCCGCCAAGCCTTCCCCCGTAGTTTTAGGGACTAGACGGGGCGAGGCGCGGGTAGCGCTCTTACTCCTCGCAGTGCAAGAAGGAGCACTCTCTTGCACCATCGCCGGCCGTCGGTCCTCACTAGGGGGAGGTGGTTCAGCCCGGGCTTACGCTCCTTGTGCAAGGGTATTGTCCGCACATCGCCCCGAGTCACCATCTCGCGGGCGCGTGTTACGGTTATCTTGTGAAGGGCGCAGTGGAGTTCCGGTCACACCCGCCGCCTACTACGGTCGCGGTCGCGGATGTGATGTCGCCCCCGGCCGCAGCCTATGCATATTGCGCTAGCACAACATCGGGGTTCTCGTCGTGGTTCGCAGAGCTCCGCATGGTGTTGTGGCTACGCTCGCCTATGTGAGGCGCATGGTGCCCGCTCCCATCTCCGTTGCCCGTCATGGCCAGTGTGGACAACTTGGACAACGAAGGGGCGATCGTCCAGCTACCCTTGACCTTCTTGGGTGCCATGGGCATTGATGAAGTAACGCATAAATGTTAGTGAATTTTAGCGCACTGGAGGCCCCCTACCTGGTGCGCCAAAGATATCGGGGGAGAACGACAATCTATGGGACATACGGGGCCCCTTTACAGTTTTGCAGGGGGATCCAGGTGCACAAAAAGCATCAATTGATCAGATCGCACATGAGGGTTTGTATAGGTTCAGGCCGCTCGGGAGTGTAAAACCCTATGTCATGTTTGTGCTTGGTTGATTATGTGGGTTCAAGTACGGGAGCGCAATGACCCGACAAGGATGATCGAGAGGTGCAACTACACATGCAACTGAATAGTTTGTCGACCCTTCTAAAGGTAGCCATGAACCTCCTTCTATAGCTAAAAGGGTTACCACAATGGCTATAATGGTCTTTTTACTAGGTGTACAGTGTGTACTACAACGATGGGACTGGTTGTCAAGATAGGTAGTGGGAAATACCTAACTTTGACGAACTAGGACAAGCACATTGAATGCACTGTGTGGCGCGTTTGCGACGTTCCTCGATAAGGATTGCCTCTCCTTCTATGTCGTCCGCCCAACTACCTCCTATTCTTGTGCCACGCTACGGGACGAGTGTCACAACGACTCCAACACGCCCGCTGTTGTGGCCACGTGCCCATGCCAACCCTGTCTATCCACCTACCCGCTCGACACCTCGGCGGATGTAGACAATCAACCCCCCCGGTGAGGTGGAGGGATGGCCTGGCGGGCTGGAATCTTGTTGGGCGCCGCTGTGGGTGGCTTCACAGACAGGTGAGAGTCTTGCCACTCCGCTTTTGTCTTGGTCCTGGCTTGCTTTGGGGCTTCATGTGATCCCGACAAGGAGTTATCGGCCTAGGGGCCGCGGTTGCCCATGCCTAACTCTGTGGTACTAAGGACCCCATTTCTTAGTACACTAGCAGCAAGGAAGGGTAATATCATAATGAAAAGCATTATCCAAGAATTCTTTAATTGTACGGGTACTATAGCTTGCGAGGACATGCCGATTCTTAAAAGAACCAAAAGTTATGACGATGCTATTTCCGCTCTTTTTATTAAACTTGAAAGAAGGTCTATGCGTACTCACCCTACTTTTCAAAGGATTTTCTATGCGTTGCTGGTCATAAAATACCCTAGGGCTAAGAATATGGCCACTCTTATCCTTATGCATGAATTTGACTATATAGTGCTAGAGGCTCAAAATGTCTTTGATCACTACAATATGAGCGGTGACCATCCTATGATAGATGAAATTTATAATGAGGACTATATGATGAGGAATGTGTTCCAAGATAACCATACTTTCAATGATAATACTAAGAAAGAAGTTCCTCCTATTCACATTATCCAACAAGTTTTTAATGCCATCAACAAACAATATTCTTGGATAGTAAGAGAAAATACAAAAGGTTTTGAGGAAACTAGTATTGATAATCCTTAGATATTGCTTGATGACGTGTTTCCTATTTTATTTGAATAGCTTCGTCATGAACACATATCACAAGATGTGAATGCTACCAAAGATGACAACACGTGAAACATATGCATTATTCCTAGCTAGGGGAGTAAAACAATAACGCTAGTTGGGAGGCAACCCAATAGTTATCTTATTTTTCTTGTTCTAATTTCTGTTAGTGAGATATAACATAATTATTGCTACTATAATTATTGTGTTTTTATGTCTAATTAGTGCTTGTGCCAAGTATAGCCTTTGGGATGATTTGAATGATAACTAGAATCTATACGGTGCAAAAACAGAAACTTTAGCGTCTGTTGAAGAATTTCTCTCATTTTACCTGGACATGTTTTTATATGAATTTTATACATAGTATTTTTATACAAATTGCTCTGTATTTCCTATTATTTTTAGAATTGTCGGAGTTACATAAGTAGGGTATCTTTGTTGACCAGTAGAGACTATTATGTTTTAGATAGATTCTGTTTTTTTGCTTGCATAGTTTGCTTGTTTTGATGATGATATGGATTACATCGGGGGGTATAATTCATGGAGAAGTTATAATAGAGTACCTTATGCAATAGTAAAATATCAATCAATTTATAATAGTACCTAATGTTCATGGTCCACCTATCTTACTAACGGATCTCATAAGTTTTCTGTTGAGTTTTCTGTGCTGGAGTTTTCAAGTTTTGGGTGTTGTCACGATGGATGAAGGAATAAGGAGTGGTGAAGATCCTAATATTGGGAATGTGCAAGGTACTCCAAGTAAAATTCTAGGAAGACTCAAGCATCTAAGCTTGGGGATGCCCCGAAAGGCATCCCCTCTTTCGTCTCAATCCATCTCTATGTCACTTGGAGCTATATTTTTATTCATCACATGATATGAGTTCTGCTTGGAGCGTTGTGTATTATTGTTTGGTTTTGTTTTAGTTTTCCACAATCATTGTTCGTTGGACACACCCATTTGATAGATTCACATGTTCACCATAATTTTTTAGAATACTCTATGAGCTTCACTTATATCTTTTGAGCTAAGTAGTTGCTCTATTGCTTCATTTATCACCTTTAGAGCATAGAGGCATATAGATTTTATAGAAATAATTATACTCCCGTTCTTCACTTACATTTGTTTGAGACTTACTAAATATCGATTGTAATTTTCATGGATTATAGGACTAGTCCAAAAATAATAGGTATTCAAGGAGTGCATAATCAAAACCACATGGAGCACATAAAAGAGAAATTGTGCGTTAATGATATTGATGTGGTAATATGAAAGGGTATGAGTGCATGATTGTTGGTAACTAAAAATATCGATAGTTAAAGCATGATAATTAGTTCTTCATCTGAATATTGGTTATGTCATGGTGGTGATGTGTGAGCATTCTTATTCCTCATTGAAATCTTGTGCTCCTTAGGACAGGAGCACGCGATGGTCATGTCCTACCAAGCCCCTAGGGGTATGCGACTAGTAATTTGCTTCAAGAGAGCTAATAAAACCTTGTTATAAGTACGTGAGTTCTTATGACTAATGTATCCATTGATGTACGCACTCTCACCACCTCATATTTCTAGCCTCTTCGGTATTGTCCATTGCCCATTCTCACCTCGAGGATCGGTGCGAACTTTGTCGATGCATCCAAACCTCGCGACATGGTACACTCTGTTGCACATAAGCCACCTTATATGTTCCTAAAAAAGCCACCATACCTACCTATCATGGCATTTACATACCCATTCTGATATATATTTCCATGCAACTCCCACCGTAAACATCATATGACTAGTACATCGATTGTCATATTGCTTTGCATGATCATGTAGCTAACATAGTATGCTTGGCAAAGGCAACGTTCATCATTATCATGCATGATACGCTAGATCATTGCACATCATGGTACACCGCCACATGCATTCATATTGCATCATATTACTTAGCAATTTTTCACATCGAGTTGTAAGTAAATAGAAGTGTGATGCTATTCATTATTTAGGGCACTGTCTGAGTGAGGAAAGGATGATGGAGATATTGATTCCCCCACAAGTCGGGATGAGACTCCGGATAGAAAAGAAAAGAAAAAAAGAGAAAGAGAAAGATAAAAAAGAAAAAATAAATAAATAAAATGAGAGAAAAGAGAGAAGGGACAATGATACGACCTCTTTTTCCACATTGTGATTCAAAGGAGAACCATGTTTTTCATATAGACAGTCTCTTGTTTTGTCACTTTCATATGCTAGTGGGAATTTTTCATTATAGAACTTGGCTTGTATATTTCGATGGCAGGCTTCCTCAAATGCCCGAAGTCTTCATGAGCAAGCAAGTTGGCGTGCACCCACTTAGCTTCAGTCAAGCTTTCATACTCTTGTAGCTCTAGTGCATTTGTTGCATGGCAATCCCAACTCCTCGCATTGGTATCTACTTTGGGCATCTCCATAGCCCGTTGATATGACGAGTTGATGCGAGACTTTATTATCCACTTTTACCCCTTTGAAACTTACCACCATATTATATTCCACATATATGCTATGTCCATGGTTCACACTCATGTATTGAGTGAGTAATAAAAAGTTGAAGCACATTAAAAAGTACGATCCAACTACCTGGCTTCACACCATGGTTCGAGATACATGTGATGTGAGTTGGCTTTTCCGTGAAGAGGAACAGGTGATGCAACACAATATAGGTAAGTATTTCCCTGAGTAGAGAACCAAGGTTTATCAAACCAATATGAGTAACAACCAACCCCTGTCTTCAGCGGCTACACACAAAAGAGCAAACGCTTGCACCCAACATGGGCAAGAGGATTTTCTAGCCCCTTGGACTCATTTTTTGCAAGCTTGTAAGTAGTGTGGTTGGTAGTAGATAATTGTAAATTACAAAATAAAATAAAACGTAAATAAGAATAGTAAGGTATTATAGTGTTAGTGAACTTATAAGTGAATAGACCCGGGGGGCCATAGTGTTCCCTACTCGCATCTCTCATGAAAGTAAGAATACATTGGGTAAAACAATTATTGTTGGGCAATTGATAGAAAATTGCATAGTTATGTGATATTCACGGCAATGATCATGTGTATATAGGTATCACGTCCATAAGCAAATAGGCCGACTCCTTCCTACACCTATTACTATTACTCCACCCATCCACCCTATCTAGCATGCATCTAGAGTATTAAGTAAAACAGAGTAATCCTTGGAGAACAATGACATGATGTAGACAAAGAGAATTCAATTAATATGAACTAACTCCATCATGTTATCCTTAGCGGCAACAATACAAAGATGTATCTTTTCCCCTTCTCTCACTGGGATATAGAAATCTGTCACATTGAACCCACTACACCACACCCCTCTCACCGAGATCAATCTACTTGGAAAAAGCAAATCAATAGATTGCAGAGATTTACGAAGCTATGGTGCTCATGCACATAAGAATCATAATAGATTTCAGAGAAGAATCAAATATTTTTCATGAATAATTTGAACATAAACCCACAAGTCATCGGATCCCGACAAATGCACCACACAAAAGAATTACATCACACATATCAAAGCAAAGATGCGATGATCATTGTATTGAAGATCAAGAGAGAGAGATAGTCATCTAGGTACTAACTACAGACCCATAGATCGTTGGTGAACTGCTCACACATCACCATGGGAGCAACAAGGATGATGTAGAGGCCCTCCGTGAATAACCCCCCCCCCTCTGACAGGGCACCGAAATACGGCTCCATATGGGCACATGGTGGAACAGAAAGCTTGAAGTGGCGGAAAAAGTGTTTTGGGTGGCTCTCTATGGTTTTTGCAATATATGTGAATTTATAGGCGAGAGAGGTGCACCGGGAGGCAATAAAGGACGGCATTAGGTGACAGGGCACAACCTACCTCCCAGGGCACACCCTGTTGGATCGTGTTTCCCTCGTGAGACCTATGGTCTCGTCCCGAAGCTTCGAGGTCTCCTTTTGTTCCAGAAAAAATGATATTCAATTTTTGTAGCAATTGGAGTTCATTTGGTACTATAAACCTGAAAAGCTAAAAATATGCAGAAAACAACAACTAGCACTTGGCAATGGGTTAATAGGTTAGTGCTGAAAATAATATTAATTGGTAAATAAACACCCCAAAAGTAACCTAGAATGATAATGTAATAGGATGGAACAATAAAAAAATATAGATACGTTGGAGACGTACCAGCATCCCCAAGCTTAATTTCCGCTCGTCTTCAAGTAGGTAAATGATATAAATATATTTTTTTGATGTGACATATGCTACCCAACATGTAATCTATTGCACGTTTGACCATTGAGTAACGATGAATTAATAAACATCAACATAGTAATTCTTATAACATAAGAAACATAATCATCAAGATTCAAAGCATACGATCTTAAAGAATGTTCACCCCCTATTCATTTTATCATTTAAATATAGCATGGCTCCATACTCACCACATAAATAGAAATGTTAAGCACCATAGTGTCAAGTCAAGAAATTGGATCGTACATACTTTTTAACGCTCTTCAGCTTTTTATTACTTGAACAATATATGAGCATGAACCATGGATATAGCATAAAGGTGGAATATAATAAGGTGGTAGATTTCAAAGGAGTGAAAGTGGAGCAGAAAGTCCTGCATCAACTAGGCGTATCAACGGGCTATGGAGAATCCCATCAATAGATGTCAATGCGAGGAGTAGGGATTACCATGCAACGGATGCACTGGAGCTATAAGTGTATGAAAGCTCAACTGAAGCTAAGTGGGTGTCCATCTAACTTGTTTTCTCATTAAGACCTCGGGCATTTGAGGAGGCCCGTCAACTTAATATACAAGCCAAGTCCTATAGTGAAAAATTCCCACTACCATATGGAAGTGACAAAACAAGAGACTCTCTATATGAAGAACATGGTGCCACTTTGAGGCACAAATGTGGAATAAGAGCTAGTAGCATTTACCCTTCTCTATTTTCTCTCATTTATTTATTTTTATTTTTCATTTTTCCCTGTTTTCTTTATTTTTCGTTCGGAGTCTCTTCTCGACTTGTGGGGGAATCATTATCTCCATCATCCTTTCCTCACTGAGATAGTGCCCTAGGTAATGATGGTCATCACACTTTTATTTACTTACAAGTCAATATGAAAAAAATGATAAGAAGATACGAATCTATATGAATGCTATGTAAATATCAAAAACGGACAAGCCATGTAAATATCAAGTACGAGGATGTGCAATTATCTAGCGTAGCAAAAGATACCAAAAATGTACAAGCCATGTAAATATGATGATAGCTATCTTACGATCATGCAAAGATATGACAATGGAAGTATAAGTCATATGGTGTGACAGTGGAGGTTGCATGGCAATATATCTCAGAATGGCTATCGAAATGCCATGATAGGTAGGTATGTTAGTTGTTTTGAGGAATATATAATGAGGTTTATGTGCAATAGAGCTTATCATGTCACGGGGGTTGGATGCACTGGCGAAAGTTGCACCGAACCTCGAGGAATGAATGGATAATGCACGGTTCTGAAGAGGCTAGCAAATATATGGAGGTGAGAGTGCGTAAATCCATTGATTCACATTAGGCATCAAGAAGTGACATACCTATTACAATATTTTATTAGCTCTCTCGAAGCAAGGAACTACTCGCATGACTCTATGGGGTAGGTTGGTAGGAGTTAACCATCGCGTGCCCCCGACTTAAACAACACTAGGATTTCAATGAGGAATAAGTATGCTCACACAACATCACCATGCCATAGAAATATTTGCATGAAAATAAAGTTAACAACCTCTAATTCTCAATACACTTATTAACCAATGATTATGCACTCGTGCTCTTTCACATTACCACATTAATATCATTAACCATGATTTATCTTTTATGTGCTACATGTGGTGTTGATTATGCACTCATTGAATACTTATTATTTTTGAACTAGTCTTATAACCCATGAAAATTACCATCGCTATTTATTAACTCTCAAACAAATATAAGTGAAGAACGAGAGTGAAATTATTTCTATAAAGTTTGTACACCACTGTGCTCTAAAATATATAAGTGAAGTACTAGAGCAACTACTAAGCTCAAAAGATATAAGTGGAGCACAAAGAGTATTATAATAAATCATGGTGATAGTGTGTATATCTCAAATAGGTGTGTCCAACAAAAAATGATTGTGGGATATTAAACACAAAAAGCAAACGATGCTCCAAGAAAAACTCATATGATGTTATGAATAAAAATATAGCTCCAAGTGACATACCGATGGATTCAGACAAAAGTGGGGATGCCTTCCGGGGCATCCCCAAGCTTAGACGCTTGAGTCTTCCTAGAATATTAACTTGGGGTTCCTTGGGCACCCCCAAGATTAGACTCTTACCGCTCCTTATTCCTTCGTCCATCGTGATAACACCAAAAGTTGAAAAGTTCAACACATAAAACTCAACAGAAACTTTGTGAGATCTGTTAGTATAATAAACATACCAAATTCTTTATGTATTGTTATAAAATGATTCATATTTTACTATTTCATTAGGTAATTTATTTTAACTTCTCCATGACTTATACCCCCCGATATAATCCATGACATCATCAAAACAAGCAAACTATGCAAGAAAAAATAGAACAATTTGTAAAGATATAGTTAAGTACCATTCTTCAGTAACTACAAATATTCTTAACAGTTGGTACGACCTAGAGGATTTGTGTAGCAATATCGTGTAAAAACTTCAGATCAAAAATACGTTCTAGTAAAATCAAAGAAATTTTGCACTGGACGCTAAAGTTTCTATTTTTGTACCGTATCAATTCTACTCATCATGCAAGTCACCCCGAAGGCTTTACTTGGCGCAAACACTAATTTGAAAAAAAATACAATCATTATAATAGCAATAATTATTTTATGACACACAAACAGAAAGTAAAAAAGCAAAATCAAAGATAACTATTGGGTTGCCTCCCAACTAGCGTTATTGTTTTATGCTCCTAGCTAGGCATAATGCATATGATCAAGTGTTGTCATCTTTGACACTCAACCCATAAGTAGCCCTCATTATAGATTCATAAGGTGGTTTGATTATATTTCTAACGAAGTGTTCCCTCCCTTTCTTTAATGGGAACTGGAACCGTATAATTCCCTCTTTCATATCAACTAATGCACCTATGTTCGTAGAATAGGTCTCCCAAGTATTATTGGATAAGATGGGTTTCTTTCAATATCAAGAACTATAAAGTATACATGAACATAATTTCTATTAGCAATTATGATAACATCATTTATTATTCCCAAAGGTTTCTTGATAGTAGAGTCCGCAAGATGTAGATTAAGGGAACACTCATGAATATTAGTGAGACCAAACACATCACACAAAGATTTAGGTATAATTGAAACACGAGCACCTAGATCACACAAATCATTGCATTTATATTCTTTGATCTTAATTTTAATAGTAGGTTCCCATTCATTATATAACTTTCTAGGAATAGAGACTTCTAACTCAAGATTTTCATCATAGGCTTTTACCATAGCTTCTATTATATGTTGAGTAAAAGCTTTACTTTGTTCATAAGCATAGGTTGAGCTAATAATGGATTTCAGAAAGGAAATACAATCTACTGAAGAGAAAATATAAAAATTAAAATCCTTGTGATCCAGATATTCGACACATCACTAGTTAAAGTTTCAACCTCTCCAAACCCACTTTTTCAGTTTTAGCATTAGAATCATCAACCTCCAAGCAATTGGGATGCTCTATAACTAGAATTGACTCATCTCCAGTCCCTTTATTATTTATTTTCAAAGTATTACACAAATATTGTCACAACCCAAGTTTGCCTTGCTTGCCATTGCATTTCATGCATGCATTCAAATTGCATTGAATCTGAAAATGGAAGTGATCAAGCCAAATGAGTTGAAATTGACAAAAGGCAATAAAAATATTACATTAAAAGGAACCAAAAAATGTTCCAAATATTTGGGAAAATAGTGACAGAGAATAAATTTGTCAAACCAAATTTTTAAGTCACTGGAACATTTTGAAAAGGATTTTTGATTTGATCAAATAATTGTTTGGAATGGAGTTATTTCATTTTCTTTTAAAATAAAAGTTTCAAAAATGTTGAAACTATTATGTGGCATTGATTATCTTTATCTCTGCCACATAACACTAATTTAGGGTTTTATAAAATATTTATGTTGGAATTATGCCCTAGAGGCAATAATAAATGTATAGTTATTATTATAATTCCTGTATCAAGATAATAGTTTATTATCCATGCTATAATTGTATTGAATGAAGACTCATTTACATGTGTGGATACATAGACAAAACACCGTCCCTAGCATGCCTCTAGTTGGCTAGCCAGTTGATCGATGATAGTCAGTGTCTTCTGATTATGAACAAGGTGTTGTTTCTTGATAACTGGATCACGTCATTGGGAGAATCACGTGATGGACTAGACCCAAACTAATAGACGTAGCATGTTGATCGTGTCATTTTGTTGCTACTGTTTTCTGCGTGTCAAGTATTTATTCCTATGACCATGAGATCATATAACTCACTGACACCGGAGGAATGCTTTGTGTGTATCAAACGTCGCAACGTAACTGGGTGACTATAAAGATGCTCTACAGGTATCTCCGAATGTATTAGTTGAGTTAGTATGGATCAAGACTGGGATTTGTCACTCCGTGTGAAGGAGAGGTATCTCGGGGCCCACTCGGTAATACAACATCACACATAAGCCTTGCAAGCAATGTAACTTAGTGTAAGTTGCGGGATCTTGTATTACGGAACGAGTAAAGAGACTTGCCGGTAAACGAGATCGAAATAGGTATGCGGATACCGACGATCGAATCTCGGGCAAGTAACATACCGAAGGACAAAGGGAATGACATACGGGATTATACGAATCCTTGGCACTGAGGTTCAAACGATAAGATCTTCGTAGAATATGTAGGATCCAATATGGGCATCCAGGTCCCGCTATTGGATATTGACCGAGGAGTCTCTCGGGTCATGTCTACATAGTTCTCGAACCCGCAGGGTCTGCACACTTAAGGTTCGACGTTGTTTTATGCGTATTTGAGTTATATGGTTGGTTACCGAATGTTGTTCGGAGTCCCGGATGAGATCACGGACGTCACGAGGGTTTCCGGAATGGTCCAGAAACGAAGATTGATATATAGGATGACCTCATTTGATTACCGGAAGGTTTTCGGAGTTACCGGGAATGTACCGGGAATGACGAATGGGTTCCGGGAGTTCACCGGGGGGGGCAACCCACCCCGGGGAAGCCCATAGGCTTTGGGGAGACACACCAGCCCTTAGTGGGCTGGTGGGACAGCCCCAAGGGGGCCTATGCGCGAAGAAAAAGAAATCAAAGGAAAAGAAAAAAAAAGAGGGAGGAAGTGGGAAGGGAGGGGGACTCCTCCCACCAAACCAAGTCCAACTCGGTTTGGGGGGGAGTCCTCCCCCCCTTGGCTCGGCCGACCCCTTGAGGGTCCCTTGGACCCCAAGGCAAGGTCCCCCTCCCTCCTCCTATATATATGGAGCTTTTAGGGCAGATTTGAGACAACTTTCTCACGGCTGCCCGACCACATACCTCCATAGTTTTTCCTCTAGATCGCGTTTCTGCGGAGCTCGGGCGGAGCCCTGCTGAGACAAGGTCATCACCAACCTCCGGAGCGCCGTCACGCTGCCGGAGAACTCTTCTACCTCTCCGTCTTCTTGCTGGATCAAGAAGGCCGAGATCATCGTCGAGTTGTACGTGTGCTGAACGCGGAGGTGCCGTCCGTTCGGTACTAGATCGTGGGACTGATCGCGGGATTGTTCGCGGGGCGGATCGAGGGACGTGAGGACGTTCCACTACATCAACCGCGTTCTCTAACGCTTCTGCTGTACGATCTACAAGGGTACGTAGATCACTCATCCCCTCTCGTAGATGGACATCACCATGATAGGTCTTCGTGCGCGTAGGAAAAATTTTGTTACCCATGCGACGTTCCCCTACAGTGGCATCATGAGCTAGGTTCATGCGTAGATGTCTTCTCGAGTAGAACACAAAAGTTTTTGTGGGCGGTGATGTGCGTTTTGCTTCCCTCCTTAATCTTTTCTTGATTCCGCGGTATTGTTGGACTGAAGCGGCTTGGACCGACATTACTCGTACGCTTACGAGAGACTGGTTTCATCGTTACGAGTAACCCCCTTTGCTCAAAGATGACTGGCAACTGACGGTTTCTCCAACTTTAGTTGAATCGGATTTGACCGAGGAGGTCCTTGGATGAGGTTAAATAGCAACTCATATATCTCCGTTGTGGTCTTTGCGTAAGTAAGATGCGATCCTACTAGATACCCTTGGTCACCACGTAAAACATGCAACAACAAAATTAGAGGACGTCTAACTTGTTTTTGCAGGGTATGATTGTGATGTGATATGGCCAACGATGTGATGTGATATATTGGATGTATGAGATGATCATGTTGTAATAGAAATATCGACTTGCACGTCGATGGTACGGCAACCGGCAGGGGCCATAGGGTTGTCTTTATACTAACATATGTGCTTGCAGATGCGTTTACTATTTTGCTAGGATGTAGCTTTAGTAGTAATAGCATAAGTAGCACGACAACCCCGATGGCAACACGTTGATGGATGATCATGGTGTGGCGCCGGTGACAAGAAGATCGTGTCGGTGCTTTGGTGATGGAGATCAAGAAGCACGTGATGATGGCCATATCATGTCACTTATGAATTGCATGTGATGTTAATCCTTTTATGCACCTTATTTTGCTTAGAACGACGGTAGCATTATGAGGTGATCTCTCGCTAAAATTTCAAGACGAAATTGTGTTCTCCCCGACTGTGCACCGTTGCTACAGTTCGTCGTTTCGAGACACCACGTGATGATCGGGTGTGATAGACTCAACGTTCACATACAACGGGTGCAAAATAGTTGCGCACGCAGAACACTCGGGTTAAGCTTGACGAGCCTAGCATGTGCAGACATGGCCTCGGAACACATGAGACCGAAAGGTCGATCATGAATCATATAGTTGATATGATTAGCATAGGGATGCTTACCACTGAAACTATACTCAACTCACGTGATGATCGGACTTGGGATAGTGTAAGTGGATCATGAACCACTCAAATGACTAGAGAGATGTACTTTTTGAGTGGGAGTTTAGCATATACTTTGATTAAGTTAAACTCTAATTATCTTGAACATAGTCTAAGTCCACTTTGAATATATTTGTGTTGTAGATCATGGCTCACGCAAGTGTCATCCTGAATTTTAATACGTTCCTAGAGAAAGCTAAGTTGAAAGATGATGGAAGCAACTTTGTAGACTGGGCTCGTAATCTTAAGCTAATCTTACAAGCTCGGAAGAAGGATTATGTCCTTAATGCTGCGCTAGGAGATGAACCACCCGCTACGGCTGATCAGGATGTTAAGAACGCTTGGTTAGCGCGTAAGGAGGACTACTCAATAGTTCAATGTGCAGTCTTGTATGGCTTAGAACCGGGACTTCAACGTCGCTTTGAGCATCATGGAGCATTTGAGATGTTCCAGGAGTTGAAGTTTATCTTTCAGAAGAACGCCCGGATCGAGAGGTATGAGACCTCCGATAAATTCTATGCTTGCAAGATGGAGGAAAACTCGTCTGTCAGTGAACATGTGCTCAAAATGTCTGGGTACTCAAACCGTCTAGCTGAACTGGGGATTGAACTCCCGCAAGAAGCTATCACTGACAGAATCCTTCAATCAGTGCCGCCAAGCTATAAAGGCTTTGTGTTGAACTACAACATGCAAGGGATGAACAAGTCTCCCGGCGAGTTGTTTGCGATGCTGAAAGTCGCAGAGTCTGAACTCCGTAAAGAGCATCAAGTGTTGATGGTTTGCAAGACCACTAGTTTCAAGAGAAACGGCAAAGGCAAGAAGGGCAATTCGAAGAAGAGCGGCAAGCCTGTTGCCAATCCGTCGAAGAAACCCAAGGCTGGGCCTAAGCCTTAAACAGAGTGCTTCTATTGCAAGGGTATGGGTCACTGGAAGCGCAATTGCCCCAAGTATCTGGCAGATAAGAAGGCGGGCAAAGAAAAATCAGGTATATTTGATATACATGTTATTGATGTGTACTTAACCGGCTCTCGTAGTAGTGCCTGGGTATTCGATACCGGTTCTGTTGCTCACATTTGCAACTCGAAGCAGGAACTGCGGAATAGACGAAGGCTGGCGAAAGACGAAGTGACGATGCGCGTAGGAAACGGTTCCAAGGTTGATGCAATCGCCGTCGGCACAGTGTCACTTCAGCTACCATCGGGATTAGTGGTGAACTTAAATCATTGTTATTTAGTGCCTGCGTTGAGCATGAACATTATATCTGGATCTTGTTTATTGCGAGACGGTTACTCTTTTAAGTCTGAGAATAATGGTTGTTCTATTTCTATGAGTAACATCTTTTATGGTCATGCACCGAATGTGAGAGGATTGTTCATATTGAATCTTGATAGCGATACGCATATACATAACATTGAGACCAAAAGAGTTAGAGTGAACAATGATAGCGCCATATTTTTGTGGCACTGCCGCTTGGGTCATATTGGTGTAAAGCGCATGAAGAAACTCCATGCTGATGGACTTTTGGAGTCACTTGACTTTGATTCACTTGACACGTGCGAACCATGCCTCATGGGCAAGATGACTAAGACTCCGTTCTCCGGAACAATGGAGCGTGCAAGTGACTTGTTGGAAATCATACATACCGATGTGTGTGGTCCAATGAGCGTGGAGGCACGCGGCGGATATCGTTATTTCCTCACCTTCACTGACGATTTAAGTAGATATGGTTATGTCTACTTGATGAAGCACAAGTCTGAGACATTTGAAAAGTTCAAACAATTTCAGAGTGAAGTGGAAAATCATCGTAACAAGAAGATCAAGTTCCTACGGTCTGATCGTGGGGGTAAATATCTGAGTTTCGAGTTTGGTACTCACTTAAGACAATGTGGAATTGTTTCGCAGTTAACACCGCCTGGAACACCACAGCGTAATGGTGTGTCCGAACGTCGAAATCGTACTTTGTTAGAGATGGTGCGATCGATGATGTCTCTTACTGATTTGCCGTTAACATTTTGGGGTTATGCATTAGAAACAGCTACATTCACTTTAAATAGGGCACCATAGAAATCCGTTGAGACGACACCATACGAACTGTGGTATGGCAAAAGGCCAAAGTTGTCGTTTCTTAAAGTTTGGGGATGTGATGCTTATGTCAAAAAGCTTCAGCCTAAAAAGCTGGAACCCAAAGCGGAAAAGTGCGTCTTCATAGGTTACCCAAAAGAGACAGTTGGGTACACCTTCTATCTCAAATCCGAGGGCAAAGTGTTTGTTACTAAGAACGGAACTTTTCTCGAGAAGGAGTTTCTCTCGAGAGAATTGAGTGGGAGGAAGATAGAACTTGACGAGGTTGTCGAACCTCTCATCCCTCTGGATGGTGGCGCAGGGCAAGGGGAAACCTCTGTCATTGCGACGCCGGTTGAGGAGGAAGTTAATGATGATGATCATGAAACTCCAGTTCAAGTTTCTGTTGAACCCGCAGGTCGACGAGATCACGCGCTGCTCCAGAGTGGTACGGTAATCCCGTCTTATCAATCATGTTGTTAGACAACAATGAACCTGCAAATTATGAAGAAGCAATGGTGGGCCCAGATTCCAACAAATGGCTAGAAGCCATGAAATCCGAGATGGGATTCATGTATGAGAACAAAGTGTGGACTTTGGAGATACTGCCTGAGGGCCGCAAGGCTATTCAGAACAAATGGATCTTTAAGAAGAAGACGGACGCTGCCTGAGGGCTGACGGTAATGTGACCATTTATAAAGCTCGACTTGTGGCAAAGGGTTTTTCACAAGTTCCAGGAGTTGACTACGATGAGACCTTCTCACCCGTAGCGATGCTTAAGTCCGTCAGAATCATGTTGGCAATAGCTGCATTCTTCGATTATGAAATCTGGCAGATGGATGTCAAAACGGCGTTCCTTAACGGTTTTCTTAAGGAAGAGTTGTATATGATGCAACCCGAAGGTTTTGTCGATCCTAAAAATGCTGACAAGGTGTGCAAGCTCCAGCGATCCATTTATGGACTGGTGCAAGCATCTCGGAGTTGGAACAAACGCTTTGATGAGGTGATCAAAGCATTTGGGTTTATACAAGTGGTTGGAGAATCTTGTATTTACAAGAAAGTGAGTGGGAGCTCTGTGGCGTTTCTAATATTATATGTGGATGACATATTACTGATTGGAAACAACGTAGAGCTTTTGGAGAGCGTAAAAGGTTACTCGAATAAAAGTTTCTCTATGAAGGACCTAGGAGAAGCTGCTTACATTCTAGGCATTAAGATCTATAGGGATAGATCAAAACGCCTGATAGGACTTTCACAAAGCACATACCTTCATAAAGTTTTGAAGAGGTTCAAAATGGAACAGTCCAAGAAAGGGTTCTTGCCAGTGTTACAAGGTACGAGATTGAGTAAGACTCAGTGCCCAGCAACTGATGAAGATAGAGAGCATATGCGCTCCGTCCCCTATGCTTCAGCCATAGGTTCTATCATGTATGCAATGTTGTGCACTAGACCGGATGTTAGCCTGGCCATAAGTATGGCAGGTAGGTTCCAGAGTAATCCAGGAGTGGATCACTGGACAGCGGTCAAGAATATCCTGAAGTACCTGAAAAGGACTAAGGAGATGTTTCTCGTGTATGGAGGTGACGAAGAGCTCACCGTAAAAGGTTACGTCGATGCAAGCTTTGACACAGATCCGGACGACTCTAAGTCGCAAACCGGATACGTATTTATTCTTAATGGGGGTGCAGTAAGCTGGTGCAGTTCCAAGCAAAGCGTCGTAGCAGATTCTACATGTGAAGCAGAGTACATGGCTGCCTCGGAGGCGGCTAAGGAGGGTGTCTGGATGAAGCAGTTCATGACGGATCTTGGAGTGGTGCCAAGTGCACTGGATCCAATAACCTTGTTCTGTGACAACACTGGTGCCATTGCCTTAGCAAAGGAACCACGGTTTCACAAGAAGACCAGACACATCAAACGACGCTTCAACCTCATCTGCGACTACGTCGAGGAAGAGGACGTAAATATATGCAAGGTGCACACGGATCTGAATGTAGCAGACCCTCTGACTAAACCTCTTCCACGGCCAAAACATGATCGACACCAGAACTGTATGGGTGTTAGATTTATTACAATGTAATTCACATGGTGATGTGAGGGCTAGATTATTGACTCTAGTGCAAGTGGGAGACTGTTGGAATTATGCCCTAGAGGCAATAATAAATGTATAGTTATTATTATAGTTCCTGTATCAAGATAATAGTTTATTATCCATGCTATAACTGTATTGAATGAAGACTCATTTACATGTGTGGATACATAGACAAAACACCGTCCCTAGCATGCCTCTAGTTGGCTAGCCAGTTGATCGATGATAGTCAGTGTCTTCTGATTATGAACAAGGTGTTGTTGCTTGATAACTGGATCACGTCATTGGGAGAATCACGTGATGGACTAGACCCAAACTAATAGACGTAGCATGTTGATCGTGTCATTTTGTTGCTACTGTTTTCTGCGTGTCAAGTATTTATTCCTATGACCATGAGATCATATAACTCACTGACACCGGAGGAATGCTTTGTGTGTATCAAACGTCGCAACGTAACTGGGTGACTATAAAGATGCTCTACAGGTATCTCCGAAGGTATTAGTTGAGTTAGTATGGATCCAGACTGGGATTTGTCACTCCGTGTGACGGAGAGGTATCTCGGGGCCCACTCGGTAATACAACATCACACATAAGCCTTGCAAGCAATGTAACTTAGTGTAAGTTGCGGGATCTTGTATTACGGAACGAGTAAAGAGACTTGCCGGTAAACGAGATTGAAATAGGTATGCGGATACCGACGATCGAATCTCGGGCAAGTAACATACCGAAGGACAAAGGGAATGACATACGGGATTATACGAATCCTTGGCACTGAGGTTCAAACGATAAGATCTTCGTAGAATATGTAGGATCCAATATGGGCATCCAGGTCCCGCTATTGGATATTGACCGAGGAGTCTCTCGGGTCATGTCTACATAGTTCTCGAACCCGCAGGGTCTGCACACTTAAGGTTCGACGTTGTTTTATGCATATTTGAGTTATATGGTTGGTTACCGAATGTTGTTCGGAGTCCCGGATGAGATCACGGACGTCACGAGGTTTCCGGAATGGTCCGGAAACGAAGATTGATATATAGGATGACCTCATTTGATTACCGGAAGGTTTTCGGAGTTACCGGGAATGTACCGGGAATGACGAATGGGCTCCGGGAGTTCACCGGGGGGCAACCCACCCCGGGGAAGCCCATAGGCTTTGGGGAGACACACCAGCCCTTAGTGGGCTGGTGGGACAGCCCCAAGGGGGCCTATGTGCCAAGAAAAAGAAATCAAAGGAAAAGAAAAAAAAAGAGGGAGGAAGTGGGAAGGGAGGGGGACTCCTCCCACCAAACCAAGTCCAACTCGGTTTGGGGGGGGAGTCCTCCCCCCCTTGGCTCGGCCGACCCCTTGAGGGTCCCTTGGACCCCAAGGCAAGGTCCCCCTCCCTCCTCCTATATATATGGAGCTTTTAGGGCAGATTTGAGACGACTTTCTCACGGCTGCCCGACCACATACCTCCATAGTTTTTCCTCTAGATCGCGTTTCTGCGGAGCTCGGGCGGAGCCCTGCTGAGACAAGGTCATCACCAACCTCCGGAGCGCCGTCACGCTGCCGGAGAACTCTTCTACCTCTCCGTCTCTCTTGCTGGATCAAGAAGGCCGAGATCATCGTCGAGCTGTACGTGTGTTGAACGCGGAGGTGCCGTCCGTTCGGTACTAGATCGTGGGACTGATCGCGGGATTGTTCGCGGGGCGGATCGAGGGACGTGAGGACGTTCCACTACATCAACCGCGTTCTCTAACGCTTCTGATGTACGATCTACAAGGGTACGTAGATCACTCATCCCCTCTCGTAGATGGACATCACCATGATAGGTCTTCGTGCGCGTAGGAAAATTTTTGTTTCCCATGCGACGTTCCCCTACAATTTAAACATTTTCTTTTAAACCTAAATCTAAATGCCAAAAATAAATAAAACAAAAATAGGAAAAGAGAGAGAGAGAATTTACCTTACGCTCACCTGCTGGCCCAGCCCACCATGGGGGTCTCCCCTGTCGTCTTCCTCCTCATGCGAGAAGGCAGAGGAGAAGGAAGGCACGGCGCGCACCTTGCCACCTCCTGCTTGTCGTGGCAGCTTCTCCTGCCTCCTCGCGCCAGCACGACAAGCTCTCCCTCTCCCTTATCTCCTCCCCTCTCTCCATTCCCCTCCTCTCTTTCCCTGTTTTTTTTCCTCCTCTCGCCGCCATTGCCGGTCTGCCTGAGCTCACCTCCAGCGCGTCTCCGGCCACCCCTCGCTTCCCTGTCGTGCTCTACACCTCCGCCTCGACGAGCTGCTTCTCTCCATCAACTCCTCCGAGCACCCGAGCCCCCGCAGCGTCGCCATCGTTGCCGTTTCTTCCTCCGGTCACCGGGATCCGCCGCCGTCGATTCAGCCTGCTCCGAGCCTCTCCTTCGTCGCCGATGCGAGAAATGGAGCCGCCGTGAGCCCTCGAGCCTTTCCCCTCTCACCCCACGCTCTTTCGTGCCCCGTAGCCTCGATCCCCACCAAGGCCGAGCTCCGGCCGCCGCCTCTGCCGTCCTGCCGTCAGCTTCGGCCACCCCAATGCCTCAAACCCGTAGGAATGGACGCGGCGCTCTGCCAGCTTCCTGTAGAACCCAACCGCATGCCAAATAGTTCCCCGTAGCGCAATTCCGGCCAATTCCGGCAAGCCCTCCGCCGTGGGCTTGGTCGCCAGCGACCACCCTCCGGTGGGCGTCGACGTGGCCGACCATTAGAGCGTAATTAACCTCCCCTCAGTCACTGCCAGAGGGCCCCACGCCTGGTCAAACCCCAATTAGGGGCTGGTCAGCGCGGGTTTAGCCTCTGGGTCACTGACCAGTGGGCCCCACTGGTCAGGTTTGACCTGGACCGGCTGGTTGACTTGCTGACGCAGGGATGACATTAGCCTGACGCAGTAATAGCATTTCTGATTTATTATAATTCCAAAAAATTGCTAAAACTTCTAAAAATCATAGAAAATAATCTGTAAGTCCAATGAAAATATTCTATATATGAAAAAGGATCAGAAAAATCCAAAGAATCTGATCATGGCATTTTCATGCTCGTTTGAGAAAGTTAACAACACCAAATAAGCAAAATGATGAATAGGGTAAATTTAATAAATAGTTTGGAGTTGGAATTAGATTCCTATTTGAATTCCACTTCAATTACTATGTTCAAACATTGAACTAGCAAAATCAGTACCTCAAATTGCCATCTTCATGCATGTTAAAAACAAGTTATACGTGAGCATCAGGTCGAATCAATTAAAAGGGTATCCGGAAAATACCTTGTTGAAGTGATGTTTGAATCCTGATTCAAATCCAGCTTCAACCTAAGAAATGGTAGCTATATTGGCCCTGTCACATTTCATTTCCATTTCTTGATCATGCATCATAGTGTTGCATTTCCGTGAAGTAATTGTTGTTCCTTTCTTGTTTGCCGGTGTTGTTCCCTCTCGGTAAATGATGGTTCCGACGATGTGATCGTTGACATTGATGAAGACTCATTGTTATCTTCAGACATGTCAGGCAAGCAAACCCCCTTGAGCATATTGATATAAACCCACTCTCTCGCTCCTGCTCTCTTTACTGCATTAGGACAAACACGATTCAAGTGTACATGTTATCGGTAGTTGAACCCATTCCTCTGCATGACCTAGTTTTGTCACAGTAAATAGTTCAAACCACTTAGCATGAGTAGAAACTGCTTGAGCCTTGTTGTGCTTACTCATCCATGCTTGTTTACAATGCCTGCTATGCTTAGAGTCGTGTCGGGTCTGATCCATCTAGATGATGAATCGGAATGGTTGTGATCATGTTCTACAGTGTGAGAGTAAAAGTGTGAATTCGATTTGGTAAAGGTAGCGATGAGAGGCCATGTAGGAGTACATGGTGAGTTGTCTCATTGGGACCGTCCTTAAGAACTGAGTTATGTGTATGTTATCCAAGACAAGGTACTACCATGCATTGGGCCATGAAATATGACCCCGCTCGGCTTATTAATTGCCTAGATCCCTGTCAAGGAGTTGCAATCAGTTTCTGGTGTTTGTAGGAAAAGTGTTGGAGGCCGTGTTTAGCTCTGCCCGACGGGGTAGGCTTCTCTGCGGTAGATACAGAGTGGCACGGTGTACCAAATGGCACCCGGATGGTGGGCTTGGGAACCCTGCGCACATCGTTTGGGGCCGTAGAGGAAACCTTGGCCGGACTTCCTTGCGGGTTCAGTCTCAAATAGGCGATAAACCTGGACTAGGGTCTTGTGTGGTTAACGGTCGTGGCCGACACCCACGCCAGTGCTTCCGCTTGAAGGTTGCCGAGATGCATGACGTGCATATGATGATAAGTGGTGAGAGCATGTGTGAAGAAGTATACCCCTGCAGGGTGAATCAATCCGTTCGAATAGCCGCGTCCTCGGATATGGACTACTTGGAAACATTACGTGGTACATAGACAATTTAAATGGATACTCTAAAACATGCAAGATAAGTGTGAGTGCTATGGAAGGCTTTCTCGTAGGGAGACGAGAGTGGATCCATAGTGGTGTATTGCATTGGTTAATATGTGAACTCGTGTGCGCTATCCCACCTCAAAGAAAGAACTTGTAGTCGTAGTACAGGTTACCCAAGAGTCAAAGCTGGCTTGCTGCAATCAAACCCCACAACCCTTTCATTGAAACATGATGCATATGTAGATAGTTCTGATGTAAGACTTGCTGAGTACCTTTGTACTCACAATTGCTTTATTTATGTTTTTGCAGAGAAGACTTAGACTCATTAAAAGGTTCTACGCGATGTGTTCGATGTTGACCGGAATAGCTTGGGAATCCCAGACAGAGGTCTGGCTCCTTTGGTAGGGTCGTAGTAGCTTTCCAGGCTCTTCCAGCCACTTTTAGTAGATGTCTGTACCCAGACATGATTTGCTTCCACTTGTTGTTTGTATGACTTGAGTGTCGGGTCACGAGACCCCTGTTTGTAATAACACACTATGTTGACTCTTATGAGTCCTTAATAAAAGCTTGAGTCATAGAGTTATGTTGTGATGCCATGTTGTATCTACACATATCGTGCATATTGTGTGTATGTTATGAAATGCATTATATGTGTGGGATTCGACACCTAGTTGTGTGCCTTTAGTAGTACTCTTTACAGGGAAATGCCTCTTTGTGCTTCTATCGAGCCTTGGTAGCTTGCTACTGCTCTAGACACATTGATTGACCGGCGTGTATCCTTCTTTGCTGCTGTGTGTGTCCCCTCGGGGAAATGTCACGTGGTGTAATGGAGTCCTTGTAGCTTGCTACGACTCGTCTACACACGTTGTTGATCGACACCTGCCTTGTTGGGTTATGTATGCATGTCCCTGTATGGATGTACCACTTGGGTTTATAACTAGTAATGTCGACCCGGGTTCTTTGTCGTTTGAACGCTAGCAACATATTCATATACGTGAGCCAAAAGACGCAAACGGTCCCGGCCAAGGTAAGGTGGAAGCCGTGGAGTTTACCGTGCGTGAGGCCGCAAAGTAATGTGATGTGTTACAGGCTGGGTTCTTATGACTTAGGATCGGGGTCCCGACAAATATTCAATAGGATAATTACCAAGTACTTTAAGATCATCATCATGATTCCGGTAAAAACCGGGTATAAGAGCTTTTTTAGAAGTTCTCGCTTAGCTTTCAACTTGGCGGTCCTCTCCCAATTTACATTCATAGATATTTGGATAGATTTAATACCCTCATTAAAATCATGGTTTGGTGGCAAAATTTTACTTTTTAGAGTATCTACATCAAGAGTAATCCAATCCATGTTTATAGCCAAATCATCAATTTTATGCAACTCTTCCTCCACCATAGTGTTGAATTTTTTTTGAGAATTAACGAATTATTTAACAGTTTTATTTAATATCTGAGGATAGCTTATTATTGGTAGAGGGAATTCAATAAGAGTTTCCATAACCCATTATAGGAATTATCGGGATATGGCCTAGCATTGAAATTACCTCTATATGCATTGTTATGAAAATTACTTCACGATATAAAATTCACATCAATGGCATTGTCATTTTTCTCGATCAAAGTAGACAAGGGCATGTCATTAGGATCAACATGAACATTTTTATTAGCAACCAAATTCATAAGAGCTTCAACTTTTTCACTCAAAGTAGCGATTTCCTCAATAGAGTTTACCTTCTTACAACTTGGAGCTGTTTCGATATGCCATTGAGAGTAGCTGGTCATGATGATGTCCAGAAGTTTGGTGGCCTCTCCTAAGGTCACCTCCATGAAGGTACCACCTACGACACAATCTAGAAGATTTCTAGATACAAAGTTTAGTCCAACATAGAAGTTTTGGATAATCATCCACAAGTTTAAACCATAAGTAGGGAAATTTCTAATCATCAATTTCATCCTCTCCAAAGCTTGTGCAACATTTTCATGATCATATTGGTTAAAATTCATCATTTGATTTCTAGGGGAGATGATCTTAACATGAGGAAAATACTTGGTAATAAAAGAATCTCTATACTTACCCCATATTCCAATACTATTATGTGGTAAATATGAGAACCAAGATTTAGCTTTATCTCTTAGTGAAAAAGGAAATAACTTTAATTTCACAATATCATTATGTATGTCATTTTTATTTTGTATATCACAAAGTTCAACAAATGTATTAAGATGAGGAGCAGGATCCTCATTAGGATTTCTCGAAAATCGTTCTTTCATGACAAAATTCAGCAATGCTACATTTATACCATAAGCCTGCGCACTAGTGGCGGGTAATATAAGATTACTAATAAAATCATTTTTATTAGTATTTAATAAGTCACACAACTTAGTAGTATCTTGAGACATGGTGACCGAGCAAGCAAAATACAAGCAGGACAAGTAAACTACCAAGTATGACAAGCAAAGAAGTAAACTAGCAACTAGCAAAAATAAATATTTTGTACTTTTTGATTTTTATGAAGCAAGCTAAATATAACAGCAAATAAAAATAAGAAGAAGTGAATGATAATTTGTGTGAATTTACTTGGTAGTAGGTTGATGATACTCCTAGCCAACGACACCAAAAATCCTTCCTGATACTTGTGATCTACGTTGGGTTTTTCATGAAGAGGAACACATGATGCGGCACAATATAGGTAAGTATTTACCTGAGTAGAGATCCAAGGTTTATCGAACCAATAGGAGTAACAACCAACCTTGTCTTCAACGGCTACACACAAAAGAGCAAACAATTGCACCCAACGCGGGCAAGAGGGTTGTCAATCCCCTTGGACTCGTTATTTGCAAGCTTATAAGTAGTGTGGTTGGTATTAGATAATTCTAAATTGCGAAATAAAATTAAAAGTAAATAAGAACAACAAGGTATTGTAGTGTTTATGAACTTATAAGTGAATAGACCCCAGGTCCATAGTTTTCCCTAGTGGCATCTCTTATGAAAGTAAGCATACGGTAGGTAAACAAATTACTGTTGGGCAATTGATAGAAAAGTGCATAGTTATGTGATATTCATGACAACGATCATGTGTATATAGGCATCACGTCCATAAGCAAATAGGCCAACCCGTGCCTACACCTATTACTATTACTCCACCCATTGACCGACATCCCACGTGCATCTAAAGTATTAAGTAAAACGGAGTAATGCTTGGAAAATAATGACATGATGTAGACAAAGAGAACTCAATTAATATGAACTAACCCCATCATTTTATCCTTTGTGGCAAAAATACAAAGATGTATATTCTCCCCTTATATCGCCTGGATATAGAAACCCGTCAGACTGAACCTACTACAACGCATCCCTCTCATTGAAGAAAAATCAATCTACTTGGCCAAAGCAAATCAATAGATCGGAGAGATTTGTGAAGCAACGATGATCATGCACATAAGAATCATACTATATTTTAGAGAAGACTCATATCTTTATCATGAATAATTTGAACATAAACCCACCATTCATCGGATCCCAATAAACGCACTGCACAATAGGATTACATTGAATAGATCAAAGTGAAGTTGTGATGATCATTGTATTAAATATCAATAGAGAGAGATAGCCATCTAGGTACTAACTACGTGCCGGTAGGTCTGTGGTGAACTACTCACACATCACCATGGGAGGAGCAAGGATGATGTAGATGCCCTCTATGATCGATCCTCATGCGACATGGCACCGGAACAGGTCTCCGAATGGGTACACGGCGGAACAAAAGCTTGTGGCAGCGGAAAAAGTGTTTTGGGTGGATCTATAGGGTTGTTGGAATATATGTGAATTTATAGGCCATATAGGGACACCATGAGGCAACCGAGGGGGCCATGAGGCAACATGGCACGTACCTCCCAGGGAACGCCCTGTTGGCTTGTGCTTCCCTCATGAGTCCTATGGTCTCCTCCGAAAGTTTCAAGGTCTTCTTTTGGTCAAGAAAAAATCATATTAAAGTTTCATGGAAATTGGACTTCGTTTGGTACAATAAACGTGAAAAGCCAAAAACATGCAGAAAACAACAACTAGCATTGGACACTAGGTTAATAGGTTAGTGCTCAAAAATAATATTAATTCGTAAATAAACACCCAAAAAAAATCCTAGAATGATAATATAATAGCATGGAACAATAAAAAATTATAGATATGTTGGAGACATATCAATGCTTGACATTTGTATTTATGTGGTGAATACGGAGCCAAGCCATGCTAATATGAGAAAATGAATAGGGCATAAACGTTCTTTAAGGATCGTATATTTTGAATCTTGATGATCATGTTATTTATGTTCCTGGATATTACTATGTTGATGTTTGTTAATTCATCATTTATCAATGATCACACCTGCAATAGATTACATGTTTGGTATCATGTCACATCAAAAATTCCGTTCATATCATTTACCTACTCGAGGACGAGCATGGATTAAGCTTGGGGATGCTGATACGTCTCATACGCATCTATATTTTTTATTGTTCCATACTATAATATTATCATTCTAGGATACATTTTGGGGATTTATTTGTTGATCCCTATTATTTTTTGGCACTAACCTATGAACCTAGTGTCAAGTGTCACTTGTTATTTTCTGCATGTTCTTGGCTTTTCGGGTTTACAGTACCAAACGGAGTCCAAATACCATGAAACTTTTTGATGGTTTTCTTCTAGACCAATAGAAGACCTAGAAGGTTCCCGAGAAGGCCGGGGGACACACGAGGGCCTCACAAGCCAACACGGCGTGCCCTGTTAGCTTTCGGGCCCCCTGAGCTCTCCCGACCTTATCTCTGGCTTATAATTTCTCACATATTCCAAAAATCCTAAGGGATCTCTCAAAACACTTTTTCCAGCACCGCAAGTCTTTGTTCCACCGTGTTTCCATCTGGCGCCTTGTTCTGGTGCCCTGTCAGAGGGGGGATCGATCATGGAGGGCCTCTACATCAACCTTGTTGCTCTCATGGTGATGTGTGAGTAGTCTACCATATACCTATGGGTACATAGCTAGTATCTAGATAGCTCTCTCTCTCTCTCTTTATGTTCTTCAATACAAGTTCATCGCATCTTTGCGATGATCTATTCAATGTAATCACCTTGTGCAATGCGTTTGTTAGGATCCGATGAATTCTGGGTTTACGTTCAAATTATTCATGATAAATATTTGAGTCTTCTCTGAATTATATGATTCTTATTTGCATGATTATTATAGCTTCATAAATCTATGTGATCTATTGATTTAGTTTGGCCAACTAGATTTATATATCTTCTGTGAGAGGTGTGTGTTGTAGTGGGTTCAATCTTGCGGTGCTCAACGCCTGTGAAAGAAAGGGACATGAAATGTATTTGTATTGTTTCCACTAAGGATAAAATGATGGGGTTCATTCATATTAATTGAGTTTACTTTGTCTACGACATGTCATTGTTCTCCAAGCATTACTATGTTTTACTTAATACTCTAGATGCATGCTGGATAGCGGTCGATGGACGGAGTAATAGTAGTAGATGCAGGCAGGAGTCGGTCTACTTGTTGATGGACATGATGCATATATACAAATGATCATTGCAGTGAATAAATATTGCATAATTATGCGCTTTTTACCCATCGTATGCCTTCTTCGAGAGAGATGCCACTAGAGAACACTATGGCCCCGGGGTCTATTCACTTGTAAATTTACAAATGCTATTATTCCTTGCTGCCTTATATTATTTGTATTTACTTTTTATATTTAATATATTTAAACTATATATCTACACTAGTTATCTTCTTGCAAGTAACGAGTTCAAGGGGATTGACAACCCCCTTGCGCGCGATGGGTGCAAGTTTTTGCTCTTTTATGCGTACATGCTGAAGAAGGGGGTTGTATGGTCCTCCTATTGATGCGATAACCTTGGTTCTTACTGGGGGAAATATTATCTATAGTGAGTTGCATCATCCCCTCCTATTCGGGGAAAACCCAACATAGATCACAAGTATCAGCCACTCACATAAAACGCGCAGGAGGACCAGAACCCTTGCTCGAACAGAGACAAGTAGTGCATGATGATGACGTGAACCCTAGAAGGACAAAGGTGGTGGCCAACAAAAGCTTGGCGGGTCGCCATGCAGGGGTAGCGGTGGCGGTCAGTAGGACTGCAACGAGAGCGCCGAGGGCAGCGCAACGATGGCCAGCAAGAGAGCCAAACATGCTTGGGGATGGGGGCGCTTTCCTGGCTGCGATTAGTGCTCGCTATTGCCAGCAGGAGCTCACGTGACAATTTGAGGGTGATGGTTAGAACAGGGAGATGGACCTAAACAAGTAGGGGAAAGGGCCAGTAGTGCCAAAGGGCATTGATAAATTTCTTGAACTTTCGTGTCGAGATAATGGTTTGATAATACTATGATGTGGCATTAATTAGTTGAATTTTATGTGATGAATTGCAGATTAAAAGAGATATTTTGAGGTAGTTGCTGGTCATAGTAGCTATAATCCAAGTACACGGGAAAGTGGGAGTGATATGGGTCAATCCGTTCATCAAAATCAAATGAATACCGCGGAAACGAAGAATGCAAATGCCCTACCCTCTGAACAAGTGGAAGAAGAGATTCCAGATTCCATGGAAGCCATTGTCGAGCAAAATGTTGAGGTTCTAGGAGATGAAGGTATAACCATTTTTCTATGGATTATATAAACGATTGTCCAGGACTTTGCATTTCACTTGATGGATTTAGTCCCAGTATTAGAGATGTTATTAGATTTGCTTACATAGATATGGGTATAACTCAACTAATTTGCACAAATTATCCACCAAACAAAGATGAAAGATGCTTTCGAGGAGTATGTTATAAGGATTTTCAATGGTTGTTATATAGTGTTTCCAAGAAAAATGCTTATTGCTACTATTGTTTTCTTTCTATACATGATCGAATGGATGATGAATTTGGTTATGAGGTTTTCTCCAAAAGAAGGGTAGGGCACTACCATTGCCCGTGTCTTCTAAACATCATTAAAGCCTACTTATTGGTATGTTTTAGGTTGTTCTTCTATTTAAAATATGTTCACATTTTCATTGTACTTGACTATTTTGGTTAGGATCATATGAAAATTGGTGTGCACTATTGGTTCGTATTATTTATGTTGGTTTTGCACCAAAACATTTGTTGCTTGAGAGTTCTGCCACCTCAAAAAAGTTTCATCCTTCGCCACTTGATGGAACCCTATAGACTATACACGTCCATGTAGGTGGTGTAGGTTTCTTGTTGTTGTTGCTCCTCTTCTTCATCGGGGGCTAGTTCTTCTTCATTTACTTGTTCGGATTCTGTCCTTCTTAGTCAAAAGTTGTATCACCTTACTATGGCACATAATGCAATTGTTCATTTTCTATGGAGAAATGATTAGGCATAGGAATAGGCAACAAGTAACTTACTGTGGGAATTTGAATGCAATGACGACCACGACAAACTACCACTCCTTGTGTAAACTAATATAAGAGCGTTTAGATCACTAAAGTAGTGATCTAAACATTATTATCTTAGTTTATAGAGGGAGTGCCATTTTAGCGCTAGAAATAACATAAATATTAACAAGGTTGTTAGTGACAATGGGGCGAAGATTATTGTAGTTGAGGCCAAGGGAGTTAGCCAACACGTTGATCACTCCTCCACACGTGATGTCTCCTTGTTCATGACTTGCTTGATGTGCAAGGTGTAGCAAAACTATTGTCCCTAAATTGGGTGAATAACCGACGTTAGGGTCGGCTTCTTTCCCAAAAATTAACATATTCTCATCATTCACCTTAGAAATTTCTCATCGCGCCTATAACGAGTTAGTGATAATATAATCAAAATAACGTATAGCATGATTTTCATGGCAACTACCTCTTTGCTTAGAGCCATGGTAACTCATATGATAGAAGGATTTCCTAGGGCGCAGTTATGTAAAATCATAAACATAGTAGATGTCATCACGTTGTTGGTTAGCCAAAGTGAGTACATCACTCGTCGAGAGTGATGTTGAAGTCATGGTCCATGAGTCGGAAAGTGATCCGCTCATCCTCATATGAAATTGGATTAAACCCAACATTATGCGAGAGAGCATTAAGAAACTCAAGCGTCGTGCATTCATATGTTTCACATCCCTGGTAAAAAAATGGTGCAACCGGCATTATTTTAATGCAAATTGAAATAATTAGTGGTACCTAGCTTGGTGAGTGTGGACTCACACACCCATTTGGTGGTCTTTATCTTCCTCGCATAAAGTTTCTTGTATTTCCTCATTGCTTCACGGTCGGTGAAGATGACCCCCTACGTGAAAACTTATTGTTGTCGTGTAGCGTTCGTGGATGAACCCGGTGCATTACCATGAACGGCACATGTGAACCACATCGTAAATATTTACAAAATAATTTTCTAGTCCGATACAATTGAACAAAATTGATCCCACAGCAGTAACCACATCATACTCCTCTAAAAACATCAACGAATCCAAGCCATACTCAAATTTTAGATAAAAAATACTCAGACCCTAGGCATGGTAATGCTAGGCACATAGAACATGGATTCATAAAAAATAAGTTGGGGATCGGAGGAGAAATGTATCGTAGATCGATCACACAAAAGGATTTAAACTGAAATCGAATGACCACGAGAGATCCATACGACCGGCAAGTATGGAAGGCCCTTGTTCACTATGTTGATGTGATTCTCTCTGCGCACACCATATATGACCACTTACGCGACAAGTAGCACCCGCATGGAGTGTCGTCAAACACTTTTATTTTGTCTTCTGGTCAATGGTGGCATACGACCACCCATACGAGCACATGTGCTCCATGATACGCCGTCAAATGCTCTAGATCTTCTCTTTGTTTCTGCAAAGAGCTTATACAACTGTGCATACAAGCGCTTGCACTCGCATGATACACCGTCGTTTGCTCTGTTACCTCTTTCTTTTTTCTGCTGGAACCATGAGGATGCCATACAACCAGCCATAAGACATCCATGGTCGCATGTTAGGCCGTATTTTGATTTGTTTCTTCGAAAACTTCTATTTTTTCTCAAATTCCTGCAGGATTATTTCCAACACAATACATAGGCGTATCCATGCATTCAGATGTCAATAGAACAAATAATAATTTGCACAAATCAAAGCCTTCATTAGAACGACTCTTTCAAACTTAACTTAGCTGAAACTCCATCACTCATCTTATTGAAACAAAAAACAAAACTTACTTTTCTATCTTATTTGCGTGGGTTTCCTTACTTGGAGCTCTTGTTTTCGGTCGGATAGCTCGACAGTAGTGAATATCATGTAGGTGCAAATACAACGAGAGCATAGCTTCTAGCATTGACGGAATGTCGTCCCCTGTGTAGGTATTCACTTTTTCTGGGAAATGTCTCATGAAAGAATATTTTCCAGGTAAGTCCAATCTTACATTCCCGTTAAACACATTTATCATAAATTTTGTAGTTCTTAGAAAAGGTCTATCGAGAATTATAGGAGAACTTGGATCTTCAGGCATATCAACTATCACAAGATCGATCATGGTAGGGCAATCATTTGTTTGAACTATAACACCATCCTTAACTAGTTCAATGCCCATGCGTTGCCATGGAATAATAACAAAATATATGTATAGCGAGAAATACGATAACAAAAATGTATATACAAAGAAAATATTATGTGATATGAGAGTCATAAACTATTTACATGTGATGATATTTCATGCTATTGATGTGGTAGATAAATGCATGTCATCATCTTTCTCTTCCCCTTCCCCTCCCAGATCCTTCCTTATTCGTGTTTTCTTCCCACACATCCACCTTGCATGACAGTATTTAGTGGCTTGTCCCACTTCAAATTAATTCTCCAGATTTCCATCCCTTAGATTATAGATAACTTATATGTGCCCCCAAAAAAGGATACCAAACAGTGTGAGAATGAAGAATTCAAGGTGATATATGTCTATGCAATCTATTTTCAAGGTAAACGTCTGTAGAAAGATTGTGACATAATCACGTTCCATAAAATGAACATGCCATGCTCATCACAAACATAGATTACTCAAGGTAAACTTGTGTAACTTTTTAAATATGCCTATGATAAAAAGAAGTTTACTCAAAATACATTTTTCTAAGAAGTAATATAATTTGTTTAAATTCAAAAAGATAGATTTGGGTACATCCTAAATTATCACACATATTAGGGAATAAATTTCATCAACTCATGATCTAAAATAAAAGGACTTCTTATTAGCAGCATAGAGTCATGGAAAAACCATGTTATATGCACTCCATGATGCAAACCTCCATTTGAGTCTATTTATTTTATCTGACTAATGCAGGTAGATTCCCTTCCCCAACAAAACTCGAGCTCGTCCCTCACCGGCTAAAGCGAACTCCACCTAGATCCACAATTCCCCCGCGGTCCATGCTTCCTCATCAGCCATTCCCAAAGAGATCTTGCTGCGCATTCCTCGCTTCGATTGTGGTGAGCACATCATCACATGTATTTGCCCGTAATGGGGCGAATGCCAATAATATGCTCCCCATTCACCTGCAACCACAAGATCCCTTCACTATGAATCTGATTCACATCATAACCATTTCCAGCAACCGAGTCCTCTAATCCAAGCCCATCCTAATTTTCAATAGCTCATTAGAATATGGAATTAGCACAACTAACAATATATCATCTGTCCAAAATTGACACATATGCTTATCATACATACTCGAAAAACAACTGCACTGATGCTATCAAGACAACATTTTGGAAGCACATTTCTCTCAAATCAGTATTAAACTATTAAGAGATCAGGCCCTGACAAAATGATTATGTTAGTGCAAAGCATACCAAATGACATGGCACACACTCTAATCTATTCAGGGGTGTTACATTAATCACGCAATATGGTTAGTGCACGGTAGCTATATAAATAGTCCATATATCACTCATGCTGACAGAAATTTAACGGAAATTAGCAGTGCTCACAACTACGTACAAAATTGGGACAATTTTCTAGCATGTTGAGTTTCCAAAGAGTGAACACCTTAGTAATGACACACCTTTGCGTCCATGCATGAGCTAGGGTTGATCAGACCAATAGGTTGCTTCAATGCTGGTGACGAATCTTCTGTTTGAGCCCCTCCGCCGCACATATTTGTACGTCTCGACTCACTCACCTTACAGGCGGAATCTGCTCGACATATTCAACCACTCATGGCCATCTCCACTCACTCCTTTCATAGGAATACTGAACCGTAGAAATATTTTCAATGTATTAGGCTTGTATCATTAATTATGTTCGCTTCTATCAACACTTCAAGACACAAATCTTTTGTGTTTGATAAGAAACTTAAGATAATATGAACGTAAAAGGAAATCATCAATATATTTCCGCATGCATTACTACATGGAACAAACATGAAATGTCGTGGAAAACTGCTGAAACTTACTTTTCTAGAACAATGATACAAAGCAACTGCAACACATAAGCTAGCACCTTATACATGCTTTAAAAAAGATGTATAGTTGGACCACCTACTAGTAGCTACTATACCCATTTACAACACATCAGGCCTTTCATGCAATATTTGTCTCGGCAAGAAAACATTGCTATATGATGCAGTAGTAGGTAAACTCACGAATTGTGTGTGTCATATCAATAACTCAGCTGTAATCAAACTTTGAAGCTACAATCAGATAAAGGAATAATATGAACTTTAGTTAAATGATGCAAAATAACAAAAAGAGGCATGTGCAATGAACACAATGGAAGCACATAATAAATGCATCTAGAAGATTACATGATCTAATCATACCTTACCATCCAAAATGTTCCCTGACATGCCTCCGTCGTATCTACTTTTCCAAACTCTTTGGCCGTTGTTTTGGACTCTAGTTTGCATGATTTGAATGGAACTAACCCGGACTAACGATGTTTTCAGCAGAATTGCCATGGTGTTGTTTTTGTGCAGAAATAAAAATTCTCGGAATGACCTAAAAATTTACGGAGAATTTTTCTGGAATTAATAAAAATACCTGCGCAAAGATCCACCGGAGGAGGTGAGCCAGTGGACCACAAGCCCAGGAGGCGCGGCCACCCCCCTGGTCGCGCCTACGAGGCTTGAGGGGCCCACGTTGATCCATCGCCTCCAAACTGAGCTCTATTTAGTCCGTCTCGCCCGGAAAAAAATCAAGGAGAAGAGTTCATCGCATTTTACGATACGGAGGCACCGCCACCTCCTGTTCTTCATCTGGAGGGCAGATCTGGAGTCCGTTCTGGGCTCCGGAGAGGGGAAATCGTCGCCATCGTCATCATCAACCTTCCTTCATCGCCAATTCCATGATGCTCTTCACCGTTCGTCAGTAATCTCATCGTAGGCTTGCTGGACGGTGATGAGTTGGATGAGATCTATCATGTAATCGAGTTAGTTTTGACGGGGATTGATCCCTAGTATCCACTATGTTCTGAGATTGATGTTGATACTACTTTGCCATGCTTAATGCTTGTCACTAGGGACCGAGTGCCATGATTTCAGATGTGAACCTATTATGTTATCGCCAATATATGAGTGTTTTAGATCCTATCTTGCAAGTTGTAGTCACCTACTATGTGTTATGACCCGGCAACCCCGGAGTGACAATAGCCGGAACCAATCCCGGAGATGACCATAGTATGAGGAGTTCATGTATTCACCAAGTGTTAACGTGTTGGTCTGGTTCTTTATTAAAAGGAGAACCTTAATATCCCGTAGTTTCCATTAGGACCCCGCTGTCACGGGAGGGATGGACAATAGATGTCATGCAAGTTCTTTTCCCTAAGCACGTATGACTACATACTGAATACATGCCTACATTAGATTGACGAACCGAAGCTAGTCACTTATCTCTCCGTGTTATAGCTGTTACATGATGAATCACATCCGGCATAATCATGCATCACCGATCCAATGCCTACGAGTCTTTTACTACTGGTCCTTGCTACGTTACTTTGCTGCTGCTACTGTTACTCTATTGCTACTGCTGTTACTTTGCTGCTACTGGTTACTGTTGCTACTGCTGCTATCATACCACGTTGCTACTGATACTTTGTTGCAGACACTAAATCTTTCAGGTGTGGTTGAATTGACAACTCAGCTGCTAATACTTGAGAATATTCTTTCGCTTCCCCTTGAGTCGAATCAATAAATTTGGGTTGAATACTCTACCCTCGAAAACTGTTACGATCCCCTATACTTCTGGGTTATCAAGACATTTTTCTGCGCCGTTGCCGGGGAAGCACAGCTATATTCTCTGAGTCACTTTGGATTTACGTCTGCTGGTCACTATGAAGAATCTGAGAGATCCAAGAACTAAAGTCCTGCCCTCAACTACGAGGACAGGTAAGGAACTGCCATCTAGCTCTGCACTTGATTCACCTTCAGTTATGAGTAAGTTTGCGACACCACCTCCTGCTAGAAATCTTGATATGTCGCATGTGCTTTATGATGCTACTTCTACTGCCCATGATGCTTATGATGATGCTATGCTTGGTACTGCTTTGCCAGATGATGCTATGCTTGATACTGCTTTGCCTGATGATGCTATACTTGATACTGCTTTGCCACTAGGTGCATTCCTTGATGCACAAATTGCTAGAGTTGCTGCTAGATGTGATGATACTTCTGAAACTGCTGATACTATTGAAGTAGAACCTGCTATTTTGCCTGCTAGAACTAGCTCTCCTAGACCTGATATGCCTGATATGCCTGAGCGTTATGTTATGGAGGGAGAGATAGCTGAGGATTTTCTTGCGTGTAAGGATAGCTATGATGTTGAGAAATTACTGCGCAATTGGAAAGAAAAATATCTGAACGCTAGGATGAAATACGACCCTAAGTTTCTACTTCGCCTATCTTTGTGACCGATAAGGATTATGAATTCTTTGTCGACCCTGAGTTAATCACTCTGGTCGAACTTGATCCTTTTCACGGTTATGAGTCTGAAACGGCTGTAGCCCATCTTACCAAATTGCATGATATAGCCACCCTATTCACTAGTGAGGAAAAGATCTGCCACTACTATATCCTCAAGTTGTTTCCTTTCTCGCTAAAGGATGATGCTAAGACCTGGTTCACTTCTCTTGCTCCTGGTTGTGTGCGTAGCCCCCAGGATATGGTCTACTACTTCTCTGAAAAATATTTCCCTGTCCATAAGAAGCAAGCTGCCTTGCAGGAAATATACAACTTTCCTCAAGCTGAAGAAGAGAGTCTCCCACAAGCTTGGGGGAGGCTCGTCCAGCTACTGAATGCTTTGCCTGATCACCCACTTGAGAAGAACGCAATACTTGATATCTTCCATAATGGACTTACCGACGCTTCTAAAGACCACCTAGATAGTTGCGCTGGTTGTGTTTTTAGGTAATGAACCGTAGAACAAGCTGAGATTCTACTGAATAACATCTTGTGCAATGAGAATGCTTGGACTATTCTTGAACCACCCCCTAAGCCAACTCCAAAGAAAAGAGGTATTCTATTCCTCAGTCCTGAAGATATGCAAGAAGCTAAGAAAACAATGCGAGAGAAAGGCATTAAATCTAAAGATGTCAAAAATCTACCACCTATCAAAGAGATGCATGGTCTTGATAACCCGATACAGGTAGTAGAAGTAAATTCTCTGCGTAGGTTTGATGAGAGTGATATTCATTTTGATAAACCTGCTAGCTTATGCATGGATGAATTTGATAACTTCGTTGCCAAACAACATAGTTTCAATGATTATGTTAGCAGACAATTGGAACAGAATGCTCGTATGCTTAGTCATTTAAGTGCTTGTGTAGATAGAAATGTCAATGATCTTAAACTTATGAGTAAACATGCCTCTATGGTTACTACTCAAGTAGAATAAGTACTTAAAGCTCAGAATGACTTGCTCAATGAGTTGAATGACAATTCTGTCAGAGTCGTTACTAGAGGCGGTAGAATGACCCAGGAACCCTTGTATCCTAAGGGTCATCCTAAGAGAATTGAACAAGATTCTCAAGGAGTTAGCACTGATGCACCTAGTCATCCTAGAAAGAAGAAGAAAGATGATAGGAACTTGCACGCTAGCAACCCTGTTGCTGCTACACCTGAGAGTCCAAACGATGTCTCTGTCTCTGATGCTGAAACACAATCTGGTGATGTACATGAGCCTAATGATGATATCAATAGTGATGTTCATGAAGATTCTCGACCTAGCAATGATAAGGATGTGGAGATTGAACCAGTTGATCTTGATAACCCACAGGCTAAGAATAAGAGATACGATAAGAATGACTTCGCTGCTAGGAAGCATGGTAAAGAAAGGGAACCATGGGTTCAGAAACCCATGCCCATTCCTCCCAAACCATCCAAGAAAAAGGATGGTGAGGATTTTGAGCGCTTCGTTGAAATGATCAGACCTATCTTTCTGCAAATGCGTTTGACAAATATGCTCAAAATGTCTCCGTATGCTAAGTACATGAAAGATATTGTGACTAATAAGAGGAAGATACCTGAGGTTGAGATTTCCACCATGCTTTCTAATTATACCTTCAAGGGTGGAACTCCTAAGAAACTTGGTGATCCCAGTGTACCCACTATACCTTGCTCCATTAAAGGCAACTACGTTAGAACTGCGTTATGCGACCTTGGAGTCGGTGTTAGTGTTATGCCTCTCTCTCTCTTTATTGTAGACTTGAACTGGATAAGTTGACACCCACTGAAATCTCTCTGCAAATGGCCGACAAATCAACTTCTTTCCCTATCGGCATTTGCGAGGATGTGCCTGTTATGGTTGCCAATGTCACTATCTTAACAGACTTTGTTATTCTGGATATTCCCGAGGACGATGCCATGGCGGTCATCCTCGGAAGACCCTTTTTAAATACTGCAGGGGCTGTTATAGATTGCAACAAAGGCAATGTCACTTTCCATGTCAACGGTAATGAGCATAAGGTGCACTTTCTGAAGAAACAATATCGAGTACATTACGTCAATGCTACCAAAAAACTTCATCGATTCTTATTGGGAGCTTTGAATGCCCTATTCCTCCTGTTAAGATGAAATATGATTTTCTTGTTGGGGAGATACACATCCCCATCGAGGTTACCTAGTGACTATTTGAAAATTCTCCGTTCTCTTTTGCGATTCGAGAAATTTTGTCAAGTAGACTTGATCAACTTCATTGACGGATTTCTTTCGATGACCATGAGATGGATGAATCGAGGAGTCACAAACCTCTGCTCCAAGCTTTCACTTTTGGTTGCTTAGAAGAAAAATGATATATTTAGTTTAGTTTTCCCTGTTTTCTGTTTTAGCATACCATGGAAAAGTACCCCGAAAATAAAAGTCCTCCGAACGTCCTGAAAATCAAGTATGATTTTTTCTAGAATTTTTGAAAAATACTGGGACGAAGAGCTAGTCTGGGGGCTGCAACAGTGGGCCACAAGCCCTGGAGACGCGGCCACCCCCTCTGGCCGCGCCTACCAGGCTTGTGGGGCCCCCGTGCACCCCCTCCACTCATTCTTGCTCTCATCCACTTCTCCTACCACCAGAAAAAATCGTTTCGCAGCTCAAACCCGTGTTCTTGCTCTTCTTGCTGGGATTTTCGATCTCTTTTCTCAAAGCACCATTCTCCAAACTGTTTTGGGGAAATTACTCCTTGGTAAGTGACTCCTCCATTGGTCCAATTAGTTTTTGCTCTAGTGCCTTATACTTCGCATATTTTTGCTGCCTTGGTGACCCTGTTCTTGAGCTTTGCATGCTAATTTTAGCTGGTCCCAAGTAGTTTTGATGCGTAATTTGGCCTCTAGACACTTGTGGGAGTAGTTGCTACAAGTTTAGTTGAGCCTTGTTCACTTTTCCTTTGGGTCATTGAAAATTTCAGAAAAGGAAGATGTTCAGGAGAAACTATCATGGTGGTTCCTCGAGCAAGAGAGGTCCCCGTCTTGCGATTCGGGAACCCGATCCTTACCAACCGAGGAACGCACAGGTACAACCATGTGAATGGCCTTCTGATGAATTTATGATTGAGGCAGGTTTCAAAGATGAGTTTGGTACACTTGTTCACAATGTCGGACTCAAAGAATTCATCTCCGATAAATGTGAACAGTATGTTGCTCTCACTGCCTCTTTTGTTCGTAGATTCAAATTTTCAGTTGGCCGTGATACATCTGTACTGTTTGATCTCTATGACAAATCGTATACCATGGATTTAGAGGATTTCAATAGAATTTGCAAGATACCTATCTGGGGTAGTCTCAATGATCCTCCTAAATCTTCGGTTAGAGATTTTTTTCTCTGGTATAACTGTCGGAGAAACTAGAGATATTACACAGGCTACCATGGGGAGCATTCATTTTCCTGCCTTGCATTATTTTTCCCTCTTCATAGGCAGATGCATTAATGGCAAGATTGAGCATTGTCACCTCTGCGCACCCGACCTTAGTATTCTTAAGAGCGCAGTAACGGGTGATAAAAGCTTCAACATGGGAGCTATTATAGCAAGGAGGCTGAGTAATAATACTAATGAAGGGGATTTCTTTGGTGGGATCTATGCCACTCGCATAGCAAATTTTCTTGGAGTACCCATCCGCGGAGGAGATCCCCCACTTCATACAGCTTTCCTTGATCGCACCTCTTTGACACGCTATCAGTTCCTTGAGAGGGATGATGAATCCCTCCTATACCGTTTGATATTTAACCGGTAGCGTGTTTTCCATATTACCCTTCCTGCTCCTGCCTTCTTTGAATTTCAGGTAAAACAGAGATATTACATAACCAGAGAAGAGGCAGAAGAGTATGAGAGGGAGGCAAAGGCTGCTCGTCTCCGTGAGGCAGCTATTCAGGCACTGGCTGCAGCGCTCCCGTACAACCCTCATTATGATTTTGGGTATCGTCTAGACCATCCTTGGGAGTAGACCAACTTAGGCCAAAAGCCTAAGCTTGGGGGGTACGTGTTTCTCACCGACTTTACATTCTTGCTTAGGCTTTCACTTTGTTCGTCGGTGTTCACACTTTGCCACTGTATCATCCATGCTAGTTTATTTTATTTTTCTCGTTTTCTTTTCGTGTGTCTGTCTAGTTTGAGAAAACCCAAAAACATTTTCTTTTTCTTCTTTTGCTTGTTAGGAGCTTTCCCGTGTAAATAGTTTTCTTTTTCTTTGGTTCAAGGTAGAAGACCATGGTTACAATGTTTAGTCGCTCTCGCATGCATACTTGTTTAGCTGTCAAAGAGACATATTACTTTGTCTTCTCCTTTGTGTTTGCCTACAGATTCCAGCTTTAGTCCAATGCACGAGCACGCTTATTATTGTTCACATCGTTCGGTCGTGCAAGTAAAAGGCAATAATGACAATATATGATGAAGTGACTGAGCCTGGAAAACCTGGTATGAACTTGATCTATTTTGTTTTTGTAAATATGACTAGCTCACTGTTCCTAGTTCAGCTTTGTTGTGAGAGAAACATGTTTGCAATGACAACTTAGAGATCATAGTTGTTGATGCCATGCTTAATTAGCTAGGAGCTTATAATGGTTTGCCTTGGTTGCCAACATGAATTTTGAGATGATTGTGATGTAGTATGATAGGATGGTATCCTCCTTTGAATGATTCAAGTGGCTTGACTTGGCGCATGTTCACGCATGTAGTTGAAACAAATCAACATAGCCTCTATGATATTCATGTTCATGGTGATTTATGTCCTACACATGCTTACACTCAATGTTAGTTAATCTCAATGCATTTTGATGACTGTTGTCGCTCTCTAGTTGGTCGCTTCCCAGTCTTTTGCTAGCCTTCACTTGTACTAAGCGGGAATACTGCTTGTGCATCCACTTCCATAAACCCAAAGTTGTTCCATATGAGTCCACCATACCTACCTATGTGCGGTATCTACCTGCCGTTCCAAGTAAATTTGCATGTGCCACTCTCTAAACCTTCAAGAAATAATCTGTTTTGCATGCCCGAACCGCTCATGTGGTGACAGGGGGCTATTAGTATCTTCCATGCTAGGTGTGTTATCCTCGATATGTGTTTATTCACTATCATTCACGAGAAAGGGGTCGGTAATTGGAATTCCCAGTTCCATGCTCAAATCGAAAAGATAATTGCAAACAAAACTCCCCTAGGATTGATGTTGGTATGGACGGTACCCGAGGATTCGGCTAGCCGTGGAGTGTGATTGATTGGTGGTAGGGGAGTCAAAACTTTACTTTTCTGTTTGGGAACCGCCTATAGCATGTGTAGCGTGGAAGATGTTGAGCACTCTTAGTCATTGCGTTGACAATGAAAGCGTGCCACCCAAAATTATTATCTCTGTTTTCAAAGATTTGAGCTGTGGCACCTCTGCAAATCAATGCTTCCCTCTGTGAAGGGCCTGTCTATTTATGTTCCTATTGAGTCATCCTCCTCTTATAAAAGCACCAATTAGAGAGCACCTCTGTCATTTTTATGCTTTGCTTTTAACTGTGTTGAGTATGACTGTGACTGGATCTTCATTGCCATGAATTACAATGTTTAGTGAGCCCTTGGTCTTTGAAGGTGCTCTGCATTAATGTTTTGCGGTCTCAGAAAGAGCTAGCGAGATACCATCTATTCGTACTGCTTCACGATTGTTTTGATTGAAGTGTTGATGTTTGAGACTTATTATTATTTGCTCGCTAGTTGATTATGCTATTGATATGATTTTACCGTGAGACCTAGATGTCATTTGCTTATGTGGTTTGCTTGTGATCTTGCTGAAATTCTGGTTATGAGTTAGACATAGTTGCAACAACAAGATCAAACAGAGTTCGTCGAAGTTTTTCTTTTGTCTCTTTCAGTTTGTCAACTGAATTGCTTGAGGACAAGCAAGGCTTTAAGCTTGGGGGAGTTGGTACGCCTCCATCATATCTACTTTTCTGAACTCTTTTGTCCTTGTTTTGGACTCTAGTTTGCATGATTTGAATGGAACTAACCCGGACTAACGCAGTTTTCAGCAGAATTGCCATGGTGTTGTTTTTGTGCAGAAATAAAAGTTCTCGGAATGACCTAAAAATTTAAGGAGAATTTTTCTGGAATTAATGAAAAATACCTGCGCAAAGATCCACCGGAGGAGGTGAGCCAGTGGGCCAAAAGCCCACGAGGCGCGGCGACCCTCCTAGCCGCGCCTACCAGGCTTGTGGGGCCCACGTTGCTCCACCGCCTCCAAACTCAGCTCTATTTAGTCCGTCTCGCCCAAAAAAAAATCAAGGAGAAGAGTTCATCGCATTTTACAACACGGAGGCGCCGCCACCTCTTGTTCTTCATCTGGAGGGCAGATCTGGAGTCCGTTCTGGGCTCCGGAGAGGGGAAATCGTCGCCATCGTCATCATCAACCTTCCTTCATCGCCAATTCCATGATGCTCTTCACCGTTCGTGAGTAATCTCATCGTAGGCTTGCTGGACGGTGATGAGTTGGATGAGATCTATCATGTAATCGAGTTAATTTTGATGGGGATTGATCCCTAGTATCCACTATGTTCTGAGATTGATGTTGCTACTACTTTGCCATGCTTAATGCTTGTCACTAGGGCTCGAGTGCCATGATTTGAGATTTGAACCTATTATGTTGTCGCCAATATATGTGTGTTTTAGATCCTATCTTGCAAGTTGTAGTCACCTACTATATGTTATGACCCGGCAACCCCGGAGTGACAATAGCCGGAACCACTCCCGGAGATGACCATAGTATGAGGAGTTCATGTATTCACCAAGTGTTAATGCGTTGGTCCGGTTCTTTATTAAAAGGAGAACCTTAATACCCCGTAGTTTCCATTAGGACCCCGTTGTCATGGGAGGGATGGACAATAGATGTCATGCAAGTTCTTTTCCCTAAGCACGTATGACGCTAAGAAGTAGGCTGAATGGAAAAAGGAAAGGGACAAGGGCGGTCGTCGCTTGGCGCGAAGGCTGCTGGTTCAGTATGGTACTAAAGGTCCTCGGACTTCCAGGCGGTTTTTCTTTTGGGCTGCTGTGAACCCTTGGATCTCGCCAATACAGCCTCGTATGGTTTTCGTTACCGAGATATCTACATACGGAATACATGCCTACATTAGATTGACGAGCGGGAGCTAGTCACTTATCTCTCCGTGTTATAGTTGTTACATGATGAATCGCATCCGGCATAATCATCCATCACCGATCCAATGCCTACGAGTCTTTTACTACTGGTCCTTGCTATGTTACTTTGTTGCTGCTACTGTTACTCTATTGCTACTCTATTACTTTGCTGCTACTGGTTACTGTTGCTACTGCTGCTATCATACCACCTTGTTACTGATACTTTGCTGGAGACACTAAATCTTTTACGTGTGGTTGAATTGACAACTCAGCTACTAATACTTGAGAATATTCTTTCGCTTCCCCTTGAGTCGAATCAATAAATTTGGGTTGAATACTCTACCCTCAAAAACTGTTACGATCCCCTATACTTGTGGGTTATCATTCCCTCTCTCATACTCGTATCAATGAATCTACTATACAAGGGTAAGTAGTATTTTTTCATGTACTCTAGGTGTTTTGCCATCAATTAAACAAGCTACTGCATTTTTGGAAACTACATGAACAAAACAACACAACTGTTCACAATAAGTTAGTAACCCTAAAGGATTTACATGCTCGGAGAGAATCATAAGAAAAAAACTACATATACAATAAAACACGATGAGCTCTGAATCAAAGTATAACTATTTCAAAATCTTTGGAGAAGGTTTGAAGGAAAACCTCTAATCCTACAGTTTGAAGAGCGAAGGATATATATACCAAGTATTCCCCTGGAAGAAAAATACCAAGTAAAACTTGCTACACTCTGAGAAATACTGAAGTAGATTCTTGGCTTTATCAACAGCTATGCACAAGGAGCTCAACACCAAAAGTCTAAAACTACTTCCAGGTCTTGCACTCTCCAGGGTAGGTATGGCATTCGAAACTTCATGAACTATAGTGTAAAGTTTCTTACATAGGCCACCATGTAGCTGCACAAATAATCAAATAATAATCCAAATAAATAAAAAATGTTGATATGCCATATTCGTGAATAAGAAAATTCCTTCCAACAATAGATTCATAGACAGTAAATGAAAGAAAAAATTGCAGTGTTTATCACAGTTTTCTAACTTGTTGTTTGGTGACATTAGAGTGTTCTCGCAGAAGAATTTTATCATATACTCCCTCTGTCCCAAAATAACTGTCTCAACTTTGTACTAGCTCTGGTACAAATTTGTACTCAGCTTAAGACACTTATTCTGGGACGGAGGGAGTACAATACAAACTGGTGGTGATACTTACTAGATGCAGTTTTAATTTCTAGCATGAGAGTGATTATGTATAGATAACTACATAATCATCACAAGACACCAATGAAGTGGAGTCAATGATTAGAAGTAGTGTTCAATGCCGTCCTATATGTGGAGACATCCCACAAATAACAACAAGATTCCAGTCTCACTACCATTTCTGAATTAATAGCTTTTGGTGGAATTAGGGGTTCTGCTGGATTACCTTCCAATTGCGGGTAATAACAAAGTCTGTCAACATCAACCCTTTCCATGGCGTCCTTTTAATCAAATTTCATTTGCAAAGAGTGCAATGTATTGAACATGATATTGCTTTTAGTCCCCAACACAAATATGTGACATGTAATCAGAACAAGTATCTTTAATGTTTATAAATTGATTGCATTGACCAATATATAAGAAAAGGCTCAAATCTCTCACCATGAGTAACTAACTTAAATGCAAAATATTTTCATGTTCTTTTAAAAGAAATAGAAAATGAAGATGCCTATATATTATATAATAAATTGCATCTAACACATAACCTGAAAGAAAATATGCAGTACTTAAGTATGCAGTACGTAACCTAACAACATGAAAAATAGCACCACAAAAGGAAGGCAAAAGTCCTATGGCCTTCCGATCACTCGAAATTGGCACAAAATTAGAAAATAATAAATCAAAAAAATACCCACAGAAGACGGAATAAAAAAGGATGTCTAATTTCCATGGTTATGCCATCAAAAATTTAAGACGAAAACTCGGGCATACATGTTATGGGTATGGATTCCATTAGGGCTAGATGTTCTTTATCTAAAACCCAAATTTTACGAGTTTGTCCAGCTAAAGTTGGAGCAATGACAGAAGTGTTAAATGTGGATGCAAGTTTTTTGTTAGATGAAAATGTTCTTTCTTACAAGTTCCAAGATTTAGTTAAATCAACACGGTATTAATTGGTTGAAGTAATGAATTTGGTGTAACAAAATTGGAGTCATTTCAAACTGATGTAGGATAGAAGCCGTGCACCACATTTTCTACTATAGTTTCCTCATGTCACCCTATCTTACGAATATCCCTTGCAGTAAAAATGGTAGAATCTTTGTGCATACCTTTGTTTTTTAGGAGAAGGAGCATGTCTTGCTGCTTTCTGCATGATCCGGTACCCATGAGAAGCGTTGTACTCCTCAATGCTAGTTCAAGAGGAGAGACAAAGAGAAATTGGTCAGCTCATAGGGCATAACATCTGAAAAGTTGTGGTTCTCCGTGCTACTTGTGGAAGAAACGAAAGAGGGTGACAGAGAGGTCAGAGGAGAGGGGTGACATCATTCTCACCATTCTACCACCCGTTGTAATCGGTGGATACCTCGGCTCGGAGCCATCCCGAATCTCACCTCACACATGACAAAGCAAAGCCAACTCTCCCTGCATTTGCACGTGCCCTGTCGGCACTCGCCGAGCCGCACTATGGGCGCTACCCGTTCCAGTAGTCGCGCTCTCCAACTTGCATTGGGAAGGGGTGTCGACTGGGGAGTGGAGGAAATAGCCTGGAGGAGCAATAGCTACACAGCTTCGTGCCCTCACCTACTCTGCTCCTCCTCCTTTGCGTTCGTCACCACCTCATCCACACCCTTCTCTGGCTCGATGTAGACATCCTTCGCGCATCTGAATTACCAAGAAGATGGATCTCAATTAGCATGAAAAAAGAGGGAAATTGGGATGCAAGTTTGGGCCATAATGACATTTACCAATCCTCTAAGTTCCTAGGTTTTATCCTGCTCTAGTATTATTGTAGCCTCTCTAATCTAATGTTGTTCTTTTACTTTTACAGACAAACCAGTTCTTTAGAAATCCGCATGATGCTTTCCTTGTTGTTCATTTTCCTCAAACAAATGCTAAATAGAGGAAGAATGTATTTTCCAATTGCAATTTACATGGTTTCTCCCTGATTTTGTCCTAGAAGCAACTACTTAGTGATACAAACAATAGACCATGCGACGACCACTTGGTTCGGCTGCCAATACTAAGGATCACTCTAACGGGGGAGGGGGGGAGGGAGCGATCGTGGGCAATAAACTCGAGAAATAACTTTTTGAACCGGACACTCTCCCTTTCCATTACTTCCATAACGGAAATACAACGTTTTTGAAGCCAGAATCAGAAAGAGAGGGAAAGGGAAAAAAGCGAGTGCGTAACAATATCAGGAAACCCACCGTTTATGCCTGTCATCAGGAACATAAACTGTGGGGCAAAAACCTGATATCATCCGATACTGTGCATAGACCAAAAGCTACACTACCATATACCAGTACCACCACGAGGGTTCCATACAACCATAACCAGACCAGGCCCACAAAAGAGCACAGGATATAAAGAAAGAATCTCAGACTGACAGAGTCTTCATCCGGAACCAAGCTTGCATTGTAACCAGCAAGAGCCACCGCCAAGAAATTGTCATCTTCACCAGCACTTACCACTCCTCCCAGCCTTCTTCCTCCTCCACCTGTTCGGTAGATTCTGGCCTCGGTGGTCCACATAGCAGCAACATCTGGGATGCATTTTCTTTCAGCAATTGACCTCCCTTCTTGACAGTCTCCGCCATCACAGGTTTTTGCATACCTGCCCAATATTCAACAAACGCACAGGTTGTGAAAACAATTTCAAAAGGAGTGTTAATCCATTTCTTTTCAAAAGTAGCCCGATTCCGAGCCAACTAGATAGACCAGCAAACTGCATCTAAGCCAACAGTATAAATCTCACGCAAGCCCGACAAAAAAGCATACAACCAAGAATAAACTTGCCAAATTGATTTCAGAATATAACTGGTACCAAATACAACACCTACAGTCCTCCAAACAACCTTGGCAACCGAGCACCCAAAACACAAATGCTGAGCCGATTCAGGTTCATCACGAAAAGAACATTTAGGATCCCCCTGCCACTGGCGTTTCTTCATATTATCTCTCGTAAGAATGGAGTTTTGAAATAACTGCCACAAGAAGATTTGAATCTTCAAAGGAATCTTAGTTCCCCAAATCCACTTATAATTGGCCCCCGCAAGGTTTTTCTCTAACCATCTATACATAGTTTTAGTAGAGTATTCTTTGGAATTGTCTAATTTCCAGTATATTTCATCATCCTCATTTGTACAAACTTTATCCAACACATATTGTCTCATTTCCTCCCATCTCTGGAGCATATCATGAGATAACCTTCTCCTAAAAGAAGATAAATGATTCATACTCTCCAACTTATCAACACTACATTCCTTGTCTAAACAGATTTCAAAGAGATCAGGATATCTGTCTTTTAGAAGGACATTATCACCCAGATCATCTAGCCATAGGCTAGCTATGTTACCTTTTTTAAGAACCACCCCTCTGCCAGCCATGTAATGCTCCTTAACCTTCAGAATTGCTTTCTGACAAGGAGAATCAGCAGCTTTCTGCTTAACTTTAGCTACAGATGTTCTTTTAAGATACTTAGCTTTCACTATATCTTGCCATAGCCCCTTTTTTCTCAAGCTTCCACCACCATTTAGCGAGTAAGCTGATATTTTGTTTCCTCAAGTCCTTAACCCCCAGACCTCCCTTCACCTTAGATCTACAAGCACGAGTCCATTTCACCATATGATACCCCTTTCTCTCGTTGTGATGCTAGAAAATTTTCCTTCTAGGTTTGTCCCATTTCTCAAGTGTAGTTTTCTTAATCAGGGCCATGGCCATGGACATTTTTTATAAAAGCATTCTGATGTCTACTAAACAGAATATCCACATGAGGTTCTAATCTGATAGTCAACACTTTGGTAATCAATTTGTAGATACATCTTAACAGGCATATAGGTCTGAACTGTTGCATCTTGTCAGCTCCAGCCACTTTAGGCAGCAGTGTTATTACACCATAGTTAAGTCTTTCTACGTCAAGATTATTCTTGTGAAACCATTCAAAAAGCAGCGTCACATCTTTCTTAACAATATCCCAACAGGATTGAAAAAATTCAATCGGAATGTTATCAAGTCTAGGGGCCTTATTATGTTTCATCGAGAACAAGGCATTTTTAACTTTCGTGACCGAAAAAGGCCTAAGTAGGATAAAATTCTCAATATCCCCCAACTTCTCCTTGTCACCCCACATATTTCTATCTATCTTACATAGGTTTCCAGGAGCAGGCCCAAACAATTTTTTATAAAACTCAGTGGCATGATTAAGCAAGTTCTTATTCCCTTAAATCACCACATCCCCGTAGCTAAGCGAAACAATCGTATTCCACCTTCTCCTTCCATTCACCGTTCTGTGGAAATATTCAGTGTTACTATTTCCTTTAAGTAACCAATTATCATGCGACTTCTGCAGCCAGGCTACCTCTTCTTCTAGCAACAAGCTGTTTAATTCTACTAGCATCTCCACTTTTTTGCAGTAAAGCTCAGGGCTCAATGTATCAGTTTCTTGCAACTCTCCAATGTGCCCTAGCTCCTCCCTTAACCATTTTCTTCTCTTCCTGGCTTTCCCAAAACTATCTGAGCCCCAACCTTTAAAATATTTTTTAAATCTCTTCAGCTTGATGTTCATGATATCAATGGGATTGACAGATTGGACAGGTTGCATCCAAATTTTAGCCACCAGAGTAGTAAACTCAGGTTTGTTCAACCAGTTTAGATCAAATCTAAACTCTGTCTTGCCCAAATTAATGGGTACATTATCATCAGTGTTTAATATCAGGGGACAGTGGTCCGAGACCTCTCTCATAATTTTCCTAACAAAAGTAAAAGGGAAAAGATATTCCCAGGATTTGGACATGAACACTCTATCCAGCTTCTCCAAAGTTGGCTCTTGTTGGTTATTAGACCAGGTATATATGCCACCACTGATATCCACCTCACGCAAGGAAAGAGAATTAATACTGGAGTTAAAAAGGTCCGAAGAATGCCCTAGTCTCACCCTCTTATTTTTCTCCCCAACAAATCTAAGGATATTAAAGTCTCCTCCCACTATGTAGGGGGCAAGTAATGTGGCTGCACATTGCCGGAAGTTCCGTAAGGAAATCAATCTTGAATTCTTCATGCGCTGATCCATACACCACCAGAATACAACACTTCATATTAAGATTTTTATTCCACAACTCGAAATTCATAAGGTACTTGCCCTCAATACAGTCCACTAGATCAAACATATTATTTCTAAAACCACCTAATATCCCTCCCGACTTCCCTTCCGAAGGAATCCACTTCCAACTAAAAACTTCTCCAGGGTCAAATTTCCTCAATAATTTAGAGGAAAAGTCCTTTTTCATAGTCTCTTGAATCCCAACAAAGTCAAGCTTATAATCTCTGATGAAGTCATATATATATGTCCCCATGCCTCTCTTCCCAATTCCCCTACAGTTCCAAAATATACTAATCATTTTTCCTATTTTTTGGAAGCTGAGTTTTGGTGCTAGGTTTGCCAGGAGCCATAGCCTTACCTGCACCATCCCCCACTTTTTGCTTTTGACTTCTAGTCACAGGTTTAGAAATAGTTATATTCACTCTTTTCCTTTCTTTCTTCCTAGATCTAACCATAGTAAAGTCATTGACATCCAAGTCCTCATCCCCTACCCACTCTGTATCTAAGGGAGATGCTTCTCCAGCAGCATTAGTGATAAACAAAATTTTATCCCGTTGTTTATCATTCTTATCAACTTTTTTTGGCAATATTAGCTCTTGAAATATCAAGCTCTCTAATAATATCTATAGTTTCAAAATTATCATCAGGAATATTAACACCCATTTGGGGAGCAGCAGATATAATCTCAAGATTTGATAAAACTTCAAAAGAATTACCATGAGATATTTTTTACCTTGCAGATCTCTCTTTTGAGCCATCCTCTCAGCTCTCACACCCACATGCTCCACATTAGCCCCCACATTCCTTTTGCTGAATCTGACTTGCATTTCCTCCCTCATAGGTGGAGTAGGAATCACCTCCACTTTCTCACGAGAGTTATCAGGAGACTGAACCAAATAGGATTGCATTTTTTATTGACCAGAATTTTCATTAGGATCCATCTCAGTCACCACAGGTTCCCCCATACATGCTTCAAGGTATGATGAGAATTTTTTACCAGATACAGAACTCGGGATAATCTGCATAGAATTCACTATTATTTCATCATAGGATACCATACCAGAGTCCACATTTCCCTCCTCCCCATTTTTTTGATTTTTTCAGCCTCTTCCGCCATGGTATCAATAAGCAACTCGTTACCCACTTCTTCACTTTCTTCCTCAGATAACATCTCCTCACTCTCATTTTGTTTTTTCTCTTCCTCAATGTTTTCTTCCACAGGATTCATCGCCACATTTTTTCCATAACCACCTCCAGCTGTTCCTGGGGGAGCCGAAGACTCCCCCATATTAGATGAGGATGCAATATTCCTTTCCACACGCGCATCAGTATTGAACCGAGCCTTTTTTAGCAGTATTACCTTCCTCAGTTTCTTGCTGCGCTGTAATTTTCTCTCTTGGAGGATTCTTAACCAGGATTTTATCAACAGAGAAGAAGAAATCATAAAAGTGTCCTCCCAGTACCCCTTCTATTGAAGCAGGAATGTCCTCAACATCCCTGCAACCCAGTTTAATTCTAACAGATTCAGGCCTATTTATGGTAGCTTTGTCGATTTCCAAGGTTACCCCCACCAGAGATCCCACATAAGCAATATTCCTCTCATGCCTCTTGTCTAAAGGAATGTTACCCACATTAACCCAAGCAACATTCAAAACCCCTTTAGCCCCCACAGATTCAGACCATTTTCTAAGGTTTATCACAGCACCACAACTCTTCACATTCATGCTCTCAGCAAACATGCCTTGTCCACATCTCTAGGAGAAGGAAATATCATCACAAAAGTATTAGGGCCAATAGATCTAGCCGAGCACCTCCAATTAGTGTTGATGTAAGCATTAAAAAATTCTTCTAGCTGCCTCCCAGATGCATGTCCCTCAACCACAGAAATCACAATGAATCTATTTCTATGAGTGGTCTGACTAGGTGTGCTATGATCATGAATATAGAAGAAGCCTTTCCCCTCTGCCTAAAACCCGCATATGGGAGCTACACAATCCCACGAAAGCACGGTATTGCAAATAGGAGCTAGATGACCATGAATCCCACATCTACCACAAATAGCACGGGGACAACATACTGGAAGATGTCCAGGATCCTTGCAAGTAACGCAAACCTCAGCGCCTCCCACTAGTGGAGAGACGTTCCTCTTGCCGGGAGTAGGGTATCGATGATCAGGAGGTTGATGAAGTTGTTGTTGGCGCATCTCCTGATGACGTCCTCCTGCAGATCCACCCGCGGCGACCTGGGTGCTGTTGTCGCCCCACTTATCCCCACAGGCTCCTCCTTGTGTTTCCATGGCCGCCGCCTCCCATCTGGCCTTGTCAGATCCACCTTGTCGCGGATCTACGTTGGAGGAGTTCTGCCCGCCGTCTTCGGCCTCGCGCATCCACACCATGTTGTGGCCGCCTCCGCCTCCGCCACGGCCACGACCTGCTCCATGTCCGACCCGACCACCGCCACCGCCGCGCCCGAAATGACCCTCGCCACCTCCATCTCCAAGGAATCCACGGCCACCCATCTCTTGTCCTGCCATGGGTGGCTTCCGTGATGGCGACGCCGTCACCTCTGCGAAGGATCTGCGATCTCCTCCTACCTTCCCCTCCCACCAGCCAAAGGAAGGCGAAACCCTAGGTGGTGAAACCCTAGCTTTCCCCGAGAAGTGGCCGAAAAGGGAGGCGAGATCTGGAATGGCCGATGCTGCGGGAGTGGGTGGGGATATCTTTGAAACCCTACCCCCGCTCCCTGTAGCACGCGGGCCTTCGTGTAGCGGGGCCGAGGCCTCCCCCTACCCGACGCGTGACTCGGGCCTAGGCCCGAGAATGCCCAACTCGGCCGTGGCTTGCGGCACACGGCTGCGAAGGGGCACGTGGACGCTCCCCACGGTCACCCCCTCCTGTGCGCTGGCCCGAGAAGTCACGGGCGATGAGGATCGGCGCCGTGGTGGCGCCTGCGGCGAGGGAGACGAGATGGACGTGAGAAAAGCCATCTTGTCTTTGGAGTTGAACTTGAGTGCTGTTTGTCGCGTTGCGGACTCTCCCCTCGAGAAATAACTGGATGAGCGGGTGTAACCGAGAAAAAACCAGAGTAAAATTATAAAAGAAAATCGGTGGAGTCTATGACCGATGGTTGACTTAGATCGATGGTGGAGGGTACGAAGCGACGAAACGACCTATCAACTGCTCCATTAGGAATAGAGATTTGGCATGATAAATGATAGAAAACAAATGTCGTAATGCGTTGGATTTAATATTTTTTATTGTTGACTATTGATTTATTTTGGAAGGTTATTAAGAAAAATCTTCGATCTACAATTTAGGAAGGTGATCTCACATATATGGGCGGTTTTTAAATTCTCAGATACCTTATATGATTTAATTGAATGGGCACATGTCAAAGCAAGCACACAAAAACGGAAGGAGGATCATACTAATTGATTTGGTTTTTAGTGGGAGGGGAAAAATCGAGTGTGGTGGTGGTGGTTGGGGTGAGACAAAAATAAACCACTAGGACAGGGTGGTGAGAGGTGAGACAAAAAACCAGTTGATGGTGGAAGGAGAGACGTAAAAAGACCGATGAACACCGGCTCCAAGTACCCAATTAGGAGTAGAGATTCCTACTACTTGAGTAAAAGTGAAACTGTGATAGCCTGGCTTATTAGGGATGATAGACTACTCATATCAATAAGGAATTCCTTCTTTTCCGGGAGCTCATTCAAACAGAACTCCCAGGTTAAGCTTGCTTGACTTGGAGTAGTTCTAGGATGGGTGACCGACCGGTAAGTTCATCCCGGGTGCGCATGAGTGAGGACAAAGTGCGCAGAAAAGACTAGTATTGATATGTGGGGCTAGTCTAGATCCTACCAGGAGTAACGACCAGCGGCGGATGTGTCCGAGTCATTACAGAAACCCCCATAGGACGACACATATCCCAGGTCACCACATCATGTAGATATTTGTGAGCAAGACCCACCGCCCTTGTCCAAATTGCTAGCTAATTCAGCACCACTCCAAGGGTTCTCGAAACCATCATATTCCGTCATGATACCAGTTTGATATCTGAACAACCATGACCCTATGTTCATTGCTTTGTTTCGGTAGAAAAAATAACCAAACTGAAATCACCTCCTTCGCAGGGTTCCATGTTGATCTCATGTATGAATAAAGTGACGTCGTGCTAAAACCCCAAGTTGTATGAACCCTAGCGATAGCAAGCCAATTAACCACCATCGGTGACTCAATGATCTCTTCTTGCGAGAAGAAGCTTTCACCGTCTTCTTCGTACACATTGAGATGTTCCAATAGGTCCTCCGTTAGTTCCTTCATGAACGTGCTATTGGAGCCCCGTGCATCACAAGTCACTAGAGAGAATTCTTGTCGCAAACCCTACCTCACCTTGTTCCAGACTCAATGGTGATGATTAGCTTGAGCGGCAGCAGGAGGGGCAAGGGAGATCACAAGTCGAAAGGATAGACTGCCGGTGACGCCGTCGGAGGGACAACGCAACCTTAGTTTTTTCGTTAGGGGACTGGTTGTTGAGCGCTGAGCACACGAGTTAATGATATGTTTGTAATGTGTTTAAAAAAGATCTCGAAAATGTTGTGTTCAGAAAGAAAGAAAAATTACCATTTATCATAAAGATCTTAAAAACCCATAGCCCACACGAAGGCGGCCAATGCATTTTCGAGCCAACGCCATAATCCAGCGAATACTCAAACCCGGAAACTCCTGCATTCTCGTTCCATCCCCAACGGTCGACCCAACAACCCGCCATGGCCGCCGCCACCGCCCGCACCGGCCTCCCACCGGCGGAGGACGATCCGCTCGAAGGGGCAGAATCGGAGTCGGAGGAGGAGGTGGAGAGCGACGAGGAGCGAGGCGATGATGGGTCGGGGGCTGAGACCCTCGCCGACCTCTACGGCCCCGACGCGGGGTCCGACGAGGACCCCTCCTTCGACCCCGCCGCCGACAAGCTGGCCGTGGGGGAGGCCGCGCTGTGGGCCGGGATGGCCCGGCTGTCCATCTCCGCGCGTAAGGGCAGGTTCGCGCCTGGTTCCCCTTCTCCTCTCGATTCGGCTCGGTTTCTTCGATCGCCACAACGTACACGGGGATATATTCTCACGATCTTCGCGATTCGTTCCTTGTTTGTTAGCTTGGGTCTTCGAGTTTTTTTTTTCTCGGTGGAGATTAGGATTCCTTGTGGATTTTGAAATTTCAGGAAAGGACCCGTGGCGCTAGAGGTGGGAAATGAGGACACTGATCTTTTGGCGATGGTGGACAAGTTGATGCGCGGTGAGCTCCCGACTCCCGCTCTCATTTTCTGCCACATTATGTTCCCGGGCAACTAATAACGTGTATAAATTGGAATATAAGTTTGACACGAGAAAAATGTATCAGCTTGGCAGAAAGGGAAAAATGGAGAAGATATTTGACCAGGACACAATCATATTGACTGATTGAGGCAATACCAAGATGAACATAACTTTTAATTTCTGATGTCCTTATGGACAAACATACAAAAAACTACTTTACAGAGCAATTTATGTGTATATCACATTATAGCTGTTTTAGGAGAAATTATACAAGATTGAGTTTCAGATGTACCGTCAGTTCTCATTTCATTCTAAACTGAAAACATTGAAGTCATTTGCAGGAACATATTTTTACAAATTTTAGCCTAGAACTTGCTAGATTAAAAAAAAACTGTAAATCTTCATTTTGGTGGTGCCTTGGTGGTCCTCATATAGTTGATGATATGTGTACTGTTGTAAAATACAGATGGCCAGTTGGAGAAATTGAAGGTTTATGAATGCAAAGCATACCTGAGGATTCATAAGTTGAGATTGGGAGGCAAGAAAGAAGAGCTTCTAAATCGTATCAGGGATCACACTGAGTATGAACTATATCCCTTATGTTATCTCTTAAATACTTTTGTTACAAGTGAGCTATTGTCTTTGTTTGGTTATTTCCTATGTCCATTGATGTACTTAAATTTTCTTGTTATTCCCAAACATTCAGGGTCAAAAATTCGGGAGACGTGAAGTATCCAGTCTCAAGCTTTGTTCTGAACTGTAAAGGTGAAAAAAAAGGCTATTTCTAATTTAGCACAAAACATGGCGCGTGTATGAATTAATTTCAACAGATCAGTTAATAAGATTAGTCTTGTCACTTGGAAGATGAGCTTCTTAGCTCTAGAAGAGGTTCCATGCAGTCACATGACCCATTTTCGTGTACCACTTTGAAGTGAAACACAATAATGCTCACAGTATCAACATACCTTATCTTCCCTGGCTATGCCATTTAAGTGCTAATTTTGTCAATCTTATGTAGCATTTTTTTTATTGTAGGTGATGCATGCAAAGGTGATGTGGTGATGTTTGAGCAAAATATTTACAAAAGGTAATACACATCAAGCAGATGTTCTGGATTTGCTCTAGTGATGGGTTTGATGTTTGAGTATCACTCTAGGAAAAAGGGAGATCCTCGTGGAATAAAGGGTCGTCTATGCGGTCAGAGAACAAACGCTGGTCGAATAATCAAAGAAAGCTATGGCACTGCAAAGCAACAGCATACATTCACTGTGAGTTCCTGCGTTGAGTTATAATATTGTAAGGAAATCATCTTCATATACTGTTTTTAACCATCAGCAATGTAGGTTGAGATTTTCTGGAGTAAAGGCTACAAACCATGGCCTCCCCTTCATCCTCTCCTCATAAAGGGCAGAAATCTTTACAAGGATAAGACCATGAGACAGGTTTGTTCTCTTGTAAGGTCCATTTTCAGTGGGAAAGATGACCTTACAATTAAACTGGTACTGATAGATTTTCCACCTTCATAGCCATGGCCTGATGAACAGGAAAGGAGCAGAGTCCTACAAGAAAAACATGCAAGAGGGTTCCAGGCACGTAAGTCAAGGGACGTCAGGATTCATGAGAAAGAGATTGACAAGATGAGAAGATTTAATAGGTACGCCTCTAATACCACGACATGAATATGGTATTGATTTTTGGAGGTCTCACCTTTGCATGCATCACCTTTGGGAAAAATAATGTAATTTTGTGTGTGATTTGTTTGCATTTTGGCTAGTAGCAGTGTCCGAAATACCTGTAGTAGCGTGTCACCCACCTAAGGGCTAAAGTGGAATCAGCTTGTGATTTGAAAGAAGCAAGTAGATAAATGACACACTTTTGAGATTCTGCTCGAGAAGGTAGCTACATCCGTGCTGACCACTCCCTCTGTAAACTAATATAAGACGTTTACAAAGGGAGTACATATTATTGATTTGGAAGTCAAACTTTGATTTGGAAGTCAAACTTATTGGATTTTTGGAGGTCTCAGCTATTGATTATGACTAGTATAGTTTGACAAAGTTAACTAGGACGCTAGAGTGTTTGAAGTACATGAAAATGACAAAACATTACATAGAAAATTACTTGCACAAAATTTTGAGTCCTTTGTATGTCAAAACAAAAAAGCATGTATAATGATATTTTCCATTAAAATTTACAAGCATATAAAGTGCTCAGACATTTACATGTGAATGTCTACTTGGAACTTTTTGACATAGGAAAATAGATTTATTTTACCCGGGCGCACCTTCAAATTACGCACTGCCTTGCGGGTTCGACTGAAAACTCTCTAAAACTCTTTAACCTAATAGAACTTGAACTGGACATGTATAGTAATAAGTAATAACCCTCCCCCCCCCCCCCCCCCATCAATAGGAATTACCACATAAGCCCGAGCCTTTCTTTCATTAAATATCTGCTTCGACCCTAAGCATGTTTGGTTTCCTCCTGCACCGCCTCAACTCCTGGACTTGGCTGCAGGAGTAGTGAACAGCCATCATGACAGTTATGTGTCTAGCCACAAATATCATTGATGTTATGATTTTCAAATGTTGATTTGGGGAACAGGCTTAAAGATAACAAGAGTAAAGGGAAAGAGAACATGAATCAAATATCATCTCAAACTGTTGTTCCGCAACAGAAGGTTGTGTCCACGGATACTGTTGATCAAAGGTTATTTCTGAATCTTATCATTCTCTCCTTTTACATGAAAGCTCGATCTTGACTCCTTGCTATTAGATGTTGGGAATTTTCTGAATATAAATATATATTTTGCTTTATTGTTCCTAATGTATGCTTTTAACCTATTAGATTCAACAAAGGGAGGACTGATTCCCTCCAACAAGGTGAACCTGAGAAAGCAAGGCAGCAGCAGTTATCTTCAAAACAAAATCCTGCAGTTCATTTGTTCCATCAGCAGTTCCTCAATCAGGGTCCTTCCGTCCAACATGGCAAACCAGAGAAAACAAGGCAGCAGCAAATACTGGCAAGGCCCAGCCCTGCACAGCAAATTTTCAAGCACCCAGCGCAACACGACAATCATAGGCCTACTCCTGCACTGCAAATGTTCAAGAACCCACAGGGACACAATAATCAACTTCAGCAACAAAATAAAGTGCTTCCGCAGGTGGGTACAACAAAAACTTTCAGCATACTTGGTCAGGCCCCTTGCCTTCAGTATGGAGGATCAGGGAATGCAGTTCAGCAGCAGAAATTATCAAAACCAACTCCTACCGAGCAGATCAGAAACCAGTCACAGCCCCTCAAACATGAGCACCAAAATTTAGTGCTTCCACAGGAGGATGCAAAGAAGGGAACTAACAAAGTACATTCCATTGATCACGGCAAGGCCCCTTGCCTTCAGTATGTGGGATCAGGGAACGCGAGGCAGCAGCAATCATCAAGGCTAGCACTTCCACAGCAGATCAAAAATCCACCACAGCCCCCCAAACATCAACACACTGAAGTGCTTCGGCAGGAGGATGGAAATAGAACTTACAGAGTAGAGCCCGTTGATCGTCAGAATAACAATTACCATAACACAAGGTATGACGTAACAGCATTCCAGCGTCATGGGACTCAGCATGCAAAGACACACCAGCATGGCTCCAACGGCCATCCATATGCTCACGTTGATAGCCAATGGCATCAACCTCTCAGGCCTAGAATTCAGGATTTCTCTTCAAGAAACCAAGAAGGGGATTATCGCGATCATAGGCAAACGACTCGAGAGCAGTACAATCCTCAAGGGAGACATCATCACAATCAGTATGGTCATGGGCAAATGATTCAGGACCAGTATCAGCCCCAAAAGACCCATCATCAGAATGGGCACGATAGCTGGAGAATGAACCACAACCAGTATCACCCCCAGGAGAACCATGCCCAGCAGTTTCCAGCACCAAAGGCCTGCCGCTACTACCAGCAAGGGTTGTGGTGCCCCTATGAGGGAAGCTGCAAATTTTCCCATGGCAGCTGAAGGGTAGCAGTACTTTGTGCAGTCACTTGAAAATTTGAAGGTGAAGACTCCCATTTTGTCAGTCAACTTGTGTTGGCAAGCAAGGCTACAAGTTTTTTGCTTCTTTCTTTTGGTTTGTCACGCCTCTTTAATCAGATGTTTTGGATTGATCGATTATAGTTTATAAAAGGATTTTCATTCATAATTATGGTTTATAAATGGATTTTGCGATGAGAACCTCCATGCAATAGTCTTGGAGATTAGAAAATATATTTCGCTGCAATATCGGCTCAATTCTTTTAAGATTTTGTAGCAACTTCTGAGTTTGTAGAATCACAAGCTGAAAGAAACTGGATTTTGACCCATAGCATCCCAACCACACCAATATAGTCTTGACCCATAGCTTGAGGTGATTAGATCGACATATAATTGAAGGGAAGCTCTAAATTGCACCAACAAATAAATAATTGTCCCAATAAGCTATTTTTAATACTCTGGACCCTTGACCTTTGCCTTGTTCGTTTAGGTTGTGCTTGCCATAGTTACATTTAGGCCAACCCTATTTGTCCGCAAAGCCTAAATTGTCAAAGAAAAAGACTAAATTTGTAGAAGACCTATTCATGCACCTCTAGGTCAATCTCGATACTTTCACCACCAATCGATCTTTCCGCATTACAAAATTTCTTTCAACTGTATCGGACTATATTTGGAACCTTTACTCGATGGTACTAGGGTGACCTATTCTACATATTTATTTTTTTCTCTCTCTTTATTTTCTTATTATTTTGTCCTTCCATTTCTCTCTATATTTTATTGTATCATTCCTTTTCTCGCTGTTAAATACATTTTTTAAAATTATTATTTATTTTCTTTTTTCTACTTTTCCCTTTTCCACTTCTTCATTTCATTTTATAGTTCATTTTTTATTTGTTATTCAATTTTCCAGTTATTCCCCCCTTTATTTTCACTTCACTTTCTTTAGAGGCTAATACACCAACATTTATTTTGAAGTTTCTGAATATGTGTTTTTAAATACATACCTATCCATTCTGAAACACATGCCTACCTCTTTTGAAAAGCATGAACATTTCCTTTGGTAAATAATGGAATTTATTTTGGTATACATGAACATTTTAGTATAGACTAGTATAAAAATATATGTACTATAGCGCAAAATAGTTTTGTGATCAAACGATGTTGGAATCAAACGATGTACACTTTATTGTAATGGGATAGAGGGAGAGCTAACATGTTGGTCTATAGGTATTTTGTGCATTACAGCATGGCAAACGAGGTTTGAGTTCACAGTAATAGTGTCCAGTGTCATTTTTGAGCATGCGTCTAATAAAGTGATGGTATTTTTTAGCAGCTAAAATTTCTAGTGAAAAAACTGAGTAGTGAGACACAACTAATGACATAACAGATAAAAACCCTTTAAATAAAGTGTCACCTCAATATTTTGCCTATGATACCATACTAATAGCCTAGCATTGGGAGTGCCCTCATTTGGCTTTTTTGTAATCTCTACTCCAAGGGACAAACTAATCTCTGCCGCCACAATGATTATTCAACGATGCACACCACTATCATTAATCATCTGATCTGGTGTGGCTTATCTTCCTATATTTCATTCATTCTCCTCGCTCCACAACTACGCCACAAGGTTGAGATGCAAGCGATATAGACCGAACCTCGTGATGAGATTCGATTTGTTGTTGTGGCCGATCTTTCACGACACTCCACCACCCACAGTAGTAACCTCTCATCCGCGCACGCGATGTACACGAGGTAGAGGGTTTGAACCTTGCGACACGAGAAAACTAATCTCAATGATGGTACTCACACGCAAAACAATTTCCATAAAGAGAAATCGCAACGCAGATGTTTTCTAAAGATTCCTCCCAAACTTGATACGGGTGTCTACCCTGAAAAAATATCGTGTCTATTATCAAAATATAACCTCCTTTTACAAACAATTTGATCGGCTTTATATACTAGCCACATGTCCTAACTAGCTTGGAAAGCAAGCACTTGTTACGTACAATAAATAAACCTAAATGATAACACCCACATGTGTGGCATGAGGCAACATGATCGAGACGGCTCCATAATCATCCATCTTGCCACATCGAACATATGACATCAGCGAAATATTTTGGTTTTTGGACTTCAAAATGTTTTATCTCTTAAATGAAAAATCCAATTAAAATCCATATTAAATCCGTCTCAACGAGATCTTCAAAACTATATTCCATATTGATATGTGTAGATGACCTTTTTTGGGCCAAAAGTTGCCATGATGTTTACAGAGAAGTTGCCATAGTGTTAAAATAAATTTGCCATGACATGTTTCATCTAGTTTTTTCTTATAGATTAAAGCTATCATTGTACTTCAACTACTTTCACTGCAATTTTTATTAATTGACCATGGTAAATTTTAGTAATTAACTATGGAAATTTAATTCATGGATCATGGAAATTTATAGTAATTCATCATGACAAATTGAGTTTATAGGTGACAACAATTTTAGTATTTTGACCATGGCAATTCTAGTGTTTTGAACATGGAAAATATTTCTTGTATGGACCATGACAAACTTTAGTGCATGTATCATGGCAAATTTAAGTAGTCCACCATGATAATTTTAGTTTATAGTACATGGTAAATTTGAGCCATTGATCATGCATTTTTAAAGTAATCAAAATCATATTTCTTTTTTACTTATGCACCATGTCAAAATTATTTCATGGATCATGAAATTTTTCAGTAATTCATCATGTCAAGTTTAGTTTCTTAATTCCTTTTTTATAACATGTGAAAATTTACTTTAAACATAAAAGTAAAAATAGTTAAAATACATCATGACAACTTCAGGGTAATCAATATGATAATTTATGTGCAATCGACATGACAACTCTTAACCAAAAAAATCGTCGAAACATATCAATATGAGATCTAGTTTGAAAGATCTCGTCGCGGCCGATTTAATGATGAAAATGGTTTTTCGATCTTTTTCTATTTATAAGATAAAACATTTAGAAACTAAAAAGATGAAATATTTCCACTGACATTATCGATTTCATCACTTGTGCATGCATGCGATAACATTGCTTAATTTGTGATCATAGGACGTGTGATTGGGTGTTGCTTCGACCACACGTGTGATGATTATCAGCGTCTAAAATAAACACCTAGTCAAAAGACTAAACCGACTTGATCTAGTATTTAGGAAAACACAAACTACTACTCCCTCCGTTCCTAAATATGAGTCTTTTAAGCGATTTCACTAGATGTCTACATACGGAGCAAAATAATTAAATGTACACTCTAAAATATATCTATATATATTCGTATGTAGTCTATTAGTGAAATCTCTACAAAGACTTATATTTAAGAATGGAGGGAGTAGTTTTGGTGCATGCATGGACAACTCACGTCCTTGTCATGGCGGACCGCACCCAACCCTTTAAACTGAATAGTTCCCTGATAAATAGAATCCTTACGTTGATCTTTTTCTTGGTGGGCAGGAAATGCAACTAATCTTCTTGATTTAGTAATCCTGACGTAACAAATAATCCCCGCAAGCAAATACTCAAAATCGGACATGTACTCCTTAAGGGCTGATTGAATTGTCGTTTCTTAGCGTTAAACCCCTGTAAAATATACACGCCTTCCTCCATCGTTTTCTTTAGCAGCAGAAAATCATGCGTGGCCGGCGGTGCGTTAAGGTCTCCTCGAGGACATACGTAGATTACTAAAACAATTAAAATCTTATTTTTCCTGCTTTCTTTCCTATGCATGTTGAAAGGGAAACGTTACCTCTCAACCGGCTGAACCTGCTCTCGCGTCCACCGCCTCCTTTGTTTGCCACGTGGCCAGGCGGACGAGCCGTGACCCGTTTTCCTAAAACAACTCCATTGTTTCAGGACGTTGTTCCTGCAGCTTGGAAGTAGTTGCAGAAGGAGGGAACCCACGCATGACGACGACGGCTTCCACCGGAAGCAAGCCAAGAGCTCGCCGGCCGCCCCGCCCGCCGCCTAGAGCTTGCCCGCCGCCCTGCCGCCAAGAGCTCGCCGGCTGCCCCGCCGCCTAGAGCTCGCCGGCCGCCCCGCCGCCAAGAGCTTCCCTGCTCGCTAGGTAGTGCTTCTGCAACTTGACCTTTGTTGCAAAAATTCCTGAAACATGACCTTTATTGTCAAAAATTCTCCCACAAAATGAAGAAAAAAAATCCTGCAACAAGCAAATTGTTTCTGAAACTCGATAGTTGTTTCAGGAATTGTTAGATCCAAAGTTATTTATTTTACAACAAAACGATTGTTTCTGCAACTTGACCGCCATTTCAGGAAAATTTTGATGCCCGACGGAGCACCCATCTGCGGATCGGACGGCTGTTCGCCTCGATCGTACGGTCGTGCGGGTGACAGATGTATATAAAACATCCGTCGGTGGATACGTAGCAGCCCCCATGTTGAAACCTGGTGCTACTAGTAGAACACCCATGTGTTACTAGAGACTACAATGCATATAAATAAATTAAATAAATAATTAAGGTTATTTTTACGCTCGAAGCGCATTTCTTCCTCGGGCATGTTTTGACATTAAACATGCGCCCCAACAGGCTCGTCAAAATTAAACCGTTTGAAGTGAAGGCTCCCTCATATCTAGAACCAGACGATGTCCCACGCGTTACGACGGGATTTTATATAAAATAAAAATTGTGATGAACTAATCATCTAGCTACTGTCTTTACAATTTCTCCTATAATAATATAGTAAGATAATTTGTTTATCAGTATTTTACAAATAAATAAATAAATAAAGACATATCTCAGTCTACATATATGTTCATTGTTAGACGAAAACAATATAAAATATGAATGCAGGACTTACTTTTCTTCCCTATAGAGCACTCACGTGTGAGGCTAAAACTGCATGCATGCGTCAATTTATTTTCTTGATTAAAAGACTCATAGGTACTTCGTGCATTTGCATGCATGCGTCAGTTACTACATACTCCATCCGTTTTAAAATATAAGACCTTTTAGAGATTTCACTAGGAGACTACATACGGAGCAAAATGAAAGAATCTATACTCTAAAATATGTCTATGTACATCCGTATGTAGTTTATAGTAAAATCTCTAAAAGGTCTTATATTTATGAACAGAGGGAGTATGATGGTATAGCAGCACTCAGTGTGTAGATTGGATGGATATTATTGATTGCTTTAGTATATCCAAGGGCTAAATTAATTTGGATGATGTGGCTCAAGGAGAAGGGAGAGAATTCCTACAAGTGGGGGTTAGCTATTTAGATAATAGTAGATATATGTGACGAAGAAATGTGGTTGTCTAGACTATCCATCATGTTATTTTCAACACGTGGTCCCAACACAAAAACCCTACTCCAAGACACACTCTTTCATTTTTTTAATAGAACCCTCTCCTTTAAAACCGAGTGACGCCCACCTCACCTTCGTCATGGCGTCCTCTCTCCTTCTCACAGTATTTCCCCACATACCAAGAAGGAGTCCCTCTGTAACCGGCCCTCTCTCCATCCTAATTCCCTCCCCATGTGTACGTGCTGATCTGCCACCAAGGCAATGCGCCCGAGTCCGTGTCAATTCCTAGTTCTTTTATGTCTATGTCTGACCAGACTTCCATATGAAGATACATCGTCAGTTGTAAGAAGGCAATTAGCAAGTTTGTAAATGGACCAAAAGTGAATTTGTTCACATAGTTGGATGCATGTGAATTGCCATATGCTAGAAAACTATATGTACAACAAGAAATGTGCTAACAGAATGTTTTTACAAAGATAAAGATCATGTGATAAGAGACTCATATACTATCTACATGTGACGATACCTCATGCTTGTGTTGTGGTAGAAAAATGCATCTCCTCGTCATCTTCATGTCGCTTCCACTGGTGGAAAAAAGGCCTTTGGTCGCGGTTCGCAACTGCCATTAGTCGCGGTTGCGCAACCGCGACCAACTAAGCGCGACTAAAGCCCCCCACCTTTAGTCGCGGTTTCTTAAGAACCGCGACTAAAGGCCCGTCCACGTGGGCGCCAGGCGGCCGTCGGGGCGGAGGACCTTTAGTCGCGGTTCTTCTGGCCAACCGCGACTAAAGGCCGCCACAGGTTTAGGGTTTTAGCGCGCCCCCCCCCCTAAACCTGTTTTCTGTTTAATTTGTATTGTTTTATTTCTTTTGTGCTTTATTTTAATTTTGAAGGAATTTCATATATTCTACGGTACTACATACATGCATATGAATGTACAATTTCAAACAAATTTGAAATTAGAACAAAAAAGAATTCAAGAGGAATATACAATATATATTCAATATCATCGGATGACCATATACAATTTTGAACAAGTTTCCATACATAATTTAATGCATATAAAGTTCTACGTCCTCGTAATGGTGTTCTCCTTTAGGATGGAGGACTTCCCTGCTGAACCATCCAGCTAGTTCCTCTTGAAGTGGTCGGAAGCGAGCTTCTGGACTAAGCATCATCCGGAGGTTATTCCTCCCCGCATTGGTATCACTCGGAACCCGCTCAGAGGTGTATCTCCGGATCATCTCACAGACATAGTATCCACATAGATTGGTCCCCGCTGGCTGAATATCCCCAGCATTCTTAGGCTTTGACCTTTTGAATTCTAGCTCTTTTTTGAATTCACCGACCTTTGTATCTACGAACCGTCTCCAAACCCTACGAGGCAAAGAAAATTAAATGAACAAGAGAGTTATTAGTTACTTGATATTAGGAAATGAACGAAATAGGCCGATCGATATAGAGCGCAAATGAATGAAAATAATTACTTCTGCAGCATTCTTCTCATGCCGCCCCAAAGCTTTGGATCCATATTCAGAGAGTCGTGGACGAGACATTCTGAGGTGTTAACTTTAATTACTAGCAGAATCCAGTGGAACCTGCGGACACGATACATGCACAGTACGTCATGCATAACTCATCGATTAGCCGGCCACATACCATGCATGGAGTAAACAAAAGAGAATGTGCTCAAGACAGAAACACTCACCCAAAATGGTAAGGAAATAGAATATCACTTTTGAGTTCCTGCTTTGTAAGAAACTGCCACAGGTCTGCCTCCATGTCGGCGGGGTGATGCTCCAACACATGTCCATTAACGATGTGTGGGTCAATGAACCCAACATCATGGATGTTCCTTACTCTGCATTCCTTAATCTTCATTCTGCATGTATAATAGCGGACACAACAATATAGTTAGGACATATATATAGTGCAGGCAATATGAACGAGATGGGGTAGAAATAAATCACTTACAGAACGTAGCAACTGATGATAGATTTGTCGAGATCGCGCAGATTGAAAAGCTGGAACAATTCACTCAGTTCAATTTGTACATAGTAATGTTTGAAGTGATGCTCATGTCTAACTTCCGCATAAATATAATCTTTGGCGTTTTTATTTTTTATGTAACCCTTGTACCATTTCAGCAGACCTTTCATTTGTGGAGGTAGATCCTTTTCCTGCGCAGGCTCGACGAGAGGCCCATTCTTGACATATGTAATTACTACCTCCTTCACTGGCGCCTCATCAAGGCCTAACAGTTCACGAAGAGTAATACCTAAGTTGGCCGCTTGTTCTCTGGCACTCGTTGCAGTCAATCCCTGTGCTGCCGCAGCTTGTATGATCTCGGGGGCATCCGGACCGGCGGCTTCCACTATAAGCGGGGCAATCGATTGTTTACTTTGTTCCCCGAGCTGGGCAACTTGTTTCCCGCTTTTTTTACTTTCGGCCTTCTCCCGCTCTTTGTTCTCCTTGAACATGAGTGCCTGCCTGCGAAGTTCACGTGCATAGTCGTCAGGCAGATTCTTCGCGGCTTGGGACGGTGTGCTCAAAAATGACTTAGCCCACTTCTTTTGCTCATCAGAAAATACTGGCTTGGGCTCGGGCTCTCTTTTCTTCTTGCAGTCCGCCTTCCATTTCTCCAAATCAGCAGCCGCGGCCGCGTCGACTTCCTCGGCACTACGTTCCCAAGGCCTTGTGGGGAGAGGCTTCAGTGATGGCTCCGGTACCTTTGTGGTCTTAGGTACATAAGGGTCCGGGTTAATAATCCAGGACTGCTTCTGCTTCTGCTTCTTTGCCGGAGGTGGATTGGGGGGCGGCGTCTGATCACCCGCCGGACGAGGACTGGGGGGCGGCGTCTGATCACCCGCCGGACGTTGTGGACTGGGGGGCGTCGGCTGACGTGACGGAGGTGTAGGTGAACCGCCACCACCACCACCACCACCGCCACCGCCACCACCACCACCGTAGGGGGGTGGACTTGTTGTCCTTGGCGCCTCGCCTGGAAACTTGATAAACTTCTTTTGCCATAGAATGAAATGGCGCTTGACATCTCCAAGTCTTTTCTCCCCTTCAGGTGTAGCAATGTCAATCTCCAGGTCCTCAAACCCTTGGACTATGTCCTCCACCGTGACACGAGCATAGCCATCTTGAATGGGGTTGTTGTGGTGGAGTGCTCCAGGTAAACATGGTAAAGCACTGCCGATGGCTACCTTCATGGACATGTTCCCGATAGGATAATACAGATGACATTCTTTCATCTCCTTTATATCGTCCACGGGGTAGCGAGGAGGCTCCGGTGCAGTAATTTCGACCACCAGAGGCTCCGGTGCAGTAATTTCGACCACCAGAGGCTCCGGTGCATTAATTTCGATCGTCGGTGCATCTGCACCAGCCGGTGGGGCCTCCGTGGAAGCCACGCTGCTTCTCCGCTGCTGGCTTCCGAGATCCGCTGGATGATCTTCATGCTGCACCCGAGCTGCATCTCTTTCGGCTACTAGTACACTCATGGTTTTCTTCATCACATCCATTTCCGATGCCAACCGCGCCACAACATCTGCTTCCCGATCCATCTTTCTCTTACGGCTTCTGTAACCGTACGGGTCATCGTTCTGGGGGAACCCTATTTTCCACGGAATGTGCCCCATGCCTCGTACACGTCCTCCGTGTTCAGGATTCCCGAGGGCTTTTGTCAGCGCGTCGTTCTCTCTGTTGAACTTGATCTTCCCCTCTTGAGCATCCCTCATTGCGTCAATAAGGGCTTGGGTGGGTTTAATTAATTTGCCCCGGTAAACACACTCCCCTGTCTCCGGGTTCAGCGTTCCCCCATGCCCGTACCACCAGCTTTTGGCCCTTGGGTCCCATCCCTCCGTACCTGGACGGATTCCTCGCGCCCTCAGCTCGTTCTCCATCTTCTCCAACCTAGGCAACAAAATGCGATACCCTCCTGGCCCCATAATATGATTGTACTCCTTCTTAGCCGCATTTTCCTTATTTTTTTTCGATGTTTGAATGAACTGCTCCGATTTCTTTTGCTTCACAAATTCTGGCCAATCATGTTTCAGTTTCTCATATTGTCCTTTGAAATCCGGAGTCTTGTTCTGCTTGACAAAGTCATGGGCTAGATTTTGCTTGAATTTCCGGAATGCGTCGGCCATCTTATGAAGAGCGAACTATTTGACTAGCCTCCTCCTCTCCTTGTTTTCCTCAATCTTGTTACCCTCCTCATCGAATTTGTTGTATTCCGGAGGTAGAACGAAATGTTCCATAAGCTTCTTGAAGCAATCTTTTTTTGTTCTCTTATCGACAAAAGTGAAACCTGCAGCAATTCGTGCCTTCTTTGGCTCATTCCACTCCTGGACGGTGATCGAGACGTTGTCTCTAACAACGGCTCCGCATTGGCTGACAAACTTGGTGGCGTTCTTGCGGGGCTCCAGCGGCCTGCCGGTTGCACTGTCGACAACCTCGATGGTGCATGTTTCTCCTTGTTTCATCGTCTTGGTTGCGCCACGCTTTGACGACGTACTCGATTGTTTCGACGATCCGGCCGAGGGCTAAAATAAGAAAGAGAGTCGCGCGCGTTAGTACACACATATTTATTCAAATCAGTTAGTTTGTATCACCAGAGGCTCAATGTATATATATACCTCGGCGCCGGAGGTGGTTGCTACTTCCATTTGAAGATCGTCGTTTATCGACGTTTGTTCGGCATCATCTTGCTGACGGCGCCCTTCATCTTCACCGTCAAGGTTCAGATAAGAAGAGATATCATCTTCTTCTTCTCCGGTCGGCACATATAGAATATCGCCGTTTATGATGCCGAACATATGTGCTTCACCGTCCGGATCATAGTTGTCCATAATCGGGTCAGCTCTATCGTCCGCCATTATGTCAGTCCTGAAAACATGTAGTAAAAACAAATTAATTAAGTGAAGAAGGGGGGCGGTGGCGGTGGCGGTGGCGAAAGGGCGGTGGCAAAAGGAGGGGGCGAGGAAGGGGTGGGAGAGGGTGTCGCGGTAGAGCGCGAGACGGGGCGGCAGACGACGGCGTCACGGAGAGGGAGACCCGGGACCATACTTTTTTTCTCATCACTGCCGTGTGTACTAACCACACGAGTATGAGACCCGGGACTGTGCAGGTGCATCGAGAAATCATAGGGCTCGACAATATGTTTTCTCTTCGTGGGATGCTAGCGGTCGCATCAACTGAGCGTTTTCTTCCCGACGTCTTCTATTCTCAAGATGAAGTGATGACCTCCCTTTCTTTATTTCTTTTTCTTTGTTCTTGCATAGTCTTCCCGACGGCTGTGGCTGAATATCCGACACATGAAAAAGTTTTAACTAGAGTTTTTGACCGTGAACCTGCTGCTTCAGCTTTGCACTGGCCGACCGCCGATTCGCTGGTTCATTTGCTAGTTTTTAATCATAAAAGAAAATACTTTCTTTGTTCCTAAATAATTGTAGTTAAAAAAACTAGACTATCTTTTTCGTAAGTATCTCATTATTAAAAGAGGAGTTGGTTCCGTTGCCTCTCCTACTCCCTTTGTTTTTTCGTCCCATGACTCCCTCTCTTCTTGGTTTTCTGTTGATTTTTTGATACTCACAATTGATCCCACACATAATTTAAACTACACAAATAAAGTAACTTGAAATAATCTAAAAGATAATTGATACATTCCCAAAATCATGTCCTGCAATAACTCAACCAAAATAGATAGTCTTAAACTCAACCAAAAATGGTGAACTTTTCCAAATTCGCTAATTTTTTTCAATTTAGATTGATTAATTATTTAAATTGATGATTTTTTAACTCGATGATCTTTTTTATATTCGATGAAACTTTTTCATATTTGATAGTCTCTGTTCTTTTTCATATTCGATGAAACTTTTTATATTCGATGAAACTTTTAAATAGATAGTCTCTGTTCTTTTTCTTCCAAGACGTTCTTCCAAGACGTTCTTTTTCTTCCAAGACGTTCTTCCAAGACGTTCTTTTTCTTCCAAGACGTTCTTCCAAGACGTTCTTCCAAGACGTTCTTTTTCTTCCAAGACGTTCTTCCAAGACGTTCTTCCAAGACGTTCTTTTTCTTCCAAGACGTTCTTCCAAGACGTTCTTCCAAGACGTTCTTCCAAGACGTTCTTTTTCTGCGAGCCCTGTCGGCATCGATGGGCGCGGGGACGAGGGCGGCTATGAGCGCAGCGACGAGCGCAATGCTTCGAGCGGAGGAAGCGAGGAAGGCGGCGACAGGAAGCGAGGAAGGCGGGCGCGGCGCGGGAAAGATGAAAGGATAGGGGTGAACCCTTTAGTCGCGGGCGAGGGCGACGGCGGGCGGCGACGACGGCGAGGGCGACGGCGGGCGGCGTCGACGAGGGCGAGGGCGACGGCGGCGGCAGACCTTCGGCGCGCGCGCGACGGTTGGAATCGGAGAAGACGAGAGAGATGGAGAAGACGGCGGCAGGGGAGGCGACCCGCACTTGTATTTATAGCCCCCCCCTTTAGTCGCGGTTGGGGACGAGACCCGCGACTAAAGGTACCCTTTAGTCGCGGGTCGCCTCCCCAACCGCGACTAAAGGGTTTTTGGCGGGTTTTTTGCATTCCCGCGCCCCCCCCCCTTTAGTCGCGGTTGGGGAGGCGACCCGCGACTAAAGGGTAACCTTTAGTCGCGGTTTGCCAGACCAACCGCGACTAAAGGCCCCCCCCAAATCTTCTTTTATTTTCAGAACCTTTTATCTTTTTCTTTTCAGAAAAATCATCATTGCTTTTATAGAAACTTCAAACATTTTATTTTCTGTTTTCTAAGCATAATTTCGTAGGAAAAATATGCATAGAGACAATACATTGAATCTGCCTAAAACGGGACAGAAAAAAGAGAATCCATTTAAAGGGAACATTGGCCACAGCCTCTCTCCCCCCCGGCCTGGGCCGGCCTTCGGCCTCGACCCATCTTGCTCACGCCTGCCTGGTGCGGTGGCTGTGATGCCCCGCTGAGAGGCCTCTCGCCCGAGCCGTGAGCGCGCCGCCCCTTTCTTCTCCTATCCGCCCGCTGAGAGGTCGTTTTTGCGTTCCCCGCGCGCAACGACCTTTAGTCGCGGTTGGTCTGGCCTTTAGTCCCGGTTGCACCAACCAGCCGGGACTAAAGGTTAGATGACCAGCTCTGGATTCCTCTTCTTCCCGCCATTTCTTCCGTGTCTTCCCGCCTCTTTCTTCCCGCCACTTTCTTCCCGCCTCCTGTCTTCCCGCCTCCTGTCTTCCCGCTCCCATTTTTCCCGCCATTTCTCACTACATATATGTAGCCCGGCTTGGCCAGCATTATCACATCTCTACAATCTCTCATCACTCTCTCATGGCTTCCACCGCACCCACTCTAACCTACCAGCAGGTGGAGGAGCTTTGCGCCTCGAACTACCCTTGTCCACCGGGCTACCGCGTCCCCACCGGCTGGAGCCTAAGCGCCGGCGGCGTGCCGGTCCCTCCCGTCCCTCAGGGTACTGCGTGCCGGGCGGCCATCACGAACCACTACTACCTCGACCTCACGCCGGAGCAGCGGATGAATCCCCGCTGGCATCCCGATAACTAGCATACTTGGGACGTCTTCTTCATCAATCGGCGTGAGAGGGCGCTCGCCAGGTATGAGGAGGACGGTCTGCCTCCTGGGAACTTCCACGAGGCCGGCCGTCGGCTATGGTGGTACGGCCGGACTCTGCAGAGCGTCATGGACTACATCACGGCCGGCGATATCCCCCGCCTGCGCTACCCTCAGTTCGAGCCACGAGCGTCGCCCGACGACAGCGACGACAGCAGCGACGACGACGGCGGCAACTTAGAAGGCGACGACTACCAGTACAACGACGACGGCGGCTATGAAGACTACGAGTATGCATATTATACGCCTAGGCAGGAGTATGACTAAATCACTCCAAATTTCATGTATCATCAGTGGTATCTCGAATCATTCGAAAATGGACACCAAACACATCACGGGTAATATAATTCACATGATCCATTCAACAAAGTTTGGTACAATAAATTATTACACATCATTTCTTCCCTTGTGTCCCTGCTTGCTTACGATTGTGCCGTATCCATGGAGCATCCTCATCATTTAACTTAATGCTTGGGTCGGTGTTCACTTTGAAGGGCGGAATTTCAGCAAACATATTATAATCTTCTGACATGTCTGTCTTGTCCTCCACTCCCACGATGTTTCTTTTCCCTGAAAGAACAATGTGGCGCTTTGGATCATCGCATGATGTACTGATCGTTTTCTTATCTTTCCGTTTCCTCGGTTTGCTACTCATGTCCTTCACATAGAAAACCTGAGCGACATCTTTCGCTAGGACGAATGGTTCGTCAAGGTAACCAAGATTGTTGAAATCCACCATTGTCATTCCGTATTGCTGGTCCACCTTTACCCCACCTCCTGTTAGCTTGAACCATTTGCACCGGAACAAAGGGACCTTAAAGGAGGGTCCATAGTCAAGTTCCCATATCTCCTCTATGTAACCATAATATGTGACCTCTTGCCCATTCTCGGTTGCTGCATCAAAGCGGACACCACTGTTTTGGTTGGTGCTCTTTTTATCTTGGGCGATCGTGTAAAATGTATTCCCATTTATCTCGTACCCTTGGAAAGTCGTTATAGTCGAAGATGGTGTCTTGGCCAACATGTACAGCTGATCTACAACATCATTGTCATTCATTAAATGTTTTCTCAACCAACTGCCGAAAGTCTCCATGTGGGCCTTCCTAATCCAGGATTCAGGCTTCCCCGGGTTGTCAGAGCGTAAAATATTCTTGTGTTTCTCAAAGTACGGAGCCACCAAGCTGGAATTGGTCAGTACAGTGTGGTGTGCTTCAGTCAGAGAATGGCCGTCCATACATATCGTTGATTTCCTTCCGATCGTGCCTTTTCCACTTAGTCTCCCCTCGTGCCGCGATCGAGGAAGACCAATCGGCTTAAGGTCAGGAACAAAGTCAACACAAAACTCAATTACCTCCTCATTTCCATAGCCCTTGGCGATGCTTCCTTCTGGCCTAGCACGGTTACGAACATATTTCTTTAATAATCCCATGAACCTCTCGAAGGGGAACATATTGTGTAGAAATACAGGACCGAGAACGAAAATCTCTTCGACTAGGTGAACCAGGAGGTGCGTCATAATATTGAAGAAGGATGGCGGGAACACCAACTCGAAACTGACAAGACATTGGATCACATCGTTCTGTAACCGTGGTAGAACTTCTGGATTGATTACCTTCTGAGAGATTGCATTGAGGAATGCACATAGCTTCACAATGGCTACTCGAACATTTTCCGGCAGGAGCCCCCTCAAAGCAATCGGAAGCAATTGCGTCATAATCACGTGGCAGTCGTGAGACTTCAGGTTTTGGAACTTTTTCTCCGCCATGTTTATTATTCCCTTTATATTGGACGAGAATCCAGACGGGACCTTCATACTGCTCAGGCATTCAAAAAAGATGACCTTCTCTTCTTTGGTCAGAGCGTAGCTGGCACGACCTTGAAACCATTCCGGATGCCGGTCATCAGGGTCTTTCAAACGTTGCTGGTCCTGCCGTGCTTCCTTTGTATCATTTGTCTTCCCATACACGCCCAAGAAGCTTAGGAGGTTCACGCAAATATTCTTCGTAACGTGCATCACGTCGATTGCAGAGCGGACATCTAGGACTTTCCAATATTCTAGCTTCCAGAATATAGATTTCTTCTTCCACATGGCTGCGTGCCCGTCAGCTCCCTTCGGAACTGATTGTCCGCCAGGACCCTTTCCAAAGATGACTTTCAAATCCTTGACCATATCAAATACCTCAGCACCAGTGCGTTCCGCAGGCTTCGGCCGGTGATCTGCCTTGCCGTTGTAATGCTTGCCTTTCTTTCTTACTGGATGAATTTTCGAAAGAAATCGACGATGCCCAAGGTACACGTTCTTCTTACAATTTGGCAAATGTACACTTTCAGTCTCATGTAAGCAGTGCGTGCATGCATTGTATCCCTTATTTGACAGTCCCGAAAGGTTACTAAGAGCAGGCCAATCGTTGATGGTTACGAAAAGCAACGCTCGTAGGTCAAATTCCTCTTGTTTGTGCTCATCCCACACACGGACACCACCCCACAGCTGTAAAAGTTCATCAACTAATGGCCTTAGGTACACATCGATGTCGTTGCCGGGTTGCTTCGGACCTTGGATGAGCACTGGCATCATAATGAACTTCCGCTTCATGCACAACCAAGGAGGAAGGTTGTAGATGCATAGAGTCACGGGCCAGGTGCTATGGCTGGAGCTCTGCTCGCCAAAAGGATTCATGCCATCCGTACTTAGAGCAAATCTTATGTTCCTTGCGTCAGCTGCAAAATCTTTGAACCATCTGTCGATCTTTCTCCATTGCGTTCCATCTGCGGTGTGTCTCAACTCCCCGTCCGACTTACGGTCCTCTTTGTGCCATCGCAACAACTTGGCATGCTCTTTGTTCCTGAACAGACGTTTCAACCGTGGTATTATAGGAGCATACCACATCACCTTGGCGGGAACCCTCTTCCTGGGTTTCTGGCCCTCAACATCGTCACCAGGGTCATCGCCTCTGATCTTATAACGCAATGCAGTGCATACCGGGCATTCATTCAAATTCTCGTATTCACCGCGGTAGAGGATGCAGTCGTTGATGCATGCATGTATCTTCAGAACCTCTAAACCTAGAGGGCAGACAACCTTCTTTGCTTCGTACGTACTGGTGGGCAACTCGTTATCCTTTGGAAACATATTCTTCAACATTTTCAGCAAGTTTTCAAATGCCGAGTCAGCTACACCTGCCTCTGCCTTCCATTTCAGCAAATCCAGTGTGCAGCCCAGCTTTTTCAGACCATCATCGCATCCGGGGTACAGCGCCTTTCTGTGATCCTCTAACATGCGATCCAAATTCTCCCTCTCCTTTTCAGTTTCGCAGCGTCTCCGTGCATCAGCAATGGTCCGACCAAGATCATCAACGGGATCATCACGTGCCTCTTCTTCACCTTCCCCTTCACCTTCAGCATCCTCCATGAAAGTATCACCGAAATGAGCAAGATAGCTTTCATCGATGAAATCATCCCCTTCTTCATCTTCTTCCATTATAACCCCTCTTTCTCCATGCTTGGTCCAACAATTATAGCTTGGCATGAAACCGTGCCGAAGCAGATGCATGTGAACATCTCTTGAGGAAGATTAACCCTTCTGATTCTTACAGTTAACACATGGACAGATAACAACCCCCCCCCCCCCCCCGCTTGTTCGCATTAGCCACTACGAGGAAATCTTTCAAACCCGTAGTGAACTCGCCGGAGAGTCGGTTAACGTACATCCATTGCCGATTCATCTGCATTATTATAATATAAAATATATAATTAACCATCATGCATTTGTTAAACTAACTAGCTACAAACAATATAAATTAAACAATGAACTACACACATGCATATTTTATCAATGACACATCAAAGGTTCATCAAGTTGCTAACCGCGATCGAGGAGTGTGGCTCCAACACTTCATGTCATGTTTGTTTCATGCTCTTGGGGCATTTCATCAAACACCTTATGTGCATAAGAGGAACCAAAAGCAAACCTAAACCCTAAGTGTGAAGAGAATGGCTCTAAATGGCTAAGTGTTGGCTGCTGGATGGGTATATATAGGGGAGGGGCTTTAGTTGCGGTTGGCCTGGCAAACCGTGACTAAAGGTGCCCGAAGGCCTTTAGTCGCGGTTGTCCTAGCCAACCGCGACTAAAGCCCCTCACGTGCACCAGCTGGCCACCGAGCGCCCTGGGCCCAGGCCTTTGGTCGCGGTTCACCTCCAGAACCGCGACTAAAGGTCCCATTAGTCGCGGTTCCTACAGCTTCGCGACTTATGGGGCTGGACGGAAGCCTGTTTTTCCACCAGTGTTCCCTCTTCTCAGCCACCACATGACACTCCACTTCATTCATCCCACGATCCTTCTTTTCCTTGTTCTCTTTCTGCACCTCCACCCTACATCAAAATATTAAGTGGTTTGTCAAACTTTGACAATTTTCAAAGGTTGGTCATCCCCTTAGATTTTAGATAACTTATATGTGCCCAAAATAAGGATAATGAAAAGGGATACCAAATATTCATGGACATATAAAATTCAGCCTGATATCTCATACTCTATGCAATCAATTTTCAAGATAATATCTGATGGGGTTATAGTCCTAGGGTAGGGTCATAGGCCTTCCCTGTGGGGCCTATCCAAGGACTACCCTTCATAAAGGACAAGGCCCTTAGTCAGTTCCGACTGAATTAAGGACTTTCCATCATCCAGTCGGTGACAATTCCTCCATTATCCAGTCGGAGATGAGCATTTGGAGCGTATCAAGCTTACCGACTGGATTCCACTCTGTACATCGTAACCCCCCTAGAGGGCAACGGTCATACGTTTCCATATACCTTTATTAGCATTTAAGACATACGTTACCTGTAACGTATGCAGTTATTCAACACTACTCCACCCCTGTGCACCGAACCGTTGTGAAGGGTAGCGCACTCTATATAAGCCGCCCTTCCCCACTGGTGCAGGGGTTAGCAATTCACTGTAATCCATATTCCACTCGACAACAAGCTCCCAAGAGCACTGAGACGTAGGGCTTTTACCTCCACCATAGAGGGGCCTGAACTCATACAACCTCGCCGTAGCTAAGGCTCTGCCCATCCTTTCGTACCCTACACATCTACTATCAGACTTATACCCACGACAGTTGGTGCCCACCGTGGGGCGGGCGTCTAAGCGACTTCCGGCGAGTTTGCGACTACATCTTTTCATCATGTCATCCGGTGGAGATTTGAGCATGGGTCACGAGATCCTCTTCGGCGCTCTCTCCTTCATCGTCGACGATTCGGCATGGCTCCAGGATGCCCCACTTGATGTCGAGGCGCTCCCCAGTCGCGGGGCTACGCACTTCCGTGCCGGCGCCCGCGGTATTCTTCTTCTCCAGCAGTCAGCTCCGGTGTCGACCTACGCCGCCATCACGCGCCGCAACAAGCGGTCCCGCCGTCCGCGGCTCCAGCGTTGGGTGCAACACGCCCAGGCGCGCCAGAACGCGTCCTCACAAGTGGCGGTCCTAGAGTCAGTTGTGGTTGCACCGCCGTCCCAGCGCTCGGACTCAGTTCCGACTGAGTTTCCTTCCGAGTACTTGGGTCGCGGGCCTGCAGCTGAAGTGCACATGGCCAACTCCCATGAAAGTCCCCGCCAAACTGGCCAAAACGAGCACGAGGTCGGTGAAACATCCGACGCTCGCTGTCAGCCCCGCCGTTCTTTCAGTCGGCACACTCGGCGGAGCAACGTGGAGGTGTTCCGCACACCCGTCCTCAATCTGGCCGCCGCCGCCAGGATAGCTGATTCTCTCCAGCCGACTGATTCAGAGGCTGGCAGAGGGATCGAGCAAATCCGTGCCCTGCTGCACAAGGCGCAGCAGCAAAATTCAGCGGTCTCCCGGTCGCACAACAGGATTCACAATAGTTCTGTTCACGCGAACACGCATCGGTCCGTTCACAGCCCCGGTTCTCATCAGCGACACAGGGGAGGCAGCCGTTCCATGAATCCCGAAGATCGTCGCCACTCACGCACCCCTCCGCGGGATGGGCCCTACGGGCCCCGACATCATGATGATCGGCATTCAGTCGGTGACACTTATGATCCAAGGCCCGACGCGAGAGTGCATATCGCCCAGAGGAGGGTCGACAGGGGCCGAGCCCACCGCGATGGTCACGATATGGACCGTCCGAGTGGAAGCAGGACCATCGTCTCCGGTCCCGAGTGTTTCAGTCGAGCCATTCGTTCGGCTCACATCCCTCCCAACTTCCGATTGGCGACGGGGATCAGCAAGTTTACAGGAGAATCCAAACCAGAAACGTGGTTGGATGACTACCGAGTGGCAGTCCAGATCGGAGGAGGGGACGACCACGTCGCCATGAAACACCTCCCTCTGATGCTCGACGGCTCGGCACGAGCATGGCTGAACCAGTTGGCTCCTTCAAGCATCTACAATTGGGCAGATCTGGCCCGAGTCTTCATCAGGACCTTTGAAGGGACGTGCAAACGCCCTGCTGGCCTCGTGGAGCTCCAGCACTGTGTCCAGAAGCAAAATGAGCCCCTGCGCGATTTCATTCAGCGTTGGACGACCCTCTACCACACGGTGGAGAACGTCACAGAGCACCAAGCAGTATGCGCCTTCAAGGCAGGCGTGCGGTACAGAGATTTGTACCTGAAGTTCGGTCGAACAGGCGACATCTCCATGAGTAAGATGGTGGAGATAGCGGCACGCTATGCAAATGGCGAAGAAGAGGACCGCATTCGTAGCGGAAAGCACAAAGCAGTCGCCGATGGAGATGGGAACGGCACTCGGAAGCAAAAGCAGAAAGCTCCGTCCACTCCGCAGGCAGAGGCTGCAGCCGTTACCAATGCCAAGTTCAAGGGCAAAGGGAAGGCTCAGTTCACCCCCAAGAAGAAGCAGTTCGGAAACCCCATCCTGGACCAGCCATGTCCAATTCACACGAAGATGGATGAAGAGGGCAACGCCATATATCCGAAGCATACCACTCAGCAATGTCGCCTCCTGATCCAGGGGTTCGGCGAAGGGCAGTCGAGTGAAAAGGACAATGAACAGGATGAGGAGGACAAGGAGGATCCGTTCCCCCAAGTCCATGCAACACTGATGATTTTTGCTGACGTTGAGAGCAAGAGTCGACTGAAGCTGGTGAACAGGGAGGTGAACATGGCCACGCCGACCAACCCCATGTTCCTCAAATGGTCTCAGACTGCGATCATCTTTGACCAGTCGGATCATCCAGCACACGTACCCACCCCAGGGAGGCAGGCTCTGGTCGTCGACCCGGTGGTGGAAGGAGTCCGACTGTGCAAAGTCCTCATGGACGGCGGCAGTGGCTTGAACATCATGTACGCTCACACTCTCAAGGGGATGGGCATTCTGATGTCCAAACTTAGTGAGAACAGCATGCAATTCCATGGAGTCGTCCCTGGATGAAAGGCCAAGTCACTCGGCCAGATCGCGTTGGACGTCGTCTTCGGCTCCGACAAGAACTTCCGCAAGGAAAAGCTGACGTTCGAGGTGGTGGACTTCCAGAGTGCGTACCATGCAATTCTGGGCCGCCCGGCGTATGCGCGTTTCATGGCCCGTCCATGTTACGTGTACCTAAAGCTGAAGATGCCAGGCCCAAAAGGTGTGATCACCATCACAGGCAATCGGCAGCGGGCCGAGGAGTGTCTGCAGCAGGGATCGAGGATCGCCGATCAGCAGATGGCTGTCCTCGAGCTTGACGAGTACAAGAAAACAGTCGACCCCGCTGACTTGATGCGTTCGAAGAAGCCAGCTTCGGAGTCCGCATTCCAGTCGGCGGGAGAGACGAAGAAGGTCAGCATCCACCCGACGGACGACACCGCTGCCCCGACGAACATCTTCACCACCCTCGATCCTAAATAGGAAGCCGAGCTCACCCAATTCCTCCGTGAGAACTGGGACATCTTCGCATGGAAGCCCGCTGACATGCCAGGTGTACCCAGGGAGTTGGCTGAGCACCGACTGCATGTGGATCCCGCCGCTCGGCCTGTCCGAGAACGCCTGCGTCGGTCCGCCGCGCACAAGAGGAAGGCAATCGGAGAAGAGGTGGCTAAACTTTTGGCAGCCAACTTCATTCGCGAGGTACACCACTCCGAGTGGCTCGCCAATGTTGTCATGGTGCCCAAGAAAGACAAGTCGCTCCGAATGTGCATCGACTTCAAGCATCTCAATAAGGTCTGCCCGAAAGACCATTTTCCACTCCCCCGCATCGATCAAATTGTCGATTCGACTGCGGGTTGCGAGCGGTTGTCATTCCTTGATGCCTACTCGGGCTATCATCAGATCCGTCTGTATGGCTCCGATGAATTAAAAACAGCCTTCATCACCCCATTCGGGTGCTTCTACTACATCACTATGCCATTTGGTTTGAAGAATGCAGGAGCAACCTTTATGCGCATGATCGAAAAATGCCTCCTCGACCAGATCGGTCGGAATGTGGAGGCGTATATGGATGATATCGTAGTCAAGTCACACAAAGGTTCCGACCTGCTGACTGACTTGGCAGAAACATTCGCCAACCTTCGTAGGTATGATATCAAGCTCAATCCAGCCAAGTGTTCATTCGGCGTTCCCAGCGGAAAGTTACTCGGTTTCTTCGTTTCCGAACGAGGGATCGATGTCAACCCCGAAAAGATCGGGACCATCGTCCGAATGGAGCGGCCGGTCAGAATACACGATGTTCAAAGACTCACAGGTTGCCTAGCGGCTTTGAGCAGGTTTATCAGTCGACTCGACGAGAAGGCACTTCCTCTGTACCGACTCATGAAGAAATCAGATACTTTCGAGTGGACAGACGAAGCCCAAATTGCATTCGACGACCTCAAAGTCCTACTTTCCACCCAGCCGGTTCTTACTGCTCCGCTCAGTAAAGAACCCCTTCTTCTGTACATCGCGGCTACAAATCAAGTCGTCAGCACTGTTCTCACAGTCGAACGGGAAAAAGAAGGCAAAGCATACAAGGCTCAGCGGCCAGTGTATTATGTCTCCGAAGTCCTGACTCCTTCCAAGCAGAGGTATCCCCATTATCAAAAACTTATCTACGGGATTTATATGACTACGAAGAAGGTGGCTCATTATTTTCAAGACCACTCGGTGTCCGTCGTTTCCGATGCTCTGTTGTCGGAAATCCTACACAATCGGGACGCATCGGGCCGAGTGGCGAAGTGGGCAATGGAGATGTTATACTGCGACATCAGGTTCGAGGCCAAGAAAGCTATAAAGTCTCAAGCTCTGGCTGACTTCATAGCAGAATGGGTAGAACAACAGCAACCGACCCACATCTACTCAGCTCATTGGACAATGTTCTTCGATGGGTCCAAGATGTTGAATGGCTCCGGCGCTGGCGTTGTGATCATATCGCCAAAGGGTGAGAAACTCAAGTACGTGTTGCAGATATAGTTTGATTCCTCCAACAACGAGGCAGAGTATGAAGCTCTCCTTTATGGACTGCGCATGGCCATCGCACTCGGCGTCCGTCGCCTGATGGTCTATGGCGATTCAGATTTGGTGGTTAATCAAGTGATGAAGGAGTGGGACGTCAGGAACCCCACCATGACCACATACTGCAATGCAGTGAGGAAGCCCGAGAAAAAGTTTGAAGGTCTGGAACTCCACCATGTTCCGCGACTGAAAAACCAAGCAGCTGATGAGTTGTCAAAACTCGGATCCACTCGGAGACCAGTCCCGAGTGATGTCTGCCTCGAGCACCTCCACCTTCCCTCAGTTAAAGAAAATCCTTTCACACAGGAACCAGTACAACCAAAGAGCTCGACAGATCCGACTGAAGTCGAAGTCCCTGTTGTGGTTGATTTGATCATGGAGATTCTTGCTATCATCCCCGATTGGACTGTGCCGTTTATTGCATACATCCCGAGGCAAGAATTACCAGAAGACGAAGTCCAAGCAAGACAGATCGTCCGCAGGTCAAAGTCATTCACTATCATTGATGGCCAGTTGTACAAAGAAAGCATTTCAGGCGTCCTTCAACGATGCATCTCCCCTGAGGAGGGACAGTTAAACCTGGAAGAAATTCACTCGGGAACCTGCGGTCATCACGCCTCCTCAAGAGCAATCGTCGCCAAAGCATTCAGAGCTGGTTTTTTCTGGCTGCAGGCGAATGAAATGGCGAAGGATATGGTCGACCGATGCGAAGGCTGTCAGTTCTACTGTAACACGTCCGACAAACCAACATCTGCGTTGAAGACAATCCCTCTTGTGTGGCCGTTTGCAGTATGGGGATTAGATACAGTCGGTCCATTCAGGACAGGCCAAGGGGGATTCACACATCTGTTGGTGGCAGTCGACAAGTTCACAAAGTGGATTGAAGCCAAGCCCATCAAAAAGCTCGACGCCCTTACGGCCATCAAGTTTGTCAGGGACATCATCTCCAGATTCGGGGTACCTCACAGCATAATCAATGACAATGGAACAAACTTTGACTCGGACAGATTCAAAAGTTTCTGTACAGGCCAAGGTATCCGAGTGGATTTTGCATCTGTGGCGCATCCCCAAACAAACGGGCAAGCAGAGCGGGCGAATGGAGTTATTCTGCAAGGTTTGAAGCCTCGACTCCTGCGAGAAGTGGGGCATGCCATCAGCGCATGGGTCACCGAGCTGCCTTCGGTGCTTTTGGGTCTCCGCACAACCCCAAACAGATCTACAGGGCGATCCCCGTTCTTCCTTGTTTACGGAGCAGAGGCAGTCCTTCCGAGTGACTTGCTTCACAACGCTCCACGAGTTGAACTCTTTTCCAAAGCTGAAGCAGAGCAAGCAAGGCAAGACGGAGTGAATCTTCTAGAGGAGGAGCGCGAGATGGCACTGACTCGCTCAACCATTTATCAACAAGATCTCCGGCGTTTTCACGCGCGACACGTCAGGAGTCGTACATTCCAAGCAGGCGACCTGGTGCTCCGAGTGGATCAGCAGAGACCTCACAAGTTGGCTCCCGCCTGGGAAGGACCCTTCATTATCTCCAAGGTGCTGAACAATGGAGCATATCGACTCTACAACCTCGACAGGGAAACGGACGAGCCGCGAGCATGGAACGGAGATCTCCTGAAGCGCTTCTACACGTGACCGTCGACTGAAGCAATGTAAAGAACAAGTATCGTTGAAGTAATACAAAGCAGATTGAGTTTTTGCAGACTCAAAATTCTTCCGCGGTCGCAAACTCCGGTCTCAAAAAAAAACTTAGCTGCGATCCAGAATCGCCTAAGTACAAACTTTCTCTGAGTGTGCACTAAACGTCGCACTCGGGGACTTAGCTGCGATCAAGAATCACCTAAGTACAAACTTTCTCCGAGTATGCACTAAACGTCGCACTCGGGGACTTAGCTGCGATCAAGAATCGCCTGAGTACAAACTTTCTCCGAGTGTGCACTAAACGTCGCACTCGGGGACTTAGCTGCGATCAAGAATCGCCTAAGTACAAAATTTCTCCGAGTGTGCACTAAAACGTCGCACTCGGGGACTTAGCTGCGATCAAGAATCGCCTAAGTACAAACTTTCTCCGAGTGTGCACTAAACGTCGCACTCGGGGACTTAGCTGCGATCAAGAATCGCCTAAGTACAAACTTTCTCCGAGTATGCAATAAACGTCGCACTCGGGGACTTAGCTGCAATCACAAATCGCCTAAGTACAAACTTTCTCTCAGTGTGCACTAAACGTCGCACTCGGGGACTTAGCTGCGATCACGAATCGCCTAAGTACAAACTTTCTCCGAGTGTGCACTAAAACGTCGCACTCGGGGACTTAGCTGCGATCAAGAATCGCCTAAGTACAAACTTTCTCCGAGTGTGCACTAAACGTCGCACTCGGGGACTTAGTTGCGATCAAGAATCGCCTAAGTACAAACTTTCTTCGAGTGTGCACTAAACGTCGCACTCGGGGACTTAGACGCGATCCAGAATCGCCTAAGTACTAACTTTCTCCGAATGTACACTAAACGTCTCACTCGGGGACTTGTCTGCGATCAAGAATCGCCTAAATAGAAAGCTTCCTTCGAATGTATCTTACAGATCCACTCGGAGGCTTAGCAGACCCTCATTGAAGCTCATGTAGATGTCAAGACAACTGACAATTACATGAGTAGCAGAACCTCATTGAGGCTCATGTAGATGTCAAGACAACTGACAATTACATGAGTAACAACTCTCTCCGAGTACGACCTTACAGTCACACTCGAAGACTTACCCGCGATCACGAATCGCCTAAGTACACAATTGCCTTCGAGTGTATCCTACAGATCCACTCGGAGACCCAGCAGACCCTCAGCAAGGCTCATGCAAATGTCAAGACAACTGACAATTACATGCTCCGCATGTTTGCCATTGGCTTCACCAAGAAACGCCAAGAAAAAACCACGAGCCAAAATCGTGTCAACAATTCTTTGGCAAAGGAAGAGCAAAAGATTCGATTAAAATTCAATGTTCGTCTAAAGATAGTTGGTTCGGTGTAGATCAAGCTTATCCACACCGAACCACAAATGTGACGGCCAACAGCAGTGGCCAAAGTTTCATACAGCTAACACTCGGCATACCGAGGTAAAAGTTTTCTCAAGAGTCATCAGGACTGGCACTCGGACTGGCAGGCTCCACGAAAGTGTCGAGGTCGATCCCGTCTGTGATGCGAGTGGCACTCTCAAGGAAGGTCTCCATGAAATGTTTGAATCGAAGCTTCTTGGTGTTTTCGACCTACAACGCCTTCATCTTTTCTTCGCGAGCCTCCTTGCAGTGCATTCGAACCAGCGACAGCGCCACGTCCGCACCATAGCGAGCCGCAGACTTCTTCCACGCCTGCACTCGGTTCGGGACCTCCTCCAGCCGAGTCATCAAACCTTCCATCTCTTGCCGAGACTCGTCTTCGGGCCATAGCTCCTTGTCGATTCGGCCGACGACCTCTCTCAGTCGACCGATGAAAGGTCCCACTGTACCCAGGCGAATGTGCGCTCGGAGCATGTCTCGATTGGCGTCGTCGCCGAGTGGAACGTTCGGAATAACCGACCGCTCCACGTCAGCTGCTTCAGCCTCAGCGTCCATACAAAAATCTGCAAAGACAAGACAAGCAGCAAGTAAGCGCAGAATGAACTACACAGTCAACAAACACTCGGAAAAACAGACTTCCACCGAGAAGCGCAAGCCTTGCCCAGTCACTTCAGCCTCAGCGTCCATACAAAAATCTGCAAAGACAAGACAAGCAGCAAGTAAGCGCAGAATGAACTACACAGTCAACAAACACTCGGAAAAACAGACTTCCACCGAGAAGCGCAAGCCTTGCCCAGTCACTGACGTACTTCTCCTGTGCTATGCACTGCCTGTTCAGCACCTGCATCTGTCCCATCAGTTCAGTTCTTTGTTTCTCCATTTTCTCCACTTCAGACACCAATGCCTTGTTTGCCTCACGGGACTCCTCCAAGGACTTCTCTCGGTCAGCCAGAACACCCTTCATACCAGCCAAGGCAAGCATTGCTGCATCCAGTTCCGCAGCAAACTGAATCTTTTCAGCTCTCAGAGTTTCGTACGCTGATCCCATCTCGCAAGTCTTCTGCAAGTCAGCGCGAGGAGACGATCAGACAAATTCAACAAGGACAACAATATAAACTCAAAGTTCTTCAGACCCCTGCCGACGCAAGCAGTCGACAGCAGTCTCGGGGACTACACCCAGTGGGTTCACTAAGAGTGACCCCACTGGCATGACGCTCAAACAGGTCCGCCCTATTGAGATACATAACAAAAAACAAGCATATGAGGCTACTACTACCCGACCTGAGTAAAATTACTCTCGGGGACTAATCCAGTAGGTGCACTCGGAATGCCCCCACCGGTAACATTCGAACAGATTAGTTTTGATCTGATCAAGTTAAAAGAAAATTTATATAAAGACAACTGCCGGTGCAAGCACTCGACAGAAGTCTCGGGGACTACACCCACTAGGTTCACTAAGAGTGAACCCACCGCAAACTAATCATTCTGTATCCGAGTATCTGGCTAAAACACCCAGTGGGTTACAAGGGGAAAGCAAATACTTACTAGCCCACTTACTCGGATATCGTCCCGGAGTTCCAAGCTTCGCTTGTACGCAGACGCGATGGAGTCATACGCTCTCTTGGCGTCACCCGCCATCAACTCCGCCTGCACCATGGCCTCCTTAGCAGCTCCCACCTGATCTTCCGGGAGGCGCTAGGCGTCGTACTGGACAGTCGACAGACCTGGCAGCATAAGAGATTCCTTGGGCATCCCAAGTCCTGCTCCAGTCAGTTCAGCAGTGATAAGCGTCGTTTCAGTCGTCGGCATCGTCTCGGTTCGCGGCGCGTCCATGGCGGGAGTAGTAACAGACAGAACAGACTCAAGGACAGGCGCCGCAGCTTGTTCGGACCTCTTCTGGTCGTCATCCTCCACATGGATCACCTTTGAAGGAAACCCGACCAAACGACGTGAGACCACAGAAAAAAGGGCAAGACTAAAGACGGAATTCGCGAAACAATAATGTAAGCTCTCGGAGTCGCCACGACGTACCTTGCTGGGACGTGACGACATTGTCCGTATCCATGGGATCGTCTTCCTGGCGCAGCACAGAAGTGGCGGTGGTGGCAGCTCTGTCAAGTTAAATTCATTCGACCGATAAGCATGAGTTCAGTCAAATACTGGAAGAAGATGGAAGAACAATGCACTTACACTGAGGCGACGAGAACGGCGATCCTCATCCGCGGCAAAGCTTTCCGAGGCTTGGATCCACTCGGTTTAGCCACCTTAGAGGGCTGGCCCGCAGGCTCAGCAGTAGAGTCCCTGGTCCTCTTTGTGCTCCGAGCACTCGGAACCACGATAGCAGCTGGCGAGGCACTCGGAACCACAGGAGCGGCTGGCGGAGCACTCGAGGCCGCTGGAGGAGCCGACGGAGCCACGGGTTCATGGCGGCATTTGGTTCGAGGCTCTGGAGGTGGGTGTGGCGAGTTCTGCTCCTCATATTCCCCCTCTTCTTCTTCGGACTCCTCCTCCGTCTCCCCACTGTTGGAGACGTACTCGACGCTCTCCACGCTGCCCTCCTGGCTGCCTTCCTCCTCCTCGGCCGGATTCCCGTTCGAGACAGGAGAAAACCAGTTGGTCCATGCCTGCACGAGATACAGTCGACAACATCAGACGTCAGACAGTAATACAAGAAAAAGCGATAAATCTAAGACAATTGGGTGCACTCGACAAGTTATACTCACCTCATTCGGAGGAGGGTTGTCCGCGCGGAAGGGCTTCACTCGCCGGGCTCCTCTGGGATTATCGCAGGCGCCTGTGATGTTGAGGACCCACGACGCCACCAGCTCCCTGGTCACGCACTCGGGGTTAGTCCGAGTGGAGTCCTTAGGCCCCTTATAGTGCCACATGGCGTGGTGTCGAGCTTGCAGAGGCTGGATACGCCGACCGAGAAAAACCTCCAGCAAATCTATGCCAGTGACTCCCTTTCGGACAACCTCTACAAGTGCATCAACCAGAGGCTGGATCTGGATCTTCTCCATCTTCGTGAGCGCGAGTTGCCTAGGCGGAGCCGGTCGGTCTAAGCTAAAAGGTGGTAGTCCAGTGGTGGCATTCGGGCTAGCAACGTCCTGGCAGTAAAACCAAGTCGACTGCCAGTTCCTAACGGATTCAGACAACTGAAGAGCACGATAGCTACTTTTACTTTTCTTTTGGAAGCCTAAGCCTCCGCAGAGCTGGAGGAGGTGAGTTTTGTCATCCGACTAGCTCAGCCTTTTTATGGTTTGAGATCTAGCAGAGAAGATGTGCTTAAAAAGCCCCCAATGGAGAGGACAACCAATAAAGCACTCGCACAGCATGACGAAGGCAGAGAGATGAGCTATTGCGTTGGGAGGAAAATGGTGAGCTGCGCCCCGAAGTGGTTCAATATACCTCTGAGGAAGGGATGAGGAGGCAGAGAGAAGCCTCGGTGCACGTGACTGAGCAGCAAGACGCGCTCCCCCTCCTGGGGCGCCGGCTCGGTCTCGCCCTCCGCCGGCAACCTCCACGTCTTGTGCTCGATCATGCCGTGCTCCACCAGCTCCAGCATGTCCTCCTCCGTCACCGTGGAGGGGAGGAAATCCCCCTGGATCCAACCCGCCGGCAGTGCTCGCTGCCGCCGCTGAGCAGGAGCCGCCGCCTTCCCCTTCTTCTTCCGCGCCTCGAGCTTGCTCATCTACCCCTTTGTCATGGTGGAGGCTGCAGACCCGCAGGGAAGAAGGAGAAGGAAAGAGCTTGAGATGCGCAGGAGGTGGCGAGAGAAGCGGGGCAAGTGCGAGCTATCAGGTGAGTGCAACGAAAAACCCTCGCTGTAGAGGTTTAAATAAGGTTCCGACTGGGTCACTAGCAGGTGGCCCCGAAATCATATCCCCGACCGGTCGCTGCGATATTAGTGGAGGAGATGAAGGCGCAGAAATCGAGGCGGCAGATACTACTCGATTACGATGTCGTCACCCCCGCTGAGCGCGCGACAACCGAAATTTGAGGATCCCGGAAAATCCGCCGCTGTCAGTTGACTGGTCACGTCAAAAGATACCACGGAAGCACTCGGTCCCTTACGGTTCGTTTCACAAATACATCCACTCGGATCACTGGTCAAGAAGATAAAATGGATCGAGGCAAACAACGCCAAAGTCGCATCCGTACTAGTCGGGTCCGTACTCCAAGCATCACTTCATCGTTCCAACCCCAATCCATTCGGGGACTAATGATGGGGTTATAGTCCTAGGGTAGGGTCATAGGCCTGCCCTGTGGGGCCTACCCAAGGACTACCCTTCATAAAGGACAAGGCCCTTAGTCAGTTCCGACTGAATTAAGGACTTCCCATCATCTAGTCGGTGACAATTCCTCCATCATCCAGTCGGAGATGAGCATTCAGAGCGTATCAAGCTTACCGACTGGATTCCACTCTATACATCGTAACCCCCCTGGAGGGCAACGGTCATACGTTTCCATATACCTTTATTAGCATTTAAGACATACGTTACCTGTAACGTATGCAGTTATTCAACACTACTCCACCCCTGTGCACCGAACCGTTGTGAAGGGTAGCGCACTCTATATAAGCCGCCCTTCCCCATTGGTGCAGGGGTTAGCAATTCACTGTAATCCATATTCCACTCAACAACAAGCTCCCAAGAGCACTGAGACGTAGGGCTTTTACCTCCACCGTAGAGGGGCCTGAACTCATACAACCTCGCCGTAGCTAAGGCTCTGCCCATCCTTTCGTACCCTACACATCTACTGTTAGACTTATACCCACGACAATATCTTTGTAGATTTTGTAAAGATTGTGACACCGACACATTCCACAGAATACACATTCGTTGTCGACCACGGTATTGCCTTAATAGTTGGAATATGCCTATGATAAATAAAGTTTACTCAAAACAGTTTTGTGGAAGGTGGATAATTTGCTTAAGCGGAGAAGGAGAGATTTGGGTTCATCTCAAATTATCAAATATATTAGAAGCAACGAGCCACACAACAATTAACACAATAGAAAAACCATGTTATACGCACTCCATGATGGCCTTTGTTTGTATGGCTACAATAATTTTGTGAAGTAAACAATGAAGACTCAATAGAATCAACGTACTATGTTTTTAGAAATGTTAGTCACATATAACCTAGAAAAAATATTTTTTCCTTCTTCTTGAGCATACAGTAAGATTGTACCATTGTGCATAGTGGCAATAAATATAACTACAAACTTCCACTCTCATCAGCCCACTAGTAGAAAACAGGGCTCTAGTCCCGGTTGTAAATGATTTTAGTACCGGGTCACCAATTGGGACTAATAACTTGGAATTAAAGACCCCCTTTAGTTTCGGTTGGCCACGACCTAGGACTAATGGCCTTCCACGTGGTTGGCAGACGCGCCGGGGGGCAGAGACCTTTAGTGCCGGTTGGTTACACGAACCGGGAGTAAAAGCTTTGGGGGTTTGGGGTTTAGGGGTTCATTGTTTGTTGTTTATTTTTGCTTTTCATTTTATGTTTTACATTTAATTTTTTTCATTTCAAACATATTTTACGCTACTACATACTGTACATGTTATGCATATATCATAGAATTTCTCGTAGGACCAATCATATATCATAGATTTTCTCGTACGACCATATATATATGTACACACACACATACATATATATACAATTTCTCCTGCAACTTGCAGATCATTACATGCAGACATTAGGTGTAGTGGTACTCTCCGTCGGGAGATATGACCTGCTCAAGCAAAAATCCCGTCATTTCCTCTTGAAGTGCTCGTATGCGGTCCTTTGCTAGGAGATGTTGCCGCATCTCCGACATCTTTAAAGAAGGAGACCAATATGAATATATTAGTTGTGTGTGTATATATTATACCATGATAAAAAAAATTGTAAATAGTGTTTACATACCGAAAGATGTCTTCTATCTCTACGCTAGTCGGCCTGAAAGGGAATTTTCTCGCGAACATAGTATGCACATAAATTAGTCCCATGTTCCTCCTGCATGCATGACTTTACGAGAATAGAATTCAATCATATAATAATCAAGCATGATAATGACATTGAAACTAGAACTAAAGAGATGCACGGACGTAGCTAGTACTACTTAATTACCTTGGGTCGTGTCCATCTTAGCTCCTTTTTCCATTCACGGGAATGTCCTGGATGAACCGTGTCCAAACCCTGCCCGACAAAGAAAAAGAATAAATGAGTCATTGAATACTTGATATCAGGAAATGAACTAAAGAGTCTGACATAGTGCGCTAATGATTGAAATTACATATCGAGCATCAACCTCAGGTCCATGTACTCCGCCGGGTCTTTTTTTAGTGAGTCCGGTACTTCAAATTTACCCTCATAAACACTAATGGTTAGCAGAATCCAGTGGAATATGCGTTGCATAAGCGAAAATGCATAACTCATCAAGTACTACGTACACTTAACATCGAGTAAGCAAAATAGAATTTATAGTACAAGACAGTAACACTCACCTGAAGTTGTAATGAAATAGTATTTCTGGTTGGGTATTTAGTACCTTTAAAAACATATACAAGTTCTCCTCTGCTTCTGAAAAGACCTCGATGACGCCTAGAGGGGGGTGAATAGGCTATTTAAAAACTTCTTCGGATTTGGCTTAAACCTAATGCGGAAATAAACTAAGAGGATACTTGTCAAGCACAAATCCTAAATGCACTAGGCACTGCAACGTGTATCAACAACACGATCTACAAAGATGGACACAATATAGTTACTAACAAGCACAAGTAAGTTACACAAACTTACTTGAGCTATATCACACGACAAGTAGGTGAACGACACAAGATACTAGATCACACTAGCACACGGTATATCAAAAGCTGCAAGTGTGAACGTGTGGATATAGAAGGTATGCTTGAATGATTAATCTTCTACAAGAAATAGCCAACACAATATAATGAGCACAAAAAATATGCAATGTATGTATGCTCAAGTAACACAAGTAAACCACAAGTAAGGAGTTAGGGTTAAGGATAGCCAAGGTCACTGAGACGAAGATGTATCCCGATGTTCACTTCCTTGGAGGGAAGCTAGTCACCGTTAGAGAGGTGGATGTTACCACGAAGGCACACCAACACCACGAAGGCTCACCCTATTCTCCCTTTGAGATAACACCACGAAGGCGTTTCTCAACCACTAGTGGTAAGCCTTTGAGGTGGCTTCCAAACCCTCACAAACTTTTCCGGGGGGTAATCACATGGATTGATTCCTCTCCGAAGAACTCCGACAGCCTAGGAGTCTCCAACCTCCAAGAGTAACAAGATCACGGGGAATGCTCAAAACTTGCTCAAATCTCAAATAGCTTGGGTTGAGAGAAGGAGAGGGAGACGATCTATCTTTTGATTGGAACAAATCTCAAAGGGGCTCACAAATGCTCTTGGGATCTAAGATTTGGTGTGAGCAAATGTGTGTGAGGTAGAAATGAGTTCTTATGAGGATAAGGCTGTGTTGGGGCACCCTCTCACGAAGTGGGAGGGGGGTATTTATAGTGGGGAGAGAGAAACAGCCGTTGGGGACACTTTAAGCCACATAGGGGTCGGACATCCGGCAGTTCACGGATGTCCGGGCGTCCACAAGGGGTCGGACGTCCGAGGGCTGTAAATATATCTGGAACCACTGTGGAGTTGAACAGGGACCGGACGTCCGGAGAAGGCCGGAAGTCCGAGTTATTCGACTCAAACTTCTCTGGTGAAAAGCTCCAGATTTCCGAAGCTGGTCGGACGTCCGGCCCTCGGACGTCCGGAGGGAGCCGGAAGTCCGAGTTACATGTCTCAAGTTTCTCTGGTGCAAAGCTCCGGATTTCCGAAGCTGGTCGGACGTCCGGCCCTCGGACATCCGGAGGGAGCCGGAAGTCCGAGTTATATGGCTCAAGTTTCTCTGGTGCATAGTTCCGGATTCCCGAAGCTGGCAGGACGTCCGGGCCTCGGACGTCCGGAGGAGGCCGGATGTCCGGGCCTCGGACGTCCGGAGGAGGCCGGATGTCCGGGCCTCGGACGTCCGGAGGAGGCCGGATGTCCGAGGCATTGGTCCTGTTTTCTGATAACAGCAGAGCAGTGGAGATGTGGTAAGAGCAGAACAGTGGATATCTAGTTTGAGCAAGTTCATCACAAAACCTGTGATCCCCTCTTAATAGTTTGGGATCCCTTAAAGACTCAAGAATTATAGAAGGGGTACCGATGATCCATACTTGAGTGTATACTTTTATTTGCTGATCATCACTCTGCACCACTAACGTCAAAGGAACTGATACCTTTGAGTTAGCCCTTTCACTTGAGCTTGATGTTGTTGTTCCTTCTTGGCTCAAGTTGAAAGCAAGACATGATGAAGTCTTCAAGAAGCTCTCCCATACACAATGTGGAAAGCCTAGCTTATGTATTCATCTTCGTTTGTCCACCATGTGAACATCCACTAGAATCAAGCATGTAGTGCTCAGGAATGCTTATCTTGATCTTGTCCTTGTTAGCACATGAGCTTGTCCTTATCAACACATGATCATTAACAATAGTTTCAATGATATATTCGTGTTGATCCACTTGAACTTGCACAGCACAATCTTGATGACGATCACCACTTGACGTCATCCTTCATGGGTTGTATGAGATCTTCCTTTTGACGCAAGCCCATGGAAGCACACCTAACCCCCACATAGGACTCTCATAGAGACCATGGGTTAGTACACAAACACGTAATGGACAATGCTTACCATACCATGGGATCACTTGATCCCTCTCGGTACATCTTATACGCTTTGTGTGTTGATCATCTTGATTTACTCTTTGTCTGAGATCTTGATCAACCTATTGTCTCTATGACCATTCTTTGGATAATACCTTGAATACCATCTTGGTCATCATATAAACTCCTTGAACCCAACAGATGGACTTCAAGAAGTGCCTATGGACAAATCCTATAAATATAACTTAAGGCAACCATTAGCCCATAGGAATTGTCATCAATTACCAAAACCACATATGGAGATATATGCTCTAACAATCTCCCCCATTTTGGTAATTGAAGACAACCACTTCAAGAGAGTTTATATAAGGAAATAAGCATAACCAAGCGCACACATACAAGGTAATAATGCATGCGTGCAAGATGTAAATGCTTACGCAATAAAAGCAAAACCCTCTAAACATATCCAAAGTAAACTCTCTAAACTTCTCCCGTATTGGCATCGATTGCCAAAATGGATGAAAAGTTTAGAAAGCCAATATAGTAGGTGGTCCTCGAAAAAGTGTGTACTTTTCAGCACATGAGTGCATAGAAATACACAAATACAATGATAAGTAGTTGGAGGAAAACAAACTATATTGAGGACCCAAAGATTGCAAATAAAAGGATCATATGCCACAAAGACATACAAAAATAGAGGCAAGCAATCAAAAGATTTCTGATGGAACAAACAATCATATGGTCCTTCGAACCATATGAATAAAAGATATTATGATAAAGGCAATAGAGTGTTTTATTAAAAACTAGAGAAGCTCCCCATGATTTGTGCACTAATATGAGATTTGTGTATTTGATACAGGTGCACAAAATAGGATCGTTGCTCCCCCAAAATGAATAAAAACACACAACGAGTGCAAGAAGATAGATGAGACAATAAGCATATCAATTGCACAAAACAAATGGTTGAGCAACATGTAAAAGAAGCAACTTAAGAATAGGCTCAACCAAAGTAATGTGTGTGAGTCATGGCAAAGCACTTGAGAAGACTAAGATAAGGATGAGCATTACTCATCAACATAGTCTTGATGAAATGAGATACAAAGTGCAAGACATATCATTCCCATACACATTGTGACAACCCATTGTGAAGCTAGGAAGTAAGAACCTTGTCAAGAGGAGGGATACTAATTGAAATGGCAAAACCCTCATCAAGACAAGCATGAGGAAAAATAATCTTCACGACTAAAGAGTGCATAAAGATGTAGGAAAATAAGATACGCACTCAAAACAAATTCTTTCACGAAGCCACCAAAAACTGAAAAAGAAAATGCAACGATGGACGTGAAAGAAAAGAGGATATCAATTAGAGATGTAACTTCTCTCATGTGTAAAAGATTCTAAGTAGAAGACAATCATGATGATATATATCCACAAAGAAGGATGTACACACGAAATGGTTACAAGAAGGAACAAACTAGATATCCAAAAGGAAGTCATAAATATATCAATGAGATCTTTTGCTTGGAAGCATAGCACATGGCCTAATATTTTCTTATTGTACAATATGAACTTCCAACATACGAACATCAAAGACATCCCAACTAGTAGTAAGACATCATCGTTCGGATGCTTTGAGAAAGCAAACAAGTACTACAAGAACGAATCAAGAGATTCATGCCATGATGCAACCTGGAAAAGAAAAGACAGGTTGGGACCTTTGCAAGAAAAGAATGCATGAAGTGGATACTTGTTACCGAGACAACATTGGATTGATGTAGTAGATAGTTGTTCTTTGATCATCCTAACTTGGTTCCAATAATCACATGGTCTCAACACCTTCCTTATAGGTGAGCCGAGCATCCAATGCATCTCCAGTTGTTCCTGGAACTGCAAAAACAAACAAAATGGTGCCCAAAGTCATTGGGACCAAAGAGTTAGAAAACCAACAATACATAGGACAAACTCCACATACATATGTGCATATAGATATGAATTTGAATTTCATGCACACTTTTAGCCAATTTATGACAAGGTGGAGTTTCCCCTATATATTGGGTCAAAGAAGGAATGCAAGCAAAAGAAGTTGTATATAGTAGATATGCATGCTCAAGACTCTCAAGAATCAACTCAACACAAAGTTGATAAGTCACCAAAATACAAGGTATCAAGTGATAATAAGATCTTAAACAAAAAAAAGAACTATCACTTGAAGGATATCAATTAAAAGATACCTCAAGGAATGAGATATCCATTGACACATTCCAAATAAAAGGAAACAAGAAACCAATTGAAGGAAAACAAACACGAGGTATCTAATTTCCAAAAGAGAGCTAGGTTACAACAAACCAAGCCCTCGACAAATTTTCATGATGGCACAAAGCATCATAAAGTGCAAGACTTGCCTCCCATCAACACACATTTGATGGGGATCAAAAGATTTTATGATGGGTGAATAAAGAGAGTGTTCTAAAGAAAATAGGATAGCTCCCCCAAGGGACGTGCATTATATAGAATTTGCATTTAAATACAAAATGCACACAATGGGATCATCACGTTCTCTATATCTATAAAAACACTAGACATGTTAAAATAGATCCATAAGAGGCAAGGAAGACAAACGAAACACAAAATCCAATGTAAAGACGATTAGCAATTCCTATCACATGATGGGAATACCAATTGTCAAGGACAAGAAGTATTTTGGAAGTCATACTCATTGGTAGATCGCAAATATATCCAAGATCATCTTTACCCATAAAATGCAAGCAAATGACACTTGTAGAGCTAACATGCCACCTAGGAACAAGATAATTTACAATATCAACACTAAGTGGCAACACCTCAAATGTACACATTTTCTAGGTTTGTAATATGCACATAGCATATTACTCCCCCATAATGTGATAAACCAACAATATTAACAAGTGGCAAATTGAAACCAACAAGAGATAATTAATGGACCATATAGAATTTGAATTTCGCATGAGTAAGACATACCACATAGAAACTAGATAATCTTGAAATATCAAAACTAAGTGGTATTCCCCATGTATACACATTTATAGGATTGTGAGGTGTGCAAAGTACATCACTCCCCCACAATGGGATAATCCATTAGTCTCTCACAAGAGCCAACAAAAATACAAACAAGATGCAAAAGGCTCAATACAAGACCCACATGTACATGATATGCAAACCAACATACACATACTCGATTACTCAAGATAAGCAAGTTGGAAGCACAACATATACAAACGTATGCAAGGTACAAAACCACAACATGCAAAGGGGCAAGCACCTAACAATGTAAACAGTTTAAGTACAAGTTACCGTAAGGAGGCACATTGGATATAAGATAGGAACTCGATAGTCCAATTGACTTGGCTTGAGATAATATGAATGATGAAGACCCCTTAATTCTTCATTATGTATCCAAGTCTCTAATGTCCTCCATAGTCACCTATTGATCAAGTTTGAGCTTGTTGGTCCCCAACTACGTTGGGTCCTAAGAGGTTAATCACAATAGGCTTGGCAACCCAAATGGTTCTTTTCTTGACACCATTTTGAGTACCAACAAACTTGGCAAACACATTGCCAACCTTATCCTTCCCAAGGGAATAGATATCATCAATAGTGATTAGGTTGGATAAGTTACCTCTTGTGCAAGACGAAGCGATGTGACCCTTCTCACGACATAAGTAGCAACATCTACCCTTTGCTTTCTTCCCAGTTGATTTCTCACCTCGGGGAGTGTTGGCTTGGGTCTTATTGGGAAGAGGCCTTCCTTCAACTTGTAGCTAAATATGTGATTGAGTTTTGGCAGCTTCCCTTGTTGCTTGTGACTTTGAGACTTAGTCTTCAGAGGGCAAGATCTAACATGGTGCCCTTTAACTTTGCACTTGAAGCAAATGATTTTGGCCAAATTCTTGACTTGTTCTAGGCCCCTCTTGTTCTTGTTTGAGTTTACTCCAACATCATTTTTGTCATCCGGAGATGTTTGCTCACACAGGACGTTGTTGAGTGTGGACATCCTTTCATGACACTGTTCCAAGTATTTCTTCAAAGAAGTGACTTGGGCCTTGAGCTCTTCGATTTCCTCTGCACGGTTAGTATCAATGCAAGTACTAGAGGAAGTGTAAGCTTCAATGTTAGAGCAATAAGGCAAGGAAAGTAATTCATCACACGAGGTAGCAACATTATGAGTAGACGAATTACGAGGACTAGCACATGGAAATATAGTACTTTGATTAGAAGTAGTGCCATTGTCCACATGAGACTCACTTGATGTTACCTTGGTGATGATAGCCTCATGAGCTAACTTTTGCACATTATGGGATGTTAGAAGATCGGCATGAGAGCTTGTGAGCATTACATGGTTTTCTTCCAACTTCCCATAATTGCTAGTTAGTAAATCAAGTTGAGCACGTAGCTCAACATTCTCCTTCAATGTTGATAATTCAAAAGATATAGGGTTAGATGTACAAGTATCATCAACAATATGAGAGGAGTAAGTAGCGATTAGAGACTTCTCATGAGTAGATTGAAGCTCCTCATAGATCTTAGAGGTTTTGACGAGCTCTCCCTTGACATTCTTGCATTCAAGGAGAAGGACCTCAAAATCCCTTTTAAGTTTATCATGAGTAACTTCAATCTCTCCTTTTGAAGATCTTAAGTCTCTACATGCTTGATGACTCTTCTCAAGTTCATGTTCAAGTTGTTCACTTTTAGCTTGTTCATGATTAAGTGAATCATTACAATTTTCAAAGTAAGCAAGAACATCTTGTTACCTTTGAAGAGCGTTATTTTTAGCTTTATGAAGAATTTTACTGATCACATAGATATTTTCAGTCAAGTCGTCATCATCATCCTCATCGCAAATATCATCGTTATTGCACAGGGAAGATGATACCTCATTATTACCTCTTGCCATGAGGCACATGTGAACTGGAGGAGTTGATGATGATTCTTTTGGTGAATCAGATTCTTCATTAGTCAAAAGTACTTCATATTTCTTGATTTCCCCTAAATGATTAGTCATAGAACAACTAGGGAGAAACAAGATATTTTGTTCAAGAGGACACGTAAGAGCAGGCATATCATCACAGACATTTGTCGAGGGATCTTTAGGTGAAATGCATGACCTATCAGCACAATAATTTACACTATGTGTGGTGCTAGATATGCTCATGTCCATAGAGGCTATGACATTTTCATCAACATATATTTCTTCACTCACCATGTCATTACCTTGTGAGATTGAAGATGCTGAGGTGTGCAAGCAATCGGATATGGAAGTAGTGGTGGACTCTTTATGATTGAAAAGAGTGAAGAGCTCATGCACCAACTCCTTCATCATAATATCGTCTTCATCAAGATTGGACCCATCATATATATCTTCAAGTTTAGTCCAAACTTCATGAGCTGACTTGCAAGTCGAGATAGACTTAAACACTTCGGGACTTATGGTTCGATGAATGGCAAGAAAAGCCTCACAATCAAGATACATTTCATTAGTAGATGAAGATGCATCATCCTTTTTGTCGGCAATCCCTACAAGAACAATTCGTAAAGTATTTGGGCCCATGGCCCGAAAGTGATGAAGCATACAGATTCTCCATATGGTATAATTTGTGCCATCAAAGTCAAAGGTGCCATTGTGCACTAATCCAATAGTCGACATCGATACTCTCTAGGTCGTGAAACCTAATTAAAGAGAGACCTAGCTCTGATACCAATTGAAAAGACCTCTATGACGCCTAGAGGGGGGTGAATAGGCTATTTAAAAACTTCTTCGAATTTGGCTTAAACCTAATGCGGAAATAAACTAAGAGGATACTTGTCAAGCACAAATCCTAAATGCACTAGGCACTGCAACTTGTATCAACAACACGATCTACCAAGATGGACACAATATAGTTACTAACAAGCACAAGTAAGTTACACAAACTTACTTGAGCTATATCACACGACAAGTAGGTGAACGACAGAAGATACTAGATCACACTAGCACACGATATATCAAAAGCTGCAAGTGTGAACGTGTGGATATAGAAGGTATGCTTGAATGATTAATCTTGTACAAGAAATAGCCAACACAATATAATGAGCACAAACAATATGCAATGTATGTATGCTCAAGTAACACAAGTAAACCACAAGTAAGGAGTTAGGGTTAAGGATAACCAAGGTCACTGAGACGAAGATGTATCCCGATGTTCACTTCCTTGGAGGGAAGCTAGTCATCGTTAGAGAGGTGGATGTTACCACGAAGGCACACCAACGCCACGAAGGCTCACCCTATTCTCCCTTTGAGATAACACCACGAAGGCGTTTCTCAACCACTAGTGGTAGGCCTTTGACGTGGCTTCCAAATCCTCACAAACTTTTCCGGGGGGTAATCACACGGATAGATTCCTCTCCGAAGAACTCCTACCGCCTAGGAGTCTCCAACCTCCAAGAGTAACAAGATCACGGGGAATGCTCAAAACTTGCTCAAATCTCAAATAGCTTGGGTTGAGAGAAGAAGAGGGAGACGATCCATATTTTGAGTGGAACAACTCTCAAAGGGGCTCACAAATGCTCTTGGGATCTAAGATTTGGTGTGAGCAAATGTGTGTGAGGTAGAAATGAATTCTTATGAGGATAAGGCTGTGTTGGGGCACCCTCTCACGAAGTGGGTGTTGGAAATATGCCCTAGAGGCAATAATAAAATGGTTATTATCATATTTCCTTGTTCATGATAATCGTCTATTGTTCATGCTATAATTGTATTAACAGGAAACAGTAATACATGTGTGAATAAATAGATCACAAAGTGTTCCTAGCAAGCCTCTAGTTGGCAAGATCGTTAGTCAATAGGTGATCATGGTTTCCTGATCATGGGCATTAGATGTCATTGATAATGGGATCACATCATTGGGAGAATGATGTGATGGAGGAGACCCAATCCTAAGCATAGCACTAGATCGTATTGTTCGTATGCTAAAGCTTTTCTAATGTCAAGTATCTTTTCCTTCGACCGTGAGATTGTGCAACTCCCGGATACCGTAGGAGTGCTTTGGGTGTATCAAACGTCACAACATAACTGGGTGACTATAAAGGTGCACTACGGGTACCTCCGAAAGTGTCTGTTGGGTTGGTACGAATCGAGATCGGGATTTGTCACTCCGTGTGACGGAGAGGTATCTCTGGGCCCACTCGGTAGACATCATCATGAGCTCAATGTGACTAAGGAGTTATTCACACGATGACGTGCTACAGAACGAGTAAATAGACTTACCGGTAACGAGATTGAACAAGGTATTGGCATACCGACGATCGAATCTCGGGCAAGTTCTATACCGACAAACAAAGGGAATTGTATACGGGATTGATTGAATCCTTGACATCGTGGTTCATCCGATGAGATCATCGTGGAGCAAGTGGGAGCCACCATGGGTATCCATACCCCGCTGATGGTTATTGGCCATAGAGGTGTCTCGGTCATGTCTGCCTGTCTCCCGAACCCGTAGGGTCTACACACTTAAGGTTCGGTGACGCTAGGGTTATAGGGAATTGTTATACGAGGTTACCGAAAGTTTTTCGGAGTCCCGGATGAGATCCCGGACGTCACAAGGAGCTCCAGAATGGTCTGGAGGTAAAGATTGATATATAGGACGGATAGTTTCGAATACCGGAAGTGTTTCGGGCATCACCGGTAACGTACCGGGACCACCGGAGGTGGCCCTGGGGGTCCACCGAAAGGGGGCAACGACCCCGGGAGGTAAGGTGGGCCAAGTGGGGGAGGGAACCAGCCCCTAGGTGGGCTGGTGCGCCTCCCCACTCAGCCCAATGCGCAAGGGAGAGGGAAGGGGGGGCAAACCCTAGGCACAGGTGGGCCTTAGGCCCACCAGGTGGTGCGCCACCCCCTCCCACCCTAGCCGCCGCCTCCTTTCCCATCTGGTGGCTGCCGCACCACCTAGGGGGGAACCCTAGGGGTGGCACACCCCCCTCCCCCTCATTCTATAAATAGAGAGGGGTTTTGGCCCTTGGGGGACAGACTTCTCCCTCTCCCTCGGTGCAGCCCTGCCCTTCTTTCTCCTCCTCTCTGCCGGTGCTTGGCGAAGCCCTGCCGGGAGACCTCGTCTCTCCATCGACACCACGCCGTCGTGCTGCTGGAGTTCTTCCCCAAGCTCTCCCTCCTCCTTGCTGGATCAAGGTGCGGGAGACGTCACCGGGCTGCACGTGTGTTGAACGCGGAGGTGCCGTAGTTCGGCACTAGATTGGAATCACACCGCGATCCGAATCGCTGCGAGTACGACTCCATCAACCGCGTTCTAGTAACGCTTCCGCTTAGCGATCTTCAAAGGTATGAAGATGCTCTTACCCCTCTCTCATTGCTGGTTTCTCCATAGGAAGATCTGAATATGCGTAGGAAAATTTTGAATTTATGCTACGTTACCCAACAGTGGCATCCGAGCCAGGTTTTCTATGCATAGATTCTATGCATGAGTAGAACACAAAAGTTGTGGGCGATGATGTTTCAGTTTGCTTGCCGCTACTAGTCTTATTATTTTCCGGCGGTATTGTGGGATGAAGCGGCCCAGACCGACTTTACACGTACGCTTACGTGAGACTGGTTCCACCGACAGACATGCACACCGTGCATAAAGGCTGCTAGCGGGTGTCTGTCTCTCCTACTCTAGTCGGATTGGATTTGATGAAAAGGGTCCTTATGAAGGGTAAATAGCTTTGGCATATCATCGTTGTGTCTGTCACGTAGGTAAGAAGGCGTTCTTGCTAGAAACCCAAATCAGCCACGTAAAACTTGCAACAACAATTAGAGGACGTCTAACTTGTTTTTGCAGGGTTTGACATGTGATGTGATATGGCCAAAGTTGTGATGTTGCATGTATGATGTATGAGATGATCATGTTATTGTAATAGGTTTCACGACTTGCATGTCGATGAGTATGACAACCGGCAGGAGCCATAGGAGTTGTCTTAATTTATTGTATGAGATGCAACGCCATGTGCTTACTACTTTTACTTCATTGCTAACGGTTAGCTATAGTAGTAGTGATAGTAGTAGTTGGCGTGACGACTTCACGGAGACACGATGATGGAGATCATGATGATGGAGATCATGGTTGTCGTGGTTATAAGTCTGACAGTAGAAAGGGGGTAAGATAACGGAGCATGATCTATCAAGATGCACATGGGTGACACGGTGGTTTTAGCGAGTTCAGGCCTCTCACAGTGGAGATAACAACCCTACGTCTCGTGCTCCGGAGAGGCTTTGTTTTATCTGTCATGGACATGAGTTACATGGTGTAGAGAGAGCCAGAGCTCCAGGGAAGGAATGAGCCCGCAGGGGGAGAAGAAGAAGAAGATGTCCCTAGCTATGTGGAGGGGGTGGCTTATATAGAGTGCGCCACCTCCTCACCTCTTATGTTACAAGATGGGGCATTGATGCCATAATGTCAGCCCACTACAGATGTCTTGCCGACTGTTGGTATTTGCATGACCGAGTGAGTCATACGGCCGAGTGGTTGACTATCATCCGAGTGGATGGAATGTACTTGTCTGAGTGGATCCGTACCGAATGGATTAGATGTTGTCACGATCCAGTAGGAATTTCCCTTGTAGTCCTTAAACTAATAATGAGGTGCCCTTGGGTAGGACGTACTGGTCAGACCTATGACCCTACCCTAGGGCTATATCCCCGTCATTAGCCCCCGAATGGATGAGGGTCCGAGTGGTGAAGGTGTCGATGTAAATCTTGTAGTAGCAGACCGAACTTGAACGTGCTTCAGGGCCTTGCAAAATTATGCGTTGATTGAAGTCTTCATCATTCACCCTGATCGATTCCGCTGAGTAGTACGTCCGAGTGAACTTAAGAATTGAAGTAGATCCGAGTGACCAACAGGATCTTGAGACTCTGACTGACTGCTGGTAGTCGGTTGGAATCTGTTGAACTTGGATGTTGTTGGTGGACCTGACCAAGCAGAATGTTTCTTTTTTGTTCTTCTCTTCTAGTGGGGGCATGCTAAGTGCACCCACTGGGTGTAGTCCCCGAGCCTCTGTCGGACTAGATGAGTCCGGCAGAGGGTTTAAGTCATCCAATGCTCGTCATGTTGAATGTTTGTTGTATCTGCATTATATGATTTCTAGATCAAAGTCAAGTCTCTAAGAGTTGTTTTTAACTTAGGCGATACGGGGTCGCAGCTAAGTTCCCGAGTGTGGAGCGTGTCTGTACTCGGAGTAGTTTTTAACTTAGGCGATATGGAGCCGCAGTTAAGCCCCCGAGTGTGGAGCGTGTCCGCACTCGGAGTTGTTTTAACTTAGGCGATACAAGTCGCAGCTAAGCCTCCGAGTGTGGAGCATGTCCGCACTCAGAGTTGTTCTTAACTTAGGCGATACGGAGTCGCAACTAAGTCCTCAAGTGTGGAGCATGTCCGCGCTCGGAGTTGTTTTTAACTTAGGCGATACGGAGTCGCAGCTAAGTCCCCGAGTGTGGAGCATGTTCGCACTTGGAGTTGTTTTTAACTTAGGCGATACGGAGTCGCAGCTAAGTCCCCGAGTGTGGAGCATGTCCGCACTCGGAGTTGTTTTTAACTTAGGCGATACGGAGTCGCAGCTAAGTCCCCGAGTGTGGAGCATGTCCGCACTCGGAGTTGTTTTTAACTTAGGCGATACAGAGTCGCAGCTAAGCCCCCGAGTGTGGAGCATGTCCACACTCAGAGTTGTTTTAACTTACGCGATACAGAATCACAGCTAAGCTGAGCGGTGGTGCGCGGGGCAGCCGAATGATGAAGACGCGCCAGACGGAGTGGCGATGCGCATGACATCCTAGTGAGGTAGACAATTATGGCTGAGTGGCAACGCGCGGGGCGTCCAAGTAATGTATGTCGAGGAGGTGTCCGACCCACTGACGGCCCGCGGGGCGGCCGTGTCCACTACGTCATTGAAGGGGCTTCCGAACACGTGAAAACGCATGAATGATCGTTGCAGCGACTGAGCCTGAGCAGCGATGAGAATGGCGCACGGATGCGTCGAGTAACCTGTGTATGAAAAATAACACAAGCCAGCAAAAAAAATCATCAAAGTAATATGATCTTTTCTGAAATAGTTCGTGTAAATTGCACCCATAGACACCCGCTGGGTGTGCCACGTGATTGCTGGTTCGGAACCAGCAAGAGTCTAAAGAGTGAAGGATCCGGCTGAACTCGTTTGAGTACGGGACCCAAACGAAGCGGAAGTGAAGTGTTCCCACATAAAAATAAACAACCGAGTGCAGAGGTAAACTCAGTGGCGTGGCCTCCGAGTGAATGTCATGTGCGACTTCCTCGACACTCAGTAATGTAGAAACGATTATTTAATAGAATGGAGTCTGTGAAAAAATGACTTAGCTGCCTGACGACGCGCGGGGCGGTCGAGCGAAGTAGACACGTCCGGCTGAGTGGCGTCGTGTTGGGCGGTCAAGCGATGAAGACGCGTCTATCTGAGTGGCGACACGCGGGGCGGCCGAGTGACGACGCGCAAAGCAACCAGGTGACGAAGGAGCCTCCAGCCGAGTGACGACATGCGAAGCTGCCGAGTGACAAAGGAGTCTCTAGCCGAGTGACAGCGCGCGGGGCGGTCGAGTGACAAAGGCGCGTCTCGCCGAGTGGCGGCGCGCTGGGCGGCCAAGTGCTCACGACGCGTCCGACTGCGTGACGGCATGCAGGGCGACCGAGTGATGACGACGCGTCCGACGGAGTGACGATGCGTGGGGCGGCCGAGTGCGGACGATGCGTGTCCGACTGAGCGACAGTGCGCAGAGCGGCCGAGTGATGACGACGCGTCCGACCGAGCGACAGCATGTAGGGCGACCGAGTCACTGCATGTTGGTCATCTGTATGCAAAATTCATCTGAAATAATTTCTGTTTGTCATCGTGTTAGTAGCTCGAATGGACATTCTGTCTCAATAAATTATTGTTCGGAGACGATGACGGATGAGTGGCCATTAGTAGCAAACATAGTTGTGAATATTTTTGGGTGAACTAAGTGCTATGTGCAGATGTTAAAGTCCAAAGAATAAAGACCACGGATGGTTATACTTGCATGCATGCAATATTGACCATTTGTGAGAATAGTGTGGCGGAAGTTTTGCATGCAACAATTAAGAACTTGATGCAATCATATCTCACCTTATGAGCCATTTAATGAGGCCATTACCTTAAGAAAATGGTCAGACCATCCCATGAAGGATTATGAGGGACACGCCGTTTGGTTACTGTTTTTCCTGCATGCGGTTAATTAATCAAGGGAAAAAACCACGTAATGCATGCACTTACGAGGCATTGAACGGCCACCCCTTATGGGTCGAGGCTGATTTGTAGGTTGTCACCGCAGCACGCCTCGACCAAGGAGACCCTTGCCGGTGACCGGCACCAGAGGAGGGAGCACTACGCGCCTGCGCCGCGACGGACCCATGCATCCACCATGGAGGTTACTGCCAAGCGGCTGAGAACACGAAGATGGAGCTGACGATGAGGCAAACGACTTCGTCGGCTGTGCATGAGGCTCAAGTGCTCGACGACGCGGTTGGAGACGACGTTGAGGCGGACGACGCCAGTGGCCGTGCGTGATGACAATGAGGCGGAGGACGCTGGTGGCCGCGCGTGACGACCATGATTGGGACGATGCCGGTGGCTGCACACGATGACCGAGGCGGAGGACGCCGGTGGCCGCGCACGACAACGATGAGGCAGCGGACGTCGGTGGCTGCGCACGACGACGATAAGGCGAAGGACGCCGGTGGCCGCGCATGACAACCATGAGGCGGACGACGCCGGTGGTTGAAGAAATAACCATATGCATCATGGCTCGATAGATGCCATGCCCCAACATGGGCTCCAACTGTCGTGGTTGTAAGTCTCACAGTAGAAAGGGGGTAAGATAACGGAGCATGATCTATCAAGATGCACATGGGTGACACGATGGTTTTAGTGAGTTCAGGCCTCTCACAGTGGAGATAATAACCCTACGTCTCGTGCTCCGGAGAGGCTTTGTTTTATCTGTCATGGACATGAGTTACATGGTGTAGAGAGAGCCAGAGCTCTAGGGAAGGAATGAGCCCGCAGGGGGAGAAGAAGAAGAAGATGTCCCTAGCTATGTGGAGGGGTGTGGCTTATATAGAGTGCGCCACCTCCTCACCTCTTATGTTACAAGATGGGGCATTGATGCCATAATGTCAGCCCACTACAGATGTCTTGCCGACTGTTGGTATTTGCATGACCGAGTGAGTCATACGGCCGAGTGGTTGACTGTCATCCGAGTGGATGGAATGTACTTGTCTGAGTGGATCCGTACCGAATGGATTAGATGTTGTCACGATCCAGTAGGAATTTCCCTTGTAGTCCTTAAACTAATAATGAGGTGCCCTTGGGTAGGACGTACTGGTCAGACCTATGACCCTACCCTAGGGCTATATCCCCGTCAATGGTGTCACGCCGGTGACGATGATGATCATGCGATGCCCGAAGATGGAGATCGAAAGGGCGAAGATGATAATGGCCATATCATGTCACTATATGATTGCATTGTGATGTTTATCATGTTTTACATCTTATTGCTTAGAACGACGGTAGCATAATAAGATGATCCCTCTTAAAATTTCGAGAACGTATTCCCCTAAGTGTGCACCGTTGCGAAGGTTCGTCGTCTCGAAGCACCACGTGATGATCGGGTGTGATAGATTCTAATGTTCGCATACAACGGGTGTAAGCCAGAATTACACACGCGAAACACCTAGGTTAACTCGACGAGCTTAGCATGTACAGACATGACCTCGAATACAAGAGACTGAAAGGTCGAACATGAGTCGTATGGTTGAATACGATCAGCATGAAGTTGCTCACCATGGTGACTAGTCCGTCTCACGTGATGATCGGACACGGGTTAGTCAACATGGATCATGTATCACTTAGATGACTAGCGGGATGTCGATTTAAGTGGGAGTTCATACTAAATTTGATTAAATGAACTTAATTGTCATGAACATAGTCTAAAAGTTGTCTTTATAAACATTGTAGATGGCCAACGTCAACCTCAATTTCAACGCATTCCTAGAGAAAAACAAGCTGAAAGATGATGGTAGCAACTATGCGGACTCGGTTCGCAACTTGAAGCTCATCCTTGAAGCAGCTAAAAAGGCTTATGTCCTTGATGCGCCGCTAGGTGACCCTCCCGCTCCCGCAGCAGCCCAGGACATTCTGAACGTGTGGCAAACGCGGAGTGATGACTACTCTCTGGTTAGGTGTGGCATGTTATACAGTTTAGAAACGGGGCTCCAAAGGTGTTTTGAGCAACACGGGGCATATGAGATGTTCCAGGAGCTGAAGCTAGTTTTTCAAGCTCATGCCCGTGTCGAGAGATATGAAGTCTCCGACAAGTTCTTTAGCTGTAAGATGGAGGAGAACAGTTATGTCAGTGAGCACATACTCAAAATGTCTGGGTTACACGGTCGTCTGACTTCACTTGGAGTCGAACTTCCGGATGATGCTATAATCGACCGAATCCTCCAGTCTCTCCCACCAAGCTACAAAGGCTTTGTGCTTAACTACAACATGCAAGGGATGGAAAAGACCATTCCCGAGTTGTACTCGATCCTCAAGTCTGCAGAAGTAGAAATGAAGAAAGAGCATCAAGTGTTGATGGTCAACAAGACCACTAGTTTCAAGAAAGGCAAGGGTAAGAAGAACTTCAAGAAAGACGGCAAAGCTATTGCCGCGCCCGGTAAGCCAGATGCCGGGAAGAAGAAAAAGAATGGCCCCAAGCCTGGGACTGAGTGCTTCTATTGCAAGGGAAAAGGTCACTGGAAGCGGAACTGCCCCAAATACTTAGCGGACAAGAAGGCCGGCAACGTTAAAGGTATATGTGATATACATGTTATTGATGTGTACCTTACCAGCGCTCGTAGTAGCTCCTGGGTATTTGATACCGGTGCTGTTGCTCACATTTGCAATTCAAAGCAGGAACTGCGGAATAAGCGGAGACTGGTCAAGGACGAGGTGACGATGCGCGTGGGGAATGGTTCCAAAGTCGATGTGATCGCCTTCGGCACGCTACCTCTACATCTACCATCGGGATTAGTCTTAAACATTAATAATTGTTATTTAGTACCAGCTTTAAGAATGAACATTGTATCAGGGTCTTGCTTAATGCGATACGGCTACTCATTTAAGTCAGAGAATAATGGTTGTTCTATTTATATGAGTGATATGTTTTATGGTCATGCTCCGCTGGTGAATGGTTTATTCTTGATGAATCTCGATCGTGATGTTACACATATTCATAGTGTGAGTACCAAAAGATGTAAAGTTGATAATGATAGTCCCACATACTTGTGGCACTGCCGCCTTGGTCATATCGGCGTTAAGCGCATGAAGAAGCTCCATACTGATGGACTATTAGAGTCTCTTGACTTTGAATCATTTGACACATGTGAACCGTGCCTCATGGGCAAGATGACTAAGACTCCATTCTCAGGAATAATGGAGAAAGCAACCGACTTATTGGAAATAATACATACTGATGTGTGTGGTCCAATGAACGTTGAAGCTCGCGGTGGCTATCGTTATGTTCTCACTCTCACCGATGATTTGAGTAGGTATGGGTATATCTACTTAATGAAGCACAAATCTGAGACGTTTGAAAAGTTCAAGGAATTTCAGAGTGAGGTTGAGAATCAACGTGACAGAAAAATTAAATGTCTGCGATCTGATCGTGGAGGAGAATATTTGAGTCACGAGTTTGGCACACACCTCAAGAAGTGTGGAATCGTTTCACAACTGACGCCGCGTGGCACACCGCAACGGAACGGAGTGTCTGAACGTCGTAATCGCACTTTATTAGATATGGTACGATCTATGATGTCTCTTACCGACCTATCGCTATCATTTTGGGGATACGCATTAGAAACTGCAGCATTCACTTTAAATAGGGCACCGTCTAAATCCGTTGAGACGACACCGTATGAAGTATGGTTTGGCAAGAAACCTAAGTTGTCGTTTCTTAAAGTTTGGGGGCTGCGATGCTTATGTGAAGAAACTTCAACCAGAAAAGCTCGAACCCAAAGCGGAGAAATGCGTATTCATAGGATACCCTAAGGAAACTATTGGGTATACCTTCTATCTTAGATCCGAAGGTAAGACCTTTGTTGCCAAGAATGGATCCTTTCTAGAGAAAGAGTTTCTCTCAAAAGAAGTAAGTGGGAGGAAGGTAGAACTTGATGAGGTAATTACACCCCCTCTCAAATAGGATAGTAGCGCAGCGCGGGAAGTTGTTCCTGTGGCGCCTACACCAACTGAAGAGGAAGTTAATGATGATGATCATGAAGCTTTGGATCAAGTTACTACTGAACCGCGAAGGTCCACAAGGGCACGCTCCGCACCAGAGTGGTACGACAACCCTGTGATGGAAATCATGTTGTTAGACAATGGTGAACCTTTAAACTATGAAGAAGCAATGGCGGGCCCGGATTCCAACAAATGGCTTGAGGCTATGAAATCTAAGATAGGATCCATGTATGAGAACAAAGTATGGACTTTGGTGGACTTGCCCGATGACCGGCGAGCCATAGAAAATAAATGGATCTTCAAGAAGAACACTGATGCAACCGGTAATGTAATCGTTTACAAAGCTCGACTTGTCGCAAAGGGTTTTCGACAAATTCAAGGAGTTGACTACGAAGAGACTTTCTCTCCCGTAGCGAAGCTGAAATCAGTCTGAATCATGTTAGAAATTGCCGCCTTTTATGATTATGAAATTTGGCAAATGGACGTTAAAACAGCGTTCCTTAACGGGAACCTTAAGGAAGAGTTGTATATGATGCAACCAGAAGGTTTTGTCGACCCTAAGGGTGCTAACAAAGTGTGCAAGCTCCAGCGCTCCATCTATGGGCTGGTGCAAGCATCTCGGAGTTGGAACATTCGCTTTAATGAGGTGATTAAAGCGTTTGGGTTCATACAGGTTTACGGAGAAGCCTGTCTGTACAAGAAAGTGAGTGGGAGCTCTGTAGCTTTCCTCATACTGTATGTGGATGACATATTATTGATGGGGAATAATATAGAGATGTTGGAGAGCATAAAGGCCTATTTGAACAAAAGTTTTTCAATGAAGGACCTTGGAGAAGCTGCATACATATTAGGCATCAAGATCTATAGAGATAGATCAAGACGCCTCATAGGTCTTTCGCAAAGTACATACCTTGACAAGATATTGAAGAAGTTCAATATGGAAAACTCAAAGAAAGGGTTCTAGCCAGTTTTGCAAGGTATGAGATTGAGTAAGACTCAGTCGCCGACCACAGCAGCAGATAGAGAGAAGATGAGTTATGTACCCTACGCTTCAGCCATGGGCTCTCTAATGTATGCCATGCTGTGTACCAGACCTGATATAAACCTTGCCATAAGTTTGGTAGGGAGGTATCAAAGTGATCCCGGTATGGAACACTGGACAGCGGTCAAGAATATCCTTAAGTACCTGAAAAGGACTAAGGAAATGTTTCTCGTTTATGGAGGTGACGAAGAGCTCGTCGTAAAGGGTTACGTCGACGCTAGCTTCGACACAGATCCGGATGACTGTAAGTCACAGACCGGATACATATATGTGTTGAATGGTGGGGCAGTGAGCTGGTGCAGCAGCAAGCAAGAAGTCATGGCAACATCTACATGTGAAGCGGAGTACATAGCTGCTTCAGAAGCGGCTCATGAAGGAATTTGGATGAAGGAGCTCATCACCGACCTTGGAGTGGTTCCAAGCGCGTCGGGTCCAATGACACTCTTCTGTGATAACACTGGGGCCATTGCCATAGCCAAGGAGCCCAGGTTTCACCGGAAGACAAAGCACATCAAACGCCACTACAACTCCATCCAGGACCATGTCCAGAGTGGAGTGATAGATATTTGTAAAGTACACACGGATCTGAATATTGCAGACCCGTAGACTAAACCTCTTCCACGAGCAAAACATGATCACCACCATAATGCTATGGGTGTTCGATACATCACAGTGTAACTAGATTATTGACTCTAGTGCAAGTGGGAGACTGTTGGAAATATGCCCTAGAGGCAATAATAAAATGGTTATTATCATATTTCCTTGTTCATGATAATCGTCTATTGTTCATGCTATAATTGTATTAACAGGAAACAGTAATACATGTGTGAATAAATAGATCACAAAGTGTCCCTAGCAAGCCTCTAGTTGGCTAGCTCGTTAGTCAATAGATGATCATGGTTTCCTGATCATGGGCGTTAGATTTCATTGATAACGGGATCACATCATTGGTAGAATGATGTGATGGACGAGACCCAATCCTAAGCATAGCACTAGATCGTATTGTTCGTATGCTAAAGCTTTTCTAATGTCAAGTATCTTTTCCTTCGACCGTGAGATTGTGCAACTCCCGGATACCGTAGGAGTGCTTTGGGTGTATCAAACGTCACAACGTAACTGGGTGACTATAAAGGTGCACTACGGGTACCTCCGAAAGTGTTTGTTGGGTTGGTACGAATCGAGATCGGGTTTTGTCACTCCGTGTGACGGAGAGGTATCTCTGGCCCACTCGGTAGAACATCATCATGAGCTCAATGTGACTAAGGAGTTAGTCACACGATGACGTGCTACAGAACGAGTAAAGAGACTTACCGGTAACGAGATTGAACAAGGTATTGGTTTACCGACGATCGAATCTCGGGCAAGTTCTATACCGACAGACAAAGGGAATTGTATACGGGATTGTTTGAATCCTTGACATCGTGGTTCATCCGATGAGATCATCGTGGAGCAAGTGGGAGCCACCATGGGTATCCAGACCCCGCTGATGGTTATTTGCCAGAGAGGTGTCTCGGTCATGTCTGCGTGTCTCCCGAACCCGTAGGGTCTACACACTTAAGGTTCGGTGACGCTAGGGTTATAGGGAATTGTTATACGAGTTTACTGAAAGTTGTTCGGAGTCCCGGATGAGATCCCGGACATCACAAGGAGCTCCGGAATGGTCCGGAGGTAAAGATTGATATATAGGACGGATGGTTTCGGATACCGGAAGTGTTTCGGGCATCACCGGTAACGTACCGGGACCACCGGTGAAAGGATCGATATGGTTGGCTAGAGGGGGGGTGAATAGACAACGACCACTTTTTAATTAATCTTAGCAAGTTAAGGTAAACACCATAAGGGTTCACAAATAATATGATAATGAGGTGAACCCTAGAGAAGCTAACAACGAGAGCTATTAAGACAAGTAAGATATAGTCACAAGCATAAGCAAATACAAAGTAAAGGATAGAGATAACCACAAGTGGAACCGATGGAGACGAGGATGTGTTACCGAAGTTCCTTCCCTTTGACAGGAAGTACATCTCTGTTGGAGCGGTGTGGAGGCACAATGCTCCCCAAAAAGCCACTAAGGCCACCGTATTCTCCTCACGCCCTCGCACGATGCAAGGTACCGTGATTCCACTAGGTGCCCTTGAAGGCGGCGACCGAACCTTTACAAACAAGGTTGGGGAAACTCCACACAAAGCTTGGAGGCTCCCAACTAGACCACGAAGCTTCACCACAATGGAATATGGCTTCGAGGTGACCTCAACCGTCTAGGATGCTCAAACACCCAAGAGTAACAAGATCCGCAAGGGATTGGTGGGGGAATCAACTTTTCTCTTGGTGGAAGTGTGGATCTAGGCCTTCTCAACCAATCCCTAAAGAATCAACAAGTTTGATTGGCTAGGGAGAGAGATCGGGCACTTTTGAGCTTGGGGCGTAACAATGGAGCTTAGAGAGGTAAGAGATAGGGTTCCTCAGCTAGAAGAACCCTTTATATAGTGGGGGGGAAAATCAGACCGTTTTCCCACTCTCTGCCCGAGCTCCAGCGGTACTACCGCTGGCTGCAACGGTACTACCGCTGGCACTCCAGCGGTACTACCCTTGACCAGGGGCGGTACTACCACTGGATGCAGCGGTACTACCGCTGGGACTCCAGCGGTACTACCGCTGGGCCCCTGGTAGTGCAAAAGCACTACTACCGCCAAGAAAGTCTTCGCAAAAAGGTCCGTCCACGAACAACCGCTAGGCAAGCGGTACTAAGCTCCTGGAGCGGTACTACCGCTGACCAGGGGCGGTACTACCGCTAGCAGTCAAGCGGTACTACCGCTAGGGCCAGCGGTACTACCGCTAGGGACCATTTTGCAAAGAGACAAGAAACAATGTGGCGGGGGCTGCACCAAAGATGAAGGTAAGGGAGAATATGTGAAGTGTGCCCGTGCAAAGATAGATTCCACCCAAACCTTTCCACTACGGATCCCCTCTTAATAGTACGGCTTTCCTATGACTCAAATAAAGAGAATCGTAGAGAGCACCGTGCTTCCGTTCCATGAATGAGGAGACGAGTCGTCTTGTGCCGTTGACGTGTGTTATCTGAAACCTTAACACACACGGTTAGTCCTTTATGGTACTGTCATTAATCACCAAAATTACTTAGGCATAAACTATGCCCCAACAATCTCCCCCTTTTTGGTGGATTTATGACAATACCGGATTTGCATAGAGAATAATATGAGAACAAAAAGATAGAGATATATGACAATACGGGGCATATGACTCACAGCATATGATGGAAATAAATCTCACGTAAGTTCATGTCTCACAATTGATAGCAAACTAGAAGCAAACCAAGTTCGAAGCAAACCACACGAAAGAAAGCAAAGCAAAGCAAAGTTTGACTATGAAAGCAAATCCAGCTCCTAGACTCGCTCCCCCTTTGGCACAAGACACCAAAAAGGGGCACACCTAATGCCACAGGTAGCTACTCCTCATCCTCAGCATCGCCAGACTCGTCGGTACCCTCCTGATCGTCCTGCTCCTCCTCTTCCGCCTCATCGCCAGACCATTGGTATCCTTGAGCCTGCATCCAAGTAGCCTCTGGAGTGATGTCGTCCTCTGATCCGCTGGAGATGTCCACATCAAGAGTCCTGAGAACATGCTTGTGCCTCTGGCGGCTCTCCTTCTGAGCCACGTGCGTCTGGTACTGACCCTTAGCCTGCATACAGAATAGAGTCTTCATCTTATCCTGCAGTTTGATGGCCCAAGATGGCATGGTAGAAGAGCGGGACTGAGAGGCAGTTCCTCTGTCAGCAGCAGTCTCTGTGTCAGTATCCATGTGCTGAGAGGAAGTTGATGGGTTGGCCCATTTCTCCTTGACGCGGAGCTTGATCGGGTCGTGCACAATGTAGTCAGACTGAGCGTAGAGTACCTCCTCCGGAAAAGCCTCTTGCCACTTATGACGAATATATGCGAACAGATAGGGCCCGTAGATGGGAACCTTACGCATGATGATGCAGTTCCAGAGCTCCGTGAACATCACATCAGAAATATCCAGAGGGGCAGACTCCTTAGACATAGCCTCCTCACAAAGCAGCAGCATCTCAGCCAAGGAGCCATGAACCTCGTCGAAGTTACCAATGCGAGGGAAGAGGGTGTTGCGAAGGATACGATGCATGATGTCCAGATGCTTGGGGAGCACACCCTTCCTCACATAGAGCTTCTGCAATCTGTCCTTTGCGGGGGCCCTATCGGTGGGGGCTGCAGCATGAGGATGCAACCCAAGTGGAGTGTCAGCTCCCTGGAAGTCAATGTTGAGGAATTGCATGAATTCACGCCAGGTACTGGTCATCTTCTGAGTCCCAGTCATCCACACCATAGAGCGCTCTTCATCAGGAGAGAAGTGGACCATGACATAGAACTGAGCAATAGCAGTGGGGTCAAAATTTGTCTTGTAAGTGATGATGTCTTTGATGCCCAGTTTGTCAATCAGAGAGAGGGCATCACCAAAATAGTCTAGGTTCCGCTGAAGATGAGCTAGGTCAATCCACTGAACGGAGACATAGTTTTTCTTGAAATGCGCGACAACATCACGGTAGATCCTGCACTGATCCTTTGCCCAGACATGGTCAACATCCTTGATCACAGCCCTCTCGTTGAGATAGTGGTTCTGAGTGCGAAACTGCAGAAAGTCCTTGGGGGACATTGTTCGGACATTGATCCTCTTATCCTTGTGCGCGGTCTTCTTGAAGGACTGCCTTTTGGGTTGCAGACCTGAGGTGGCAGACCCCTCGGGAGCCTCTTGGTTGCGATACTGCTTTGACTGCGTGTCCCGTGGGGGGTTCGAACAGCGAGAACTACGTGTGACACATAACACACAACGAAAAGAGGCGACAAAAAGAGTCAAGGCAATGAATCTTGAAAAAGTAGAAAAATAAATACTCATTGCCAAGCACATAAAAAGAATGCACAGTGAATCCTCCTGGCGGTAGTACCGCTACCCCTGGCGGTAGTACCGCTAGGGCCTAGCGGTAGTACCGCTACCCCTGGCGGTAGTACCGCTGGGGGTCCTAGCGGTAGTACCGCTACCTCTGGCGGTAGTACCGCTACCCCTGGCGGTAGTACCGCTGGGGTTTGACTTTCAGATCTGACAGATAAAAAACGTTACGAGGGCATGGGTTGTATATGAACACTAAGAACTCCACCCCAGCCCTACTTACATGAGGATCACAGGTATCACCGAAATAAGTACATGCCTAGGCAAGAGAGAGCAAGTTTTAGATCTAATCCAAACATAGTTCAAGTGCTAGATCTAAAACAAATAAATCCTAGGGCATGGCAACATAATCAACAACGATCCATAGGACCTACACTCCCCTCAAATATCTTCTTCATGCCATCCAAGAACAAGGCACAAGATCAAAGACATGGATCCAATCCCTAATGCTCCTATACCTAGAACAAGAGCATCAACCAAATAGAAGAAGGGAGGAGCTTTACCGGGATTCATGGCTCTTGGAGGAGGAAGGAGAGGTGGAGCAACCCTTCCAATCCAACGGAGAGAAGGAGCTCCACGAAACGAGATCCAAACAGGGAGATTTCGGGCTAGGGGAGGGAGGAGCCGCGAGAAAGAAGAAACAGGATGAGAAAAACGGGCTCCCCCTCCTTTATATAGCCCAAAGGGTACGGGCCAGCAGTAGTACCGCTGAGGACCTAGCGGTAGCACCGCTACCTGGCGGTAGTACCGCCAGATGCAGCGGTAGTACCGCTGGGGTCCTGGCGGTAGTACCGCTCCCCCTGGCGGTACTACCGCTCCCCCTTGAGACAGCCCTAAAAATTTCCTAGCCGGTCGTGTTAGATGGGAATCCTGGCGGTAGTACCGCCATACCTCGCGGTAGTAACGCTGGGGTCCTGGCGGTAGTACCGCTAGGGTCCTGGCGGTAGTACCGCTACCCCTGGCGGTAGTACCGATGGGGTCCTAGCGCTAGTATCGCTACCCCTGGCGGTAGTACCGCTACCCTGGCGGTAGTACCGCTGCAAATGTCACAACGCGGCTTAGGATAAGAGAGGAACTTGAGCACATGACAAGTAAGTAAAAAAATGAGAAAGCACCTAGAAAAATGTACTGACTTGTCATTGTATATCCTTTCTTCTATACAAAAGAAAGGGTGGAGGGGCGGTGGCCGAGGCCACCTATGTTTGAGACAATGGTATGACACCGCGAAGAATTATCCTTGGGTTCATGACCAATGCTCGTCTTTGAAGCACAAGTGCCATTTGACAATGGCTAAAGTGAAGACTAGATTGATTTATGCATAATGGGGGAGGGAAAGTTCATTGAGAGAACAACACTCCCCCTATGTCCATGCCTACATCTAGACCAAGATGGAATGCAAAGTGAGGTGCAACATGCCTAGTTTCAATCCACATTACTTGAATCAATGATATTTAGCTCATTCCTTAACTCCCGGAACCTTGCTTCATCTAGAGGCTTAGTGAAAATATCTGCAAGTTGCTCTTCAGTGTGGATGAAGTGAACTTCAATATCACCTAGCTTGATATGTTCACGAATGAAGTGACGACGAATATCAATATGTTTGGTTTTGCTATGTTGCACTGGGTTGAGGGAAATCTTGATAGCGCTTTGATTGTCACATAGAAGAGGCACTTTGTCACAAGTGACACCATAATCCTTTAAAGTCTGCCTCATCCATAGCAATTGTGCACAACAACTTGCAGCTGCCACATACTCAGCTTCGGTGGATGATAAGGAGACGCAATTCTGCTTCTTTGAAGACCAACTTACCAAAGAGCAACCAAGGAATTGGCATCCTCCAGACGTTGACTTCCTCTCCACACAATCTCCTGCCCAATCTGAGTCAGAATAGCCAACTAGAGTGAAGTTTGCTCCTTTGGGATACCAGAGGCCAAAGTTTGGGGTATGAGCCAAATATCGAAAGATTCGCTTAACAGCCATGTAATGACTTTCTTTTGGTGCGGATTGAAACCGTGCACATATCCCTACACTCAACATAATATTCGGTCTAGATGCACAAAGGTAAAGAAGGGATCCAATCATGGAGCGGTATACCTTTTGATACACTGCTTTACCATTGGGATCACTGTCAAGCTTGCATCTTGTTGGCATGGGGAACTTGACCGGTTTGACATCTTCGAGCTCGAACCGTTTGAGCATGTCTTGAGTATACTTGGCTTGTTTGATGAATGTCCCTTCTAGACCATGTTTAATCTCGAACCCGAGGAAGAACTTCAACTCTCCCATCATGGACATCTCAAACTTCTCAGTCATTAGTGCATCAAATTCTTCATTGAATGAAATGTTAGGAGAGCCAAAGATAGTATCATCAACATATAGTTGGCATATGAACAAATCCCCTTTAACCCTCTTAGTAAAAAGAGTGGGATCTATCTTCCCAATTTCAAACCCACGATCTTGTAACAACTCAGTAAGATACTCATACCACACGCGTGGGGCTTGTTTAAGGCCATAGAGTGCCTTATTAAGTTTGTACACATGATTGGGGAGCTTGGGATGTTCGAATCCCAGGGGTTGTTTGACATAGACCAACTCATTCAAAGGACCATTAAGAAAGGCACTTTTCACATCCATTTGTTGTAATTTGAAGTTATGATGAGAAGAAAATGCAAGCAACATGCGAATAGATTCTAGACGGGCAACAGGGGCAAAGGTTTCACCGTAGTCGATACCCTCGACTTGGGAGTAGTCTTGAGCCACCAATCTTGTCGTGTTTCGAATCACAATTCCATTGGCATCTTGCTTGTTCTTGAATATCCATTTGGTCCCGATGATATTATGTTCCTCTGTTGGCCGAGGCACTAAATCCCAGACTTGGTTGCGCTCGAAGTTGTTAAGTTCTTCGTGCATGGCCATAAGCCAATCCTCATCATCGAGCGCTTCCTGTACCTGTTGAGGTTCACAATATGAGACAAACGCGTGATGCTCACAATAATTCCAAAGCTGTTGACGGGTGGATACTCCCCTTTTTAAACTGCCAAGTACATTCTTCATAAGATGTGACTTGACTCTCAGCTTGTTCGCATTCTTGGCTGCTCGACGCTCCAAGAGTTCTTCATTAGATAACGGGGGAGCATCGACTTGTTTCCTTTGCTTTCCCTTGCGTCTTGAGCTGGCTGTTGGAGCTCTAGAGGGGAATTGTGAGACAGTCTCCTGATCATCTTGTCCTTCGACTTGAGCAGGTTCACTAGTTTGTTCTTGTATTAGTGGTTGCTCTTGATCTTGATCTTGTGCTTCTACTTGGTGTGGATCTCAGGGTTGCACTTGATCTTGATCATGAGCAGGTTCGGAGTCTTGGTGTAGTTCTTGAATATCATGGGACACATCACCATTGTTGGGCAATTGATCTTGACCTTGAGCTTGTTCAACTTGTTGAGAGTCTTCTCTTTGTTCATCGGAAGCGTGTGGGACTTGTGGAGGTGATGGTTCCACTTGAGTAGAGCATTGTCCTTCTCCTTCGGCCACAAGGGGTTCCTCAATGGGGAGTATTTGACCAATCCCCATTCTTCTTATGGCTTGGGGAGGAATTTCATCACCTACATCACAAAGACCACTTTGCTCCACTTGGGAGCCATTATTTTCATCAAACTCTACGTTACACGTCTCCTCAATTAGTCCGGTGGACTTGTTGAGGACACGGTAAGCATGAGAGTTTGTAGCATAACCAACAAAGATACCCTCATGTGCTCTAGAATCAAATTTAGCTAACCGTGCTCCTTTCTTGAGAATGAAACACTTACAACCGAATACCCGGAAGTACTTGAGATTGGGTTTGTTTCCAGTTAGAATCTCATACGGAGTCTTGTTCAAGCCTTTGCGGATGTAGAGCCGATTGGATGCATGACATGCTGTGTTGATGGCCTCTGTCCAGAAGTTATATGGAGATTTGAATTCTGCCATCATTGTCCTTCCAGCGTCTATCAAGGTCCGGTTCTTCCTTTCTGCCATGTCGTTTTGCTGAGGGGTATATGGTGCAGAATATTGGTGCTTTATTCCCTCATCACCTAGAAACTCGTCAAAGGTGTAGTTCTTGAACTCGGTGCCATTGTCACTCCTAATCATCAAGATCTTTGCTTCATGTTGACGTTGCGCTTCATTAGCAAAGTTGATGACCGTTTGTTGAGTTTCACTCTTCCTTTTAAAGAAATATACCCAGGTATATCTTGAGTAGTCGTCAACAATCACTAAGCAATACTTTCTGCCTCCAAGACTATCAAATGATGGAGGACCAAACAGATCCATATGGAGAAGTTCCAATGGCCTCTTAGTGTAGATAAGAGTCGTTGGACGATGAGCAGTTTCATGAATCTTTCCTTCAATGCAGGCACTGCAAACACGATCTTTAGCAAAGCTCACATTTGTTAGTCCACGAACATGGTCCCCTGTCAGAAGACTTTGCAAATATCTCATATTGACATGAGCTAAACGGCGATGCCAAAGCCAGCCCACGTCAACTTTAGCCATTAAACATGTCGCGGTCTTAGTGGGTCGCTTTGAGAAGTTCACCACATAAAGACCATTTTCGACATGTCCAACATAGGCTACTTTAAGAGTCTTGCTCCTCAGGAGGACCACAGTGTCAATATTAAAGAATGTGGAAAAACCCATAATTGCAAGTTGACGAACCAAAAGTAAATTGAAGGCAAGTGACTCAACAAGCATGACCTTCTCAATAGATAAATCTTGAGAGACGACCACCTTACCAAATCCCAATACCTTTGAAGAGGATGCATCGGCAAATTAGACATGGGTGGGCATAGATGGAGAAGGATGCACATCCACCACTAAGTCCTTGCTTCCTATCATATGATTTGTTGCTCCACTATCGAGCAACCATGACACCCCACCGGAAGCAAACTCCTGCAATAGATCAAGGCTTGGTTTTAGGTACCCATTTTTTAATGGGTCCTTTCATGTTAGAGACAAGGGTCTTAGGAACCCAGATAGCCCATTCAATATCCTCATCGTAGGAACCAACAAATCTGGCATAAACATGCCCATCACTAGCACAACACAAAACATAAGAAGAATTGAGTTTGCTGGCTGTGTTAGTAGGAACGGTTTTGCCCTTCTTGGGGTTCCCATAGTCCACCTTGTTCCTGTTCACCTTCTGAGTCCCCTCACCCTCTTTGACAAAGATGTCCATCAGGGTGAGAGATCGTTTGTTCTTGTTCTTCCTTTTACCTTTTGACTTGGAGGTAAGTCCAAGTCCTTCCTTTCCTACAACACCCTTTTGAGTGCTCAAGAAATCGTTCAGACTCTTCTTACCTTGTATGCATGCCACAAGGCCCTTCTCAAGTTTCTCCTTTAACTTGGCATTTTCCTCCACAAGATGAACATGCTCACAACAGGGGTTAGTTGCACAAGCATTATCAATTAACACAAAGGGAGGACAAGTAGAGATCTCCTTGGTAAGCTTTGCTTGGAGTTGATCATGAGACTCTTTCAGAGAGAAATGAGCACCTTTCAAGGATTTGTGGGCCTTGTCAAGTATGTCAAACTCCTCTTTGAGTCTGTCATGGCCAACCCCAAGAGCATACTTTTCATATTTAAGCATGCGAGTAAGAACAACATCATGATCTAGTTTCTTTTGCATTTTAGTGCAGTCATCATTATATGACTCTTCAAGAGCCAAACGAAGAGTGCGCTCCTCTTCTAGAGCACTAGATAATTCGGCAATTTCATCGGCATAGTCACGACTATGTCCCTGAAGGTCGGAGATGGTCTCCTGATGAGACTCAATGAGGTCAGTGGCCTCACCCAGTTGTTCCAAGAGAGCAACAAAGTGCTTCTTGGGTTCTCCCTTAATAGTGCACAGAAACTTATCAAGATCATGCTCATTAAGTTCCCCAACATCACTATCTTCAACACAATTTAACAATGAAGGAGCAGAAGCAATGTTGGTCTTAATGATGGGAGTTACCTGATTGATACCTTTTGCCATGAGGCACTTGGTGATGTGGTTCTCGTTGGGGGCGTTGAAGAGAGACACCTTCTGGGAAGAGGTAGTGGCAATAGCAACAGTTGCCGTTGCCACTGTATCATCATCATCACCATCATCATCGAAAGGATACTCTTCCAGGGCCACCATCCCTTTTGGGTGAGGTTTCTTCACAAAGTTGTTCTTGATTGGAAATGATTTGATTTTGTCTTTGCGAATGAGCTTGCCTCCGTTGTCTTCCCTTTTCTCATAGGGACATTCTGCCACGAAGTGACTCACGTTGCCACAGTTATAACATGTCCTTACTCGTTGTTTGGGTTTGAATCCACTCGAGTTGTTCTTGGTGAAGGTGGGTCTTGAGTTCCTTTTATTGCCCCAGAATTGCCTTGATGCAAGAGCCATGTGATCATGATAGGCATACTTTATGTCTTCAGGGCAGCTCTCCTCTTCCTCATCTTCTTCTTCTTCTTCTTCAAGCATTGCTCTTGCTTTCAACGCAAGGTTGGGTGAAGTTGTCTTTGATCGAACACGAGCAAGTGCATTGTCGGCTATTTCGTTCATGATTGACATTGCAATGAACTCATCCAACACCTCACTGGAAGACAAGGAGTGGAAGTTTGGCCGCTGACGAATGACAGATGACATGGCTTTGTTGAAAGGCATGATGGCTTTGAGGAACTTGCGCTTGACCCATGTATCATCCACATCCTTACTCCCATGATCCTTTAGCGCCACAGCAATAGCAGTCACCCTCCGATAGAGATCACGAGGGTCCTCGTCTTCCTTCGTCACAAACTCATCGGCCTTATCAAGTATCACTTCATAGTTGGATCGTTGAATGCTTGAGCTTCCCTTGTACAACACCATAATATGCTCCCAACAATCCTTGGCCAACGTGAAGGGACGTAAGTGGGGAAGATCTTCAGGTGGCACAGCAGACTGGAGAATAAACAACGCAGAGTGATTATATTGATTGTCTGCATCTTCTCTTGGAGTGAGGTTGCTTGGGTCATGGGGATAATATCCTTGCTCGATGATTCTCCACAAGTTTGTTGAGCTGTGATTCAAATGAGACTTAATAGAAAATACCCAGTTAGCAAAGTCACCTTTCACAAGCTTAGGAGGAGGACCAACAGGATTAAGACGAGGTGCGGGAACGGATCCTCCATAGACCATGGGGGTGGAACTGAGGCATATGTTCCAGTCCCATCCTTTTCGTGAGATGAAGCAGGTCGCATACCTTTAGCCGCTTCGTTAGAGGAGTCGGCCTCCGAATTGGTGATGGTGGGTTTGACCACTATAGCTGGTTCGGGTGAACTTTTAAGTCCCTCAATTAACTCTTTAAGCATGGTCTTGACTTCGTTCGTCAAGGACGTCTTGAGGGCTGCCATAGCCGTATTCAAGTCGTCCCTTGTGACCGAAGTCAAGTCCATGGCCTCGGGTTGCCCATGGTTAATTTCCTCTCCGCCTTCCATACTCTTCGGGTGGTTAAACCCTTAATAAAGAGACGTGGCTCTGATACCAATTGAAAGGATCGATATGGTTGGCTAGAGGGGGGGTGAATAGACAACGACCACTTTTTAATTAATCTTAGCAAGTTAAGGTAAACACCATACGGGTTCACAAATAATATGACAATGAGGTGAACCCTAGAGAAGCTAACAACGAGAGCTATTAAGACAAGTAAGATATAGTCACAAGCATAAGCAAATACAAAGTAAAGGATAGAGATAACCACAATTGGAACCGATGGAGACGAGGATGTGTTACCGAAGTTCCTTCCCTTTGACAGGAAGTACGTCTCCGTTGGAGCGGTGTGGAGGCACAATGCTCCCAAAAAAGCCACTAAGGCCACCGTATTCTCCTCACGCCCTCGCACGATGCAAGGTACCGTGATTCCACTATAGGTGCCCTTGAAGACGGCGACCGAACCTTTACAAACAAGGTTGGGGCAACTCCACACAAAGCTTGGAGGCTCCCAACTAGACCACGAAGCTTCACCACAATGGAATATGGCTTCGAGGTGACCTCAACCATCTAGGATGCTCAAACACCCAAGAGTAACAAGATCCGCAAGGGATTGGTGGGGAATCAACTTTTCTCTTGGTGGAAGTGTGGATCTAGGCCTTCTCAACCAATCCCTAAAGAATCAACAAGTTTGATTGGCTAGGGAGAGAGATTGGGCACTTTTGAGCTTGGGGAGCAACAATGGAGCTTATAGAGGTAAGAGATAGGGTTCCTCAGCTAGAAGAACCCTTTATATAGTGGGGGGGGGGGAATCAGACCGTTTTCCCACTCTCTTCCCGAGCTCCAGCGGTACTACAACTGGCACTCCAGCGGTACTACCGCTGACCAGGGGCGGTACTACCGCCGCCTTGCGGTACTGCCGCTGGATGCAGCGGTACTACCGCTGACACCAGCGGTACTACCGCTGGGCCCCTGGTAGTGCAAAAGCACTACTACCGCCAAGAAAGTCTTCGCAAAAAGGTCCATCCACGAACAACCGCTAGGAAAGCGGTACTAAGCTCCTGGAGCGGTACTACCGCTGACCAGGGGCGGTACTATCGCCAGCTAGCGGTACTACCGCTGGCTGCAGCGGTACTACCGCTAGCAGTCCAGCGGTACTACCGCTAGGGACCATTTTGCAAAGAGACAAGAAACAAAGTGGCGAGGGCCGCACCAAAGATGAAGGTAAGGGAGAATATGTGAAGTGTGCGCGTGCAAAGATAGATTCCACCCAAACCTTTCCACTACGGATCCCCTCTTAATAGTACGACTTTCCTATGACTCAAATAAAGAGAATCGTAGAGAGCGTCGTGCTTCTGTTCCATGAATGAGGAGACGAGTCGTCTTGTGCCGTTGACGTGTTATCTGAAACCTTAACACACACGGTTAGTCCTTTATGGTACTGTCATCAATCACCAAAATTACTTAGGCATAAACTATGCCCCAACAACCGGGACCATCGGAGGTGGCCCCGGGGGTCCACCGAAGGGGGGCAACGACCCCGGAAGATAAGGTGGGCCAAGTGGGGGAGGGAACCAGCCCCTAGGTGGGCTGGTGCGCCTCCCCACTCAGCCCAATGCGCAGGGGAGAGGGAAGGGGGGCAAACCCTAGGCACAGGTGGGCCTTAGGCCCACCAGGTGGTGCGCCACCCCCTCCCACCCTAGCCGCCGCCTCCTTTTCCATATGGTGGCTACCGCACCACCTAGGGGGGAACCCTAGGGGTGGCGCATCCCCTCCCCCTCCTCCTATAAATAGAGAGGGGTTTTGGCCCTTGGGGGACAGACTTCTCCCTCTCCCTCGGCGCAGCCCTGCCCTTCTTTCTCCTCCTCTCTGCCGGTGCTTGGCGAAGCCCTGCCGGGAGACCTTGTCTCTCCATCGACACCACGCCGTCGTGCTGCTGGAGTTCTTCCCCAACCTCTCCCTCCTCCTTGTTGGATCAAGGTGCGGGAGACGTCATCGGGCTGCACGTGTGTTGAACGCGGAGGTGCCGTAGTTCGGCACTAGATTGGAATCACACCGCGATCCGAATCGCTGCGAGTGCGACTCCATCAACCGTGTTCTAGTAACGCTTCCGCTTAGCGATCTTCAAAGGTATGAAGATGCTCTTACCCCTCTCTCGTTGTTGGTCTCTCCATAGGAAGATCTGAATATGCGTAGGAAAATTTTGAATTTATGCTACGTTACCCAACAGTGGGAGGGGGTATTTATAGTGGGGAGAGAGAAACAACCGTTGGGGACACTTTAAGTCACACAGGGGTCGGACATCCGGCAGTTCACGGATGTCCGGGTGTCCACAAGGGGTCGGACGTCCGACATGGGTCGGACGTCCAAGGGCAGTAAATATATCTGGAACCACTGTGGAGTTGAACAGGGACCAGACGTCTGGAGAAGGCCGGAAGTCCGAGTTATTCGACTCAAACTTCTCTGGTGAAAAGCTCCGGATTTCCGAAGCTGGTCGGACGTCCGGCCCTCGGACGTCGGAGGGAGCCGGAAGTCCGAGTTATATGGCTCAAGTTTCTCTGGTGCAAAGCTCCGGATTTCCGAAGCTGGTCGGACGTTCGGTCCGAAGGGAGCCAGAAGTCCGAGTTATATGGCTCAAGTTTCTCTGGTGCATAGTTCCGGATTTCCGAAGCTGGTCGGGGGTCCGGGCCTCGGACGTCCGAAGGAGGCCGGATGTCCGGGACTCGGACGTCCGGAGGAGGCCGGATGTCCGAGGCACTGGTCCTGTTTTCTGATAACAGCAGAGCAGTGGAGATGTGGTAAGAGCAGAACAGTGGATATCTAGTTTGAGAAAGTTCATCACAAAACCTGGGATCCCCTCTTAATAGTGCGGGATCCCTTAAAGACTCAAGAATTATAAAAGGGGTACCGATGATCCATACTTGAGTGTATACTTTATTCGCTGATCATCACTCCGCACTACTAACGTCAAAGGAACTGATACCTTTGAGTTAGCCCTTTCACTTGAGCTTGATGTTGTTGTTCCTTCTTGGCTCAAGTTGAAAGCAAGACATGATGAATTCTTCAAGCAGCTCTCCCATACACAATGTGGAAAGCCTAGCTTATGTATTCATCTTCATTTGTCCACCATGTGAACATCCACAAGAATCAAGCATGTAGTGCTCAGGAATGCTTATCTTGATCTTGTCCTTGTTAGCACATGAGCTTGTCCTTATCAACACATGATCATTAACAATAGTTTCAATGATATATTCGTGTTGATCCACTTGAATTTGCACACCACAATCTTGATGACGATGACCACTTGACGTCATCCTTCATGGGTTGTATGAGATCTTCCTTTTGACGCAAGCCCATGGAAGCACACCTAACCCCCACATAGGACTCTCACAGAGACCATGGGTTAGTACACAAACACGTAATGCACAATGCTTACCATACCATGGGATCACTTGATCCCTCTCGGTACATCTTATACGCTTTGTGTGTTGATCATCTTGATTTACTCTTTGTTTGAGATCTTGATCAACCTAGTGTCTCTATGACCATTATTTGGATAATACCTTGAATACCATCTTGGTCATCATATAAACTCCTTGAACCCAACAGATGGACTTCAAGAAGTGCCTATGGACAAATCCTATAAATATAACTTAAGGAAACCATTAGCCCAAGGAATTGTCATCAATTACCAAAACCACATATGGAGATATATGCTCTAACAACTTCATCTTTAAAATATGTTACCATCTTATCATAAATGGTATTTGGGTCAATGAAGCCAATGTCAAAGACTCCATCTCCTTTCATTTCAAACAACTTCATTCTGTGTAGCACCACACAAAAGGATATAGTGAGGATAATTACACGCAATGAACTTATAGGACATGTATTCCGTATATAGTCATGCGTGCTTATAATAAGAACTTGCATGACATATTTTGTCCTACCCTCCCGTAGCAGCAGGGTCCATAAGCAAACTAAGAGATATTAAGGCCATCTTTTAATAGAGAACTGAAACAAAGCATTAACACATAGTGAATACATGAATTCCTCAAACTACGGCAATTACTGGAAATAATCCCAATTATTGTCACCTTGGGGTATGCAGATCATGACACGTAATAGGTGCATACAACTTGCAAGATATGATCCAAAACACTCTCATATTCATTAAAACATAATAGGTTCAAATCTGAAATCATGGCACTCAAGCACTAGTAACAAGCATTAAACATAGCAAAGTCATGACAACATCAATCTAAGAACATAGTGGACACTAGGGATCAAGCCCTTTCAAAATAACTCGATCACATGACAAATCTCATCCAATCCCATCACCGTCCAACAAGCCTACAAAGGAATTACTCAGTTCCGGTGGTGAGCACCATGATGGTTTTGATGGATAAGGATTGGTGATGACAACGACGATGAATCCCCCTCTCTGGAGCCCCAATCAGACTCCAGATCAGCTCTCCCAAGGAAGAACGGGAGGTGGCGGCAACTCCGTCTCGTAAAACACGATGAAAACTTCTCTCTTATTTTTCTCTGAAAATAAGAATTTATAGGACTGTAACTAGGGTCTACGGAGCCACGAGGTGGTCCCAAGCCAATAGGGCATGCCTGCACCCTATTGGCTTGGCACCAAAAGGTGGCTCCCCTCTGGTGGGTCTTCGCTCCAATATTTTTGATATATTCTAGAAAAAATCTCCAAAAAGTTTCGTCCAACTTCGAGAACTTTTTTTCCTGCATAAAACAACAGCATGGTAGTTCCGCTGAAAACAACGCCAGTCCGGATTAGTTTCATTCAAATCATGCAAATTAGAGTCCAAAACAAGAGCAGAATTGTTTGAAAAAATAGATATGTTGGAGACATACCAGGAGCACCTTGTGCCCCCTCCGGTGGTTCTTCACTCCAGTATTTCTTATATGTTCTAGAAAAAATCGTCAAAAAGTTTTGGGCGATTCCGAAAACTTTTATTTTGGTACAAAAACAACACCATGATAATTCTGCTGAAAACAACATCGGTCCGGATTAGTTTCAATTAAATCATATGAAGTGCATCAAAACCATCTAGAAGTATTGTAAACATAGGTAAATATGGCACGAACACTTCATAAAGTGCATCAAAACCATCGGATGAGCGTAGCCTTGATGGTAGACCACTCAGGGCCGGCCTTCATGACCACGCCGTCAACGGAGCCGTCGACGTGCTCGGTGAGGTAGTACTCGCGAAAGACGTGGTTGAAGTAGGTCTTCCACACATAGTAGGAGGAGCTATATTGATCAAGTTTGATGGGAACACGACCATGGATGTTGAGATCATGGATGTCAGCAGCGATGGGATGATCGGTGCTCGCGAGGGGGTTTGAGCCACTAGAGAGCGAAGACATCATGGAGTCCATGGGTGCGATGAGGTGGCAGCAACTGGCGTTTAGTAGCTAAGGTTTGGGTGGAGAGGTGGGCAACGGAGGCTAAAGGGAGGAGGTAGAGGAGGGCAGTGCCAGCTAGGGTAGCGGGCGGATGCGGGGAGAGGAGGTGGTGCAACGACGGTAGGCTACGGTGACGACGACAAGATGCAACAGCGGCGGGAGGAAGAGGCGAAAGCGAGGCTAGGGATCGATGAACTAAACCGATATCATATTTAGGACAGTAAAACTGAACCATTTTCGAGCCTTCTCACGTCATGTGTGTTTTCTGCCGTTGATTTTCGTTTCCGGTCGTCGTTGGCCGTTAGATCTGCTGTTCATTTTCGGTTGGGCCACGTACAGATTCATGGACTAGATGTCCTAAAGGGAAGCTACTCCCGAAGAAAAATCGGAGCCCGCTGGTTAATTTGGCCACAACAAGCCCATTTAGCTCCCTCGGTATCTGGCGTATAGTCAGCGTCATCGATAAAAATGTTTTAAAAAATGAAAAGAAAAGAAGGAAACACAAAATGAGGTCTCCTCTCTCGGATGTATATAGACATATTTTAGAGTGTACATTCAATCATTTTGCTTCGTATATAGACACTTAGTGAAATCACTTAAAAGACTTATATTTTATATTTAGGAACGGAGGGAGTACATCGATGGCGATCGACGAACGCCGCCGCCACCAGCTCCTTGTTTCACCCGCCTCCCTCTACGTCGGTTGGATCGATCCCGTGTCTCTCCATGACCTAGTGTCCACCACTGACTTTGATTCTGCACCCTGGTCCCTCCTGACCTTGGCCTAGGGCGAGATCTGGTGCGCCACCTATGCAGTTGCCGTTGCAGAGAGGGGGAGAGAGAGAGGGGAGGAGAGGGAGATGGAGGAGGTGGCGCGAACGGGACAACCCCCATGTATGCGTGCCAGGCGCGGGCGATGTATGTGGTCTCGCCGGCGGGTGTGGCCAAGCTCAACCTCGCGCTGGAGTTGTTCTTTCTTCTACCCCCAATGTCTTTTACGATCTTCAGGTTAGGCCCATCTCCAGTTCCATGTTCCATTATATTGTTGTGTTCTTATTCTGTGGATCCTACTTTTGAATTATTGGCTGATGCTTTGTTAGTTTTTTATGGTTGTAGACTGTTGATAATTTAATATACTACTCAAGAATTAACTATGTAAATCATTTGAATCATTGCTGAGAAAATTAGCCAATCTAGCATATATGAATTGCCACCAAATATTTAGGTTGAGTGGTGTACTTATGTTAAGTTCAACATGGATTAAATTCCCCACACTGCAGGTAGTTCTCACCATCAACATCACAAGGGACAAGTATAATGCAATCTGAAGTCGATAATGTTTTTTATTGTCGGGTTAGTTTGCTGACTGCTGATGATCGTATTTACTTAGTACGTTCTTGTATCTTCAGATTAGAATATCTTTTTTGTGTAGAGTATTTGCTTCAGCTTGTCACTTAATTGTTGTAGGTATGGGGTAGAAGAATCAAACACGTGTTCGACTCCATCTAGAACCTCAAAGAGCTCTATGACGGTGGTGCAGACCGTCCCTTGCAGCGTAATAAAAACGTGCTACAGCAACCCCCCTCTACGACGATGCGATCATGCCTCTAACCTCGACTGAATTGTAGAAGCGCGCTGGTGGCACCCTTGCCCCTCACTTATGCTTCAGGAGCTCGCCACTTACCATTGCTCTATGAAGACTCAGTAACAATGAACAGGTAGCAGGTCCTGGGATTCACCAGATCCACAATGTGCGTGGTTGTAGGGGCATCTATGCACAGATAGAATATATGGACCTCGAGTGCAAGAAAGGCATCACCATCCAATCGAATGCTACCTTTTGTACCTAGAATGGTACCAGGTCCATTTTTCTCCTTTTTTTCACTCATTTGCAATTAATCCATTTAGCTCTCTTTGGTTGGTTGTTAATGAAAATAATGGGAGATTGGGTTATCATACAATGATATGATACATTTGCTTGTGAGAGAATGATCTATTACCTCATGCCTTTCCACTGTTTTGGAGCTAACTGTAACTCAGTTTCGTTAATTAGTGTGACAAGATAGCTTTTTTTGGGTGTTTCTTTCACAAATTAGTAGCACATATGGTTTCTTTCATAGAAGCTTAATTGGTCGATGGGTGCATCAACTGCCTTTACTAAATCCCAAAAAATAATCTTGAGAATTTTATAAAAGATCCAACCTTATTTGTAACCAACTAGCAAAGTTTATGTTCTCCTGGATATACTAGCTTTAACTAATAAATAGTCTGTAAGTACGTCTAAGTGATATATATTCGCCGGGAGTTTAAATATTAAAACTAAGTTGATTGATAATATTTATCACAGGACAATCGTTTGTTGTCGTACTTATTATTTATTATCCGCAAGAGTCCTTACTGGACCTTTCAATTTTGTGTTCCACTCGGTACTGAAAGTTTGTTTAATGTTGCATTGAGATATTGAATCAGACCTTTTGTTTAGAGTATTGGAGTCGTATATTGATGTCTGTAGCTTTTGGTGCCTACACCTCACCAAGATGCTTGTGCCAGCGGCCCGGGGGTGACACACATGAATGGTAGGTGTAGCCATGTTTCGTCATCTTCTTCGCATGCTAGCTCAAACCTTAAGTGTGCTGAGATCCATACCCTGCCCCGCTGGTTGTTACATTGGTATTCTTCATTGGCCTCTCAGGAGCTTGATTTGTGACTTTCCTGACCAAAGAATGTAGTAAAGCCTTTTATATGGAAGAGCTAACCTTCTCAACATGTACTCAATCAAGATTCACACCCACATAATACTTTTATGTATCTTAACTTTACCTTATATTTGTGGATGACATTTTTCTCCAATAGGTTTCAGTGATAAGAAAACATTTATTGATTTATCACCGTTGTTGTTGTTGTTCGTTCGCAAGGGAGAAGTGCTGACCTCCCACTTCACTACATGTCCGTTACTTCTTATGTTCTTGGTATCATAAAATTGTTAAATTCATGAATTATAAATTTGTAGGTACCCTCACGCCCACCGTCATGGTTCAAGCTTAGTTAATATGGAACTTGGTTGCGTTGATTTTATAAGGAAAGATGGTGTATGGGTTGGTGAGAAGACCCGGATCAAGTATATGCTTTTGTATCAAGGGATCATAGCCTCGTACCTACCATAAGTTGTGATCAGCTCTACATACCTGCAATGTTATCTCGTGACGTTTTTGTGGCAAGAAGCTCAACATAACACATATGTTTGAAAGTTGAATGTTGATCCTAAATAAAAATATCAGGAAAATTCTTATACTACAAATGTATACAATATATTGTTTTCATGATTTATGTCCAGCAAGTGTTAAGATTCTACAAGTCATGACATACATTTTTTCACCATATCTTTAGTATTTGATACTAAGTTTGCTATGGTTATGTGCTTGACAATGATCTTATATACTGTATGAGTAAAATATAGAGTTTATAGTCAGTTAATAAGGATATGCGTTTTCTTGGTTAATGCATAAAAAATAGTTTCTGGGCTGAGTATGGAAGCAATCTATGTTAAGCATGATTATTATTGTAAGAGTTAAGTCTACTTTAAACCTCCCCTGGTGCTCTGAGTTGAACCTCCAAGCTCATTACTAATAACACCCCCTTTGCAGATCAAATGAAATTCACCACTCATTTTGATCATCACTATTCTTCATTTTTGCAAACTGACCGAAGTTGGAAAAGTTTCCGACTCGATTATTGACAAAATATGGCTCAGTTTACACACTTTTGACATACCTACCATTCTAAGTAAAAATAAACCGGCGCAGCAACGCGCGCCATCAATGATCTAGTTGGATTAGAGAATTGGGTTGCATCGATAGATTAACTGATGATGCACTAGGCACTTATATAGAGACACATGGGTTGCACGACTCCCTTGTCCTCCAAAATACATACACGTTACAAGGAAAAAAAGACGTGATAGATGCAATTTACAAAGCCTAGAGCCCTAGACCTATATATGTACATGTAATATTAACATGTTCAACAGTTCCAAGCTAATTTCCCTACATCTAATCATGGTGTAAGTTTTTCGCTAGGGGAAAATTTCCGCCCATGAAGAGTTTGAGCGTTAGTTAGGTTTCCAGCGCACACGACCGCCCCGTTAGTCTATCGTCGTATCCAAATATCCCGCAGCTTCCTGACCTGGGCCCAAAGTTAACCCCACATTGTTTGGCTCCCCAGCTCTTCGTCCTTGCCGGAGTCTCGCGCCGCCGAAACTCCTCCTCCTACCGCCGGAGCCTGCCTGCCATCTCGCGCCGTGGGAACCCTTCCTCCTCCCACCCATCCACCCGGACGCGGTTCCTCTCGCTGGTCAGGCAGCCCTAGCCGGCTAGCCCCGCGCCACGCCGATGGACGAAACCCTAGCCGCCGAAGCCGGTGCCGCCGCCGCCGGCGCGACGGAGGAGAAGGCGGTGCCGGAGCGGCAGCCGGAGACGCTCGAGGAGGTCATCTCGAGGCACAGGTTAGCCCCCCTGACCTTGTTCTGGTCCTCGGCGTTTTAGGCATTTACCCGAGCTGTGGAGTTGGTTAATCGCCAGTAAGCTTGCTCGTTGGCTGTGGGCAAGATGCGCGTTGCTCTTGGTGATTTATATGAGGTTGCGATTGTTCGAGCCATGCGTTTACTGATAATTCTGGTCGTGCCTGCGAGGAAACAAAGATTGAATTATCTCATGATTATCGGGTTTTAGTTCATAACTTGGATTAGTTCATTAGATTTCTTGTTTTATTTTGTCCCTGGAATAGGAGAAGCTGAGAAAGATGACGTTTTCATCTTAACTGGAGTAGTAATCTTGGGTTTTGCTTCTGAGCGAGCAAGTTCACAGTTTGCAGAGCTAGCTTATTATGTTACTAAGGCATTGTGATTATAGTATGTGTTTCATCGTTACCTTTCTTTTTCTAGTTTTCTATCAGTGATGCATTGAATTATCTTGGGAAGTTGAGATAACATATTAACGTGTGTCGGTGTTCCTAGATGGCTATAATTCCTCTTAGGCTACCTGAACTACAACTCACATCAACACATGAAAAATATGTCACAAGTACAACAATGCATGTATGTTGCACATAAGGCATGCGAATGATGGAAGCCTGGCTTTTATATCTTTCACATAATAAATGAAACGCTAAATTTGATTTGTTAAGCGCTTTCCACAGGAAAAATACATCAGATAAATGTTTAAGGTATCTAGGAGCTCCTTCATTGATGATAATAATTAATGAATGATGCCTAATGCCCACTATTACCATTCTCGTTTTACACAGTGAAATTTAGTTAAATGTAGCCGTACAATGCAAGTGTATCCTCCTTTAGATCTATTGTGTATATGCTAATGTCATAGACCAGTGTGTCCTGCAACTTAGCCATTACTAACACTCGGATAATTTACTCTACACTTAGCAGTAGTATCTGGAGGAGGTCATCTTGAGGCATCACTTAGCCTCCCTGACTTTGTTCTGGTTCTAAGTGCTTTAGGCATTTAGCTGACCTGTGGATTAGGTTAATCTTAATTAAGCTTGCTCATTTGCTTTGTGCGAGATGCATGTTGTTCTTGTTGATTTAGGAGGTTGCAATGGTCCGAGCCATGTGTTTAGTGAGTATTATTGGTCCTGCCTGTGAGAAAACGAAGATATAACTTTTCTCATGATTATCAGGGTTGTAGTTCAAAACCTCGTATAGCTCATTATAAATTTGTCATTTTTGTTTGTCCCTGGAATAAGAGAAGCTGAAAAAGATGACATTTTCTTGTTTTTCCCTGGAGTAGTATCTTTGGTTTTGCTTCTGAGTGAGCAAGTTCACGGTTCCATAGCTAGCATCTCATTAGGTTACCAACACATTGTAATTATATTTGTTTCTGCACTACCTTTTTGGAAACCAATACGAGCGACACGCGCACACGTTGCCACATCGTGTGACATCAGCACATGCGACATCTGCATGGCAAGCGTCCGGTTTTGCATGACCCATCGATGGTTGAGAGCCCGTCATGTGCTATGGACAAGTGCAGCATGTTGGCGCGCTATCTTAGCCGTTCTTGTTTCCATATCAGAGTTGCATTGAATTATCGAGAGAAGTTATAACATGTTTCCCTGTACCTAGATGGCAATAATTCCTCTTACGCTACTTGAACTAAAACTCTCATTAACACATGAAAATAGGTCACCAGTACAACAGTGCACAGTGCATGTAAGTTACACATAAGACATAGACCAGATACATGTTTCAGGTATCTAGGAGTTCCTTCATTGATGATAATTAATGAATGATGCCTAGTGCCTACTATAAGCGTTCTTGTTTAATATGGTGAAGTTTTAGTTAAATACAGCCATACAGTGCAAGTTTCTCCCTCTTTAGGTATATCCCGTATGTGCTGCAGTATGTCATAGACCAGTGTGCCTTGCAGCCAGGGTGACTGCAACTTAGCAGTAGTAACATTAGTTTCTGCACAGGACTACCCAAATTGCTTAGGCAGTGGAATATTTCATGTGTTGCAATATAATAGCTAATTCTGTCCAAATTCTAAAGTTGAGATAATATCATTTAAGTTATTTGCCATTAACCGTCTTATTTTAAAGGAAATAATTGAAAGGATAATGAATGATTTTGTTATTAGGGTGAGCACGTGTAAGAGTTCTTGGTTCCGCTTAAGTTACCCTGTTGAAAATTGTAACAATTTGTCAACAATGAATAAATAAATGTGATTCATTTGTTACTTTGTTTTCATTGTTAAATTGTGCTTGTGTAGCTCACCTATCATCCTTAATTTATTTTCCTGGTAACTTGATTGTTTGAGAAATTGTGGAGGATGCTTTGTTTTCAGTTGATTTACATGGTGTGGCTAAGAACAATCACCTTTTATACATGTAACAGGAAGGAGAAATCCAAACTCCAGGATAAGGAAACAAGTCTGAAGAAAGCAGCTGCCAAAGGCAGCAAAGCTGAGCAGAAGGCCAAGAAAAAGCAGGTCGAGGAAGAGATATCGCGCCTATCAGCTGCATTAGAGGCGAAACATGCTGCAGAGCTTGCTTCTTTTGGGTACAAACCCGCAGAAAGCTCTGAAAAGGGGAACCTCGACACCTTAGTGAAGGCCATAGCTGGCGTTTCTGTTTCTAGCAATGCAGATTCTGCGAAGCCGGGGAAGGCTGCAAAACGGCGAGAGAAGAAGGCAAAGGAAGAAGCTGCTCGAGAGCAGCGAATTCAAGAAGAACAAACCAATCTTGTCAGTGATCGCATGTTAGAAGACGAGAAACTTGGAAGGAGGCTTGAGCCCTTGGGGCTGACCATTCATGAGATAAAGCCAGACGGCCATTGCTTGTACCGTGCTATCGAGAACCAGCTGTCACTCCATTCCAAGGGCACTACACAGTACAATCACCAGGAGCTACGGCAAATGACAGCCAAGTATATGAGAGAGCATGCTGCAGATTTCCTCCCATTTTTCCTATCGGAGGGCAAAGCCGAGTCCGGACCAGATCTCTCAGAGAGCTTCGAGAAGTACTGCGAGGAGATGGAATCCACCGCTGCTTGGGGTGGGCAACTCGAGCTAGGTGCTCTGACGCACTGCCTAAAGAAGCACATCGTCGTATACTCTGGCTCCTTTCCAGATGTAGAAATGGGCAAAGAATACAACAAGAAGTCGGAACCAGGAGGTGACCCTAGCATCAGGCTTTCCTACCACAGGCATGCCTATGGCCTTGGCGAGCACTACAATTCAGTGATCCCCACTGAGTTATCTTGAAGCAGGAAACCTAAATGTACCTGGCCTTTGTTTAGCCATGAGAAGTCTTTCTGGCCAGTCTCTGGTTGAGTGTACCAAATCATAGAATATGTTTAAATGGGATTCTACCTCCCAAACAATTTTGCCTGTAAAACGGTTTTGTTTACTTATTTTGTTGTGACTCTATACTGTGTTGATTCTTCCCATCAGCTATACTTTGTTTCCTTCCTACAAATTACTGCTATGCATTTGCCTTTCTGTCCTTGTTTGCTTGCTTATAGAAAGGCAAGAAGGCATTCAGCATTGTCACCGTTATTTTGGGTTGGCTTGTAGCTAATTACCAACTTCTATTTGATTCAGTTTGCTGCAATCAGAAATCATAGATTGGCGGGGACAGTATCTTGGCACCCGGGAAATCATATGCATGATCCTGGACAAACAGTAAAATTGTGAAAAGTTGTTTAAAAGTTCTGATATTTTTTTTTTGACAACATGCATGTCCGTATCTTCTACTCCCTCTGTACCTAAATAATTATAGTTAAGGAGAACTAGTCTAGTTTTTCCTAACTACAATTATTTAGGTACAGAGGGAGTATGAAATGGCATATATTGTGATCTGAAAAAGACATCAATAATATTTGACAAGCCAGTATTCTTTTGACAGGTACTCCCAACGAATGAGCGATGAAACAAATGTTTTAGACAAGTGAAGAACAAACACCAATGCAGGTTGGTCACATCTTACATACCTTGAGGCCATTGTGGCACAATGCAACCATGGCATGTCACGCAAGTTTCAAGTAATCTCATCTAGAAACAAAAGTTTCAAGTAACCATGTTTGCCTGCAGTGGCACTGCACAAGTGCAGACCATGCCATTATGCATGCTATGTGTATAGCTGAAGCTGGCAACATGGCTCCTTGTATCTCCTACTTCCGCTGCTGTTATGAACAGAAATGCAGGTGCTACACTGATGTACAGGTTTTCCGAGAAACATTGATGTGATTTTTCGTTCATGCGAAAGCTGATGATAACATGTAGACCATAATAAAAATCAAAAATACATATGATCTTCAACTACTCCAGCGACATATATTCCGGTACAAAGGGAGTAGTAAGAAACAACGGCATCTTAGATGCATTTCAATCCCTGGCCTGAGATCTCAAGGTACCAAAATACTCCATCTCGTTAACTCGGCACAATGTGAAGAATGCTTCCTATTAAGGACAGTAAAACTGAACCCTTTTTGAGGCATCTCACGCACCCATAAATTTAAGCCGTCGGATCGCGTGTCTCGGCTGTCCCTGACCGTCCAAGGCAATTTTTCTCCCACATGGGCTGTTATTGGGCCGGTTAGGTCTGTCCTTGGGCAGCTATTCCCGAGGCCGAATCCAAAGCTTGTCGTTCGCTTACATTCTCCAACGTTGGATGCGGAACTGATGAACGTGATTCTGCTCCGCTCTCTAAAAAAAGATTGTGCTATTCGTAGCCCCATCCACTTCCTCTCCCCTCCCCGCACGCGCCTTGCACTCCACACTTCCACAGGCCCGATCCGCCGCCGCTGCTGTCGTCACCGCAGAGAGAGAAAGAGAGAGCGCTGACTATGGCAACCGGCCAAACGGACTACCAAGCATATCATGCGAAGTGGAGCCACTCGAATCTCTGCCCTTGATCGACTCTCCGAATCTCGCACAAAAAAAGAGATCATCGTGATGGCGGCGGCCGAAGTCACTTCGTACATCATCGACAGGTCTGTGTATCTCTCCTCCTTCTATGCATCCCCTGTTTTCTACGAATCACCTACTCGATTTGGTCTCTGAGATGGTCAAACCAAAGAGGAAGAGGAGAGGCCGAGCAGATGTGTGTCACTGTCGCGCAGGAAGACGATGTATCCGAGCCTGCCGCCGCCGTCCTCAGAGGTTGCCGAGGCCAAAGGCAACCACAAGGGAAAGGTCAACATGGTCGTGGAGGCGGATGGCGTCGGGGAGGACGCCAACAGCCTTCGCTTTCACCATCGTTCCATAGACCGTCCCCTCATCTGTCGATTTGCTTACTTAACGTGGGACCTTCTGTTGTTGTGCGCAGGTTAGGATGACAAGGTCGCCGCATTCCAGGACATCAGCTGCTCGGCGTTCAAGTACTTGCTGGTCTTTGTAGTTTGTTCTATGATTCTATGAGTGCTTTGTCCCTGTCGTTGGCTTAGATGTGGTATTAGCACAAATGATTAACTTAGTAGTGCTTTCGCTCATTTTGTGGAACAGTTGGCCAGCATCACGAGAATTGATGTTTACATGCTTCTCATTCGAACAAGGTCAAACTATACAACACTGAAATCCTCGCGGACGCCCCAATGGCCGCACAGGTTCCCACTGATGCTCTTGCCCTATTCCCCGGCCAATCCTCATGGACGCTCCAACACCATTTTTCTTGATTTAAATTTGGGCCATGTGCGCAGGGGGCAATGGAAGGGTGGGAGGGTGCTGCATCGATGGAAGACACTTTCCCCATGTAGCCCCAAGTCAAAGAGTTGATGGACATAGCTGATGTGTTGGCCACCCTCTCCGAGATGTGTGACGAGACCATGGTGCTCAATGGCGAGCCCGGCAAATCTAGCTGCGGTACCAACTGCCAAGGATGCACTTCAGATGGTTCACATATCATGTATTGGGCTCATGGAAGATGAGACACTCACCCGTGTTTCCTTCTCCTCAGCCATGATCTTTCTAGGAGCATCATTGCAACCATTGCCTATGGATCGGCACCCCTTCCCGTTGGCCATGGCTCCAACATAATGTTTGCCTGCTCTACGAGTCGATGACCAAGCATGACACGTTCCTCAAGTAACGATGTTCGCTCACAAAATTAATCTATTTATAGATCCTACACCGGCTACTCTTTGTATTGTCGCAATCGACTCAATCCTCAACAACGACGTTGCCTCCTCTACATCCCCATAGGTTAGGCAAGCTTCCTACTGAATCCGATAAGCACTTTCTTTGTGTCTTACATTCATGCTTATGCTCTTTTGCAAACAAAAACTATTCCATTTCATATGCCACATAGCTCCTTGAACAACTAAAGCAACTATACCAATTTTTTAAGGATTTACCGATGTAGTTGTGTTTTTTCGCTTTAAATCATTCGACCAGTTAAGTTCCATGCTAAACCTTCTAGCATTATTTGGCTCCAATTAATGTATACTTCTATTTTTAGGATGAAACCATTCAGTCAATAAAGCTCGGTACTAGAATTTTAGGACTGTCACCACTATCTACATAGACAGATTTTATGTTGATAAGAATTTGTAAGTATGTTTTAACAAATCCAACTTAAAAGGAATTTTGACAACTAATTAGATGCATTTTTCCTCATGTTGCTACTACTACTCACAGTGCCGAGAGGTTGAAAATAGTTAAAATCCCACAGTTAATAATTTAAATAATGAGTATACTCTTGCTTCAATTCCATTTTGTCCTCCTAAATTGACCATAATTGTGTAGCTGAACATCAAACTTTTCAAAAATGGGAAGCAACTGCAAGAACACCACCAATAGTTATAAAGAACTCCTTGAACCACTCAATGAAGCATCCACTGACGGTACAACTTGCTAGATATGGTGATAGCTGGGGGTGGTGAGGACCACGGTGGGGCTCATGCGGCCATGAGTTCCATCTTTGGTGAGGGGTTATGGGCCACGAATGTCCTTCCATGTCTGATTATGTGGTTTGCTCTATGAGGATTTGATTTGTTGGTTTTGTAATTGCCATCACAAGAGGGAGTTTTGAGTTTTGACTCATTCCTTATGAGAGCCGGTAGAGTCTCCCCTCCTTTTGATTATATATGTTGATTGCTTTGCTTATTACATCTGAATCAGGTTTCACTTTTATGCAAATGATAATTTCCAGGGCAAGAACGTGTAGTTATCTCGAAAAGGAAAATTATACATTCACTTAGAAATACCAAGGTGTTTCCATTAGCAAATTTGGTTGTATGTTCATATATTTCTATGTGATTCCCTAGCAATACTTAGTTCAAGTATCAGATTATATCATCTCTTTTTATGAACATAACCGGTCCATTTCTATGATAACTACAACGTGAAGAACAATGAACCAGCAAACTTTAATCTGCTCACCTCTTACAATATATACTACTCCCTCCGTCCCAAAATAAATGACTCAAAAGTGACTCTACTTTGTACTAAAGTTAGTACAAAACCAAATTATTTTCGAGTCACTTATTTTAGGATGGAGAGAGTATATCCCTAGCATTCATCTTTCGAGACAGATGAGTGCAATAGTAATACCAAGTGTTCCTTGTGCAACAACAAGACAATGGTAAGCAACCTCAGAAGAAACAATGTTAAGGAACACTTTTTTTTAAAGATAGTATTCCTTGTGTTGCTTCACTGCAAGCCGATTGAGTTTCTTCCCTTTGACGACTTCACAATATATGGGCCAATTTATGCTAATTTAACTTTTGGCTTTCAAACTTTAATGTGTTTATAACAATTCATATTAACCCATTGTAGAATGGACGGGCGCGGCAACGCGCGCCTTTCATGATCTAGTTAGACATATATGATAGGAAGTGTTTCCCTACGAGTAACCTCTCTTTCCTCATTGAAATGCTATGTTATATCAATCTCTTTCCTCATTGAATGCTATGTTATGTCAACAATATGTCTGGTTCATATTGTTAGAGAAAAGTCGAATCTTTGATCCATTGATGTGCAGGAATCTGCAATTTATACATGGGGGAAGACGCGATGATCTGAGAGGATGCGTCGGTTTCAGGAAGACACGACAGTTGCGCGGGACCTGCCCGTGCGGGTGCATCCGCAATATCGGTTGGGCAAGGGGAGATTCCCCTTAATTACATATTGTTAATTTAATCTTAACACTCCTCCTAATTTACGCTTGACCATATAGAATCATCCCATGATTGTCCGGGTAGTGCTATCATCTCAAAAAGGATTCTCCTCTAAAAAGTTCTTCATGAAAACTTGATGAGAACCTGAAACACAAACCCACAAAGAGATAACATAATGTGATGTCATAAACAAGGATATCTCAAGAAGAGACTCCCCTTGATGCATGCAAGTCTGTAAGTCGTCGCATACCAATTCCATGAACATATTTATGGAATGTTGAGTTTAGTAGAGGCTTAGTAAATAGATCAGAATGGTTGTCGCATGATTTAACTTGCAAGATGCTTATTTTCCCACTTTTCTGAAGATTATGGGGGAAAACCCACTTAGGAGAAATATGCTTAGTGATATTGCTCTTGATGCATCATGTTTGCATCTGTGCAACATAGGCCGCATTATCCTCATAGATAATGGTGGGTGATCCTATCAAACCAATTCCACACGACTGTTGTATGTGGTTTATCATTCTGCGAAGCCATACACATTCACATGATGCTTCAAATAATGAAATTATTTCAGAATGGTTTGTAGATGTTGCCACGAGAGTCTATTTTGAAGACTTCCATGATATAGCAGTACCACTGAAAGGATTGATATGGTTGACTAGAGAGGGGGGGGGTGAATAGGCAACTACCAATTTTAGCTCTTCTTAACAAATTAGGGTTAGCAACAAAAGGTTCTCTAGATAAACAACTAGGTGAGAAACCTATTTGATGCTAACAATAACAACAACTAATGCAAGCGAGGAATACAACACAACTAAAATAAGGACAAAGTAAAGGTAAGAGATGACCACAAGTGGAACCGGTGGAGACGAGGATGTGTTACCAAAGTTCCTTCCCTTTGACAGGAAGTACGTTTCCGTTGGAGCGGTGTGGAGGCACAATGCTCCCCAAGAAGACACTAAGGCCACTGTATTCTCCTCACGCCCTCACACAATGCCAGATGCCGTGATTCCACTAGTGGTTCCCTTGAATGCAGCGACTGGACTTTTACAAACAAGGTTGGGGCAATCTCCACACAAAGCTTGGAGGCTTCCAACAAGACCACAGAGCTTCACCACAATGGAATGTGGCTCCGAGGTGACCTCAACCATCTAGGGTGCTCAAACACCCAAAAGTAACAAGATCCACAAGGGATTAGTGGGGGGGGGGGAATCAAATATCTCTTGGTTGAAGTGTAGATCAGGGCCTTCTCAACCAATCCCTAGAAAATCAACAAGTTTGATTGGCTAGGGAGAGAGATCGGGCGAAAATGAGCTTTGGAGCAACAATGGAGTTTGAGGAGGTAAGAGGTAGTATTCTTGGAGAAGAAGACCCCTTTATATAGTGGGGGAAAGAATCCAATAGTTACCCCCACTCATAGCCCGAGAAAAGCGGTACTACCGCTACTACGAGCGGTACTACCGCTGCTAGGAGAGGTACTACCGCACGGTAGATCCACCAACCACGGAAGTAAAAAAACTACTTCCGTGCCTACCACGCTGAGGTTGCGGTTGTGCAAATGTCCGACCCAGTAGTACCGGACGATACTACTGCCAGAGAGCGGTAGTAAAAAACTACTACCGCTGGCACTTCGCACAGGCAGGGGGAAACGAACTGGAGCTCCATTGAAGCAAAGGAAAGGTGGTGCAAAAGAACAGATGTGCACGTGCTAATTCCACCCTAACCTTTACGAAGCGGACCCTCTTGAAAGTGCGTTATATCGACTAGAGGAGGGGGGGGGGGTTAATAGGTGATTTTTACAATTTCATCACTGAGGAAATTCCTAGTGAGGAAAGTCCTCAGTCATGAACTGAGTGGAGCGGAAATAGTACAAGTCAGAAGTGCAAAAACGTCTACAACAAAGTACTCAGCGTGATTTCAGTGAATCGGATTGTGCAAGTCACAAGTACATGATAAGCAGGTGAAGAATAAGTCAGCTGAAGAATTTGAGGTGAGGAATTCAGAGAATGTCTTCAGTCAAATTCTTCAAAGAGTACAGATGAAAGTCTTCAACATGCAATTGAGGAAATGAAGCTAGTTGAGGATATAGAACCAATAGCTTGATGAAGACAATTTTTGATGACCCAGTTCCAACTGCTGTGACAGTTGTACATCTGGTATGGAGCTGCTTGGTATTGAAACCAAAGGACACACAGTCCCGGGACACACAATCCCTGTCGTATTCTCCTTGAGCTAAGGACACACAGTCCTCGCCCAACACTCGTGGTAAGTCTTCAGGGCAGACTTCCAAACCCTCACAAACTCGGTCACCCGACGATCGACAGTTGACTGTTGGATGCTCTAAACCATGACGCCTAGCCGTTTTGAGGATGCACAGTCCTCAAAGGTAACAAGCGTCGGTTCCACACAGGAATAACTTCTTTAGTTATGCTCAATCACTTGGGTTTTGGTTTGGGTGTTTGGGGTATTTCCTCACTTGATGATTTTCGCTCAAAGACTCTGAGGAATTTGGGTTGCTCTAAATGAAAAGAGTGAGTTTCTCTCTGAGCAGCCAACCGGCTAGTGGTTGTAGGGGCGGCTATTTATAGCCTGGGAGCATCCCGACATGATTTGACATCAATGCCCTTTAATAATATGACCGTTGGGTGGATTAGATCTGGGATGCATGGCGCGGAAACGGTCAGAACTTTCAACTGTGATAGTCCTCATGTCTCTCATGTTCCTCACTTTGAGGATTTGGTGGATGTAGGTTTGGGTTGAGCATCATGAGGAAATTCGTTCCATAGTTTTACATCGCCCCCCTTTAACAGTATGGTGTTCCTATGACTCAAGTATAAAGAAAATGAAATGGATAGAGTAAATCTTCGAGCTTCAATGTCTTCAGTGTATTTTCTTCGGGACACACCGAATTCTTCATCTTCAATAGCTTCACGAGGAATACCAATTTCTTTGCAATTTCTTCGCGATCAAAGTCTTCAAGGAATGAACAAAGTCTTCACCTGAAGATATTCATTTTTAGGGGTCGATATTCATCGAATAACTCAAGCTCCTCATCGACTTATAGAGACTGTGTACACTTACAAACATATCAGTCTCTTAACCTATAAGTCTTGAAACCACCGAAATCACTAAGGGGCACTAGATGCACTTACAATCTCCCCCTTTTTGGTGGTTCATGACAAATAGGCTAAGTTTTCAATGGGGATAATAATATGAAATGTAAATACTGAGTTTGAGGAATTTGAAGGTAAGATACAGAGAAACCCCCCTGAAGATGTGCATGTTTGAGGAATTTGCTTTGAACAACAAATGCACATTGATGATATATATCATGGAGATCTCCCCCTGTATCTTGTAATTCTTTTATACATTTGACATATAGTATGATGAATTTGAAATGCATGATGAAAGATGGTGTCTCACGAGTTTCAACATGCATGCATTAATTAACTTGAGGAATAAGCATGCGAGGAAAAACATTCAAAAGTGTCAGAACACCATCGGGCTTAAGTTACAACTCATTACATCAAAAATTTAGAAGAACTAAGAGTTTGTAACTTAATAAATTTTATAAGCCCATAAATTTAACCCGCTTGAAGACTAACTCTCAGATTTCTCCCCCTTTGTCATCAAGTGACGAAAAGGGACGAAACTGAGGACTAACGCCCATGAAGAACTTCACTTCTGTGTTGAGGAAGAGGCGTGAGCATTCTTTGAGTCAGACTTCCTTGTTGGGCCAGTTGCAGTATCCGCAGGTTCTTCATCGGAATCGTTAGTGCGGAATGAAGAAAATGAGCTGTCCACCAAGTCAGGAACTGGAATATTCTTGAATTTTTTTCTTTGGTGGCCATGACCAATCAAAGTCACGAGTGAATTCCAATTCTTCAAGTTCCTTGGGAGTCTTTATACGGGACAATATGGCCCAAGTGCAATCAAATACCTCATGAAGATAATAGTGATTTTCTTCACAACATTTTGAGTATCATTGAGCATTTTCACAAAAGAGCCAAACTGGCGTTTCACGCAGTTATGATTGTGATCGACTTTTTGATGAAGACTAAGGAGAAGCTCTCTGTTAGTCATCACCCTTGGGGCAGTTGGGCTTGGAGGTTTTGCTCTGCCATCAGATTCTTGAGTGGCAGTGTCATCATATGAGGAGTAGGAGACAGCCTTGCGAAATTGACCATCTAGTGGCCGATTTCCTTCATAAATTACTGACTTGCCTTTGCCCTCAACTGGTTCAAAAGATTTCTTGATGACTTTGAGAGGCGGCAGATAACCGAGGTGATTCTGATAGTCAGCTTGATAGTTGATGTCGGATCTGGTTCTGATGAATCTCATGATCCAAGGCGCATAAATGTTCAACTCAAATGGTGACAAAGCATTATCAGCCAAAGTCCTTAAGAATAAATCGTGAAGGTTCATTTTGATGCCATGAATGACGTTGAACAGGATGTTCTTCATGATACCAACAACATCTTCTTCCTTATCATGGCTTTGATTGGTGCGATGGAATATGCCAATATTCTGTAGACAGTTCTAGGCACATACTTCAATTCCTTCACCAGGAATCTAGTCCTTGGAGGTTGGCCCAGAGCCAAAGGTTTCATGAGGACCTCCATGCGATTATTTGGCAACTCTCTTTCATCATACAGGTTGATTGCATCATCTGAAGGAATTGAGATAGGTAGAGCTCGAAGCAATTCTGTGGATGGAGCTTTGTAGTGAGTGTGTTATGTCATCCAGTCCAAGACCCAAGAGTTGATGTTTTTGGGGCCACCAGAGATATGCAGTGTGGCATAGAACTAAAGAATAATATTTGTATTCTAGTCACCTATATCTATGCAGAATGGCAGTAGCCCTGCTTCGTGAAGAATACTCAGTACTGGGGTGAAGCAAGGAATTTCCTCCATATCACAATGAGGAATGTGCGTGTGGTGAAATGTCTTCCTTTTCCCACAAAGCATAGAAGCATAGTAATTAAGTTGAGTTCTAGTCAAGAACTTTCTATGCCTGATACGAAGCCTATCATAAGGATTTTCTACAGTGAAGAAATGATGTTCATCATAGAAGTCTTCCTTCGAAAACTTTGGCCTCTTTGAGAAGGGCTGATGAGGCTTTGGTTGAAGATTATGGTGTTGATCATCTTGAGGATTTTTGGCCACCACAATTGCAGTTTCAGGATTTGCAACCACAATTGCAATTTCATCGGTAGTATTTTTATCCTGTGATGAGCCATTTTCATCAGGGGTGTGTTCTCCAGTTTGAGGAATTTACTATGCTGAAGGAGCAGATGCAGTTTCTAGTACAATAGTTTCCTTTTCAGTTTCTTCAGCTGATGCAGCTGATTCTTGGTATCGTGCTGATTTCACATGTGAGCTCTTTTCTTCAGAGCTAGTTAGAATTTCAGTGGCTACGGGAGTTTGAGGAATTTGAGCGGTCATTGGCGAGTTTGGGTGAGCCTTTTCCCAAAACTCATCATGGATAACAGGTGTGTGGCTGCCAATGTCTTCATCAGCCTCCTTTTCTTCAGCAGTCATTTTTGGGTTTTGAGGAGGAGGTGTTGCCACTTGAGTAATTTGATCATCTTGGATTTCCTCATCTATTGGTGTGAATGCAGCAGAGCGATTGTCATCCATTTCCTCATCCTGTTCTGGAATGATGTGCTCTTCACCAAATGGTGCAATCATGTATGATGGTGCAACACTAAGGGGAGTTGCATCCAGTGGAGCTGATGATGTAGTAGGCAGAGTCTTTAGGTGTTTCGCCTCTCAAGACTTTGAAGGTGTTGATGCCTTTCTCTTCTTTGCTTTCTTCTCAGCAGCTTTTGTTTTCTTCGCGTCTAATGCAGACGGAAGAGTCACTTTCTTCACATTTGAAGACATTGGTGAAGGAGCATTTTCATCAGGCATTGCATGAGCAGTGTCAGGCCTGGCAGGTTCTTCAGCAGTAATATTCTGTGTAATTTCATCAGCAGCTGGTTCTTTATCTTCATCAGAATCAGCCAGTTGTACAGTATTGTGGGGCTGAGGATTTGTTGGTTGCTTTGGGGCCGCAACCCTCCTGTTGTATTCATCAATTGCTTCAATTGCGGCTTTGACAAACCTCACTTTGACACCCTTTTGGTCCGCATGAAGACTTGTGTATGTGTCAGTGAGGGTTTTCAGCTCTGCCTGAGTAGAAACAAGTTTCTCAAGCGTCAGGTTAAGGATGTTTTGCTTCAAATACTTCTCCTTTTTAACCTTTGCAGTCCGAGCTTGTTTGACTTGCTGATCCTTCCATTTTTCATTGATGAATGAGGTAACCATGTGACTGAGTCCAGGTGGAAGTTTCAAATCATCAATTGGTGTGTTTGGATCCTCATACCAAAGGTTGATGAAGTTCGGCACAACTTTCAGATCCAGTGTGAGGGGAATGGTGTTGCCAATAGCTTGTGCAACCCTTTCATGCTTGTTTCTAATGATGGCTTGAAGAGTTTCATCATCATATTCCTCACTTCCTTCTCATGCAGAAGGGATGTTGACAACCTTGCTTGGGCTTGGCCTTGTTCCTCTTTTAGCAGTCATCTTTGTCTTCAGTATGCCAGGTGAAGATTTGAGAACTGAACTTTAGGCGGATGGTACTGAGGAATTTGGATTTCCTGTTTGATGTTGCATGAGCTATGACTGCAGAGGAGGTGAAGACTTTGATGCAGTTAAGGACTTGGCAACCATTGTTGCTTCTTTCTAAGGAATTTGCTCTTTTGACAATGTTGTTGAGGGTTTTGACTTGAGACATGGTTTCTTCATGAGGACCTTCATATGAGGTTGTTCTGTAGCAGAAGCCTCAGTAGCAGAAGAAGTGGCAGCAGCAGCAGAATCCTCATTAAACTGTGTTCCAAGAACTTTGCCTTTTTCTGCAGCTTAGACAAATACTTGTCTTTTTAACCAGGATAGTCCTCAATTGTGGCTACGCTCGAGGGATGTGTTGTTTGTTGGTCTCCCTGTGGCAATATTTTGCAAGGAGGTTTGAGGGCACACTTCTTGGCATACTTTGGAGTGAAATACATGTATTCCTTCCACTCCTTTGCCCATCTGCGTTCAATCCTTTGAAGCCTTATCTTGTGTTTTGCCATGGTCTCTTTTCCATGAATTTCTTCATCTGGCATGCAGTACTCATCATATATCTCCTCTAGGATTTCAAAACCAGTGTTCTGTTCCAGTTTCTTGCCACCCTTCTATTTTCTGTGTTCCTCCATTTTCTTCAGCTGAGGTTTTTGCTGAGGAATTTGTATTCTTGAGGAATCTGAGGACAGAGGTACTTTTTCTTTGAGAAATGCTGCAAATGAGTTAAGTTGATGAGAACCTAGTAATTCATCAGCTGACATTTTGTACCTGTGAACATAGTATAGGTGCGAAGAATTTGGAGAGGTCATATGCGTTCTCAGATTTGAGGAAATTGAAAAATTACTTAAGTTGAGGAATTTGACCAGTGTGTTGAGGAATTTGGCTAAGCATTATGATCTTGGGTTCCAGAGTTGTGCAGATTCAAAAATTTACAATTGAGGAATATCGTGAAGAATTGAGGTTCTTAGTAAAATTCATCAAGTGTTCTAGACATGGGTGTGCACAGCTCAGAGATTTTTTGAGGAAAAACTGATTTCACGAATCCAAAGAGAATAAATGGATCAAATGAGGACAATAAAATAGGATTTTAGTTACCCTGTATGAAGAACTCGATGAATTGGGGAAGTAAAAAACAGAAGTTCTTCGGCTCAGATCTCCAGTGCCCTAACTTGGAGACTCAAGAGAGCTACAGCGGCGGCGGAGGAAGATGATCCGCAGTCGGCGTGAGTCCGGGGAGGGCGATGTCGAGGCGGTGAAGCTGTGCCTCACCGGCGACGAGGATGCTAGTGGCGGCGCTAGGTTTTGAGCTCGAGCGGAGGAATCGAGAGGGAGAGAAGAGTTTTTGACTGAAGGGGTAAGGGGCTATTTATAGCTAAGGTGAAAACGGTCTGAAGCAAAAAACTTCGGACAAAACCGCCCTTGCCCTTTTGTCTCCGCATGACACATGCTACCCACGATCGAAGCGGTGGAGATTGTGGTTATCCTATCGTGAGTAGTGGGTGCAGTTAAAGTGGTAACATTAAAATAGGTTTTTTTTAATTTTGAGGATTTTGTTTCAAAGTCTTCAACTGACAAGGATTCAGCGAGCACTTAGAACGAGTGTAAAATAGAATGCATATGAAGAATTGAGAATAGACTAGATTGAGCTTAGCATAGAGGGGAGACGGGTCTGATCACATTCACTTAGAAGAAATACCAAATTGAAGACTTAGCAATAAGTGAATGCTGTTGAAGATATTGAAAGCTCAATATATAATATATAGTCAATGAAGATCATCACATAATTTTTTTGAAGAATTTGAAAATTTTGAAGACTTTGAATTTATTTTAGGATTTTGTGAAAAGTCTCAGATTTGAAGAATTTCAACTTTGAAGAATTTCAAAGTTTGGTGGTGGCGTGACCCACCGTATAAGAATGATGATTTCAGGCACCGCGTACAATTGTCGTAGGGCCCTGAGGACTAAATTCTTCATTAATTTCTTCACACTTATATTGATATTCTTCATTGATTGAAGAAAATTGTTAATTCGTGTGTTGCACATCTAAGTCATCAATTTTGCATAAGTGTTAGGATGTATTCATGTTTACAAAACATTTGAAGACTCTAGGATATTTAGCTCACACCGCAACTTGCAAAACCTTCTCTCATCCAAGGGCTTTGTGAAGATGTCTGCTAGCTGGCCATCAGTCTTCACATGGTCGATGATGATATTGCCCTTGAGTACATGATCACAAAGAAAATGATGACGAATTTGGATGTGCTTGGTCTTTGAGTGTTGTAATGGGTTTTAGGCGATCTTGATTGCATTCTCATTGTCACAGTAGAGGGGCACATTCTTCATATTGATGCCATAATCTCTGAGGGTTTGCTTCATCCATAGAAGTTGAGCACAACAAGATCCAACAACAATGTATTCAGCTTCAGTAGTGGAGAGGGATACGCAATTCTGCTTCTTTGAGGACCAGCAGACTAAGGATCGTACCAGGAAATGGCATGTGCCTCATGTTGACTTGCAATCCACACGGTCACCAGCATAATCAGAATCAGAATATCCAACAAGGTGAAGACTTGAGCCCTTGGGATACCATAATCCTAGTGTTGGTGTGTGAGCTAGATATCGAAGAATATGTTTCACAACTTTACGGTGTGATTCCTTCGGTTTTTCTTAAAAACATGCAGACATGCAAACACTAAGCATAATATCTGGCCTAGATGCACATATGTACAACAAGGAGCCAATCATAGAACGATATACCTGCTGATCAAAATCTATACCTTTTTTCGTTAGTGTAGAGGTGGCCGTTGGTAGGCATAGGTATCTTGACGCCTTTGCATTCATGCATGTTGAATTTCCTGAGAACATCCTTGAGGTATTTCTCCTTAGAAATGAAGATGCCATTGCATTGTTGACAGATTTGCAGACCTAAGAAGAATTTCAGCCCCCTCATCATGGACAGTTGATATTCTTCATCCATCATGTAGGCAAATTCATCATTGTAACGTTTGTGAGTACAACCAAAAATAATGTCGTCAACATATATTTGGCACACGAATAGTTCATTGTCATAGGATTTTGTGAAAAGTGTAGGATCAAGTGAACCCGGTTTGAAGCCTTTCTTCATGTGGAATTCCTTTAGTGTATCATACCACGCCCAAGGGGCTTGCTTGAGGCCATAGAGTGCCTTTTTGAGTCTTAAGACTTTGTCAAGATGCTTCGGGCCCTCAAAACCTGGGGCTGAGCAACATATACTTCTTCCTTAAGCTTACCATTGAGGAATGCACTTTTCACATCCATTTGATATAGAGTAATATTGTGATGATTAGCATAAGCAAGTAATATTCGAATAGCTTCAAGTCTAGCAAAAGGTGCAAAAGTTTCATCAAAGTCAATTCCTTCAACCTGTGTGTAGCATTGTGCTACAAGCCATGCCTTGTTCCTCACAACCTGACCATCCTCATCTTGCTTGTTTCAGTAGATCTACTTGGTGCCGATGATATTATGTTTGCGAGGATCTGGTCCTTTGACGAGTTCCCATATGTCATTTAGCTTTAACTAAAGAAGTTCATCTTGCATGGCTTGAATCCACTCAGGTTTCATGAAGGCTTCAACAACTTTTGAGGGTTCTGTGATAGACACAAAAGAGGAATGCCCACAAAAGTTAACTAAATGTGAAGCTTTTGAGCGAGTGAGAGGACCTAGCGCATTGATGTCATCGAGGATTTAGTCAAGTTCCACTTCATTTGCAATCCTTGGATGTGCTGGTTGAAGACTTTGGTTGGGCCGAGGAATTTGATCTGTAGCATTTTCCTGAGGTGCACCGGCTTGAGTTTCACCAGTGTTGGGGATGACTTCTTCAACAAGGCGTTGTTCCTCAGTAGGAATGATATCTTCAGTAGCCTTGTGCTTAATAGCTTCCTCACGAGTCAATTTATATGGCACAAGAGGCAGTTGCTCTCTTTGTGAGCCATTAGTTTCATCGAACCGTACATCTACAGTTTCAACAAGCTTGTTGTGATAGGTGTTGAAGACTCTATAGGTGTGCGAGTCCTTTCCATAAAATCATAAAACCCTCATGTGTTTTAGGTGCAAACTTTGAGCTATGGTGAGGATCTATAATCCAGCATCTTGCACCGAAGACTTTGAAATAACTTACATTGGGTTTGTTGTCGGTGAAGAGTTCATATGAGGTTTTCTTGAGAATTTGTGAAGATATACCCTGTTGATGATGTGGCAAGCAGTGTTGATTGCTTCAGGTCAAAAGCGACGAGGTGTCTGATATTCTTCAAGCATAGTCCATGCCATTTCAACTAGAGTCATGTTCTTACATTCAACGACGACATTCTGTTGAGGAGTATAAGTAGCACACAATTCATGAGTAATACCAAGTTCATCAAGATAATCATCAAGACTAGTATTTTTGAATTCTGTCCGATTATCACTCCTGATGTGTTTGATCTTCATGCCGAAGTTCTTCAAGGCCCATGAGGAAAATCATTTGAAGACTTCCTGCACTTCAGTTTTATACAGAATGATGTGTACCCAAGTATAATGAAAATAGTCATCAACGATGACAAAGCCATATAAAGATGTTGCATTGGTTAGAGTAGCATGATGAGTAAGTCCAAACAGATCCATGTGAAGGAATTCAAACGGACGAGTAATAGTCATGATAGTCTTCAAGGGGTGTTTGGATCTAGTCATTTTTTCAGACTCACAATCGCCGCAGAGATGGTCCTTGAGGAATTTGACAGATTCTATGCCAATGACATGCTTCTTCTTCGCCATGGTGTGCAAATTCCTCATGCCTGCATGACCAAATCGTCGATGCCATAGCTAGCCTTCTGAGGTTTTTGCTAGTAAACATGTGGCTGGTTGAGGACCTGTGGAAAAATCAACAATGTACAAGTCTCCTCTCCTAAAACCTTCAAAGACTTCGGATTTATCAGATTCCATGATGACTACACATCTATATTTTCCAAAGATGACAATCATATCAAGATCACAAAGCATTGAGACTGACATGAGGTTAAACACAAGGGATTCGACAAGCATGACTTTGTCCATGTGCCGATCCTTAGAGATATCCACTTTACCAAGTCCCAATACCTTGCCCTTTACCATCGTAAGTGAGTTGCTTCAGTGGTGATGGAGTCACTGGTATATTCATCAATAAGATTTTATCACGAGTCATGTTATTTGTGCAACCACTGTCAAGAACCCACTCTGTGTTCTTGGGTTTGTCATCCTGTAGATGAATTAGTACAACTTACCATCTCATATGCTTCAGACATGAACAATATGATATCAATTTCATTAGACAAGAATTTCATCATAAATAGTAAATTTGAGGACATGTGAAATGTTGGATCATTTCATCATGTTTTAGCTTGTGTCTAATCAAGCAATTCCCTCAGGTCTCCAGAAAATTCTTTAGATGATGGCTTTCATCTGGAGACCTGTCGTGCAGAAGTGATTAGTTTGATTTCTTCACCACCCACATGTGGAGGGGTGGCAAAGAGTTCATCATCCTGCGAGCACCATATGATAATGGAGGCATTGAAGCTAATGCACTTCTTTTCTTAGTAAGGGGGTTAGAGTACTCAAATGAATAGGCACAAAAATTCTTTGAGGACTTATGAACATAATGATTTGAGGAATAATGCTCATATTCATGTCCCTCGTAGTTTCCGTGCATATCAGAAGCATTAGTGCGAGTACGAGCATAATTTTGTCCATTTTAGGAATTTGATCCTCATAAAGACTTTGGTCCACCTAAGGAATTTGATCCGGGGTTCTGGTTCTTCACTCGTGGTGTCATGAGTACATTCACCTTAAGATTTTCCAAGCAACTTTTGGGGACCCAGATTTTCCTTAGGGGAGGTCCATTCCTGCAGGTAGTTCCAACATATCGAGCAAATACTTCACCAGATTGATTTTTGAACAATTTATAGTTGGAATCAAATGACTTATCAGAGGAATAGGACATTTCGCATGCAAAGCCTGTTAGAATAGATGGATCAATGGGAGGGCCTTTAGCAACAATCCATGAGGTTTTGAGGTACTCCTCAGGTTTCGAGTATGATGCATCAACATTCAGTTTCCTCTCGAAGGCAATGCCCTCTTTCCTCGGGTTCCTGTTTAGTATATGCTTTTTGAGCACATCACAAAGGGTTTGATGCGCTTTGAGACTTTTGTATATGCCTGTCACATACAACTCCTTCAATCCTGCATTTTCATCAGTAGCATTTGTGGTTTCCTCACGCGAAGTTGTAGCAATATAAGCATTTGATGATTCAGGTGAAGAATTAGCAGTTTCATGCTCGATGCATTTCAGACATGGTGGAATGAATTCTACCTGAGCGGTATTGACTTGTTGAGCAAGCAATGAATCATTTTCCATTCGAAGATCATCACGAGACATTCTTAACTTCTCAAGATCAAGCTTCATTTGAATAAATTCATAGGAAAGTTTCTCATGACCAGCCAAGAGTGTGCCATAGCGATCTTGAAGATTATCAAATCTAGACTGAAGACTTTGAACATCTTCAGTGAGGACTTGAGTACGATTCATTTCATCATTCCACAGATCATCGCTTTTGTCTAGCAGTTTCTGAAGCTTTTCAATAACACTTTGTTGCTTAGTGGCAATGTTGGCAAGTTTATAGTAACTGGGTTTTTGATATTCATGAGGTTCACAATCACTAGAATTAGAGGAGGAAGTGTGGTTTGGTACCTTTGAACCTTTTGCCAGGAAGCAATAGGTTGGAGCGAATTCATCAGCATATTCACCAGTGTAGTTTGCGTTGTCATTTTCTTCAAGGTTGAAGATCGACATGCTGACGAATGTGGTTGCAAGTTCTAGGCTTGCCACACCAAATTCTGTCTCCACTTCAGAACCTTCCTCTTCATCACATTCCTCAGATTCTTCTTGAGAATCCATTTCCTTGCCAATGAGTGCCCGAGCCTTTCTGAAACTTGTCTTCTTGTGCACTGAGGACTTTGAAGATGAGGATTTTGAAGACTTCTTATTTTTCTTCAAGTCATCAGAACTTTCATCCTTGTATTTCTTCTTCTTTGATTCTTTCACCCAGCAAGGACTATCAGCAATCCAGTGACCAGATTTCTTGCATTTGTGGCAGGTTCTTTTTTTGTAGTCTTGAGATGAAGATTCTGATTTCCTCATATCTTTTCTTGAATATTTTCTGAACTAGCCACGCTTTGTGAACTTTTGTAATTTCCTCACGAGCATTCCAAGTTCATGTCCAAGTTCTTCAGGGTCACCAAGACTGCAATTCGAATCTTCTTCTTCGGATGAGGAAACAGCCTTAGCCTTCAGCGCACGAGGTCTTGAATAGCTTGGTCCATACAGATCTCTCTTTTCTTCTTGTTGGAATTCATGAGTATTGAGTCTCTCAAGTATATCAGCAGGATCAAGCATCTTGTAGTATCTTCGTCCTTGGATTATCAAATCCAGTGTGTCAAATGATGGAGCAAGAGATGATAGCAGTTTCTTCAAAACTTCATGGTCAATGACGTCTCTAGCTCCGAGAGCTTGCAATTAATTTGAGATATCACTGAGGCGGTCAAAGGTATCTTGCCAGCTTTCATTGTCAATCCTCTTGAAACGATTGAAGAGATTGCGAAGAACATCGACATGAGAGTCACGCTGTGTTGGGACTCCCTCATTGACTTTGGAAAACCTATCCGAGATAAGCTTAGCTGTGCCCAAAGCACTAACTCTTCCATACTAACCTTTGCTTAGGTGGCCACAAATGATATTCTTTGCTTGCGAGTCAACTTGCTTGAACTTCTTCACATCAGAGGCACAGATAGTAGCAGTAATGGAGGGAATACCATTTCCCCCAATATACCAAAGATCGTTGTCAATTGCTTGAAGATGCATTTGCATCTTGCTCTTCCAATAGGGGAAGTCCTTTCCTTCGAAGGTAGGACATCCTACAGTAACCTTGATCATACCTGCCGTCGACATAACTAAAACTCCAGGCGGTTTGTAACGACTAATATGCGGCCCTTTCCTTAATTGGGGGCGAGGCCTCAAAAGGGGAAAGAGGCGCATCTATGCGTTTCGCAAGCAAGATAATCATAGCAATATAAATAACTGAAAGAGTGACAAGTAGGGCATACACTTGCCATCTGATAAAGTACATAGTCATACAGTCATACATTATTCAGAACATGGAATGGTCCGGCTACAGACAAGATAAACAACAAAAGCTATGATATCTCGCATGCTAGGCCCACAATCACGACCACGACCTCTAGTCCTCCGGTTAAGTCACATACAGCCTGCCGCTGTCCACATCGAACTCCCACTTCAACTGGCTGCCATCGGGATCTCCTACATCAAGGGTACCTGTACCTGTGGGTGTTGGTAGTAAACCGTCAGCCACGAGGACTCAGCAATTTCATGACCTTGGTATTGAATCTAACTAAGGTAAATAGGTGAGGAAGGTTAAGTGTTTGAGTTTGCAGCAACCTAAGCTTATATGGTGGCTATCTTAGATGAACAGAGTTAACATATGGTGGACTACGCAAGACGGTCGAAAACTAGATTGATCACTAAGTGATCCTGAACACCTACTTACGTCATTCATAACCCCACTGTGTTCTCGATCAGAGAAGGAGCTCTGAAAGAGACAATCACGGTTACGCACTCAGTTGACAAGTTTTATGTAATGCCCCAACAGTGTAACTTGCCATATTTGGAACCTTCTCTATTTGGGTCCATCTTGTCATTGCAATGAGAGCATATTGCATGTGTTATTTCATTTGTCACCTTGTTTTGCCTTTCCTTGCATGCATGCATCCATTCCATTCATCCATGTCTTGTGTTTGTGCCTTTGTGTATCCATGTGTGTATGTGGTGTGATGAATATGTGATGGAGTGTTAGTAGTAAGCACTATGTTGGTTTGCACTAGGGTTTCAAAAATCAACTCCCTTTCTCTATCTATCTCAAGCCAATATTTACTTGCCCCATACCTATTTCAAAAATGACCATGATTTAGTATATTTTGTGGTGGATGTGAAGTTATGTAGATGCTGATTTGAAACTTGGTTTGTGAGGTGCAAATATTCACAAAACAGAGGATCAAATTCAGTTTTGCAAATATTTACTTGCTCCAAAAATACCTTTTCTATTTTATTCAAATAGGTCATAATTTCTTATGACCAGGGGTATTTTTATTTTTATTTTTGGTGCCATAGGTTTCCCTGAGAGTTTAATTGTTTTTCTGGTGTTGGTTTTAAATGGAAAAACCCAGAGATTTTTTCCCTCTACCTCGCGCCAACTAGTGGGCCTCCTCCCACTAGCAGGCCGAGCTTCTGTGTTTCCCCAGCGAGCCCAAGCGTGTGCTCCTTCTTCTTTCTTCTGACGCCGTTCCTCCCCTGTGTCTGCTTTCCGTCTGTGCATCAGAGAGAGAATGTCACACCCAAGATGCGACCATATCCTCAATTTGGCACGAAGGCCTCGTCAGGGACAGAAGCGCATCTCGTCGTGTCGCAAGAATGGATATCGTTACAAGTACATGTACTGAAAAGAAGATATATATATATATATATATATATATATATATATATATATATATATAGAATTGGCTTACACTCGCCACAAGCTACATCAGAGTCACATCAGTACATTACATAATCATCAAGAGTAAGAGCAGGGTCTGACTACGGACAAAAACAAACGAGAAAAATAAGAACGACGTCCATCCTTGCTATCCCAGGCTGCCGGCCCGGAACCCATCCTAGATCGAAGAAGAAGAAGAAGAAGAAGCAACTCCAAATGAACAATCAATGTGCTCGCGTCAAGTAACCTTTACCTGTACCTGCAACTAGTGTTGTAGTAATCTGTGAGCCACAGGGGACTCATCAATCTCATTTCCAAATGTATCAAGACTAGCCAAGCTTAATGGGTGAGGTTTGGTTAAGTGGTGAGGGTGCAGCAGCGGCTAAGCATATATTTGGTGGCTAAACTTACGAGTACAAGAAATAAGAGGGGGAAGATCTACGCATAGCGGACGTGAAATACGGATGATCAAATGAATGATCCTAAACACCTACCTACGTCAGACATAACCCCACCGTGTCCTCGATCGGAGCAGGATCTCACGAAAGAGATGCCGATGCAATGCTGATGATGCGCATGATGCGATGATGATGCGACAAAATAAAATAGACACACGACGAAAACGGAATAAAGGGGGAATCTTCTGGAACGTCGGCATCGGGCTGTCACAGAGAACGAGAGGCAGGACGGCGCCGTCCCATCCGAGGCCCCATATAACCTTGGCGTCCGTGCCCCTATCCCTAGGGTTCCACGCTCCCCCATCTAGCACCGCCACACCTCCCTTCATCTCTCTTCCTACACAGGTAAGCTCCCTGTAGATCCAGTTGCAGAGAGACAGAGAGAGGTAGCACGCCGCCGTCGTCATCCGCGCGTCCATCGTCTCCGGCACCGGCCACCATGTCAGGGAGCTCGGGGAAGGTGCCTGCGCTCCATTCCCGTCCTCGGTGAGGCCGGGGAGCAACCACACCGATGGGCAGGAGCTCGTCTTCGGTGTGGTCCCGGTGGCCCGTCCCCTGCATCAGGCCTCCTTCGGTTCTGCATCAGGTGTCCTCAGATCTTCTTCGTCTTTGTCAGGCCTCTTCCCCGATCGGCGACCTCTCCTCCTTCCCCTAGGTGAGAGCATAGCTTCTTCCTCCTTTCCCCTCGTTAGATCGGCCTAGGGTTCGTGGCCGGCCTCTTTGTTCGGAGAAGAGCACGAGGGTAGGTGCCGTTGCATGTGTTGATTTTGTGTAGGTGTAGAGATGCCTAAGTGTGTGCAATCTAGTGTGTATGTGAAAACTAGCATGTGTAGGTGTTGTTAAGTTTGTGCTTGATGTAAGAGTGTGTGTGGTGGTGTGCTAGGCACATGAGCATGAGGTCTACCCCTCATGTGCACCTTGTATATGTGAGAGTGTGCAAGTGCTTGTGTAGGTGGTGTTCTAGTGGAAGCACATGTGATGATGCACTATTCACTCTATGTGATTCCATGTAGATTTTCCTTTCAAGTTTGTGCCCAATTGTTCTATGCAAGTACATAGGTATTATATATGTTTTTGGGGTAGAATCATCCCAGGAATCCAATGGTGGGTTCAGATTCCACTTTGGAACACTTTATGGGAATGTCATATTTCTGTTTTGTTCAATGTTTAGAGATGGGTTCCATGAGATGTGGTGAGCCCAAGAGGTTGATTCCTTATTGTGGCAGTAGAGGGTGAACCCCTCTACAACATATTGGTATTTTTTTATGCTTAGGAGTTCATATGTGCTTATATTTTCTTCTCCTCTTGTTGTGCTTGTGGAAGTCCATGTGTTGGGAATCAGCCCTTGCTATCAACTCGAAAGTGTAGCTTTTGTGTTTGTCTAGCTCTCTGTCAATTTTGATTCCATTTGGAATCATGTAGATATTGTTTTGGGTGCTGTCAAAATGCTTCAGAGCATAAACAACTAGTGAGAATCTGGAATTTTCACTAAGTCCCTGAAAACTGATATTTTTGTCCAAGTTAGTAGTTGTGTAACTTTCTGTGTGAAACTCCTTTGAATTAGATTTTTGCTCATGCTGGTAGTACTCTTTGATAGCTTCTTCCACATATCTTATTTGTCATATTTGGGTGGCTGTAGGTGCTTTGCATGTAGCCCTCAAACTGCTATGATGTTGTTTATGGCAGATTGTGTAGTTTTGATGTTTTGATGCTTGTGAGTGCATAGTTGATGGTGTGGTGATATTCGTTGCACCACCCCATCAATTCTTGTTTGTTTTATGTCTTGGCAACCTGGGAATAGCAGAAGTATGCCATTGGAGTGTGTGGTGATGGATTTGACACGTAGGACTTCATTTCTTGTTTCGTTGTTTCCGGTTGATCCGTAGCTCCGATCGTAACGTTCTTTATATGTTTTGCATCGTTTTCGCGTGACGCATGTGTTCATGTCATCCTCATGCATGTGAAGATAGCTTGGAGTGCAGTTCTGTCCAGGAACTTGTATTCTCTTCTCATGCTTGTGCTAGTAGCTAGGATAGAGATGCATGTTCATTTTCATCTCATGCATCATGTGCTTGTTGCATCTTGAGGTGTTGTTGTTCATTGGATGCTATTTTTATGTTGGGTAGTACGTGGATCTGGGAGAGTACGTGCAGGACGAACAAGAGCAGTTTCAAGCTGAGGACATCACAGGCAAGATGATATGACCTTGATTCCATCTCTAGACTTGTTATGCTAGATTCACGTTTCCTTCGTCATATGCTCGCTGCATACCGCTGAAATAATTGCCTCTTGAATATTGCCATGAAACCCAAACACTTTTCCCCTCCTAGCAAATATTGAATGGCTAAGTAGGCTTTGCTCAGCTACTAATGTTAGCGTTGCTAGTTGCAGGTGCTTTTTCTCATGTGATAACATGAGTTGATATCATTATGTTAAACCTGTTATTTAATTAATGCACCTATATACTTGGTAAATAACGGAAGGCCTAGCCTTTTGTCGGGTGTTTTGTTCCGTTATTGCCGCCATAGTTTCCGGCTACCGGTGTTTGATTCCATAACTGATCGCTCCTAACACGTTCGGGGTTGTTATGGGGACCCCCTTGATAAATCGTGTAGTGTTAAGACTTGTCCGGCAGGACCCAACATTGGTGTTAATTTGCTAATCACTTAATAATAATCTGCATAGGGAATGATCACCCCGAGGAGTTAATCAACAACCCGGGCTAGTGCTCCTCATGAGTGTTGGCCCAAACTAAGCACTGTTCGGGGCCAACTCAGGGCAACTTGAGTGATTTCTATCAGGCCATTGTGGGCGTAGCTCATCCGTCGTGTCCTGAGACTGAGATACGTGGCTCTTATTGGGGTCATCGACATGACGGGAGGTCCTGCTAGTCTTGTCTTTACTTAGCGATATATATTGCATATAGGAATCCCGGTGAAGCTTTGGTTCTCCCCAGAGTTGAGGTTAGCAGAATACGGCTCGTCAGCCGTGAAATGACTTAGTGTCCCTCAATGACTTTGTGAAGCTCAATCCACCCAAGTTTCATCATTCCGTCGATCCTCTCGACGCTGATGATTGGTTGTGCAGTATATGATGTAAGATAGGTTGTGCCAACGTTGTTGAGGTTGATAAGGTGACTTTTGCTGCTTACTTTCTAGAAGGTCCAGTAAATTTGTGGTGGGAGAATTATGAAGCTATGCGTCCTTCTGGACCAGCAGCCACTTGGGCTGATTTCAACGTAGCTTTTCGTCTGCATCACATTCCAGAAGGGTTAATGGATCACAAGAGAGAGGAGTTTTGTGCATTCACTCAAGGGAAGCTGACTGTAGATGCATACAACCGTGAATTCGGAAACCTCGCCCGCTATGCAACTGAAGAGGTGTCAAATGACGCCAAGAAGCAAGCAAGGTTCCGCAAGGGACTGAGCCCCGAACTTTGTCGTGATCTGCACCGTCATGAATGTACAAGCTTCCAAGCTCTTGTCAACAAGGCGATCAGTGCTGAGATTGGTCATACCGACTATGAAGCAACGAAGAAGCACTCTCGTGATTCTGGCTCCTCATCCGGTTCAGGGTTTCAGAAGCGCTGGGTCTGGGTTACGAATAGTTCTCTGCCGCCAAGATACACTCCGAAGCCATCCTATGTGGCGCCTCAGGCAAATCAGACCAATCCTCTAGCCAAGACCTATGGTGGTCCAGCTACCAATGCTGCACGACGTGCCAATCAAGTGATTTGTTACAAGTGTGGAGAACCAGGTCACTATTCACGTGAATGTCCTCAGAATAATGCTGCCAAGCAACCTAGGAAGTCTGTTGGGCAAGGCAAGCCGGGCAAAGCATTTTATGTGAAGCCAACTCCTGCGCGTGGCCGCGTGAACTATGTTTCAGCAGAAGAAGTTGCAGAGGATCCCGACGTCATCTTGGGTACGCTCCTTGTTAATCGTCACCCAGCGTCTGTTCTTTTTGACACTGGGTCATCTCATTCCTTCATTTCCAAAAGTTATGCGTAGTTGCATAACATGTCCTTTTGTGATATGCCAATTCCATTAGTGGTTCAAACTCCTCGTAGTAAATGGCAGACTTCTAGGATAAGTTATGACAATGAAATTCTTGTGGACAGGCTAGCCTTCCTAGCATCATTAATAGATCTTAAGTCTTCAGATATCAATACCATCTTGGGTATGGAATGGATGTCAGCTCATTACGCCAAGATTGATACCCATTCTAGGAATGTTCAGCTTACACATCGATTGGGTGAGATAGTTAATGTCTCAACTCGAGTTGCCAAATGCCAACTCTATTCCCTTAATGCTAGTCCTCTTCCAGAGCTACAAGACATTCCGGTAGTCCATGACTTTCCGGATGTTTTTCCAGAAGAACTCCCAGGAATTCCACCTGACAGGGATGTAGAGTTTGTGATAGATCTTATTCCAGGAAATGTCCCAATAGCCAGAAGACCCTATAAGATGGCACCCTTAGAGCTAGCCGAACTTAAGAAACAATTAGATGAGGCCTTAAATAAAGGTTTCATTCGTCCTAGCTCTTCTCCTTGGGCTTGTCCCGTCCTCTTCGTCAAGAAGAACGATGGAACGGATCGGATGGTTGTAGATTATTGACCAGTTAATCTGGTCACCATAAAGAACAAGTATCCACTCCCCAGGATCAACGACCTGTATGACCAGCTCGCTGGATCCTTACTCTTATCCAAGATGGATTTTAGGTTGGGATACCATCAAATAAAGATCAAGAACAGGGACATTCCAAAAACGGCCTTTGTCATTCGTTATGGCCAATACGAGTACACCGTCATGTCCTTCGGTTTAACCAATGCCCTAGCCACATTCTCTCGCTTGATGAATTCGATCTTCATGGAATACTTGGATAAATTCATCATGGTATACCTCGATGACATTCTCATCTACTCGAAGAACGAAGAGGAACATGCTGAGCATCTAAGGCTGGTATTGATGAAACTTCGAGAGCATCGCCTTTATGCCAAGTTTTCAAAATGCAAATTCTTGTTACCACAAGTGACCTATCTAGGCCACATAATCTCTGGTAAAGGTATTGTTGTCAACCCCGAGAGAGTTCAAGCCATCCTTGATTGGACTCAACCTGAATCGGTTAAGCAAGTTAGGAGTTTTCTTGGTCTAGCGAGCTATTATCGCCGCTTTGTCGAGAACTTCTCCAAGGTTGCAAAGCCTCTAACTGAACTCCTGAAGAAAGATAAAAAGTTTGAGTGGACACCACAGTGTGAGCATAGTTTTCAGGAACTGAAAAGACGCCTGACTTCCGCACCTATGTTGGTACCACCAGATTTCTCCAAGGACTTTGTTATCTATTGCGACACCTTGCGACAAGGATTAGGTTGCATTCTCATGCAGGATCGTCATGTGATTGCATACGCATCTCGACAGTTGCGTCCACATGAGGATAACTATCCCACACATGATCTTGACCTTACAGCTGTAGTCCATGCACTAAAAACCTGGCGACATTACCTCCTTGGTAATCGTTGCAAAATTTACACTGATCACCAAAGTCTGAAATATATCTTCACCCAGCCGGATTTGAATCTCAGGCAAAGACGGTGGGTCGAGTTGATCACAGATTTACTTAGGGATAACTTACACCCCGGGGAAGGCCAATGTCATGGCTGACGCACTAAGTCGTAAGTCTTATTGTAACAATCTGATGTTACAACAAAGTCAACCACTTCTCTATGAGGAATTTCGGAAGTTGAACCTCTACATTGTTCCTCAAGGATTCCTTTCCACCTTGGTGGAGAAGCCTATGCTCAAGGATCAAATCTTAGCTATGCAGAAATATGATAAGGGCATATCCCGGATCAAGGAGAATATTGCTAGCAGAAATGCTAAAGATTTCTCTATTGATGAGCAAGGTGTTCTGTTCTTCCAGAACCGTTTGGTGGTTCCTAAGAGCAAACGTCTGCGACAGTTGATTCTTAAAGAGGCTCATGAATCTCCTCTCAGGATTCATCCTGGGAGTACTAAGATGTATCAGGACCTACGCCAGAGGTTCTGGTGGACTAGGATGAACAGAGAAATTGCTAAGTTCGTTGCAAACTGTGATGTTTGTCGTCGAGTTAAAGCAGAACATCAAAGGCCAGCTGGCACCCTTCAACCTATAGCTATTCCTGAATGGAAATGGGATAAAGTTAGTATGGATTTCATCACCGGATTTCCCACGACCAAGAAAGGGAATAATGCTATCTTTGTGGTCATTGACCGTCTTTCCAAAGTAGCTCACTTCCTTCCAGTTCGTGAGAGTATAACAGCTAGCCAGCTAGCAGAGTTATATATTTCTCGAATAGCGTCTCTTGATGGTGTTCCCTTGGAGATTAATTCAGATCATGGAAGTATTTTTACTTCTCTTTTCTGGGAAAGCTTTCAAAATGCCATGGGGACCCACCTATCCTTTAGCATTGCTTTCCATCCTCAATCAAGTGGTCAAGTAGAATGAGTCAATCAAATCCTAGAAGATATGCTTCGAGCTTGTGTTATATCGTTCGGCATGAATTGGGAGAAGTGTCTTCCATTAGCCGAATTTTCTTATAACAATAGTTACCAATAAAGCTTGGGCAAAGCCCCTTTTGAAGTTCTCTATGGATGAAGATGCCGAACACCTCTTAACTGGTCAGAAACCGGAGAGAGGCAACTCTTTGGTCCGGATATGATCCAGGAAGCAGAAGAGCAAGTTCGCATTATTTGTGAAAAGTTGAAAACAGCCCAATCTTGTCAAAAGATCCAATATGATCGTCATCATAAGGTCGTGACCTTTGAAGTTGACGAGAAGGCTTACCTTCGGGTTACACCTTTGAAGGGTACCCATCGATTCGGTATGAAAGGCAAATTGGCTCCTCGTTACATTAGTCCTTTTCGCATTCTTGCCAAACGAGGAGAAGTTGCCTACGAATTGGAACTTCCTCCGCATCTTTCCAAGGTCCATGATGTTTTCCACGTCTCGCAACTCAGGCGTTGCTTCTCGGATCCTATCCGTGAAGTGGACCCTTTTGATCTCTAGGATAACCTTTCATACCGAGAATACCCTGTCCGTATTCTTGATCAAGCTGAGTGTATCACTCGATGTCCAAACCTCAAGTTTCTTAAAGTTCAATGGTCAAATCATTCTGAAAAAGAAGCAAAATGGGAAAGGGAGGACCGTCTCTGACTTGAGTACCCCGCGCTCTTCCCGACGACTTCTAAATCTCGGGACGAGATTCTTATGAGTGGGGGTGAGTTGTCACATAGCTAGAATTACTACTTAGTGTTTAGCAAGGTTGTGCATCATGTTTTATTTTGCATTAAAAATGAGTGGGGATTGAATAAACCCTAGCACCTCACGGGAGGTGTCTGAGGTTTCATGGCAATGTTTGATGGCCTATATATCATGTGGTAGGCAGCGAAGATGTAACGATAGAAACGTAACACTAAGCATACCAAAGCTAGAAACGGTGTCAAGGCTATGATCATCTTGTTCTTCCTACACGAACTCTCCGGACTCCTCGGGCTCGTTTCCGGCCCCAGTAACTACCCAAAAGAAATAACATCTAATAAACACCAGCAACAAATGATGCAACATACAACAATATGCATGCATGCACTTGTCACATCCCTAGAATTACTACTTGGTGTTTAGCAAGGTTGTGCATCATGTTTTATTTTGCATTAAAAATGAAGTGGTTATTCAATAAACCCTAGCACCTCACCTTAATCATACCAATTCAAATGATGTGAATTTTCAATAAATCCAAAATGGCCTTAAAATGTTCATATTTTTTGTTAAATATTGGAAAAAATATTTCAGGGATGATTAATATTTTCTAAACATTTTTGGCATTTTTAAATAATCCATGAAAGTCACTGGAAATTGCCAAAATAAATAGCTATAACTATTTTAGCCATTATAAAATGTTGAGTTATTTTGTGGAGCTTGGAAATATTCCAAATAATACCCCACAAATATATTCAATATTTTAGGGAATAGTCTGGAGCCAAAAATAAATAAAACAAATGTCAGAATTGCAAAACAGAAAGAGTAAAGGAAAAAGGGGGAAACCCTTATGTGTCGCTGGCTCAACCCATCTCCTCCTTCCCTATCGTCTTCCTCCTTGCCAGTGGGCAAGCAGGAGGTGGACGCCGCCTCCTCCGACGGCAGCACACAGCTGCGTGCTTGCTTGCCTTCCTCGTCGTGCTGGCGCAGGGGATAACCACCCCAGGAAGCCGTCCCCATCGCTCTCTCCTCTCCATTTGCTCTCCCTCTCCTTCTTCTCTCTGCCGCCATGGCCGCCGTGCAAGGTCACCGTCGCTAGGCTGCTCTAACCATCCTCCCCTGCCTCTGAGTCGCGCATTAGCTCCGCCTCGATGTCCTGCAGCTCCACGCGCGAAGAAACGACGCCAATATCCCCTGCAACGCCAGATCCCTGTCGTCTTCCTCCTCGGGTCACCGACGATCTCCACCGTCGTTCTCCGTCTCCAGGCCGTCCCTGAGCCCGCTCTCATCGTCTCTGCACTCCTTGTGCACTCAGGGTCCTTTTCCCCCTCTTTTCCCCTTCGATTCCGAACCCTAGCCCCCCAATTCCACCGGAGCCCGACGAGGTCCGCCGTGGGAGCTCGTCACTGGTGAGGCTCCGGTGATCTGCTTCTCCGTCTAAGACCACCAGCAGCTTCAGCGTGTCGAGTAGGTTGTGTAGATGCTTAGCCGCATCCGTTTCGCACCCTGCTTCGATGAGCCAGACGAGGCCCGAGGTCCGATAGCCGCCAAGCTCGTCGCCGATGTCAACTCCGGCCCCTTCAGCCCCCGAGACTTGCAGAAATGAACTCGCGGGCGAACGAACGTTCCTCTGGTGCCTTCCGTCGTCCATTTGGTTGCCGGAGGAGCATTCCCAATGCCCTCCGCCGTCCCTGGAGCCACCGGAGGCTCGTCGCCGGTGGGTTTGACCCCATCGCTGGTGGGTTTGACTCCCCTGGTTCACTAACACGTGGGGGCCAGTCAAGACTAATTAAAGTTAACTAATTAAATATTTAACTAAAATTAACTAGCCTAATTAGTCACTGACTAGTGGGCCCAGCTCTGTTCATTAGTTTTAGTTTAAGTTTTAACTCCAGTTAGTGATAGAGTCACCGACCAGTGGGTCCCACTAGTCAGGTTTGACCAACAACGACCACTTTGACCTGCTAAGGTCATGCTGATGCGGTAAATCTATTTTATTAATTAAAATAATTCCATAATTAGTTCAAACATTCATAGAAATTAATCTGTAACTCAGATTAGAATAATTTATATATGAGAAATGATCAAAAAAATCCAAATAATCCAATGGAGCTATTTTTATGCATGATAAAATAAGTTATACCTGAGCATCAGGTCAAATCAAGTAAAAGGAGTATATGGAAATAACTATTTGAAGTGGCATTTGAAACTATGTTTCAAACCAGCTTCAAACCAAACAATTACTAGATGCATTAGCTCATCCACCATATTGTTGTCATGCCATGATCATGCATCATATTGCTGCACTTGCTGTGTATTGATTGTGATTGTTTGATTCGGTAGGATCCGCTCCACACGATTCTTAGGAGTATACGACTGAAGGAGTGTATCCTTCCGCTGCTCCACAAGGCAAGCACCATTCTTGATCATCCGATAAATCCCATGTTCTCGCTCCTGCTCTCACTTATTTCATTAGGACAAAATGTTTCAAATCCTTTTACTTCGGTAGCTGAACCCATTCCTTTGCATGACCTGTCCTTGTCACAGTAAATAGCTAAACCTTGCAACCTAGCATACCTGGTAGATGCTTGTACCATGATGTGCTTACATGCTATGCTTAGAGTTGTGTCACACCTGTTTCATCTGGGTGATGGACCTGAAGGAATAAATGTGTTCTGGTGACAATGGTTAAGTGTTGAACCTGATTTGGTAAAGACACCGATGGGATGCTGTGTAGGAGTACATGGTGGGTTGTCTCATTGGAACCGTCCTTAGGAACTGAGTTTTGTGTATGTAATCCAAGACTAGATACTACCACACGTTGGGATACTTAATTGACCCTCTTGGCTTATTAATCGCCTAGTACTCGGTCCAGGAGTTGCAAGTAGTTTCTGGTGTTTGTAGTCATGTTGGAGGCCGTGCATAGTGCTGAACTTAGAGGTGGGCTATGACGCGGTAGGCAGTGGCACAGTGTACCAAGTGGCACCTGGATGGTGGGCTTGGGAACCCTGCGCACATCGTTTGGGGCCGTAGCGAAACTTCGTCCAGACTTCCATGCGGGCTCACTCTCAAATAGGCGATAAATCTGGACTAGGTATTAGTGTGATTAACGGTCTTGGCCGACTCCCTCGCTGGGCTTCCGCTTGAAGGTTGCCGAGGTGCGTAAAGTGCACATGGCGATAAGTGGCGAGAGCGTGTGTGAAGAAGTACACCCCTGCAGGCTTATGATCTATTCGAATAGCCGCGCCCGCGGATATGGACTACTTGGAGACATATGTTGTTCATAGATAACTTTAATGGCTACTCACAAAAGTATCAAGATAAGTGTGAGTATCATGTATGGCATTTCCGTAGGGAGACGGGAAAGAATCCATGATAGTGTCTTGTTGTGCTGGTAGTGGACTCGTGCATGACTTATCAAAGTTGTTAAAAAATAACTAAAGTTGTAGTATAGGCTAGCCAAGAGTCAAAGCTGACTTGCTGCAAGAAACCCCACAACCCCCTTTATTGATACATGTGCATGAGTAGTTAGATATGTTCTAAAGTCTTGCTGAGTACCTTTGTACTCATGTTTGCTTAATAAATGTTGCAGAAGACACCCACGAGCCATCAGGTGGGTTCTACCTAGACCTCGATTATGACGAGTAGCTGGTGTCCGAGCTACGACCTGGCCCCATTCAGAAGGGGTCTGTAGATAGTAGGGCTTTATGCCTTTTCCTTTCATATGTGTGTACTCAGACAACTTTAATGCTTCCGCATGGCTTGTATGACTTTGTTTGTATGACTTGAGTGTCGGGTCATGTGACCCCTACCTGTATGAACTTATTATGCAAGGCTCTTCTGAGCCTTCTAAATAAATGTTTTGATGTTATATGGTTATGTTGTGATGCCATTGTTGTATCTATGAAGATTGAGTATGTCATGCGTACGTCTGATGTGTTGCGATATGTATGGGGTTCGACACCTAGTCGTATAACTTTAGTAGCTCTCTTCACAGAGAAATGCCCCTTTGTGCTTCCACCGAGCCTTGGTAGCTCGCTACTGCTCCGAACACATTGGTTGACCAGCATGTATCCTTTTTAGCTATTGTGTCTGTCCCTACGGGGAAATGTCACGTGGTGTAATGGAGTCCTTGTAGCTTGCTACGACTCGTCTACACACGTTGGTGACCGACACCTACTTTGTTGGGTTCTGTATGCCTGTATCTGTACAGTTGAGCCACTTGAGTTTATGACTAGTTATGTCGACTCGGGTTCTTCGACATTGGAATGCTAGCGACACAATTGCATATGTGAGTCAAAAGGCGCAAACGGTCCCGGCTAAGGTAAGGTGGCAGCTGTGGGGTTAACCATGCGTGAGACCACAAAGTAATGCGATGTGTTACAGGCTGGATTCCTATGGCTTAGGATCGGGGTCCCGACAGTGTTGCTCCAAACAAGCACATAAAATGACCCTACATCGATGAAACTATTACCACCTCGCCACAAGGGGATTTTACAAAGATGCCCAAAATCATAAACCAACAACACCATTGGAATCATTGGGATTTTCTACCCCAAATCCATATATCACACTGCCACCTTTGCATGTAGAAAAACATGACAAACAGGAAAAGAAATCTCACATAGAATCAAACTATGGCTATATTCAAGAACAAGAATTGTTTTTGAACCAGCCCAAATTGGCAAGTCCATATGTGGACACTTCCAGGAATGGAAATATGCCATTTTTAGCACCAGGACAAACACAAACAAAATAAAATGACAGGGGAAATATTAGGAGGGGGTCCATCTGTTAGTGGCCCCTCTTTGAGTGACATGTGGGACCAGGGGCCCACTGTCACACACACACACACAATACCACACAACTACACACACACGGCTACAGGCACACCAAATCCACATACACAGTTGCATACACGCAGTATTTCACCGAAAAAGAAAATAGGGAGAGGTGGGTTTCGAACCCAGAACCTCACCCACACATGGCCACACCTCTGCCACTACACTGCTACTGAACAAATAGGGGCCAACTACCAGTTAACCCAGACCTGCTACCGAGTCCACACATGGAAAAAAATAAACCGAAGCAAAAGGGGGTACAAGGGTGGGACACACACACACACAATACCACACAACTACACACACGGCTACAGGCACACCCGATCCACATACACAGTTGCAGACACGCAGTATTTCATCGAAAAAGAAAATAGGGAGAGGTGGGTTTCGAACCCAGAACCTCACCCACACATGGCCACACCTCTGCCACTACGCTCCTACTGAACAAACAGGGGCCAACTACCAGTTAACCCAGACCTGCTACCGAGTCCACACAGGGAAAAAAATAAACCGGAGCGAAGCAAATGGGAGAAGCTACCACAGAACTACACACACACCAGATCCACATACACAGTTGCATACACACAGTATTTCACCGAAAAAGAAAATAGGGAGAGGTGGGTTTCGAACCGAGAACCTCACCCACACATGGCCACAACTCTGCCACTACGCTGCTAGTGAACAAACAGGGGCCAACTACCAGTTAACCATACAAGGGTGGGACTCGAACCCGCAACCTCCTCGTGGAGGCGCGGTGCTGGCGGCTAAACGTGAGAATGGTTATTAAAAAACCGGGTGTAACGGTTCGGTTCTTACTTTGGATTTGATTGGTTCAGGTTTTATTGGGTTGAGATTTTTTTATTTAAGTTTTGGTTTGGGTATGTGGAGAAACCAATTTGGGTATAGTTGGTTATGGATTTAAACGGTTTGGTTATTAGCGGTTATAAACTATGGCTCCAAACCGGTTTCTATGCATTGGTTATATGCAATAATCAACGACGACCGAAAACGAGTATCTTTGATCCGCGTGCATGCTGTAAGCACTATGTAATTATGTATTATGGGGAAACAGCAGATGAAAATCGAAAGTGTTTTCTTGTGCTTTCGCTAAGCAATTTGGTTTTAATACACTTGTTAGTGAGCTTTTCAACCATGGGCATGTTCTTTTTGCCTCTTACTGTGTGTTGACTGTATCTCAAAGATTACTTTGTTTCTAAACAGTTGTAAATGCACTTATGCCTTTTCTATCTCATTCGTTTCTTAACATGTTAATTTGTATAATCATATGTACATTAAAGCAAACCCATGGTTATGTAGTGGGTTTAAACCCACGGTTATGTTTTGGTTTTAAATTGGTTTGGGTGGAAAAAATAGTGGGTTTGGTTTTGGTTGGGCTAAAAATGACACTAAATGGGTATGGTTCAAGTATGGTTTTGAGAGATAAATGAATGGGTATGGTTGAAGTATGGTTTAAGTATGAAACCATTTTGAGCTTTAGCTGGCGCCACTGGGCAAGGAGGGGAGGACTTGAATAAAAGGTGGTTCTGAACCCTTTAGGCTAAACCCATGACGTCTTCTACCTCCACCGAACCTGCAGAGGAGTAGAGCTCGACGCCGGCGAGCGATGCAGCCACCACTGCAGAAGGGAACCACCGGCGGGGGATGCGGGGACCTTGGGGATTCCATTCCCGAAGCAAACACGACGAGAGGGGGATCTGCTGCTACGCTGCGTAGGACTTGCTGAAGCTGCCGCACCTACCGCTCCCCAACTGCTGCTGTTGCTCGAGCAGAACGGCGCCGGCGGCCGAAGCACTGCTCGACGGGAGCCGCGGCTAGAGAGGGAAGAAGACCGGGGAAAAGCGAGGCGCTACTCACCGAGGGGGATTCGGAGACGAGGTCGGGCGTGGAGAAGAAGGAAGAAGAGGCGAGGCTGCCCGCGACATCCTGCCGCTCCGCTCCGGCGACGACGACGGCGGAGGCGACGCGAGGGAGGGGGAGCTGCCCTCCTAGCGAAGAAAATGGAACGGGTGAGGATGCAGAATCCTCCCTGCGCTCTTGATCTCCTCGGAGAAGCTGACGGTGACGAGGGGGAACGGCGGCGACGACGGCCTGCTCTTCTCTGAACTTGAATCTCCTCTGAAATTCTACTCTCTGAATCTTACCTGAAGAGGGGGAAAGAAGGAGGGAGAAGGAGGTGGCGGTGGGGAGAGGGAACCCTAGGGAGGCACGCACGACGAGGAGGCTTAAATAGGCCGGGAGGCACAACCCTAGCCTCACCACCCTGGCCATGGCGGGTCCCCCACACGGGAGCTCTCTGAGAGGGAGCTGGAAAGCGAGAAGAAGAAGAAAGGGAACAGGGGATGCTGAAGCGCGGGCCCGGGGCGCGCCACGCTGGCGGGAGCGAGCGCTCTGCCTAGCTGGGTCGTGGGAGGAGAAAAAAAAGGGGGGCGAGCTGCCTGGCTGGGCCAAAAGCTACTGGGCCTAGATCAAACTCTCTCTCTCACGAATAAACACAGGGCTAAGAAAAAAGATAACCTACAAGCAGTTTTTTAAAAAATAACCCACAGGGCTAAAGCAAAAGGCTTAAATAATATAAAAATATTGGAGGCCTTCTAAAATCATGCTAAAAATTATGAGCATAACTTGGGCAATTTTGAAAGAGTTCAAATAAACCCTATTACTTGAAAATGAGGCCTTGTTATTAAATAAATACAAAAGGAAAATAAAAAGGAAACCAGAGTGGTTGCTTCCACAATATTAGGATGATATTTTGAAGAGGAGGAACATTTTATTGGGGCAAAACTAGAAACTTTCGAACAGCCAAATAATTGAAAGAGAGGGGGGTTTAGGTGCTATGGTGCAACATGGGGTTTTGAGATGCAATTGTTGCACCCACTCTCATGCCAAGACCAACCAAAACACACATGCACCACCAAGGTAACACACAACACAAGGATCAACACAAAGGAGCCAATAATATGATGCTATGCATGATGCACATGAAATGATAAAGCCACACTTCAACTCCATAACATCGCCTCAACATAGTTGCCACATATGAAAAGGATTACAAAAAGGGGAAAGAAAAGCACTTGGGCTGTCACACGGTTAAACCAAAATCACACAGAACAAGGGAGTACCTTGCTCTAATACCAACTGAAAGTGCGTTATATCGACTAGAGGGGGTGAATAGGCGATTTTTACAATTTCATTACTGAGGAAATTCCTAGTGAGGAAAGTCCTCAGTCAGGAACTGAGTGCAACGGAAATAGTACAAAGTCAGAAGTGCAAAAACGTTTATAGCAAAGTACTCAGCGTGATTTCAGTGAATCGGATTGTGCACGTCACAAGTACAAGATAAGCAGATGAAGAATAACTCAGGTGAAGAGTTTGAGGTGAGGAATTCAGAGAATGTCTTCAATCAAATTCTTCGAACAGTGTAGATGAAAGTCTTCAACATACAATTGAGGAAATGAAGCTAGTTGAGGAAATAGAACCAGTAGCTCGATGAAGACAGTTGTTGATGACCCAGTTCCAACTGTTGTCACCGTTGTACTTCTGGTTTGGAGCGGCTAGGTATTGAAACCAAAGGACACACAGTCCCTATCATATTCTCCTTGAGCTAAGGACACACAGTCCTCGCCCAACACTCGTGGTAAGTCTTCAAGGCAGACTTCCAAACCCTCATAAACTCTGTCACCAGGCGATCCACAATTGACAGCTGGATGCTCTAGACCATGACGCCTAGCCGTCTGGAGGATGCACAGTCCTCAAAATTAACAACCGTCGGTTCCACACAGGAATAACTTCTTTAGTGATGCTCAATCACTTGGGTTTTGGTTTGGGTTTGGGTGTTTGGGGTATTTCCTCACTTGATGATGTTGCTCAAAGACTGAGGAATTTGGGTTGCTCTAAATGACAAGTGTTAGTTTTTGTCGGAGCAGCCAACCAGCTAGTGGTTGTGGGGCCGGCTATTTTAGCCAAGGAGCATCCTGACATGATTTGACATAAATGCCCTTTAACAATATGACGATTGGGTGGATAAGATCTGGGACGTGTGGCGGGGCAACGGTCGGATCTTTCAACTTTGAAAGTCCTCATGTCTCTCATATTCCTCGGTTTGAGGATTTGGTGGATGTAGGTTTGGGTTGAGCATCATGAGGAAATGTGTTCCATAGTTTTACCTTGACCCCCTTTAACAGTACTGTGTTCCTATGACTCAAGTATAAAGAAAATGAAACAGAAAGAGTAAATCTTCAAGCTTCAGAGTCTTCAGTGTATTTTCTTCGAGACACACCGAATTCTTCATCTTCAATATCTTCATGAGGAATATCAATTTCTTCGCAATTTCTTCGCGATCAAAGTCTTCAAGGAATGACCAAAGTCTTCACCCGAAGACATTCATTTTTAGGGGTCGGTATTCATCGAAGAACTCAAACTCCACAACGACTTATAGAGCATGTGTACACATACAAACATATCAGTCTCTTAACCTATAAGTCTTCAAACCACCAAAATCACTGAGGGGCACTAGATGCACTTACACCCCTCTTAATAGTACGGCTTTCCTATGACTCAAATCCTTTGAAAAGAAACGTGGAAAGCAACCGTCTTTGATAGACTTCGACGGGTACTGAATCGTCTTGTGCCTAGACATGAATTATCTGAAATGCTCAATGCACACGATTAGTCCGCACAAGCATTATCATCAATCACCAAAACCACTTAGGGAGAAATATGCCCTAACAATCTCCCCCATTTTGGTGGATTGATGACAATAGAGGATTTGCACAAAAGGATATAAAATTAACATGTGCAAACCCAAAATCTATAAACTAGAGGCTGGCTCCCCCTAGATGTGTGCATACTTAGAGAAATGCCATGGACTGCAAAGCACACAACCTAGGAATAACACTCCCCCTAGATTTTATAGACGAGGCATTCCTTGCAACAAACTGATTAACACTAAGCATGGAAGCAAGGCATAACATGTGAGCATGAAGATAAGGGCACATAATAAATAGACTCACAAGCTACTAACATACTGGACAATAATGAGACAATAATGAGAGAAGAGTGATAGCATATGTCTCACACCACATCATAGAATAAGTCTTATGGTCTCACACATCAAATAAAACCAACCAAAAGAAAACGACTAAGGTTCAACGAGCAAGGAGACACGGAAAACGCAAGAACTCTTAAATCCTACACTATCTCCCCGTTTGGCATGGAGACACCAAAAGGTTAGGCAGGACACCTAAGACACAAGTGGTAGCCCCTCCTGCAGAAAGATCAACCATTGGACTCCTCATGAGACTCATCCCACTGAAGATTTTTCTTCTCCATCCAAGCAACTTCAGGAGTAATGTCTTGCTCAGACCCACTAGAGATGTGCACGTCAAGCTTCCTTAGAATCAGCTTGTCGCACTAACGGCTCTCCTTTTGAGCAACATGGTCATATATTGCCCCTTTGCCTGCATGCAAAACAAAGTCTTCATCCGGTCCTTGAGCTTCTTGGCCCAAGATGGCTTGGCAGAGGAAGGCACATGTGTCTCTGGACTGCCCTCATCCTCATCCTCATCAGTATCCATGTTGGCAGCAACAGGTGTAGTGGTAGTGTTGGCCCACTTGTTCTTCTCACGTAGTTTAATAGGCTCATGACGGATCCAGCCGGGAGCATGAAACACCATCTCTGGAAAGGTAACTAACCACCTCTCCCGTATCAAGTAAAACAAATAAGGTCCATAGATGGGAACCTTACGGTGAAACACTGCCGACTGAAGCTCACTCCACATGACGTGAGACACATCAAGCGGTCCAGGAGCATGAGCCCGCCCTTTCTCACACATGAGAAGCATATCCACCAGATAGGAATGCACCTGGTCCTTGTTGCCAACTCGAGGAAAGAGAGTGTTGCGAAAGATTCGGTGCATGACTGCAAGGACGGGTTCAGCACATGAGAGATTTCACCAGTTGAGGACACCTTCTCAATAAAGTAGGGAAATAGCTTTTCCTTGGGTGCAGCAGATGGCTTTGCGTGCGTGCGCAAACCAACTCGGTGCTCACGCCCCTCAACGCGAATGTGCAGAAGATCCATGAACTCCTTCCAGGTTGCAGACAACTTCTCCCCATTGGTCATCCAAGTCATTGTGCGCTCCACATCAGTGTGGAAGTGGACGATAACAAAGACCTAAGCCACAATATCAAGATCAAAGTCAATCTTAAACGAGATGATCTCCCCGATTCCAAGCTGCTCCACCATGAACAGAGGCTCACCAAAGTATGTCAGATCCTTCTTGAGATGATCCATGGCAATCCACTCAACCGGTACATAGATGTTCTTCTTGGTCTTGATCACAACTCGGTAAGGTACTCATACCACGCGTGTGGGGCTTGTTTAAGGCCGTAGAGCGCCTTCTTGAGTTTGTGTACATGAGTGGGGATATTGAGATCCTCGAATCCCGGGGGTTGTTTGACATATACCAACTCAATCAAGGGACCATTAAAAAATGCACTCTTCACATCCATTTATTGCAATTTGAAATCATGATGGGATGCAAATGCAAGCAGCATGCAAATAGATTCAAGACGAGCAACAGGTAAAATGTTTCACCGTAATCGATACCCTCTACTTGGGAGTAGCCTTGAGCCACTAGTCTTGCCTTGTTTCAAAAAACCACGCCATTCGCATCTTGCTTGTTCTTGAAGATCCATTTGGTTCCAATGACATTATGTTCCTCCGTTGGCCTTGGCACTAATTCCCAAACTTGATTGCGCTCGAAGTTGTTAAGTTCATCATGCATGGCTTCAAGCCAATCCTCATCATCGAGTGCTTCATATACCTTTTGGGGTTCAACACACGAAACAAACGCGTGATGCTCACAAAAATTTGATAATTGTTAACGACTAGTTACGCCCTTATTGAAGCTTCCAAGCACATTTTCCAAGATATGTTGTTGACGCTCGAGCTTGGAAGCCACTTTGACGGCGTGGCGCGCTAAGAGTTCCTCCCTAGGTAATTGAGGATCATCATCTTGAGCATCGTCTTGAACTTGCTCACTAGCTTGCCCTTGATCTTGTGGTTGCACTTGATCTTGAGCAAACTCGGAGTCTTGAGCATGATCTTGGACATCATTTGGTGCACCACCATCTTCATGAGGTTGATCTTGTCCTTGATCTTGCTCAACGTGTTGAGGGCCTTCACTTTGTTCTTCGGAAGTGTGTGGGACTAGCGAAGGTGATGGCTCCACTTGAGTAGAGCATTGTCCTTCTCCTTCGGCCACAAGGGGTTCCTCGATGGGGAGTATTTGATCAATCCCCATTCTTCTTATGGCTTGAGGAGGAATTTCATCACCTACATCACAAAGACCACTTTGCTCCACTTGGGAGCCATTATTTTCATAAAACTCTACGTTACACGTCTCCTCAATGAGTCTGGTGGACCTATTGAGGACACGGTAAGCATGAGAGTTTGTAGCATAACCAACAAATATGCCTCATGAGCTCTAGTTTCGAATTTAGACAAATGAACACCTTTCTTGAGAGTGAAACACTTACAACCAAATACCTGGAAGTACTTGAGGTTGGGCTTGTTCCCGGTAAGAATCTCATATGTAGTCTTGTTCAAGCCTTTGCGGAGGTAGAGCCGATTGGATGCATGACATGCAATGTTAATGGCTTCAACCCAAAAGTTGTACAGAGATTTGAACTCCGCCATCATGGTTCTTGCCGCGTCCATCAACATCCGGTTCTTCCTCTCCGCCATACCATTTTGTTGAGGGGTATAGCGTGCCAAATATTGGTGCTTGATCCCCTCGTCACTAAGGAACTCATCCAAGGTGTAGTTCTTGAACTCGGTGCCATTGTCACTTCTAATCATCAATATCTTTGCTTCATGTTGACGTTGAGCCTCATTAGCAAAGTTGATGACGGTTTGTTGAGTCTCACTCTTCCTCTTGAAGAAATATACCCAAGTGTATCTTGAGTAGTCATCCACAATCACCAAGACATACTTTCTTCCCCCAAGACTATCAAAAGATGGAGACGGTGAGCTGTTTCATGAAGCTTCCCTTCAATACAAGCACTGCAAGCACAATCTTTGGAAAAGCTCACATTTGTTAGTCCACGAACATGATACCCTTTGAGAAGACTTTGCAAAGATCTCATATTGACATGAGCCTGCAGGCGATACCAAATCCAACCCACATCAACTTTAGCCATTAGACAAGTCATGATCTTAGTGGGTCGCTCCAATAAGTTCACCACATAGAGAGCGTTCTCGACATGTCCAACAAATGCTACTTTAAGAGTCTTTCTCCACAAAAAGGGCCACGATATCAAGATTAAAGAATGTGGCAAAGCCCATAATTGCAGGTTGACGAACAGAAAGCAAATTGTATGCAAGGGACTCAACAAGCATGACCTTATCTATAGATAAATCTTGAGAGATGGCCACCTTGCCAAATCCCATTACCTTAGATGTTGAGGCATCAGCAAATTGGACAGGGGTGGCATAGATGGAATTGGATGCACATCCACCACCAAGTCCTTGCTCCCGGTCATAAGATTTGTGGTTCCACTATCGAGCAACCATGACACTCCACCGGAAGAAAATTCCTATAAGGGGTCAATGCTTGGATTTAGGTAGGCATTCTTAGGAACCCAAATAGCCCATTCAATGTACTCATAATAAGAACCAACAAATTTAGCATAAACATGCCCATCACTAGCACGACATAAAACATAAGAGGGGTTAAAGTCGTCGGCTTTGTTGGTAGAGGTGGTTTTGCCCTTCTTGGTATTACCACCCCTTCCTTGTTCTTCATCTTCTTATGAGTACTCTCACCCTCTTTGACAAAAATGTCCTTGAGAGGAGGAGATTGCTTGGTCTTGTTCTTCTTTTTCTTCTTAGACTTGGGTGCAAACCCAAGTCCCTCCTTTCCTACAACTTCCTTTTGATTACTCAAAAGGTCATTTAGGTTCTTCTCGCCTTGGATGCATGACACAAGGCCCTTCTCAAGTTGTTCTTTCAACTTGGCATTATCCTCCACAAGATGCACATGATCACAACAGGGGTTAGTAGCACAAGGATTATCAATTAGAACGAAGGGAGGACAGGTAGAAATCTCCTTGGTTAGTTTTACTTGGAGTTGATCATGAGACTCCTTGAGAGAGAAATGAACAGCTTTCAAGACCTTATGGGCCTTGTCAAGCGTGTCAAATTCTTCCTTCGGTCTATCATGGCCAACCCCAAGTGCAACTTTCTCGGAATTAAGCACACATGTAAGAACAATAGCATGATCAAGATCTTTTTTGCAATTTAGTATGATCAACATTGTGTGAGTCCTCATGAGCCAAACGAAGACCACACTCTTCCTCTAGAGCGATGGATAGTTCCACAATCTCATCGATGACTCACGACTATGTCCCTCCAACTTGGAGATAGTATCCTCATGAGTCTCAATGAGATCATTGGCCTCACCAAGTTGTTCCAAAAGAGAAACAAAGTGCTTCTTGGATTCACCTTTGATCTTACACAAGAATTTGTCAAACTCATTCTCATCAAGCTCCATTACTTCACTATCATCAACACAATCTAACAATGAAGGAGTAGTAGTGATAGTGGTCTTGATGTTGGGGGTTACCTTATTGATACCTTTGGCCATGAGGCACTTGGAGATGCGGTTCTCATTGGTGGCATCGAAAAGAGACACCTTGGGGGAGGAGCTGGCAATGGCCACGGTAGCCGTTGCCATCCCCTCACGGCTTGTGTTAGGGTATATTTATGCCTAAGTAATTTTGGTGATTGATGACAGTATCGTAAAGGACTAATCGTGTGCATTAAGCTTTTAGATAACACATGTCAACGACACAAGACGATTCGGCATCCTCCGTGGAACAGAAGCACGGTGTCCTCTACGATTCTTTTTCTTTGAGTCATAGGAACGCTGTACTATTAAGAGAGGATCCGTAGTGGAAAGGTTTGGGTGGAATCAACTTTGCACGCACACACTTTATCTCCTTCCCCTTTCCCTGCAACTTTGGAGGTGTTCCCGTCTTTGTTTTATCTCTTCTTGCAAAAAGGTTTCCTAGCGGTAGTACCGCTGTCCCTAGCGGTAGTACCGCTAGGCCTAGCGGTAGTACCGCTGTGCTGGCGGTAGTACCGCCCCTGGTTAGCGGTAGTACCGCTCCAGGAACTTAGTACCGCCTTCCTAGCGGGTGTACTTCGTCGGACTTTTTGCGAAGACTTTCTTGGCGGTGGTTGGCCCGGTAGTGCTTCTGCACTACCATGGGATCAGCGGTAGTACCGCTGCAGCCAGCGGTAGTACCGCTGGAGTGCTAGCGGTAGTACCGCTGCAGCTAGTGGTAGTACCGCTAGGCTCGGGCTGTGAGTGGGAAAACGGTTGGATTCCCCCCACTATATAAAGGGTTCTTCTTGCTCTAGAACCCTACCTTTGACTCTCCCAAGCTCCATTGTTGCTCCCTAAGCTCAAAAGTGCCCGATCTCTCTCCCTAACCAATCAAACTTGTTGATTTCCTAGGGATTGGGTGAGAAGGCCTAGATCTACACTTCCACCAAGAGAAAATTGATTCCCCCACTAATCCCTTGCGGATCTTGTTACTCTTGGGTATTTGAGCAGCCTAGACGGCTGAGGTCACCTCGGAGCCACATTCCATTGTGGTGAAGCTCCGTGGTCTTGTTGGGAGCCTCCAAGCTTTGTGTGGAGTTTGCCCCAACCTTGTTTGTAAAGGTTCGGTCGCCGCCTTCAAGGGCACCTATAGTGGAATCACGGTACCTTGCATTGTGCAAGGGCGTGAGGAGAATACTGTGGCCCTAGTGGCTTATTGGGGAGCATTGTGCCTCCACACTGCTCCAACAGAGATGTACTTCCTGTCAAAGGGAAGGAACTTCGGTAACACATCCTCGTCTTCATTGGTTCCACTTGCGGTTATCTCTAACCTTTACATTGTGCATGCATTTGTTATTGTCTATCTCTTGCTTGCCTTAGTACTTATAGTTGGTAGCATCATATAGGTTCACTTCCTTGTTGTCGTTTTAGAGAACCTTTATGTTGATAACCCTAACTTGCTAAGATTAATTAAAAAGTGGTCGTTGCCTATTCACCCCCCCTCTAGTCAACCATATCGATCCTTTCAATTGGTATCAGAGCCACGTCTCTTTATTAAGGGTTTCACCACCCGAAGAGTATGGAAGATGATGAGGGAGTTCCCCATGGGCAACCCGAGGCCATGGACTTGACTTCGGTCACAAGGGACGACTTGAATACGGCTATGGCCGGCCTCAAGACGTCCTTGACGAACGAAGTCAAGACCATGCTTAAAGAGTTAATTGAGGGAATTAAAGGTTCTCCCGAACCAGCGTTGGTGGTTAAACCCGCCAACACAGATTCAGAGGCCAATTCCTCTAAGGAAATGGCTAAAGGTATGCAACCTTCTCCTCCTCTAGAAAATGATGGGAATGGAACCTATGCCTTAGTTCCACCTCACATGGTCTATGGAGGACCTGTTCCCACACCGCGTCTTAACCCTGTTGGTCCTCCTCCTAAGCTTGTAAAGGGTGATTTTGCTAACTGGGTATTTTCTATTAAGTCTCATTTGAATCACAACTCAACAAATTTATGGAGAATCATCGAGCAAGGGTACTATCCCCATGACCCAAGCAACCTCACTCCAAGAGAAGAAGCGGACAATCAATATAATCACTCCGCATTGTTTATTCTTCAGTCCGCAGTACCTCCTGAAGATCTTCCTCACTTGTGCCCTTCACTCTGGCTAAGGACTGTTGGGAGCACATTATGGTGTTGTACAAGGGAAGCTCAAGCATTCAACGGTCCAACTATGAAGTGGTACTTGATAAGGCCGATGAGTTTGTGATGAAGGAAGATGAGGACCCTCGTGATCTCTATCGAAGGGTGACTGCTATTGTTGTGGCTCTCAAGGATCATGGGAGCAAGGATGTGGATGATACATGGGTCAAGCGCAAAGTTTCTCAAGGCCATCATGCCTTTCAACAAAGCCATGTCATCAGTCATTCACCAACGACCAGATTTCCACTCCTTGTCTTCCAGTGAGGTGTTGGATGAATTCATTGCAATGTCAATCATGAACGAGACAGGTGACAATGCACTTGCTCGAGTTCGTTCAAAGACAGCTTCACCCAACCTTGCTTTAAAGGCAAAAGCTGCTTCTGGAGAAGAAGAATAGGATGAGGAAGAGGAGAGATGCCCTGAAGACACTAAGTATGCTTATCACGAGCACATGGCTCTTGCATCAAGGCAATTCTGGGGCAACAAGAGGAACTCAAGACCCAACTTCACCAAGAACAACTCAAGTGGGTTCAAATCCAAGCAACGAGTGAGGACATGCTATAACTGTGGTAATGTGAGTCACTTCGTGGCAGAATGTCCCTATGATAAGAGGGAATACAACGGGGGCAAGCTCATTCGCAAGACAAAACCAAGTCATTCCCTAACAAGAACAACTTTGTGAAGAAACCCCACCCAAAGGGCATGATGGCACTTCAAGAGTACCCCTCCGATGATGAAGACGATGACAATATGGTGGCAACTGCAATTGTCGCCATTGCCACACCTTCTCCCAAGAATGTATCTCTCTTCAACGCCCTCAACGAGAACCACATCGCCAAGTGCCTCATGGCCAAAGGTATCGATTAGGTAACCCCCATCATGAAGACCAACATCACTACTGCTCCTTCATTGTTGAATTGTGTTGATGATAGTGATGTTGTGCAACTTAATGAGCATGGTCTTGACAAATTTCTATGCACAATCAAGGGAGAACCCAAGAAGCACTTTGTTGCTCTCTTGGAACAACTGGGTGAGGCTAATGACCTCATCGAGTCTCATGAGGAGACCATCTCCGAGCTTCAAGGACATAGTCGTGACTATGCCGATGAGATTGATGAACTATCTATTGCAGTAGAAAAGGTGTGCACTCTTCGTTTGGCTCTTGAGGAGTCATACAACGATGACTGCGCTAAATTGCAAAAGGAACTAGATCATGCTACTGTTCTTACTCGTATGCTTAAGTCTGAAAAGGATGCTCTTGGGGTTGGCCATGACAGACTCAAAGTGGAGTTTGACACACTTGACAAGGCTCACAAGGCCTTGAAAGGTGCTCATTTCTCCCTAAAAGAGTCTCATGATCAACTCCAAGCAAAGCTTACCAAGGAAATCTCTACGTGTCCTCCTTTCATTGTAATTGATAATGCTTGTACAACTAACCCTTGTTGTGAGCATGTACATCTTGTGGAGGAAACTGCCAAGTTGAAGGAGAAACTTGAGAAGGGCCTTGTGTCATGCATCCAAGGCGAGAAGAACCTGAACGACCTCTTGAGCAATCAAAAGGGTGTGGTAGGAAAGGAGGGACTTGGACATACATCCAAGTCAAACAGAAAAAGGAAGAACAGGAACAAACGACCCCCTACCCTCATGGACATCTTTGTCAAAGAGGGCGAAGGGACTCAGGAGGTGAACAGGAACAAGGTGGATGATGGTAGCGTCAGGAAGGGCAAAACCATTCCTACCAACACAACCGGCAAACTCAATCCTTCCTATGTTTTATGTCGTGCTAGTGATGGGTATGTTTATGCTAGATTTGTTGGTTCTTACTATGAGTCCATTGAATGGGCTATTTGGGTTCCTAAGACCCTTGTCTCTAACATTAAAGGACCCATTCAAAAATGGGTACCTAAAACCAAGCCTTGATCTATTGCAGGAGTTTTCTTCCGGTGGGGTGTCATGGTTGCTCGATAGTGCAGCAACAACTCATATGACCGGAAGCAAGGACTTAGTGGTGGATGTGCATGCTTCTCCATCTATGCCCACCCATGTCCAATTCGCCGATGCATCATCGTCAAAGGTATTGGGATTTGGTAAGGTGGTCATCTCTCAAGAGTTATCTATTGAGAAGGTCATGCTTGTTGAGTCCCTTGCTTACAATTTACTTTCGGTTCGTCAACTTGCAATTATGGGTTTTTCCACATTCTTTAATCTTGATACTGTGGTCCTTTTGTGGAGCAAGACTCTTAAAGTAGCCTATGTTGGATATGTCGAAAATGGTCTCTATGTGGTGAACTTTTCAAAGCGACCCACTAAGACTGCGACTTGTCTAATGGCTAAAGTTGATGTGGGCTGGCTTTGGCATCGCCGACTAGCTCATGTCAATATGAGATCTTTGCAAAGTCTCCTCAAAGGGGACCATATTCGTGGACTAACGAATGTGAGTTTTGCCAGAGATCGTGCTTGCAGTGCCTGCATTGAAGGAAAGATTCATGAAACTGCTCATCGTCCAACGACTCTCATTTACAGTAAGAGGCAGTTGGAGCTTCTCCATATGGATCTTTTCGGTCCTCCATCATTTGATAGTCTTGGAGGCAGAAAGTACTGCTTGGTGATTGTTGATGACTACTCAAGATACACCTGTGTATATTTCTTCAAGAGGAAGAGTGAGACTCAACAAACTGTCATCGACTTTGCTAATGAAGCTCAACGTCAACATGAAGCAAAGATTTTGATGATTAGAAGTGACAACGGCACCGAGTTCAAGAACTACACCTTGGATGAGTTTCTAGGTGATGAGGGAATACAACATCTATATTCAGCACCATATACCCCTCAACAAAATGGTGTGGCGGAAAGGAAGAACCGGACATTGATGGATGTTGCAAGAACAATGATGGCAGAATTCAAATCTCCATATAACTTTTGGGAAGAAGCCATCAACACAGCATGTCATGCGTCCAATAGGCTCTATATCCGCAAAGGCTTGAACAAGACCCCATATGATATTCCCACCGAAAACAAACCCAATCTCAAGTACTTCCGGGTATTCAGTTGTAAGTGTTTCATTCTCAAGAAAGGTGCACGTTTAGCTAAATTTGATTCTAGAGCACAAGAGGGCATCTTTGTTGGTTATGCTACAAACTCTCATGCTTACCGTGTCCTCAACAAGTCCACCGGGCTCATTGAGGAGACGTGTAACGTGGAGTTTGATGAAAATAATGGCTCCCAAGTGGAGCAAAGTGGTTTTTGTGATGTAGGTGATGAAATTCCTCCCCAAGCCATAAGAAGAATGGGGATTGGTCAAATACTCCCCATTGAGGAACCCCTTGTGGCCGAAGGAGAAGTACAATGCTCTACTCAAGTGGAGCCATCATCCTCACAAGCCCACGCTTCCGATGAACAAAGAGAAGACCCTCAACCAGTTGAACAAGCTCAAGGACAAGATCAATTGCCCAAAGATGGTGATGTGTCCCATGATGTACAAGCGCTTACCCAGGGTTCCGAACCTGCTCAAGATCAAGATCAAGTGCAACTACAAGATCCAGACCAAATAGAAGAACAAGATCAAGATCAAGAACAACCACAAGTACAAGGACAAACCAGTTAACCTGCTCAAGTCGAAAATCAAGTTGATCAGGATGCTGTCTCTCAATTCCCTTCTGTAGAGCCAAAAAGGGCTACTGGTGCCTAGGCAGGTTCAAAACACAAGGGCAAGCAAAGTAATCAAGTCGATGCTCCCTAGTTATCCAATGCAGAACTCTTGGAGCGTCGCCCAGCCAAAATTGCGAACAAGCTAAGAGCCAAGTCACATCTTATGAAGAATGTGCTTGGCAGTTTGAAAAGGGGAGTATCCACTCGTCAACAGATTTGGAATTATTGTGAGCATCACGCGTTTGTTTCGTATTGTGAACCTCAACAGGTACAAGAAGCGCTCGATGATGAGGATTGGCTTATGGCCATGCATGAAGAACTCAACAACTTCGAGCGTAATCAAGTCTGGGATTTAGTGCGAAGACCAAAGGAGGAACATAATGTCATCGAGACCAAATGGATTTTCAAAGACAAGCAAGATGCCAATGGGATTGTGATTCAAAACAAGGCAAGATTGGTGGCTCAAGGCTACTCCCAAGTCGAGGGTATCGACTACGGTGAAACCTTTGCCCCTGTTGCTCGTCTAGAATCTATTCGCATGCTGCTTGCATTTGCTTCTCATCATAATTTTAGATTACAACAAATGGATGTGAAAAGTGATTTTCTTAATGGTCCTTTAAATGAGTTGGTCTATGTCAAACAACCCCCAAGATTCGAACATCCCAAGCTCCCCAATCATGTGTACAAACTTAATAAGGCACTCTATGGCCTTAAACAAGCCCCACGTGCGTGGTATGAGTACCTTACTGAGTTGTTACAAGATCGTGGGTTTGAAATTGGGAAGATAGATCCCACTCTTTTTACTAAGAGGGTTAAAGGGGATTTGTTCATATGCCAACTATATGTTGATGATATCATTTTTGGTTCTCCTAACGATTCTTTCAATGAAGAATTTGATGCACTAATGACCGAGAAATTTGAGATGTCTATGATGGGTGAGTTGAAGTTCTTCCTCGGATTCGAGATTAAACAAGGCTTAGAACGGACCTTCATCAAACAAGCCAAGTACACTCAAGACATGCTCAAGAGGTTCGAGCTCGAGGATGTCAAGCCGGTCAAGTTCCCCATGCCAACAAGATGCAAGCTTGACAGTGATCCCAATGGTAAAGCAGTGGATCAAAAGGTATATCGCTCCATGATTGGATCCCTCCTTTACCTTTGTGCATCTAGACCGGATATTATGTTGAGTTTAGGGATTTATGCACGGTTTCAATCCGCACCAAAAGAAAGTCATTTTATGGCTGTTAAGCGAATCTTTCGATATTTGGCTCATACCCCAAACTTTGATCTATGTTATCCCAAAGGAGCAAACTTCAACCTAGTGGGCTATTCTGACTCAGATTGGGCAGGAGATTGTGTGGAGAGGAAGTCAACTTCTGGAGGATGCCAATTCCTTGGTCGCTTACTGGTAAGTTGGTCTTCAAAGAAGCAGAATTGTGTCTCACTATCATCCACCGAAGCTGAGTATGTGGCTGCTGCAAGTTGTTGTGCACAGTTGCTATGGATGAGGCAAACTTTAAAGGATTACGGTGTCACTTGTGACATAGTGCCTCTTCTATGTGACAATCAAAGTGCTATCAAGATTTCCCTCAATCCGGTGCAACATAGCAAGACCAAGCATATTGATATTCGTCATCACTTCATTTGTGAACATATCAAGCAAGGTGATATTGAGGTTCACTTCATCAACACTGAAGAGCAACTTGCAAATATTTTCACTAAGCCCCTAGATGAAGCAAGGTTCCGGGAGTTAAGGCATGAGCTAAATATCATTGATTCAAGTAATGTGGATTGAAACTAGGCACTTTGCACCTACTATGCATTACATCCTGTTCTAGATGTAGGCATGGACATAGGGGGAGTGTTGTTCTCTCAATGAACTTTCCCTCCCCCCATTATGCACAAATCTATCAAGTCTTTCACTTTGGCCATTACTAAATGGCACTTGTGCTTCAAAGATGAGCGTTGGTCATGAACCCAAGGATAATTCTTCGCAGTGTCATACCTTTGTCTCAAACATAGGTGGCCTCGGCCACTGCCCCCACCTTTCTCTCATATGAAAGAAAGGATACAAAATGACTAGTCAGTATACCTTGGTGGTGTTATCTTGTTATTACACTGACTAGTCGTTGCCCATGTCATTTCCACGAAATCCTATGTCTCGTTGTGCCATTTTGAGCGGTACTACCGCCAGGACCCCAGCGGTACTACCGCCAGGGATAGCGGTACTACCGCCAGGACCCCAGCGGTACTACCGCCAGGACCCCAGCCTATCACGACTTGACTAGGGCTTTTTAGGGTTGTCTCAAGGGGGAGCGGTAGTACCGCCAGGGGGAGCGGTACTACCGCCAGGGTGAGCGGTACTACCGCTGGGCCCGTACCCCTTGGGCTATATAAAGGAGGGGGAGCCCGTTTTTCTTGCCCTGTTTCTTCTTCCTCGTGGCTCTCCCTTCCTCTACTCCGAACTCCCCCCGTTTGGATCTCTCTCTGCGGAGCCCCTTCTCTCCCTTGAGTTGGAGGGTTTGTTCCTCTCCTCCTTCCTCCGTCAAGTGCCATTGACGCCGGTTAAGCTCCTCACTTTATTCTCTTGGTGTTTTCTTGTTCTAGGGTTAGGAGCTTGGTGATTTGGATCCATGGCTATGATTTGTGCTTAGTTTTTGGATGGAACAAAGGAGATATCCTAGGGGAGTTTAGGTTCTATGATTCATTGCATTTATTTTGACATGCCCTAGTTCTCCATGTTTTAGATCAAGTACTTCTTATCATACTTCTCTTGGATTAGATCTAAAACTTGAATCCCCTTTACTAGGTGTGTCTCCATCTAGATGTTCTTGAGGTCCCCATGAGTTAGGGCTATGGTGTTTCTTGTAGTGGGTTTATGCAGTAGCCGTGGACCTCTTGAATCAAATCTAGCAGTTCTTGTGGGTTTCTTTATATTCAGAACTGAAAGTCAACTCCCTAGCGGTACTACCGCCAGCCTGGCGGTACTACCGCTAAGACCCCGGCGGTACTACCGACAGGGGTAGTGGTATGTCACGCCAAAGATGCGACCCTATCCTCAATTTGGCACGGGGGCCTCGTCAGGGATAGAAGCGCATCTCGTCGTGTCGCAAGAATGGATATCTTGACAAGTACATGTACTAAAAAGAAGAGATATATATATATAGAATTGGCTTACACTCGCCACAAGCTACATCAGAGTCACAGCAGTACAATACATCAACATCATGAATAAGAGCAGGGTCCGACTACGAACGAAATCAAACGAGAAAAGAAGAACGACGTCCATCCTTCCTATCCCAGGCTGCCGGCCTAGAACCCATCCTAGATCGATGAAGAAGAAGAAGAAGAAGAAGCAACTCCAAATGAACAATCAACGTGCTCGCGTCAAGTAACCTTTACATGTACCTGCAACTGGTGTTGTAGTAATCTGTGAGCCACACGGGACTGAGCAATCTCATTTCCAAAGGTATCAAGACTAGCAAAGCTTAAGGGGTGAGGTAAGGTTAAGTGGTGAGGTTGCAGCAGCGGCTAAGCATATATGAGGTGGCTAACTTACGAGTACAAGAATAAAGACAGGGATGATCTACGTATAACGGACGTGAACTACTCATGATCAAATGAATGATCCTGAACACCTACCTACGTCAGACATAACCCCACCGTGTCCTCGATCGGAGAAGGAACTCACGAAAGAGACAGTCACGGTTACGCACACAGTTGACAAGTTTTAATTAAGTTAACTTCAAGTTATCTAGTATGAGTGTTAAACAAAGCTTCCACGTTGTCACATAACCACGGGCATGGCTTTCCAAAAGATTTAACCCTGCAGGGGTGCTCCAACTGGACCATCACAGATTACCACAAGCCGAATAGAAATCCTCGATCACGACACTCGCGATCTCGTCGGATTCCTTAGTGGAAAACCTCAACTCTGAGATTACCCAAAGCATCACCGGAATTCCAATGCACAAGATATCTCGTCAAAGGTAAAACTAATCCAGCACGGCCGCCCGACGTGTCGATGATCCCGATAGGAGCCGCGTATCTCGTTCTCTGGACACGACGGATAGAACTAGCTACGAGTGCCAAACCTCAAGTTTCCTCGCGGTGGCCCCGCAGGCAGACCGTTTTGGACCAACACTCATGAGGAGCACTGGCCCGGGGGTTGATTAAATTATCCTCGGGTTAATTACTCCCTATGCAGTTCATTAGTTATTAGGAAAATGTAGTACCAAAGTTGGGCCTTGCCTGACCAGCTTTAATCTAAAACGAATTATCAAGGGGGTCCCCATAACAACCCCGATCGTGTTAGGAGCGCTCATTTATGGAACATAACACCGGTAGCCGAAAACTAAGGGGGAAAAGGTGGAACAAAACACCAGGCTATAAAGGTCGAGCCTTCCACCTTTTACCAAGTATATAGGTGCATTAAATTAAATAGCATTTAAATATGGTGATATGACAAGGAACCCATGTTATCACATGGAGCAACTGCACCTGCAACTAGCAAAGCTGACACATGGATAAGCAAGCAGTAACATAGCCAATCAGTGGTTTCCTAGGTCGAATAGGTTGAAGGTTATCATGGCATTGTAGAGAGGCTGATATTTAACATGTGGTAGGCAACGAGACATAATCGATAGAAGCGGTAAAACTAGCATGGCAATGATAGTAATGATATCTGGGGAAATGGTCATCTTGCGTGAGATCCCGCTTGGAAGAAGAATGACTCCGTGAAGTCGGTGAACCAACGTAGTCGAACGGTCCTCACATTCCGACACGCTTGCGGAACTCTATCGAGACGGAGCAAACCGGAAACAAACATCAACACAGATATTCACCACATGATGCATAACATGATGCACAACCTAATATGATGCATGATCAGATTAATTATGCAAGGCATGGCATGGCAATTAACCTCACACAACACTACACATTAAGTGAAGCTCGATATGCAACGAGTTACATATCGACAAAACTCCATGATTAATTATTTAGTTTACTCTGGTTATTTACACGCGATATTAAATGTTGTTAACATGGCAAGGGGTGGAGCGGGTGATTCTACAAGTCATCCTAGATGGTTAACACGCGGAACATAGATCGGAGCTACGTTACAAGAGACATGCAACACAAGGTAATTATGGCATGAATGCGCCATGCATGCAAGTTCACAACAACACGGGCAAGAAGAGAAAGAAACATGTGTCGCCACGGCGAGCGAGAGGGAACCATGGCGGCAAGACGGAAACGAAGCCACGGCAACGTTCCTATCCCGATAACTCATCGAGATATCGGTGCCAACGTATAGGAAGCGGGTGCGGGAACGCTAAATAAAGATGGGGTGATCCCGCTACCGGGTTCCCATGTGTCGAGGGCGCGACGAAAGAGAGACAACATGCAACGGGCAAACTTAAGGCGCAAACAAACGATACAACTCGTACAATATTTGCATTCGGTCACAACACGTTCCAACGTATACCTTCAACGCGTGCATATCGGAGCGGTTCGAGTCATAGCGGACGTCGTGGAAGTCGTGGTCGTAGTTGAAGTCATGGAACTCCGATCTCATCGATGGTAGTCGTACTCTTGGCGTCGGTAGGCGAACACGATTCCGTAGACGTTCAGGGTCCTCGAGGAAGTAGTTGTACACGTCTCGTAGGGGAAGTAGTTGTACACGGTGATCTTGTTGGGTCCATGAAGGAGGGGATGGTGCATGCGGTTTTCGGCGATGGCAACCTGCGACCGGAGCAACAACTAGCAACTAACAACTAACGATAAAATACGGCAGGCAACCACAACAGCATCAGCTACAGCTACTAGCAATGCAGCTAACAACCTACATCAACTAGCATCAGCAACCAGCAAACAACAGCTAAGCAACCTAGCAGCAACTAGCACTAGCATGCAGCAACAAACAGCTACATGCAAGCAACAGCTATCGCGGGCACACCAAGCAGGCACCAGCTAGCAGAACCTACCTAGCAGCAGCAATCGACAGCAGCACAACTAGCAGCTACTAACGGTAGCCAGCAACAACAACTAAAAGGCAAGCAACAACATCATGCATCAGCCACGCAAGCATCAGCACGCGGCAAGATCAAGCAAAGGCAGCAGCACATCGGTAAGGCATAGCGGCACAAGCAGCATGGCAGCACAGCAGGGAAGCAACAATGGCATCATAGCATCAGACAAGCATAACATCGGGCAACAACATCACCGGAACATGCAGCTACATCCGGCAGCAGCAAAGGCAGGAGGAGGAGGCCGAGCCTGGAGGTCTACCTTGGAGCGCATGGGGCCTCGAGAGAACGGCCATGGCTGCGAGGTCGCGGAGACGGCGGCAGGGCGAGCACGGGGACGGAGGAGGTCGGGCCCTGGAGAGCTGCTGGCGCGCGGGCTGGCGTCCGGCGGGGCGACGCCGGCGGAGGGCCTCGGGCCGGCCGGGAGCTTGGCGGCGGCGACCAGCTACCCCCGTGATCCGGTTAAGACGAGGAGGAGCAGGGAGGCCGCGGCGGCGGGCGAGCACGGCGGCGGGGCTGGCGAGCTGCGAGGCGGTGCAGGGGTGTTGCGGCTTCTCGGGGCTGGTGGCGGCGACCGGCGGGAGTGAGGGCGGCGCGCGGGGAGGCGAGGTCGGTAGCGCGGCCAGCCGCTGCGGGGCCTGGGGCAAGCCGGTGGCGGGGCAGGAGAGGTGCGAGGCCGAGGGGATCGGGACAGAGGGAGGTCGATGCGCACGGGAGGAGGACGAGGGACGAGGGGAGACTCGGCTCCACGCTAGGGTTGGGGTCTGGTTGGCCTTGGGCCGGCTGGGCCTTGGCCAGCTCTCCTCTCTCCCTCTTTGTTTTTATTTTTAAAAACAGAAAAACTCAAACAAAAGAAAAGCTTTTAACTAAATAAAAAAATGCTTTGGCTCCTTTGAAAAATATACCCCAACTATAAAAATAGCTTGGGCATCTTTTAACGAATAAAATTGAAACCTTTTGAAGAATAAAATAAAACCCTTTTTATAAATGAAATGAGACTCTAGTTTTGAAATTAAACAAAAGAAGAAATAAAAGAAAAACCCAAGGGGTTGCCCCCACATTTAATAAAAGGATTTTAAAAGAAGACGAACTTGTAAAAGGGGGTTAAAGCTGAAATCTTTTACGCAACCACAAAGTAGAATAGAGAGGAGAGAAGGGTTTTACGTCCTCGACGCAACATGGTTTTGAAGTGGCTCTGTTGCACCCACTCTCGTCACTCCAACCAAACAACGCCACTCACAAGCATTAACACCCAACAACACGGAGCAACAAGCAACACCTACAAAACACAATTGACATGATGCCATGCATGATGCCATGATGCAAACTACATGATGATGCCACAAAATAAAATAACCACACGACGGAAACGGAAATAAAGGGGAATCTTGTGGAACGTCGGCATCGGGTTGTCACAACTCTCCTACACTACCAGAGGATCTCGCCCCGAGATCCAAGAATGAAAGGGGGAGAGGATGAGAAGGAACAAGAGGTAAAAACTAAGTCGCTTCTTTGACAAACGAGTGACACCAACAATCCTTGAATGTCGCGAGGAGATGAGGAATGATATGAGAAACAAGCAAGAATTCATGGAAAATTTCGGCAGCACTTCGGTAGGAAAAATGGACAAAAATTCGATAAGAAGAGAGAATTAGACAATATACATAACAACCAACTAAATAGAACAAGGGAACACCATGATCTTGAGAGAACAAGAAGCTAGATCCAAAAGAGCAACATCACAATACCTCCGAAACAAGAGAATGAAGAAAATAATGGCACTATCATCACAATAGAATTGAAGAGCCTCCGGACAGAGAATTGACGTAGTAGTTGGAAAACCAACAATGAAAAGAACAAGATAGTAGTGGTCTTATGGAAACCTTTTCAAACTAATGAAGTGACAACCAGCCACTAACAGAAACAAGGATTGATTGGGAGAAACAAGATATGAACAATTTCTTACACCAAGAGGATACATTGACAACTTGGATTACTGACAAGCACCATGATAGCAACAATCCATAGGAAAAGCTTTAGGTGAAATCCAAACCAAGATAGCTCAATGAAGAAATCATGGGTTGAAATATCTCATGATCATAGAATTGGTGGGTTTAATTATCTCATTCTTGAAAGGAAAACTCTTCAAGGCTCCTACACTAACAAGAATTCTATAATACCACCTCAAAGGATAAAGGAGAACAAACGCATTGGAAATGCAAGAGAAAGAATACTTGGGGTACTACAACAGGAATCTTGAAGAACACTTGAGAAAATCACATCCTTGAAGAACCACCATGACGAGCCTCCGTATCAAAAGGATGGTGCAAGATATGAAGGATGAAAGAATAAGATTGAAGCCTTGCAAAGACTTCGATGAAGCTTCACGAAGAGATAGTTGAGAAAAACTTGGAACTCCGAAAAAGAAAAGATAAGAACACTTGAGAAAAAAGGAATTGATACCGTGAGTCACTCCGGAAGAAGAATTCAGATTACTATGAACAAGAATAAGAATTATGTTATGCTTATCCTTCATCAAGTTTAATTGATGACAAGCAATGGATTTAGCGTAGCACTTATTCCTCTTGAAAGAATATTGAAGAGCTAGAGAGGTAAGCACCATTTGAGGCATAATTGAAGGAAGCACTGGTAAGAAATCAGAATTGAATGGGAGCACCATGAATTAATGGAGATACATGAGAATGAAGAGATCATGAGCCACCTGAGAGAAAACTATACAAGTCACCAGAATAATTGAGAGACGAACGAAGAGACAACAATTGAGAAAAATTGAGGATGAAAGCTGAAAGCTGAGAACGAAGAATCTTATAAATGATGGCCTTCGGAGGATCGAGAAATAAAAACAACTCAGAACGCACCGGATAGCAAGAAAGGGATTACTCATGATTGGGAACAAATAAGATGATGGCACAAAGCTGAAATGATGAATCTGCAAGAGAATGAACAACGATTTGAGAGAAACACTCCTTCAGATTGCAAGCTGAGAATGATGACGAGAACAACACCAAGAATTACTGAGACACTTCGGAATAAAGAAGAATGAAAGGTTGAGCCAAATATGAGAATTAATTCAAATAGATCTTAAAGAAGGGATATGTTCATACTTACGTCATAGTTGAAATAATTAGAGATCTCCGGGAAAGATTAAAAGAGCCAGGAAAGATCCTGGGAAAGAACCTGTGGGTTATGGGCCCACTCAAAGAAACCACCATTGAAAAGATTGCTAGAAAGAGGGATATTGCACCGGTATGAATAGAACTAGAAGAGGTTGAGCACCTCGAAATAATTAAAGATCTGAAACAAGAAACTGTGAGATATCTTCAACACACCGGATAAAAAAAAGATGAATGAATAACAGGATAGGCTGATAAGAATCTCCAACATGGGAAAGAATTACAAGGATGAATAGGATATATGAACACGGACAACTGAATTGAATTCACCGGTAAGGATGACAAGAATGAACAAATATGACATGAATCTCCTGAGAATATTCTCAATGAATCACCGGGTAAGAGAGAAAAGAACAGATAGCGGAAGAACAATGAAAACTCTTGGATGAAAATTGAATCACTGAAGAAAAGGGTGGGAGGGCGGGGAAAAACAAAGGCAACTCTGGACACATGATATGAACTTCGGAAAGAATTGAGAGGATGATCTGCAACAATTAGAGAGGATTGAATTCAGTTGAAGAGAAGCACGCTGGTTGAATGGAATTGATACGATAACTCCGGTTAACAAGAATTGACATGACAACTCTGATTGACAAGAATTGACATAACAATTGATTGAGCAAAAGAATTTGCATTCTCACATAAAAATATGAGAACACTACTTAGGAAAGATCTGGAATCACCACTTGACATCGAAGCAACACGAATTACCATATTCAACAAAACAAAGGGATGAGGCTTACAATTAGCCAGAACAAACTGATGAGAAAGATTTCATCCGATATTTTCGTGGACAGGATCGCACTGGCTCGAACCTTACAGTAGCCATCAGATTCAAGGCAGTGCACCCAACATACGAAGCATCCCCGAGTCGTAGCAAGCTACAAGGACTCTTTAAGACACAACGAGAACCGCTGTAAGTCGACAGTCAACAAACGAATCCACTAGATGTCAAACCCCAACCTAACATCATGCATTTGTTGGAAGATTGTCCTATAAGTAACTACTTGAATTCCCACCTAAGAATTCCCGAAATATCTGGTCATGAAATCTGGTACACGGATACAAGGAGTAATAATCACACAACTCCTATACTAACCTGTCACTTGTATCACATCCGTCAACACACAACCAAAATCTCGGACCTTCATCTACAACAGACCCTCGTGATCACACCGATACAAAGTATGGCAGTACTCCCGAACAATCTGCACCAGTACTGGGGACATCGGGGTTATCTTGCCACTACTAGTATTGAAGCAATTACGAACATCCTTTGTTCTGAGATACTAAGAAACCCTAATGATAACGATGTGCTCGAGGATCCGCGGGAGCTCAACTCCCCGGAAGAAAATCAAGTCAGACAGGAGGCACCAAGACAGAACTCCGTCACATCGGCGTCATATAGATTCCAAAATATACACGTGATCCTAAAAAAATTGAGTGAGAAGGGGACTAGAATAAATTATTACGTCAAGATTCCTCACCAGAGCATAGAAGAGGAGAAAAAAAGAATCCTACTCTCCGATATATAACTAGGCTCAAAGTAGTTTTTCACTAGACTCGACTCGGCCAAGTTCGATCAATCAAGGGGGCTCCTAGGTCGGTACTGCTCTGATACCAACTTGTCATGCCCAAGATGCGACCCTATCCTCAATTTGGCACGAGGGCCTCATCAGGGATAGAAGCGCATCTTGTTGTGTCGCAAGAATGGATATCGTTACAAGTGCATGTACGGAAAAGAAGATATATATATATATATATATATATATATATATATATATATATATATATATATAGAATTGGCTTACACTCGCCACAAGCTACATCAGAGTCACAGCAGTACAATACATCAACATCATGAATAAGAGCAGGGTCCGACTATGGACGAAATCAAACAAGAAAAGAAGAACGACGTCCATCCTTGCTATCCCGGGCTGCCGGCCTGGAACCCATCCTAGATCGATGATGAAGAAGAAGAAGAAGCAACTCCAAATGAACAATCAACGCGCTCGCGTCAAGTAACCTTTACATGTACCTGCAACTGGTGTTGTAGTAATCTGTGAGCCACACGGGACTCAGCAATCTCATTTCCAAAGGTATCAAGACTAGCAAAGCTTAAGGGGTGAGGTAAGGTTAAGTGGTGAGGTTGCAGCAGCGGCTAAGCATATATGAGGTGGCTAACTTACGAGTACAAGAATAAAGAGGGGGATGATCTACGCATAACGGACATGAACTACTCATGATCAAATGACTGATCCTGAACACCTACCTACGTCAGACATAACCCCACCGTGTCCTCGATCGGAGAAGGAACTCACGAAAGAGACAGTCACGGTTACGCACACAGTTGGCAAGTTTTCATTAAGTTAACTTCAAGTTATCTAGTATGAGTGTTAAATAAAGCTTCCACGTTGTCACATAACCACGGGCATGGCTTTCCAAAAGATTTAACCCTGCAGGGGTGCTCCAACTAGTCCATCACAAATTACCACAAGCCGAATAGAAATCCTCGATCACGACACTCGCGATCTCGTCGGATTCCTTAGTGGAAAACCTCAACTCTGAGACTACCCAAAGCATCACCGGAATTCTAATGCACAAGATATCTCGTCAAAGGTAAAACTAATCCAGCACGGCCGCCCGACGTGTCGACGATCCCGATAGGAGCCGCGTATCTCGTTCTCAGGACACGACGGATGGAACTAGCTACGAGTGCCAAACCTCAAGTTTCCTCGCGGTGGCCCCGCAGGCAGACCGTTTTGGACCAACACTCATGAGGAGCACTGGCCCGGGGGTTGATTAAATTATCCTCGGGTTAATTACTCCCTATGTAGTTCATTAGTTATTAGGCAAATGTAGTACCAAAGTTGGGCCTTGCCTGACCAGCTTTAATCTAAAACGAATTATCAAGGGGGTCCCCATAACAACCCCGATCGTGTTAGGAGCACACATTTATGGAACATAACACCGGTAGCCGAAAACTAAGGGGGAAAAGGTGGAACAAAACACCAGGCTATAAAGGACGAGCCTTCCACCTTTTACCAAGTATATAGGTGCATTAAATTAAATAGCATGTAAATATGGTAATATGACAAGGAACCCATGTTATCACATGGAGCAACTGCACCTGCAACTAGCAAAGCTGACACATGGATAAGCAAGCAGTAACATAGCCAATCAGTGGTTTCCTAGGTCGAATAGGTTGAAGGTTATCATGGCATTGTAGAGAGGTTGATATTTAACATGTGGTAGGCAACGAGACATAATCGATAGAAGCGGTAAAACTAGCATGGCAATGATAGTAATGATATCTGGGGAAATGGTCATCTTGCCTGAGATCCCTCTTGGAAGAAGAATGACTCCGTGAAGTCAGCGAACCAACGTAGTCGAACGGGTCCTCACATTCCGACACGCTTGCGGAACTCTATCGAGACGGAGCAAACCGGAAACAAACATCAACACAGATATTCACCACACGATGCATAACATGATGCACAACCTAATATGATGCATGATCAGATCAATGATGCAACGCATGGCATGGCAATTCACCTCACACAACACTACACATTAAGTGAAGCTCGATATGCAACAAGTTACATATCGACGAAACTCCACGATTAATTATTTAGTTCACTCCCGGTTATTTACACGCGATATTAAATGTTGTTAACATGGCAAGGGGTGGAGCGGGTGATTCTAAAAGTCATCCTAGACGGTTAACACGCGGAACATAGATCGGAGCTACGTTACAAGAGACATGCAACACAAGGTAATTATGCCATGAATGCGTCATGCATGCAAGTTCACAACAACACGGGCAAGAAGAGAAAGAAACATGTGTCGCCACGGCGAGCGAGAGGGAACCATGGCGGAAAAGACGGAAACGAAGCCACGTCAACGTTCCTATCCCGATAACTCTTCGAGATATCGGTGCCAACGTATAGGAAGCGGGTGTGGGAACGCTAAATAAAGATGGGGTGATCCTGCTACCGGGTTCCCATGTGTTGAGGGCGCGACGAAAGAGAGACAACGTGCAACGGGCAAACATAAGGCGCAAACAAACGATAAAACTCATACAACATTTGCATTCGATCATGGCACGTTCCAACGTATACCTTCGACGCCTGCATATCGGAGCGGTTCGAGTCATAGGGGACGTCGTGGAAGTCGTGGTCGTAGTTGAAGTCGTGGAACTCCGGTCTCGTCGATGGTAGTTGTACTCTTGGCGTCGGTAGGCGAACACGGTTCCGTAGACGTTCGGGGTCGTCGAGGAAGTAGTTGTACACGTCTCGTAGGGGAAGTAGTCATACACGGTGATCTTGTTGGGTCCATGAAGGAGGGGATGGTGCACGCGGTCTTCGGCGAGGGCAACCCGCGGCAGCAGCAACAACTAGCAACTAACAACTAACGGCAAACTACGGCAGGCAACCACAGTAGCATCAGCTACAGCAACTAGCAATGCAGCTAACAACCTACATCAACTAGCATCAGCAACCAGCAAACAACAGCTAAGCAACCTAGCAGTAACTAGCACTAGCATGCAGCAACAAACAGCTACAGGCAAGCTACAGCAATTGCGGGCACAACAAGCAGGCACCAGCTAGCAGAACCTACCTAGCAACAGCAATCGGTAGCAGCACAACTAGCAGCTACTAACGGTAGCCAGCAACAGCAACTAAAAGGCAAGCAACATCATCGTGCATCAGCCACGTAAGCATCAGCATGCGGCAACAGCAAGAAACGGCAGCAACACATCGGCAAGGCATAGCGGCACAAGCAGCATGGCAGCACAGCAGGCAAGCAACAGCGGCAGCATAGCATCACGCAAGCATAGCATCGGGCTACAGCATCACCGGAACCTGCAGCTACATCCGGCAGCAGCAACGGCAGGAGGAGGAGCCCGAGCCTGGAGGTCTACCTTGGCACGCACGGGGCCTGGAGAGAACGGCCATGGCGGCGATGGTGCGGGGACGGCGGCAGGGCGAGCATGGGGACGGAGGAGGTCGGGCCCTGGAGAGCTGTTGGCGCGCGGGCTGGCGTCCGGCGGGGCGACACCAGCAGAGGGCCTCGGGCCGGCCGGGAGCTTGGCGGCGGCGACCAGCTACCCCATGATCCGGTTAAGCCGAGGAGGACCAGGGAGGCCGCGGCGGCGGGCGAGCATGGCGGCGGGGCTGGCGAGCTGCGAGGCGGTGTAGGGGAGCTGCGGCGACACGGGGTTGGTGGCGGCGACCAGCGGGAGCGAGGGCGGCGCGCGGGGAGGCAAGGTCGGTAGCGCGGCCAGCCGCTGCGGGGCCTGGGGCAAGCCGGCGGCGGGGCAGGAGAGGGGCGAGGCCGAGGGGATTGGGACAGAGGGAGGTCGACGCGCACGGGGGGAGGACGAGGGACGAGGGAAGACTGAGCTCCGCGCTAGGGTTCGGGCCTAGTTGGCCTTGGGCCGGCTGGGCCTTGGCGAGCTCTCCTCTCTCCCTCTTTGTTTTTATTTTTAAAAACAGAAAAAATCAAACAAAAGAAAAGCTTTTAACAAAATAAAAAAATGCTTTGGCTCCTTTGAAAAATATACCCCAACTATAAAAATAGCTTGGGCATCTTTTAACGAATAAAATTGAAACCTTTTGAAGAATAAAATAAAACCTTTTTATAAATAAAATGAGACTCTAGTTTTGAAATAAAACAAAATAAGAAATAAAAGAAAAACCCAGGGGGTTGCCCCCACATTTAATAAAAGGATTTTAAAAGAACACGAACTTTTAAAAGGGGGTTAAAACTGAAATCTTTTACGCAACCACAAAATAGAATAGAGAGGAGAGAAGGGTTTTACGTCCTCGATGCAATCGGGTTTTGAAGTGGCTCTGTTGCACCCACTCTCATCACTCCAACCAAACAACGCCACTCACAAGCATTAACACCCAACAACACGGAGCAACAAGCAACACCGAAAAAACACAGTTGACATGATGCCATGCATGATGCCATGATGCAAACTACATGATGATGCCACAAAATAAAATAACCACACGACGGAAACGGAAATAAAGGGGAATCTTCTGGAACATCGGCATCGGGCTGTCACACGCTACTACCGCCAGGGGTAGCGGTACTACCGCCAGGAGGATATTTTTCTTTGTGTTTGGCAATGTGTGTCTATTCTTATGATTCTTTTGACCATTGCCTTGACTCCTCCTGTCGCTCTTTTTGGGTGTGTGTCTTGTGTGTCACGGGTGGTTCTCGCCGCTCAAATCCCGCACGTAACTCCCAACCCAAGCAGTATCGCTCTTCAGAGGCTCCAGAGGGTTCCGCCACCTCCAGTCTGAATCCCAAGAAGAGGTCCTTCAAGAAGGCTTCTACCAAGAACAAAGGGATCAACGTTCGCACTATGCCCCCTAGGGATTTTCTGCTATTCCGCACCCGCAATCACTATCTTGAAAACAAGGCTCGGATCAAGAACATCGAGTATGTTTGGTCACGGGATCACTGCATGATCTATCACGACATCATCAAGCCCTTCAAGAACATATTTGTCCCAGTGCAGTGGATTGACCTTGCTCACCTTCGGCGGAATCCGGACTACTTTGGTGAGGCTCTCTCATTGATTGAAAAGCTTGGCCTTACAGAGATCATCACCTTCAGACAAGACTTTGATCCAGATGTTGTGGCCCAATTCTATGTCACTGTTCACTTTGCACCTGATGACGTGCGCACCATGACTTGGATGACCGGTACTCAGAAGATGACAGGTTCCTGGTCAGAGTTCATGCAGTTTCTCAAAGTCGACTTTCAGGGGGACGAAATTCTCTTGGGATGCGTCCTCATGCTCCTTCTTCATCTACTACCACCCCAAGGACAGGCTGCAACAACTTTATGTGAAGAAAGGTGTGCTCCCCAAGCATCTGGATATCATGCATCGGATCTTCCGCAACTCTCTCTTCCCTCGTATTGGCAACTTTGACGAGGTGCATGGTCATCTAGTTGAGATGCTTCTGCTATGTGAGGAGGCTAGGACTAAGGATACTTCCCCTCTCGATATTGTCCACGTGATGTTCAATGAGCTCTGGAACTGCATCATGAACCGCAAGGTTCCCATCTATGGACCCTACTTGTTTGCCTATATTCAGAAGAGGTGGCACGAGGTCTATCTGGTAGATCCCTTCCCTATTCAGGCTGACTATTTTGTGCATGATCCTATCATGCTCCGTATCAAAGACAAATGGGCCAACCCATCAACTTCTTCTCAGCACATGGACACGGACACAGAGACTGCTGCTGGAGGAGGACCTGCTTCACAGACCCGCTCTTCTGCTATGCCATCTTGGGTAGTGAAACTGAAGGATCAAATGAAGACTCTCTTCTGTATGCAGGCCAAGGGACAATATCAGTCTCATGTGGCCCAGAAGGAGAACCGTCAGAGGCACAAGCGTGTCTTGAGGACCCTTGATGTAGATATCTCAAGCGGCTCAGAGGACGAGATCACTCCAGAGTCTGACTGGATGCGGGCTCAAGGTTATCAGTGGACTGGGTCTGATGCAGAGGAGGAGGCTTCTGAGGAGGACATTGAGGAGGAGCAGGACGAGCAGGATCCGGATGCCACACACGTGTCTGGGGATGATGAGGATGCGGAGTGACCACCTGTGTCGTTAGGTGTGCCCCTTTTTGGCATCTCGTGCCAAAGGGGGAGAGAGTCTAGGAGCTGGATTTGTGTTTTTCTTTAGCTTTGCTTATCTTTATCGTGTTTGCTCTGAACTTGGTTTGATAGTGTTTGATATTTTTGCTTTGTGTGATGTGAGACTTCTTTTTATCATATGTTGTGAGTCATATGCTCTTGAATTATCTCTATTATTTATCTTTATGTTCACATGCTATTGTAGCGACCCGACTCAAGACGAGTCAAGCCTCTGGTGTTTCCGTACCATCCCAAGATCATGCTGGTACACACACAGTACATAATGTATATATTCAAGAGTGCAATCACACAGCTTTATTAATCGAAATCTCATAAAGAGTACTTTATTACAATAAAGGATTACAATAAAGTGGCTGAAGGCCAACTCATGAGATTATCTAACGAAGACTAAGCGGAAGCATCAGGTAGACGAGTCCATCCGACTCCAAGGGCATGTCGCTGAGCGTAGATCGTAGCCTCACTCCTGGTCGGAAAAGTACTCTGCAACATGATACGTTGCAGCCGTGTAGGTCAGCATATTGAATATGCCGGCATGTCATCAAAGAGAGGGGGTAAAATAATAATTCAACTATCTCTACATGCATATTTTGCCGGTGGAGCTAAGTTTTGCATAAAGCCAGTTTTATCCTACAACAAGAGGGGTTGAAAGCAAAATATTACTACAATGTTTGTTGTTAACGAGATGGTTCCGCCAACCAGTTCTCGTACCCGAATAGTTGTTAACACCCACATCATTATTAAGTTGTGTCGAGAGTTCAGGGGAAATTCAATGCCTTCGGCTCAAATTGTCCATGACCGTGGACACGGCTAATCGATTAGGTTGGGCACTCTGCAGAGTTTTGCACACGTTCCCCACAAGATTTGATCGCCTCCGGGTTTGTCCTCGCACTTCAGGGTGTTTGAAGACCGGATGATCAAAACATGGTCTTTCAACGGGTCCCTCTGAATCCCTGTCGGTGCCCATCCATTCCTACCGTTCGTCTACATCTGCTAGCACCGCCTGTCCAGAGTCGCCGCGTTGTCCAACCAAGCCAGAGCCCATAATGACTTGTGGCTGTGCAGGTAAGCCTTGAGTCTTGAAGTCTCCGTCCGTCTCTTCGAGCCTGGGTGAAGCTTTCCACAGGATGACATGGCCTCTCCAGCATCCCGGGCATCCACTGGGTTCTCCAGGGAGCCGATCAACCGTCCTTCACCCAGAGTTGCATTGCGTCCGAGGTCTTGAAAATCTTGTCTTAGTCCGGTCTTGATTATTATATCAACCTCGCATCACTCGTGGTATACACTCAACTGATAACCCGTCTACTCAAGCATAGCATTAAGAAATTGTCGCCCCGGGGCCAAGTGTCGGGGTTGTTGTGTTCCTACCACATGATACTACAACTTATAATAAAGTTTCCAAGTACCTAGGCAGCATGCAAATTGGGCAAAGAAGGTGATCTACCATGCATCGAAAACATAGGTAAAATAACATGATCAAAATGACTTGCCTTGATGATAGTTGTCTTGCTCGAGCGCCTCTAAGTAACACGCTTCGCACTCCGGATGATCTACCGATACAAACACAAAGCACACCATAAGCACTTCAACCATGCCACAAGTAAAAATAACATCACATGCAAGGAATTGCAAAAGCCTAAGCAAAAGAATTCAACGCGCGCCGGTATGGCAGAAACTTGTTTCTGTTGAAAACACCAGTAAAAATACTTTAAAAATTCTGAAACTTCTACCACAGTAAGATTTTATCACTAGAAAGCAGTAGCAAAAAGAATCAACTCAAAATCATTTTTTAAACTCCTGGAATAGGCAGAACAAGGTTTAAACAAAATCTGCTCTAACTTATATTTGAAAATTTCAAACATAGACAAATTATATGTTTATAAAAACTACAGGAAATTTTTGAGCTACTGGAAAAAGAATCAGTGTCATTGGACTTCGGGAGAAAAAGTTGTGGCCAAAACAAAACAGAAAGTTTCTGTTTTTGTAATTTTTAACAGAAAAACTGAAAACAACTAGCTAGCTATTGGGGTACACGTGGCAAGTAGCTATTGGCTGCCGAGGGTGTTTGTTTCATGGCTAGGAGCAAACGGCCTAAGGCTAGCAAAAACTACTGGCTAAATCTTAAGTGGGAATAAAAACCGCTGGTTTACTGAACTAAACCGAAGGGGTAACTAGTGATCTAATCTAGGCCCTATATCCAAGATGTAACGGCTAAAAAAAGAACATGAAATAACAGAGAGAGAGGAGGGATAGCTACCGTGGCTGGGTGCTGGTACTCCGGTGGGGGCGTCGCCGGCGAGGGAGGGGGAAGCTCCGGGGCGGTGGGGATGGGGCGGCGGCGGCGGGGTAGTCCTCCTCCTCGGGGGGAGGCGCTCGGGGGAGAGAGGGGCTCGGGGGGGGGGGGCGCTCCCAGGGCGGGGCCGAAGGTGGGCAGCACTGCTGCCGGCGAGGTGGTGCAGGGGCTAGGGCGGCGGCGGCTCGTCGGGGTAGGGTTGGGAACGGGGTCGGCCGAGGGTACTGGGGTTTATATAGGCCATGGGGGAGGGAGCTAAGGAAGGAGAGGGAGGTAGAAATCGGGGAAGCAATCCCGTGTTTCATGGGGCAGCGGCTCGGCTCGGTTTCGGTCTGTAACAAGGAAGGAAGAAGAAGGCCGACATGGAGGTTGGCTCTGCCAGGGGGCCCGCAGGTAAGTGAGGGAGAGGAGGGAAAGGGTGGGGCGACTGACCGCAATCAAAGGGATTTGATCCCTGGTACTGTGGGGATTTCGGCCGAGTAAAAAAAAAACGCTCGGGGCGGCGGCTAGAAAATTTCCTAATATTAAACCTTTTCCGAAACAGAAATATAAAAGCTAATAAAGGGAAATAAATCAAAATATTTATATAGGGTATTATATACCAAAAAAATCAGAAAAAAAATCTCTACCTGAATAACATTTTCAAAGCAAAAATAAAAACTTTAAAAAAATGTTTTTTTCCGAAATTCCCAAATTTTCTTTATTTCTTTTTGCAATTATTTTTGCAAAAGAACTTCGGGTTTTCTTGGCTCAAATATTTCAGAAATTTGCCCGCACTTTGGAGGGTCATTTTCCTCCGCTCTCTCTCTCTTGCATGCAAGAGAGTTTTCTCCGGGCATTTCTCGTGCGAGGGAAAATGGAAAATGCAAATCAAAGACGAAGGAAATTTCACGTGCTAAAATTTATTTCACTCAATATGCATAGATGCTTAGCTACAATGTAGAACATTCTCAATTAGGAAAATTGGGATGTTACAGCTATCTACTGTGCAAATCCGGTATTGTCATCAATCCACCAAAAAGGGGGAGATTGTTAGGGCATATTTATGCCTAAGTAATTTTGGTGATTGATGACAGTACCGTAAAGGACTAATCTTGTGCATTAAGCTTTCAGATAACACATGTCAACGGCACAAAACGATTCGGCATCCTCCATGGAACATAAGCACGGTGTCCTCTACGATTCTATTTCTTTGAGTCATAGGAACGCCGTACTATTAAGAGGGGATCCGTAGTGGAAAGGTTTGGGTGGAATCAACTTTGCACGCACACACTTTATCTCCTTCCCCTTTCCCTGCAACTTTAGAGTTGTTCCCGTCTTTGTTTTATCTCTTCTTGCAAAAAGGTTTCCTAGCGGTGTACCGCTGTCCCGAGCGGTAGTACCGTTGGGCCTAGCGGTAGTACCGTTGGGCCTAGCGGTAGTACCGCTAGCCCTAGCGGTAGTACCGCTAGAGCTGGCGGTAGTATCGCTGTGCTGGCGATAGTACTGCTCCTGATTAGCGGTAGTACCGCTCCAGGAACTTAGTACCGCCTTCCTAGCGGTTGTACTTCGTCGGACTTTTTGCGAAGACTTTCTTGGCGGTGGTTGGCCCGGTAGTGCTTCTGCACTACCATGGGCTCAGCGATAGTACCGCTGCAGCCAGCGGTAGTACCGCTGGGCTCGGGCTGTGAGTGGGAAAACGGTTGGATTTTCCCCCACTATATAAAGGGTTCTTCTTGGTCTAGAACCCTACCTTTGACTCTCCCAAGCTCCATTGTTGCTCCCTAAGCTCAAAAGTGACCGATCTCTCTCCCTAGCCAATCAAACTTGTTGATTTCCTAGGGATTGGGTGAGAAGGCCTAGATCTATACTTCCACCAAGACAAAATTGATTCCCCCCACTAATCCCTTGCGGATCTTGTTACTCTTGGGTGTTTGAGCACCCTAGACGGTTGGGGTCACCTCGGAGCCACATTCCATTGTGGTGAAGCTCCGTGGTCTTGTTGGGAGCCTCCAAGCTTTGTGTGGAGTTTGCCCCAACCTTGTTTGTAAAGGTTCGGTCGCCGCCTTCAAGGGCACCTATAGTGGAATCACGGTACCTTGCATTGTGCGAGGGCGTGAGGAGAATACGGTGGCCCTAGTTGCTTATTGGGGAGAATTGTGCCTCCACACCGCTCCAACGGAGACGTACTTCCTATCAAAGGGAAGGAACTTCGGTAACACATCCTCGTCTTCATTGGTTCCACTTGCGGTTATCTCTAACCTTTACATTGTGTATGCATTTGTTATTGTCTATCTCTTGCTTGCCTTAGTACTTATAGTTGGTAGCATCATATAGGTTCACTTCCTTGTTGTCATTTTAGAGAACCTTTATGTTGCTAACCCTAACTTGCTAAGATTAATAAAAAAGTGGTCGTTGCCTATTCACCCCCCCCCCCCCTCTAGTCAACCATATCGATCCTTTCACTCGTCATCATCGGAGGTGTACTCTTCATGTGCCACCAAACCCTTTGGAGGAGTCTTCTTGGTGAAGTTGTTCTTGCTTGGAAAAGACTTGGCTTTGTCTTCGCGAATGAGCTTGCCCCCGTTGTCTTCCCTCTTCTCATAAGGACAATCTGCCACAAAGTGACTCACATTGTTGCAATTGTAGTTTGTCCTCACTCGTTGCTTGTTCTTGGACCCGCTAGAGTTGTTCTTAGAGAAGTTTGGCCTTGAGTTTCTCTTGTTTCCCCAAAAATTCCTTGATGCAAGAGTCATGTTCTCGTCATAGGCATACTTTGTATCTTCGGGGCATCCCTCTTTTTCCTCTTCCTCTTCTTCATCCGAAGTGACCTTGGCTCTCAAGGCAAGGTTGGGTGATGCTTTCTTTGACCGGACACGAGCAAGAGCATTGTCGGCGGTCTTGTTCACGATATTCAAGGCAATGAACTCATCCAACACTTCACTTGAGGTTAAGGTGTGGAAATCCGGCCTTTGACGAATTATGGAGGACATGGCTTTTTTGAATGGCATGATGGCCTTGAGAAACTTGCACTTGATCCAAGTCTCATCTGTATCCTTGCTCCCATGATCTTGGAGAGCAACGGCAGGAGTGGTCACCCTTCGGTAGAGATCACGAGGATCCTCATCTTCTAGCATCACAAACTCATCGGCCTCACCAATTACTACTTCAAAGTTGGACCATTGAATGCTTGAGATCCCCTTGTACAACACCATGATGTGCTCCCAACAATCCTTTGCACGAGTGAAAGGGCACAAGTGAGATAGATCTTCAGGAGGAACCGCAGATTGAAGGATGAACAATGCGGAATGATTGTATTGATTGTCCGCCTCTTCTCTTAGAGTGAAGTTGTTTGGATCATGTGGGTAGAAGCCTTGTTCGATGATTATCCAAAGAATTGTTGAGCTGTGATTCAAATGAGACTTGATGCAAAAGACCCAATTAGCGAAATCACCTTTAACAAGTTTAGGAGGAGGACCAAGGTTATTAATATGCGGTGTAGGACTGGTCCTCCATAGACCGGGGGAGGTGGAACCAAGGCAAAGGTTCCCGTCCCATTCTTGTCAAGAGGGGAAGAAGTTCGAGTACCTCTAGCCGCTTCCTTTTTGGAATTGGCCTCCGACTCTGATGTGGTGGGTTTAGCCACAAGCAACGATTCGGGAGAATTTTTCACCCCCTCAAGTAATTCTTTAAGCATGGTCTTTACTTCGATCATCATGGACGTCTTGAGTGAGGCCATATCCTCATTCAAGTCGTCACGTGTGATCGAAATCAACTCCACGACCTCGCGAATTTCATGCCCACTCTCGTCGTCGTCAACCATACTCTTCGGGTGGTGAAACCCTTAATAAAGAGGCGTGGATCTGATACCAATTGAAAGGGTCGACATGGTTGACTATAGGGGGGTGAATAGGCAACTACAAATTTTAGCTCTTCTTAACAAATTAGGGTTAGCAACAAAAGGTTCTCTAGATAAACAACTAGGTGAGCAACCTATAGATGCTAACAACAACAAAAACTAATGCAACGAGGAATACACCACAACTAAAATAAGGACAAAGTAAAGGTAAGATATAACCACAAGTGGAACCGATGGATAAGAGGATGTGTTATCGAAGTTCCTTCCCTTTGATAGGAAGTACGTCTCCGTTGGAGCGTTGTGGAGGCACAATGCTCCCCAAGAAGCCACTAAGGCCATCATATTCTCCTCACACCCTCACACAATGCGAGATGTCATGATTCCACTAGTGGCGCCTTTGAAGGCGGCGACTGGACCTTTACAAACAAGGTTGGGGCAATCTCCATACAAAGCTTGGAGGCTCCCAACAAGACCATGGAGCTTCACCACAATGGAATGTGGCCCTGAGGTGACCTCAACCGTCTAGGGTGCTCAAACACCCAAGAGTAACAAGATCTGCAAGGGATTAGTGGGGGGAATAAAATATCTCTTGGTGGAACTCTAGATCAGGGCCTTCTCAACCAATCCCTAGAAAATCAACAAGTTTGATTGGCTAAGGAGATATATCTAGCAAAAATGAGCTTTGGAGCAACAATGGAGCTTGGGCAGGTCAGAGGTAGTCTTCTTGGAGAAGAAGACCCCTTTATATAGTGGGGGAAAGAATCCAACCATTACCCCCACTCACAGCCCGAGCAAAGTGGTACTACCGCTGCTAGGAGCGGTACTATCGCACGGTAGATCCACCAACCACAGAAGTAAAAAAATTACTTTCGTCCCTACCACCGCTGAGGCTGCGGTTGTGCAAAAGTACGACCTAGTAGTACCGGACGGTGCTACCGCCAGAGAGCAGTAGTAAAAAACTACCACCGCTCCTAGAGCGGTACTACCGCTGGCATTGGCGGTACTACCGCTGGCAACTGCGGTACTACCGCTGGCACTTTGCACAGACATGGGGAAACGAATTGGAGCTCCATTGAAGCGAAGGAAAGGTGGTGTAAAAGAACATATGTGTATGTGTTGATTACACCCTAACCTTTCCGAAGCGGACCTTCTCTTAATAGTACGGCTTTCCTATGACTTAAATCCACCAAAAAGAAACCGCCTTTGATAGACTCCGAGGGGCACTGAATCGTCTTGTGCCTAGACATGAATTATCTAAAATGCTCAATTCACACGATTAGTCCGCACATGCATTGTCATCAATCACCAAAACGACTTAGGGAGAAATATGCCCTAACAACCACCATGTAGGAACACAAAGCCGGTGTGTGATTTGGCATTATGGGGATCAGACAAATAGCCAGCATCTGCATATCCAATCATATCAGAGTCCAGATTTCTCTGGAATTGGAAAATAGACCAAGATCCTTTGTGCCTTGGAGATATCAAAAGATATTCTTCACTCCAGACCAATGACGTTTGGTGGGAGCTGCACTATGTCTAGCAAGTAGATTCACAACAAATGCAATATCAGGTCTTGTGCAATTTGCAAGATACATAAGCGCTCCAACGACACTGAGGTATGGAACTTCAGGTCCCAACACCTCTTCTCCATCATCCCTTGGTCTGAACGGATCTTTCTCTACGTCTAGAGATCGAACCACCATAGGAGTTTTAGATGGATAGGATTTGTCCATATTGAATTTCTCCAATATTTTTTGGATATAGGCAGCTTGGTGTACCATGATTCCTCAGGGAAGGTGCTCAAGTTACATACCTAAGCAAAATTTGGTTTTATACAAATCCTTCATCTCAAATTCCATCTTTAGGTGATTGCGTGCTTCATCAATGTCTTGTGTGTTTCTAATGATGTTGGGATCATTAATGTACACAGAAATGATGGCCAAATCCTGTAGAGGATTTCTTGATGAAGACAGATGGGCAATCATCACTATTGGCGTAACCTTTCTAAAGAAGGAACTCACTGAGTCAGTTGTACCACATCCGTCCTGACTGTATTAAGCCATATAATGACTTATTCAGCTTTACACAATACATGTTGCGTTTTGCACTTTTATTCGAGAGAGAGATTTCGTTGGGAACCTTCATATATATGTCTGAATCTAATGACCCATAAAGATATGCGGTCACGACGTCCATCAACTGTATAATAGACGATTTTGCACTGCCAATGATATAAGATATCGAAAAGTGGTTCCACTCATTACTGGAGAGTATGTTTCATTGAAATCAATACCGGGTTTCTACATGAAATCTTGTGCTACGAGCCTTGCTTTATATATCACCACCTCATTGTTCTCATTCCTTTTCCAGAGAAAAACCCATTTGAATCCCACAGGGAAAACATTGGGAGGTGTAGGTATTGCTTCAGTGAATACCTTTCTTTTGCTAAGCGAAGCAATTTCTTCTTGGATTGCATCCTCCCATTTAGGCCAGTCGGAGCGCCTTTAGCACTCTACAATAGATCTTGGATCACTATCAGTGAGAAGGGTATCTGCAATCTTTTCAGCAAAATATATGTTGACAGTCGTAGTATCACAGTCAAATGATTCTCCAGAATCAACATAGTTGATGGAAATTTCCTGCACCCCTAGAGACTCTTCATGATTTCCCAATACGATTGAGTCTGGGTGTTCCGATGTTCCAGCCAGTTTGTGCACACTAGGGTTGGGTTGTGGAGGTTTCCCTTCCACTGGGTGTATACTACCCATCAGGTGTTTGTCAATGTTGAGTTGACCTGCATTTACTCACTCTGAGGTTTTCCCCTCGATTTTCTTTGCTGCTTGCTAGAAGCTTGCTCCAGGTGAGAGGTTGTACTACTCCCCCTCTTTTTAGGAACACGGAGTTGAGTGGTTTTTATTGGTATCTCCACTCTTTCTGGCGCGTTTCTTGCCGGATTTAAGGATTTTGCAACACCTTTCAGATCAGTAAATGAATCTCGCAGATTATTTGCAAGATTTGCAAATTAATGGTCTTCCGAACTTGAAGTTCGGTCTCATGGGTACGTGGATCAGAGGATGAAATGGCATTAGCATTCCACTAATTTTTGGGCATTCTTTCTCGTACTTGAAATTTCCCCCTAATGCCGGAAAATGTTCTTCATTGAATATGCAATCAGCGTGACCAGATGTGAACAGATCCCCGGTAAGAGGTTCCACGTACTTAATAATTGACGGTGATTTGTACCTCACATAGATCCCCAACTTTCCGTGTGGGCCCATAGATGTCCGCTGTGGTGGTGAGATCGGGATGTATGCATCACATCCGAACTTACCAGATGGGAAATGCTAGGAGGATTTCCACGTGCGAGTTCCAGAGAGGAAGAACTATGATATGCAGTTGGCCTCAATTGAATCAAGTGAGCAGCGTGTAAAATAGTGTGACCCTAATAAGAGGTTGGCAAGTTGCAATTCATCAAAAAAGGTCTTGCGATGAGTTTAGTCCTCTTAATCAATGCTTGAGCCAAACCATTTTGTGTATGGACATATGAAACAGAGTGGTGAACTTCAATCCCCAAAGCCATGCAATAATCATTGAAAGCACGTGAGGAGACTTCTGCAACGTTGTCCATTTGAATTAAGTTAATTCGACTTTCAAGATAATGGGCTTGGAACTAAATGACTTGCCTCATTATCTTGACAAATGCATGATTCCTTGCGGATAGAAGACACACATGTGACCATCGTGTAGATGCGTCAATCAGAACCATGAAATACTTGAAAGGTCCAGATAATGGCTGAATGGGACCACAAATGTCTCCTTGAATATGTTCAAGGAATTAAAGTGATTCATCTTGTATTTTGAGATGCGATGGGCCTCAAAATTAGCTTTCTCATGGCACAAGATGTGCACACAAAATCAGAAGATTCGGAAAATTTTGACTCAAGCAAATTATGACCAATGGAATTGCTAGTGATTTTTCTCATCATCCCGATTCCGGGATGGCCCATGCGATCATGCCAGGTTTGGAATGCGTCAACATTCTGAAAAATTACTTTGTATACAACATGTTCCACACGTTTGATGTACGTATAGTACAAACCAGATGATAGAGAAGGAATTTTCTCATGTACCTTTTTGCCATATGTGTGATCTTTAGTAAAGAGTAGATACTCCTCTTTGTTGTCTTCATGGGTTTCAATATGAAAACCATTCTTAGGGATATCTCGATAACTGAGGAGGGTATGTAACGAGTCGGGATATAATAAAGCATCCTTGATCGTCACTTGTGTACCACTTGGGAGGGTGAATATAGCACGTCCAGTACCAACAATCACTGTATTGTGTCCAACAATAGTTAAAATATCTCCATTCATCTTGTTCAGAGTTTGGAAATATTTCATATCCCTCGGTATGGAGTTTGTGGTACCACTGTCCACAAGGCATAATTCCTCTTCCATCGGATTGTTCCCAAAACCTTATGTTAATACATAGAATGCAATCTTATTATTTCAAATGTGATGATACAATATAATACAAAGACAACAACAAACTTATGTTCTTATTACAATCATCACAAATGGACATAATTAAGTAGATAACTAAGGAGATCGATGGACTAGTCAAAGTCGCCAAACATATTATTTGAGGTGTACTCAAGCAACATGGCCTCTGTTTCAGCAGGGTCCTCAGTAGGATAAGGAATCGTGGCGTTGCTCGGTCCCGGAGGAACATCGTGCGAAACACCAACTCCATTTGCGCTATGCGGATGAAGGTTGAAGTTGGATTCAAGCCTTTTCCCTTGAGGTGCTTTGCGCCCCGGAGATTGCTGGTACAGCATAACCAGGTGCTTGGGCATTGAGCACTTTTCACTGGAATGTGTGTAGCATCCACACTTGTTGCAAAGCTTAGATTTATCAAACCTGGACTTTGTAGTGCCTTTTCCCTTGGCCGAGTTTCTGAATTTTCTGTTCCCATTGCGCTTTCTTTTGTGCTCGAAATTGGACTGTTTACCGCGAAATGTACCATTAAACTTCTGTCTATTCACGACATTCAGATGAACTTCAGGTAAATGTTGTGCCCCAACCGGGCGCTAAGATCCATTCTTAGTAAGTAGCTCATCATGCTTTTCAGCTTGAAGTAACATGTGAATAAGCTCGGAATAGACAGTGTAGCTAAGAGCACGGTACTGCTGTTGGAGGATCCTGTCTGAAGGGAGCATAGTAGACAGAGTTTTTTATCTTCTCCCCCTTAGTAGGTTCCTTCTCACAAAAGCGCGGTTTGGAACATATCTTATGAACAACATGACTGTATTCACCAATGGACTTGAAATCCTGAAGCGGAGATGAGTCCAATCATGGAGTGCTTCTGGCAGGACTACTGCCTTCTGCTGTTCATACCTCATTTTGAAGGCCAGAAACAGAGTTCTCCTGTAAATACTCAGATTTGAGATCTGGATGAATATGGTGCCTTACGATGAATAAGGCAGCATAATTCTGTTGTTCTGACAGCGGCGTGGCTCCAGCCAGGAGAGGAGTCTACGGTGGCTGGATTGCACGCGCTATCTCATGGGACGCAAGACTGATCTTGATGTCCATAGCCCATGTAGGGTAGTTGTGTCCATTGAGGGCAAGCTCCTCAAACTCTTTGGCAGTCATATTTGCCTACATGAGGAACCAGAGATAATTAAGTTACGGACGGTAAATTAAAAACCATCATGGTTGTGTAATAAGAATGCAAAAAATTTGATAGTCAAGTGAAAACTTGAAAAAAATTCTCAACCTCAATTGTGTGAACATAACACATTAAAGATCACTTAGATCTTACAGTAATGGGCTACATTGCCATTACCTTGTGTATGCTATAATTCAGATATAAGGAATACACTTTGGAGATTATCGCTTGTCAAGATTGACAAAACGTAGACGTCACAATAAGAGAGGATAGTCTGCAAATGAGCAGTAGATCCTAACTCATTACCTTATGATTTCAAATATAATAAGGGAGAAAATATCCAAAAATTTGCAACTTTGGTACGCGAGAGAAGCTAACCTCAATCGCGAAAACATGTTCAAGAGATATGTGGTAAACACATGAAACATGTCATTCTTCCTGGATGAAAACCGATACTTTATTTATACTATCAAACCATTGCATAATATAAACACACTAATAATTACACAAGTCCTAACATAGAATAAAACTAGAAGTAGACCAAATGTAAGTAGTCAAACTAAGTACTAAACAGTACTAGATATAGTCTAACATTGCACTAATACAATAATTAGTACTAAACTTAACTAAAAGAGAAAAAATGAAAAACCAAATCTTGCAGGGGCAGCCGGGCGCCTGAGCCAAGGCCGCCACTGCCTTTGCCGGCCCACTACAACCACCCCGCACCACCCACGACCATGAGCCCCACGACCTCCTCGATGCGGTTGACGGGAGCAGAAGCTGTTGACGCCTCCTTGCTCTACTCCGGCGATCACCAGCGAGCCACAGGGGAATATTCCTCGTCGGAGGAAGAGGCAACCAGGACGGGCTCGAGGCGCACATCTCGCGACAGGGCGGGGGCGAGGCCGAGGCTCGCTGGATCCCACGAGTCGGCGTGGCGGCCGAGGTGGTGGTCCGTGACGGCGACGGAGCGCTCGAAGAGGCGGCCGAAACACCTCTCCATGCGACTGCTGGAGCCCGTGGCCATCTCCGACTTAGGCGGAGTGTTAGTGTTGATGCCCTTCATCCCGGCACCAAGGCGGACGACGCTGGAGGCGTCGGTCGGTGCCGAGACGAAGGCGAGCTCCTCCTCCGCGTCCACGCAAGTGCGCATAGGCATGTGGACGTAGTCGGTGGGCCGCGACATGGGCTGGCGGCCTCAGTTGCGGGCGTTGGCGTCTGCAGTGGTAGCCGATGCACTGACGGAGGAGGGGGCGGAGACGTCTGCGGCGACAGCCACTGCGCTGGTGGACGAGGGGGAAGAGGCGGGTCTCCGGTTGTGGGCGCGGCGACGTCCGCGTGCAGCATCGGCGCGGCAAGGCCAACGATCAGGCACGGTTCAAGACCGACAGGGGCATGCACGACAACGGCAAGGCCAACTGGAGCGCCTTGGGCAGCGTTCTCTGTTGCGCGCTGGCCAGCCGTGGCATGTCGAGGGGCGCGAAAACCGCCCCAGGTGGCACCACCAGCGGCACCCCGACCACGTATAGTGGCACCGTGGCCGCGACCAGCGGCACTCAGGCCTCGACGGGCAAGGAAACGACTCCGACGGTTGTCGTCACTGATGAGACGGAGGGAAAAGGAAGTGAGGGGCGACATCTCACCGGCGGCGAGCGCTACTTCCCTTCTCTCTTTCTCTGTTGTTGCTCGTTCTCTTCTCGTAGGCAAGTGTTGATAACATGTTAGAGAAAAGTCAAATTTCTGATCCATTGATATGCAGGAATCTGCAATTTATACATAGGGGAAAACACAATGATCCGAGAGGATGCGTCGGTTTCAGGAAGACACGACGGTTGCAAGGAACACATCTGTGGAGGTGCAACCGCATATCGGTTGGGCAAGGGAAGATTTCCCTTAATTACATATTGTTAATTTAATCTTAACACATATCAATATCAAGATGGTGTTGCATAAGACTGCATGATACTCCCTCTGTTTCAAAATAAGTGACGTAAATATAGTATTAAGTTAGTATAAATTTTATACTAAAACAGCGACACTTATTTTAGGATCGAAGGAATACTATATTATGGTACCCACTGTGAGAGGTGTGACTAGTCGTCTAGTCGACATACAGACATGTGGCTCCAACACGATCCGTGCTAGCTTCACTTGACCGCTGGAGCTGAATGTAACTGTCTCTCCATTAAATATCGAAGGTTCTGATGACTATTCCATGACCAGTAGCTGTTCAGCCTTTATTTCTCGTTGAAATGAGGGCACAGCTACCCTTCAAAAGTCTGAGCAGATAAAAAGAGACAGACAATATATTTCAACATCAATATTTTTCCTTACGTCTACCCTATTTTAGTCCTTAGTGTGATTGATGATACCATATTTAATGTCTAGCTCATCTTAGTCCTAAAACGCGGGATAGATGTAGACCGTAAAATTGTTTTTAATACTGCGTTGTTATGGTTTTGAAATTTGAACTGACGACCACTTGACTCAGATTCCATATGAAATTAATGCAACAGCAAGTTGTTCCAAAAATCCACACTAATGAAAAAAGCGGACAACATATTTCAACACAAATGCATCGACTATTTAAAGTGCTCCCACCAACACAGCACAGACCCAGAGCCAATTCCTAGCATAGCTATGGAGCCGCCCTTGTCTTCCAAAATGTTTGCCTATCTCACCATACTGATGCTGGCTACCTCCGCCGCCACCCTTGTCTCCGCCGACCCGGTGCTGCCGTCGCTCAAAAAACAAGCAGGAGCACTCCTTGCCTGGAAGGCCACCCTCAGCAACCATAGCCAGGACTCCCTGCAATCCTGGGGAAACATGCCGTCAGCGCCTTGTGGTTGGCGTGGAATCCGATGCGCTGCGCAGACAACACGACGACACCGGCTGGTGATCACCGTTGTATCTCTACGGGGGTTGAAGCTAAGAGGCTCGCTGGAGTCCATGGACTTCTCGGCCTTGAGTACCTTGACGACCCTCGACCTCTCGCACAACAAGATTGCTGGGAGCATTCCTTCAAGCATAGGGCATCTTAGAGAGCTCCATGCTCTACTTCTACACCGCAATCAGATAAGAGGCTCAATTCCACCTTCTATAGGAAACCTCACAAAACTCATAACCCTGCGTCTTTCGAATAATGAGCTTGTAGGATCAGTTCCGCAAGAAATCGGAAATTTAGTGACGCTGAAAGGGCTCAATCTTAGCGTAAACCAACTGGAAGATCATATTGCAACCAGTATAGGAAACTTAACACAGTTGTCAACTCTTCGTCTTGATACTAAGGCCCTGTTTGTTTCATAAGTCCTAGGACTTTTTTAAGTCCCAACTTATAAGTCATAAGTCCCTACCTGTTTGTTTACAGGGACTTATAAGTCCCTGGACTCGGGACTTATAAGTCCATGTTGCGGCGGCCGGATCAGACGAACCGAGGGAGACGAGGCGGCGGCCGGGCGACGACGGGGCGGGGCGGCGACTGGGTGGCGACGGGGCGGGCGGCCGGCGGGGCGGCGACGGGCCGGGCGGCGACGGGGTGGGCGGGCGGCGGCGATTGGGGTGGTGCGAGCGTTAATCGGGGCAGGGCGGCGGCCACTGCATCGAGAGACTACCGCGGGCCTAACCAGAATAAGTCCCAATAAGCTCCTACTAGAGAGTCTTATTTGATAAGTCCTAAATAACCATAATAAGTCCCAATAAGTCCCTTGTGTTTGGTTTAGGTGGGACTTATAGGGACTTTTTTAAGTCCCAAAACCAATAAGTCCCTGGAAACAAACACCCTCTAACAAGTTCATCGGACCCATCCCTCAGGAAATAAGAAATTTGGTAAACTTGGAGGATTTGCAAATCGGATTGGACAAACTTACAGGAGCCATGTTGGTTTTTGAACGTGCGTATGCAGCTGTACAGCCGTGGCTACGTGATTCTTGCTTCGGACGGGTACTTGACGGAATTTGTGTAACTAGCGACACGAATAAAACTGATCGATGGATTTGATGGCTAAAGGCCCGTGTCGAGCCTTTGTTTTGTATTGCTTTTCGTTTTTCTGGTGTTACAATCATCACCCCTAGGGTGTCTTTTATACACGTTCACAAGGGACTATGAAAATAGACTAGGACTAGGAATCCTAATATTACTAGGACTTGATTTGGCTTTCTTTCCTAATCCTAAAGAAACAACATGATTAACTTCTACATTCACCTCCTTAATCTTGTTGCTTGACTTCACTTCTTGCACTCCGACTTTCCTCCTCATCTCGATGAACTTATGTCGACCGAGGGACTTGGTGAAAATATCGGCAAGTTGGTCTTTCGTGTTCACATGTTGAACCTCGATCAACCCTTCTTCAATGCACTCCCGGATATGGTGGAACTGGGTATCTATGTGCTTGCTCCTTTCGTGATGAACCGGATTTTTGCACAACGAGATTGCAGCTTGGTTATCGATTTTCAGTGACACCTTCTGCACCTCCCGCTTTGCAAGAATAGCTAGGAGTCTTCTCAGCCACACTGCTTGACAAGCCGCCGTGCTTGCTGCTATGTATTCTGCCTCGCATGAAGACAGTGCCACCACCTTTTGCTTCTGAGAATTCCAGCTAATCAGATTCGGGCCAAGGTAGAAAACCATGCCCGTTGTGCTCTTTCGGTCATCAACATCACCTGCCATGTCACTATCTGAATATCCACGAAGGATCAATCCTTCCTTTCCCTTTTTGTACGTGCAACCAAGATTAATGGTGCCTTTCACATAGCGCAAGATTTGATTGACCGCGCTCATGTGCTCGGTTGTCGGATTCTCCATGAAACGACTCACGATCCCGACTGAATAAGCCAAGTCAGGTCGGGTATGCACCAAATATCTTAGGCTGCCCACAATGCTTCGATACATTGTGGTGTCCACCGGCGGATTTGAGCTACGCTTGCTCAACTTGTGACGTTGGTCCATTGGAACTTGTGTCTCGTAGCAATCGGACATGCCACACTTTTCCAATAACTTGACCGCATAAGCCGATTGACATAGGGAAATCTCTCCGGAGCTTTGCTTCACTTCGGTGCCCAAGTAATAGCTGAGTAATCCCAGATCACTCATGCTAAACTTGTTCTTCATTTGCGTCTTGAAACGTTCAATTTCTTGTACGCTATCTCCGGTGATAATCAGATCGTCGACATAAACTCCAACTAGCAGGTTTGAGCCTTTGGAGTTCTTTGTATAGACTGCGTGCTCGAGGGGACATCTCTTGAACCCGAGCGAGACCAGACTTCGGTCTAACTTTGAGTTCCAAGCTCTTGGCGCTTGCTTCAACCCATAAAGTGCCTTCCTGAGCTTGTAAACTTTCCCTTCTTCGCCTTTCTTGTCGTAGCCGAGGGGTTGTTCCACGTACACTTCTTCTGTGAGATTGCCGTTGAGGAAAGCGGATTTAGCATCCATATGATGAACCTTCCAATCCTCTTGTGCTGCCAAAGCTAGGAGCACTCTCACCGTCTCGATTCGAGCAACCGGTGCAAACACCTCATCATAGTCAACTCCTTGACGTTGTACGTAGCCCTTTGCAACGAGTCTTGCCTTGTACTTCACAATGGCACCCTCCGTGTCCTTCTTTAACTTGTAAACCCACTTCAAACCTATCGTCTTTTGGTTTGGAGGTCGGGTTACCAAAGTCCACGTGCCATTGCTCTCAATTGCCTTCATCTCCTCATCCATGGCGTGCGTCCAGCTAGGACTTTTGCTCGCCTCTACGAAGTTCGCCGGCTCCTCAACTCCGAACAGACATAGTCCGGAGTACTCGAGCGTAACTGGCTTTGTGTACTTGTAGACTTTCTTGAGGGTCTTGTAGCGACGAGGCCCTGAGAAATCCGTTGTGGCTTGCGAAGGAGGCGACACAAATTGTATCGGTGTTGATGCACTTGAGGAAGACGGCTGAGACCCTGGTGTGTCATCGACATCCGTGTCGTCGGCGTAGTCGTCGTGACCGTGACCATCATCTTGATTGTCGTCGTCACTATGCGCCTCGTTGTCGATGTTGTCGTCGAGATCTCCGCCTGTGTCATGCGCGGTGTTGTCGTTATCTCCTTGCGACCTATGCGCGTCGTTGTCGGTGTCGGCACCATGATGATCACTACCATTGTGGTCACCTTGGTTGGGCGTCTTGCCAACCACCTGGACATCCTCCCCTGCATCATCATCAGTTGGAAATTCAACTACAAATATGTTACTGTTTGGAGCATCGTCGGCTGCGGCGCTCCAATTCCACGCTTGGTTTTCTTCAAACACGACGTCGTGTGAAATCCGTAGACGCTTGGTTTGTGGATCGTAGAAACGGTATGCCTTGGTACCAGAACTGCTCTCGTATCCTATGAACACCATCTTGGTGCTACGATCGGCAAGCTTTGAGAGGTGCGGCTCCGCCGTCTTCACATGTGCCACGCACCCGAATGTCCGTAGATGAGACACATTCGGCTTACGTCCGTAAATTGCTTCATACGGAGTCTTGCCGATCACCGCCTTCGTTGGAGCCCGGTTGAGAAGATAGACCGCCGTCGAAACAGCTTCTCCCCAAAAAATCCCCGACAGGTTCTTGCTCTTGAGTAAACTCCTTGCCATGTCAACGACGGTTCGATTGCGCCTTTCAACGACCCCATTCTGCTGCGGCGTGTAAGGTGCCGTGAGGAACCTCTTTATGCCAATCTTCTCACAGTAGTCGTTGAACTCATTCGACGTAAACTCTCCGCCGCGATCTGTCCGTAGAGCGCGAAACTTCAGCTTGTGTTCCATCTCTGTTGCAGCCTTCAGCTTCTTGAATGCTTCAAACGCCTCATCTTTAGACCGTAGGAGAATGACCCACATATATCTCGAGTAGTCGTCTACCACAAGGAAGAAATACTTCTTTCCAGCGTGAGTTGCCGAGGTGATAGGGCCACATAGATCACCATGGAGCAGCTCGAGTGCATCACTTGCACGATAGGTAGACTGAGCAGGGAATGGCCTGCGGTGCTGTTTTCCAACCAAGCACCCGTCACATACTCGATCAACATGGTCGATAACTGGCATCCCGGATACCATCTCCATCTTTGACATCTTCTTCAAGGCGTAGAAGTTAACGTGTCCAAATCTAGCATGCCATAACCACGAATCATCATCACTCTTGGCGAGCCAACACTCCGGTTGAGATTGATCAAGGTTGAGGATATATAGCCTATTCCATGTGCGATTAACACGAGCTAGCATGTTTCGGAGGTTGTCGAAGATCGTCATCACTCCGCTCTCGATATTCACCTTGCATCCATTCTCGTCAAGCTTCCCAATAGAGATGATGTTGTTGCGCAGCCGTGGGATGTAGTACACTCCGGTGAGTATGCGATGTTCGCCTGTGAGACCCTCAAAGAGGACAGATCCTTGCGTGCAAATCTCCACAGCTGAACCATCACCGAACTTGACCGAGCCTTCAACATCATATTCCAGCTCGAGGAATTTCTCCTTGCACCCCGTCATGTGGTTACTGGCACCCGTGTCGAGATACCACGACACGTTCTGATCACCGGATAACTTTGGTGTCACTTTTTCCTCATGAAGTAGCACCTTCCGGCTTGGTTTCACAACCACTGTTTCAGCGAGATCACAAACTTCGGCCATCAGAAGACCTAGACCTTCGTCTTCCTGCTTTGCCAAATTTGCCTTGATCTCCTGCTTGTTAGGCTTTGGACAATCCTTCGCAAAGTGACCCATCTTATTGCAGTTATAGCACTTGACCTCGGACAAGTCCAAGTTCCGTGGTTTCTGCTCTTTAGATTGGCCCGCCTTACCACGACCTTGTGGTTTGCCTTTTCCTTTGCCTTTTCCGGTTTGTCTATTGCCCTTTGTGTTGCTTGAGCCTTCGCCACCGTCACGCCTTCCTTTGCTACTTGGGGCCTCCCAATCTGCGCGCGAGTACATGAGTTGGTCACTACCTCCTCCTTTGCCTTTCCGACAGCCACGAGCATTCTCTTCCCATGTCTTCAATCGTCCTATCGCCTCCGTTATGGTAATGTCGTAAAGCTGCTCGAGCGTGCCGATGATGTACGTGAATTTATCAGTGACTGAACTGAAAAACTTCTCCACGATCTCGGTCTCATCGAGCTTTGCACCAAGCGTGCGGATCTCTCCCACCAAAGTAGTAAGACGCATGGCATAGTCGTTCACCAATTCAGTTTCCTCCATCTGCAACTTGTGAAATTGGCGCTTCAGCACTTGTGCCCGAGCCTTGGTGACACGATCTTCTCCGATCCTCATCTCCTTGAGTGCGTTCCACGCCTCTCTTGCCGTCTCGAACTCCGCCAATGTCATTAGCACGGAATCCGGCACGGACTGGGCAATGGCGGCCATGGCACCTTCGTCGGACTCGTCATTGACGTCGTCGTCCGTGATTGCCTGCCACACTCGAAGGGTTCGGAGAATAACCTTCATCTTCACCGCCCACACGCCGTAGTTGGCGTCGGTGAGCATCGGGTACTGGATGGGGATGTTGCGATGCGCCTGGACGTTGGCGCCGCTCGTTCCTCCACCACTCGTTGCTGACTTGCCGCCCTTCTTCACCTTGTCGCCGTTCGTTCCTCCACCACTCGTTGCTGACTTGCCGCCCTTCTTCACCTTGTCGCCGTTCTTGTTTGCCTTCGGACCGCCTTTGCCGGACTTGACCGACTCAGCGTCGCTGTCCGTCATCGTAGATCGTAGATCGTCGAGGCTCTAGATACCAATAAACCATACCAGCATACTTGGGGAATTTGACTAAACTCACGACCTTGTATCTCTGGGGTAACGACTTATCTGGCCACATCCCTCAAGAACTAGGTCGTTTGGTCAACTTAGAGAACCTGGCGCTTTCTGAAAACACACTAACAGGCCACATCCCAAACGGCATATGGAACTTGACAGAACTCACTACATTATACCTTGCTACTAACCAACTATCTGGCCACATCCCTCCAGAACTAGGTCGTTTGATAAACTTAGAAAAATTGCACCTTGGTTGCAACGAATTAACAGGTCCCATCCCAGATAGCATAGGGAATTTGACTATGGTCACTTTCATAACTTTTAGTTTCAACCAACTTTCTGGACACATTCCTCGAGAAATTGGCACGTTAGCGAGTTTGGCTTGTTTCCTCACTATTGCACATACTTGATGTTTCCTCAAATAAACTTGAAGGACGAATTCCATCGGAAATTGGTGGTCTATCAGTATTGTTCAATCTGAGCCTCGGTAATAACTTGCTTCAAGGAAGTATTCCAGATGTAATTGGAACATTGAAAGCACTGGAGTATCTGGATTTATCATCAAACAACTTGAGTGGGTCAATACACGGGTCAGTTGAGCATTGCTCCAAGCTTCGCACTCTGAACTTGAGCCATAATCACCTCAATGGAAGCATTCCTATCGAACTAGGGATGTTGGTAAACCTACAAGATTTGTTTGATCTAAGTGATAATTCATTTGAAGGCAAGATACCGAGTCAGCTAGGTAGCCTCAACATGCTTGAAAACTTGAATCTTTCACAAAATGCATTGAACGGCAGCATTCCGTCATCATTTCAGATCCTACTCAGCCTCTTATCCATGGATGTGTTGTACAACAAACTGGAAGGGCCGGTTCCACGAAGTGTGTTCTTTGAAGATGCTCCAATTGAAGGGTTCTTGCACAATCATCAACTATGTGGGGTAGTTGAAGGTTTGCCCTCTTGTGAAATTACTCAAAGTCATGGACAACATAAGAATTACAAAGTTGTTTTACTAGCTATAATTCCTGCTACCATAACTCTTGTGCTCCTCACCACAGTAGTAACAATATTGAGATATAAAAGGAAGAAGCATAGCACAGGAAGTGGTAATGACTTGCAGCAGACAAAGTTGTTCGCCATCTGGAACTTTGATGGACAAGATCTGTACAAGAAAATTGTTGATGCCACAGAGAATTTCGATGATAGCCACTGCATTGGAACTGGAGGTAGTGGGTCAGTGTATAGAGCTGAGTTACCTAGTGGTGAAATATTTGCGGTGAAGACGATCCATCCGATGGAAGATGATGAGTCATTTGATCATGAAATAGATGCATTGATCCATATTCGACATCACAATATCGTGAAGTTATTTGGCTACTGTTCTGCAACTCAGGGAAGATTTCTGGTGTACGAATACATGGACAAAGGAAGCATAGCAGAATCTTTAAAGAACAAGGAAACTATAGCTGAATTAGATTGGATAAGAAGGTTAAATATTATCAATGACATTTCTCATGCTTTGTCTTACATGCATCATGATTGCTTTGAACCGATAGTCCATAGAGACATATCAAGCAACAACATTTTGCTTGATCTGGAATTCCGAGCATGCATATCTGATTTTGGTATAGCCAAAATACTATCTGCGGATGATTCAAACTGCACAAGGCTTGCCGGCACAAAAGGGTACCTTGCCCCAGGTAAAATGAACTCTGTTAGATCTATGTGGTGTTATGTTTTCTTTCTCTCCGATCAAATATTAAAATTTTATATTCATTCTGCTGAGATGCCAAGAAATAATTTTTAAAAACATTCTAACTTCTTGTTTAATCAGTTATCCTATCATACTTTTGCTATCAACCACACTTTGTTTGTCTCTACTCTCAGTCTGTATGATCTACATTGCCAACAGTTATCGAGCCGATATGTTTAGCCGTTGGGTAATAATAGACCATTATTGTCTCATCCTCTAGATTCAGTTTCTTGAAGTGTCTGAGAAATATAACACTTCAATATTGGTGTGGCAGAGCTTGCATACTCAACAAGGGTGAGAGAGAAATGCGACATCTATAGTTTTGGAGTGCTCACGCTTGAGTTGTTCATGGGACACCATCCAGGTGATTTTCTTTCATCCATGGCCGATAAGACTACATCGCTCAAGGATTTGTTGGACATCCGGATCCCACTCCCTGCGGCTGAGGTCGCAAGCAAACTATTCAAAGTGATCGTGTTTGCTGCTCAGTGCATAGAACCAAATCCATCACGCCGTCCAACAATGCAACAAGCAATCAAGGTGTTCACTGCAGCTAGAGGGCCTGATAATCATGTCGATTATCTGCACACTGGCATTGTTATCCCTGCCTGCTGGTCGTGAATGTTCTTAGCAAATTGATGTTTTTTGCGTCGATTAGACACTGTTTGTAATGGCCATTGGTACAACAGTTTGTTTTTGCAATAGCCTCGTGCCATGTACTATTTATGTTGGTTGTAAGAGATGGAGCGTAACCTCTGTTACTAGCTAGTAGCTACCTATAAATTTTTTGCATGGCAGGGCCCCTGCTATGCCTTCAGAGCAATACTAATGTTCCATTTGCATCCTCAGTTGGAGGATGTAGGAGCCCATTCAACTGGTGATTTCATATGCCTGAGTTATATTGGCGTGCTGATCTCTTTTAGATCCTTTAGATTGTTGTCGTTTAAAAATGCTAAATATTTAGCCTTCGACTGTTACAGGGGAGGGGATAGAAATGGTGCAAAGCAGTAGCCATCAGAATGCTTGTGCAAGGCATATATCCTCTTTTAACAGGACAAGATGTGGATCACTGTTATTTTCTTCTGAAAAGAGGCAAAGCAGCCCCTAAGTCCCCTTCAACTACTTCTATTTTTGAAAAACACAGTACGGGTGCGCACTCACTCCTACGAACAAACTCATTCTTAATTCATTGGACTGCAGGTTCTGAACAATTGCTAGAAAAGCACTCGGCTGCCAACTGACTAGTTAGGCATAATATATTGCATCATCCATCTGAAGTGATGTCAGCTTGATAAATTATGCTTGTGTAGCTCACCTCCTATGCTTGCATCACAAATGCTATTAACAGGCCACCACCCATATTGGTTGAATATATCCCGAGCGACCGTTTCCTATTGGTTGCATCCATGACTGGATGCCCGGTCTTTCTTTCGGCGAAGATAAAGACCATGTATGGATCCAATTGATAGCCTTGAAAATGGCCTGGAAAGAATTGGAAACTTTCGTTTAAAACACAATCATTGCGAAGATTCCTTACAGGCATGAAAAGACTATAGAAGAAAATACTGTATTTCCATTCTTAATAGGTATGAAAAGAGTCAATTACAACAAGCTACTGTTACAAAACTAGATATTGGCATTGATGAGTGGCACAAGAGTTTTGCTGGCCCACGTACTAGCCTGGAGGTTGTAATCATACTGTGATTTCGTTCTCAATAGGTTTGAAAAGATTTTATATGCAGAAAAAGGAGAATCATAATCACAAATATGGTTGAATTGAATATTTGGGTATCATCTGTAGGCTATTACATATGTTGGCCTGCAGGTTCTAGACAATGGCTAGAAAAAGCACTCTCTGCCAATTGACGCATAATATATTGCATGTGTTAGATGTGTTGTTGAACAGGTATGGCCCAGCCCATACAAGTTATCTCTTAGGGCCCAGGCCCATGTAGTGGGACTAACCTAAAAGGAGGCTCCCAGCCATCTCCCGTTCCTGAGACAGCCGCCACACACAAAACACTTGTGCTGGAGGTACTCCTCTCTCCCTCCCGTACTCCTCTCTCCCCCCGTTCCTACATGGTATCAGAGGCCAGCGAAGGCGGGGCCTGAGAAGACGACGACGACGTCCGGCGAGGTGGCGGCGGATCTGGGCGGCGTCCGGCGAGGTAGCGGCGGATCTGGGAGGCGCGGCATGGCTGCGCAGGAGGTGCGGCTTGTTGGACAGGAAGGAGAGGTGGAGCTGCTGTGCTGCGCGGCAGAGGAAGAAGGAGAGGTGGAGCTGCTGTGCTGCGCGGCAGGAGGAGGAAGCTGAGGAGCAGCTTGGTCTCCAACGGGCTGTGGTGCTGCGGGAGGAGAAGAGGAGAAGGGTAGTGGAGAAGGGCAGCTCCTTGTTGTGCTATTGTGTGTGCGTGTGTCTGCAGGGGACCGGGAGCTGGAGAACTGCTGCGGGGGTTGGCTGCTGTTGGAGGCCAAGATCCTCTGGAACTGCTACTATTTGTAGAGGAAGGAGGAAGAGAACTGCTGCTGTTTGCAGAGGAAGGAGGAAGAGAACTGCTGTTGTTTGCAGGGGAAGAAGGGAGAGAACTGCTGCTGGCACTACAAGAAATATGCTCATACATGACGTTTCTTAAGATGTCGTTGATGAATTCGTCATAAATCTATGACGATTTCATCTGAGGTCGTCGTAAACCGTTTGAGGGGATCAAATCTACATATAAATTACGACGATGTGAGTTAAAAACATCGTAACCGCATAAGATGAGATCGTCATAACTTTTACGACGATTGTAAAAATGTCGTAACATGTTCTAACTATGTTGACATGTCACTCGTGGGTCCATTCTATCCCACCTCATCCTAGTTTGTGAAGCAACCTACTATTCTGTCAGTCCAAAAATTCTCGAACAATTCTCATAAATACTTTGGATCATATATTCCTCAAATATGTGAAGACCCTTACTTCCATAGTTCAAAAATAATTCAACAATATTCATTTTCCTATTTTGTTCAGAATAGCACTTTGTGAAGGAATTGTTATTCTAGAGGAGAACCAGACCTTGGAGAATGCTCTTCAGAGGCTGCTGCGGGAACTTGTAGTAAGCTTCTCTGACACAAATTGATGTGCACATTTTCAGTTTTCTGACCACGTGGCATATGTGTTGCTTGAGCTATCCCGAACTTGATAAACAATTTTCAATTTTGTGGGTTACAGCCTCACAGTTGGAACCTAACACAATGGACCAGTTCTCATCCCGCCTATATGCAATCCACTAAATGTTTCTTTATTATTATGGTTGATAAGGCCGAGAAGGACGAGAAGATGCGTCTCCGTCACGGAGAAGGCCGAGAAGGACAAGATCGTCAAGTCGTCCATCGAGCTGAGGAAGTCAAAGATCGAAGATGGGTACACGGAGGAGGTGTCCACCTGCAGGCATGTTTTTTGCTCATTTCATTTAGCAATTCCGTGGATGCAGTTTTGCTCGGAATCATATGCAGCCAGCACCTCGGTGTTTAACACGTCGTGCTGTTTGTTGGTTTTCTGTCAGGCTCTGTTGCTGGACGTGAGAGACAAGCTTCTCTTTGAACAGGAGTACGCAGGAAGCACCAGGGCCAAGGTTCCGCCCAGATCCTCTCTTCATATACCCTGGCGCTGGTTGCCTGCTGCCTTGTGTGTCTTGCAGGAGGTAATGTGCCACATAAACACCATCCAGTCAAAAGATTCATATGTACAATTAAGGACAGTTATCAAGTTTGGTCCGTTCAAATGTAATCTAGGCCTTTCATCTATACTGCACAGCGCCATCTTAAGCTTTAACTAGTAGCACAACCAACCCCAATGTGGTCACTCATTGTTCCAAATAATATTAATAGTTATTATTATGTGGTCACCTGGACATGTGCCCAGATCCATATATGCATGATTGGTACCTGTATAGATCTACAAAGGGAACAACATCTGACACTGCCTATCCTTCGATTAATTATAAATAATATTACTACATATTGTTACTATCTGGCACAGTAATTTTTAGATTTTTCTTCTCAAACACGAATACAAGTAGATGACAGTTTGTATTAGAATTTCGTCGATTCGTCGCGCTTTACTAACTGCCATCAGGGAGTGGATCAAGATGATGCGCTATACATGCATGTTGCTATGCTATTTATGTGGGTGGGAGTTGATCATTCAGTAATCAACAATGTCGACTCATGCATTGCGTTTTTCTGTTACTACTTGTATTTATTCCTGGTATATGCCTTTCTCGCAACTGTGTATCAAGTTGGTCTGCTGAACATTGACGGATTCTACGATCAACTGGTGCATCATACTTGTTTTCCTTCAAAGTTTTCCTGAATATTATTATTTTTGTGTGCAACTTATCTTAGAGTGACCATGTATGTCAGTATACTCAAGTAACTGAATGTATTCACGTTAACTCTGTTAAGTACTAGTAGATTCAGAAATTTAGTTCATAGAATTATTGGTAGGAGTAGTAAACGAGTCAAACAAAAATATCCATATGCAAATGTCGGTCTATGTTTGATTCAATTTGGTTTGCTCTGCTACTGAAGCTCCTATCCGGTCTAATGTTTTTTGTTTTGTCTCTTTTTCTGTTGCTAGGAAAGTGATGAGAAGATGTCGATGATGCCTACTGGGGACATTCAAATCAACACAACATAAAAATTTCTAAACCTATGTCTCATAGGAGAGTGGAATGAACTCCATTGTTAGCAGATGTGTCATTGTTTTATTTTGCAATTCTGTCCGCTCTTGCTATATTCCTATGTAAGGAAATGTATTTATGAGATGATTTATTGTGTTATGTAAACCTGAGAGATGTATTATGTGATGTTATATGATGGATGATTTTAACTTGAGTTGGAGTATTCTTGATTTGAATATGAAATAGTGTTGGATTTAATATTGGACAAATAATTGGGTTGCAAAGGCCCAACAAATAGAAATGAAACCAAGTTCAGGAACAAAAAGTTGCTGAATTCAAAAATGAAAAATGCCAAAACTGAAACTGGACCAAATGTATTTGGGCATTAAAAGGCCAGGGCCCAAATTATAATGATAAAAAAAATTCGAAAAAAACATACTAAAGTGGCTGTAAATAGGCTAAGGCCCAAAAGAAGTCCAATAAGAAAAAGCCCAAAAAAATAAAACCAGCCCATGTGATCAATTGAAATGGGTTGGGCTGATTTCAACTATGATGTTTTGATTTCGTCGTAACTTTGCCACGTAGGACTGCCACGTAGGGCTGGGTTATATTGTCAATGATGATTTAGGATCGTCGTAAAGGTTACGACGATCCAGGAATCGTCGTAGAAGTTACGACGATTTCGATCAAAACGTCGGTGCTGTTCATTTCTGACGCTCCGTTTTCGACGCTTGGTTTTTCGTCGTGAGATCGTCGTAAACTAAAAACCGTGACGATGTAGCGACGAAAATATAGCGTCGTGTATTAGCATATTCCTTGTAGTGTGGAGGAAGAGGCTGTGGTTGCTGCTTGCACTTGGAGCTGCTGAGTTGCTGGGTGCTGCTGCTAGCCAGGGGCGTAAAGGGACCAACCGTGCAGCTGTAGGGCTGTGCTGCTGAGGCTGCTGCTGCTGTTTACCAGATCGGAGATGGCTGAACCAAATGCGCTTGCTGAGGCTTTCGAGAAGCTCGCTAAGATCCTCGCGGAGTCCAACTCCAACTCTGGGGCCATTGTTCCTCGACAGGAAGTGGCTCAGAAGCTTAAAATGTCACCCTTGGACATGAAGCTAGAGGGGGCCACAAATTATTTGAGCTGGTCCAGAAGGGCATTGCTGGCTGTAGAACAGAAGGAACTTGATGGGCACTTATTGGGTGCGGTTGATGAACCCGAAGACAAGACTACCGCGGAGGGAAATCGGTGGAAGGTCATAAATTCTGTGCTTGTTGGCTGGTTGTTGAACTCAGTGGTGCCCTCCATTGGTCGCTCTGTGGAGGGACTATCCATGTCCGCCGAGATATGGAAGACTCTATCCACCCAAAACTCAGGCAAGGGTAATTTCATGCTAATTGCTCAGATTGAGGGGAAGATCAGTCGGCTGCGCCAAGGCGATGACATGTCAGTGATGGCATATGTAGCAGAGCTGCAGGCTTTGTGGGCAGAGCAGGATAATTGTGATCCTCTGGAACTCTATGATGTGGCGTGCATCGAGTCAGGGCGCAAGTGGATTGCACGCAGGCGCGTGCTGAAACTGTTGGAAGGCCTCAGAGGTTGCTTTCATGGCAGGGGGGCTTCCCTGTTGCACCAACCTCTCCTGCCAACTATTGAGCAGACTATTGCAGCAATGTCTCAAGAGGAGGTGAGGCTATCTCTTGCGCATGCAAACGTGAAGTTTGTGCCGGCTTCGACATTTGTGTCACTGAGCGCATGGAGTGGGGAGATCCCAACAAATGTCATATTTGTGGGGAGGTAGGTCATTGGAAGAGGGAATGTCCAACTCGTGGTAGAGGCAGGGGATACAACAGAGGGGGCACTGGCAGAGGAAGGTATGCTCGAGGCAGAGGTGGATACCCATGAAACTCAGGGGGTCAACTTTCTAGGGGCAGAGGTGGCTACTCAGGAAACTCAGGGGGCAGGGCGCATATGGTAGTTGAAGAGGACACTGGGACGTCACAGGGCAAGGGAGTTGATGAGGCTGCCTATGGAGACTTTGCTCACTGGGCCTCCACTGATGAAGGTAATTCGATGAAGGCATGTCTTCCTCCTAATGAGAGTGCTTTAGAGTGGGTCTTAGACTCTGGAGCATCTAAGCATGTTGCGGGTAACTCCTGTGTGTTTGAGTCTTACCATAAGCATGCTCCTACTCACAAGGGCACTATACAAACTGCCGATGGTACCAATCAGCCTGTCGTAGGGGTTGGCATAGTCAAATGCACTTCAGCCATCTCATTATCGTCAGTTTTGCATGTGCCAGCTTTTCCTGTCAATTTGGTCTCTTTCAGTGCTCTCATTGATCAAATAGACTGTCAATTTGGTCTCTTTCAGTGCTCTCATTGATCAAATAGACTGTCGTGTGATCCTTGACAAGTTCGGTTGCTTGATTCAGGAGCGACAGACGAGCCAGACGGTTGGGACTGGCACCAGGCGTAGGGGGCTCTGGTACATGGACCAGGAGGTGCAACCAGACTTGGTGTGCGCTGCGACCATGGAGGACAAGGAGAAGCAGGCGATGATCCATCATTGTAGAATGGGTCATGTATCTTTTAATAAGATGAGTAGAATCTTTCCGGATGTTATGTGTGGAATAGGCAAGGGCAAGTTGACATGTGATGCTTGTGAATATGCAAAACACACACGAGCCTCATATGTGAGTAAGGGGCTTAGGAGCATATCTCCTTTTATGCTCATTCATTCGGATGTATGGACTAGCCCAGTAGTGTCAATGAATGGAAAGAAGTATTTTGTTACCTTTATTGACTGCTATTCTCGTATGACTTGGATTTACTTGATGCGTCACAAGGATGAGGTGTTTAGCTGTTTTCAGAACTTCCATGCTCTTGTAAAGAAACAGTTTCAGGTGCAGGCCAACGTGCTCAGGACTGACAATGGTACAGAGTATGTGAACAATATTTTTGGGGATTTCATGGCTAACCAAGGGATTCTTCATCAAACTTCATGTCCGGACACCCCACCTCAGAATGGAGTGGCCGAAAGGAAGAATCGTCATATTCTTGAGGTTGCTCGGTCATTAATGTTTACCATGAATGTGCCTAAGTTCTTATGGGATGAAGCAGTTATGACAGGCACGTACCTGATCAACCGGACACCTTCCAGGATATTAGGTATGAAATCTCCGTCTGAGTTGCTCATTGGAGATAATAAGTTTGTTGTTTCCCCAAAGTTGTTTGGCAGTACTTGCTTTGTTCGTGATCACCGACCATCTGTTGGAACGCTTGATCCTCGGGCAGTGAAGTGTGTCTTCCTGGGATACTCTTCTAGTCAGCAGGGGTATAAATGTTGGTCTCCCTCTGAAAAACGCAGGTTCGTGAGTATGGATGTTACCTTCAGGGAGTCCGAGCCATTCTATGGTACGCCGACTGATCTCAGTCTGCTATTTGCAGAGCTTGACCACCTACATCATGTGCACGATGGTCAAGAGGGGGAGAAGGATGTGTCTCATACTCAGGGTGATTCTGTGGGCAATAACACTTCTAATGATGTGCAAGTTCAGGTCCAACCAATAGTGGGAACAATTCCGGTTAGTACTCTCACTAATGATGATGTGCAGGTTCCTGTCGAGCCAACCGTCGATACACTTAAGATTGGTGCTCTTCGGGTTCCTATTCGGGATCGATGGCAGACGAACACCCTAGTGTAATCTCGACGGCAACCACACGTGCAAGGGGAGCAGCAAGGCAGTGAGGCAAGAGTGCAGGGGGAGCAACAAGGCAATGAGGCAAGAGTGCAGGGGGAGCAGCAAGATAGTGAGACGAGCTCATCTGACACAGTGGAGCTTCCCATTGCATTGCGAAAGGCTACACGTGAAGCGGCAAGAAAGGGTGAAGTAGCAAGGAAGGCTCTACCGAAGGATGATGCTTGTGATGATCTTGATATTGGCAATTTTGTGTCTTATAAGGCTTTGACACCCACATATAAGGCGTTCGTTGCCTCCCTTCAAACTGTGTCAATTCCAAAGGATTGGAAGGCTGCAAAGCAAGATCCGAGGTGGCGTGAAGCAATGATAGAAGAGTTGGAAGCACTAAGGAAAAACAAGACATGGGTGCTAACCACATTGCCGGCAGAAAAGAAAGCAGTGAGTTGTAAGTGGATCTATACAGTGAAGCATAATCCTGAAGGTAAGGTGGAACGGTATAAGGCCAGATTGGTCGCCAGAGGATATAGTCAAACTTATGGAATTGACTATGATGAGACGTTTTCTCCCGTGGCAAAGATGAACACAGTAAGGATATTGGTCTCCTGTGCTGCAAACTTTGGGTGGAAGTTGCATCAATTAGATGTCAAGAATGCCTTCTTGCATGGTGAGTTGCAAGAAGAAGTGTACATGGAAATACCACCAGGTTTTGGTACTTCAGAGACTACGGGGAAGGTATGCAGGCTGAAGAAATCCTTGTATGGACTGAAGCAATCACCAAGGGCCTGGTTTGATAGGTTCAGACGTGTTGTCCGTGGTATGGGGTATAGTCAGTGTAACGGTGACCACACGATGTTCTACAAGCACTCTGATCGGAAGATCACCATTCTTGCTGTTTATGTGGATGACATTATCATCACTGGAGATGATGAGGATGAAATAGAGAGATTGAAGGGTTGTTTGAGCAAGGAGTTTGAGGTAAAGGATTTGGGTAACCTAAAATACTTTCTTGGCATTGAAGTGGCTCGGACAGAGAAGGGAATCTCTTTGTGCCAACGAAAATACACCTTGGATCTCTTGAGTGACGTGGGCATGATGGGATGTCGTACTGCCCCTACTCCGATAGAACAAAATCACCAAGTGACAACACAATCAGGAGAGCTAGTGAATAAGGAAGAGTATCAGAAACTGGTTGGAAGGTTGTTGTACTTGTGTCATACCAGGCCTGACATTACGTATGCTACGGGGGTGGTGAGAAGATACATGCATGAACCAAGGAGTGGGCATCTTGATATTGTGCACAGAATCCTGAGTTACTTGAAGGGGACTCCGGGTAAAGGGTTGTGGTTTCGGAAGAGTGGACATCTTGAGGTGGATGGCTATAGTGACTCTGACTGGGCCAGTTGTCAAGATGATAGAAGATCAACTTCTGGTTACTGCGTGTTTGTGGGAGGAAATTTGGTATCATGGAGAAGCAAGAAAAACAGCCAGTTGTGTCTAGATCAACAGCAGAAGCTGAGTATAGAGCATTATCTCAAGGGTTGTGTGAGATGCTCTGGGTGAAGTACCTACTGAGCGAGTTGAAACTTCTGAGGAAGGGGCCCTTGAAGGTGTGGTGTGACAATCAGTCAGCTATAGCCATCGCTAATAACCCAGTTCAACATGATAGGACAAAGCATGTGGAAATTGATCGGTTCTTCATTAAGGAGAAGCTTGATGCCAGGGTCATCAACCTTACTCATGTCAGTTCTGGGCAGCAGTTTGCAGATTGTTTGACAAAGGGTCTGGGAACAAAGGATTGCAACTTGGCATGTGACAAGATGGGAATGATAGATATCTACCACCCATCTTGAGGGGGAGTGTTGAACCGGTATGGCCCAGCCCATACAAGTTATCTCTTAGGGCCCAGGCCCATGTAGTGGGACTAACCTAAAGGAGGCTCCCAGCCATCTCACGTTCCTGAGACAGCCGCCACACACAAAACACTTGTGCTGGAGGTACTCCTCTCTCCCTCCCGTACTCCTGTCTCCCCCCGTTCCTACATGTGTATAGCCCCTTTTCTGTATATCCCCTTTGTATAAAGGGTTTCTTGCACTTATACCACACAAGTATATGTATTGGCCTTTGGCCCCTCTAAATGTGAGTTGCTCATTCTCTAACATGGTATCAGATACCAGGTTCTCTCTCCCGCACGACTCAACTCCGTGCATGCTCCACCCCCACCATCGCTGCTAGCTCCATCTCGTTGCCGGACACCCTTCGCCCGGCCCAGCCCGGATCCGCTGCTGTCAACCACACTTCGCCCGGCCCTGCCCGGATCCGTCGACGTTGGCTGCACTAAGCCCGGCCCCACCCGGATACGCCACCGCCTGTTGCACTTCGCCCGGTCCCGCCCGGATCCGCCGTCATCGGCTGCACTACGCCCGGCCTCGCCCGGATCCGCCGCCGCCGGCTGCACTGCGCCCAGCCTCACCCGGATCCGCCGCCACCGGCGGCACTACGCCTATCCTCGCCCAGATTCACTGTCGCCGGTGCCGCCTGCCAGTCCGGCCAGCACTTTCTTCCTCGTCCGCTAGCCGCGGACACCGCCTACCTCGACTACTCGTCCAGTCGTCCGGCTGCCACCTGCTAGCCCGGCCGCCGGTGCCCTCGTGTGGTAGTCGTTGCCTTCGCATGCTTCTGCCGACTGCCGCCTCACCCGACCGTTGCGTTGTCTGGTCCACTTGAGCCTGATCCAAATCGAGTTGACTCTGTCAAAAAAAGGCTCTCGATGATGTTGCGGTTGATGCTTATGACCAACAAGTATCGTCTTATTCAGATGCTCTTTCTGTGTACCAAGATGATCTGTGTGCTTACACTCAATGGTGTAACGATGATGCTCGGGCTACTGTTGTTCTCACTGCGAGTGTCCTCCCTCAGTTTGCTTCGGAGTTCATGGGTCTTGACACCGTTGCAGCGATGTGGTCTTATCTCTGTCAGCGCTATCAGCCCTCTGATGATGCTCTCTACTTATCTGTGGTGCGTTAGGAGCACACTCTTCAGCAAGGTGACTCTTCTGTTGATGAGTTCTATACACAGAGTTGCGCCATCTGGCGCCAGCCTCACTCTCTTCGGACGGTTGTTTGTGGAACTTGCCGTTGTTGCCAAACTATGCAGTCCGACTTGGAGTTTCAACGTGTCCATGAGTTCTTACCTCGCCTTCGTTCCGATTTTGAGCCTAGGCGTGCTCACTTGCTTGCTCGTGGCCGTGTTCCTATCTTGGAGGTACTTGTTGAGCTTCGTGCTGAGGAGACCCGCCTTCGTTCTGCTAGGTTGCTGGCGGTTCTTTCTGTGTTGGCTGCCTGAGCTCCTTTGTCATCTGCTCGTCTCCCTGCACCACCGCTCCTGCCCACACACACACAGTGGGGATGGGTCGCCCTCCTTATGCTGAAAAGGGTCGGTCGCACCGTGATACCTTATGTGTCTGCTGCTTCAAGCCAAGTCACCCAGAGTCTGATTGTCGCCAGAAACAGCGAGACCAGAGGCGCTCTTCTTCCGGTGGGACTCCTGCATCTTCCTGGACTCCGTCACTCACTGACCAGGACATTATACGGCTCAAGCGCCTCCTGGCTTCCTTTGGCTCTTCATCAACGGGTTCCGCTGCCGCTGTGACTGACTGCTCCCACCCCTTCATCACCATCGGCACCTACACATTCAGGTACATCTTCGTGGGTTCTGGATTCTGGAGCTTCTTTTCATATGTCTTCTGATTCTTCCGCGTTGTCTTCTCTTCAACCTCTTGATTCTCCTGTTAATGTTTTCACTGCCGATGGCACACCCCTTCCTGTTGCTACTCGTGGCACCCTTTCTACTCCTTTTTTTCTGTTCCTAGTGTTTTTCGTATTCCCCGTCTTACCATGAACCTCTTCTCCGCTGCCCAACTTATTGGTTCCGGTTGTCGTGTAATTCTTGATTCCGACTCTTGCTCCATTCAGGATCTTCACACCAAGGCTCTGGTTGGTGCTGGCCCTCGGCGCCGTGAGTCGGAGGGCCTTTGGGAGGTTGACTGGCTTCATGTTCCTTCCGCTACCACCACTTTTGCCAGTTCTCATGCTCTTGCTGCCTCCTCTTCTGCGACCCTCCAGCAGTGGCATCATCAACTTGGTCACCTATATGGTTCCCGCTTGTCGTCGTTGGTGCGTCAGGGTGTCTTAGGGTCTATCTCTAGAGATGTTTCTTTACATTGTAATGGTTGTAGACTTGGCAAACAGACTCAATTACCTTATCCTACTAGTGAGTCGGTATCACAGCGTCCTTTTGACTTAGTTCATTCTAATGTGTGGGGTCCTGCTCCCTTTTATTCAAAAGGTGGTCATCGCTACTATGTTCTGTTTATTGATGATTTCTCTCGCTACACTTGGCTATACTTTATGAAATCTTGTAGCGAGGTTCTCCTTATATACAAACAATTTGCTGCCATGGTTCACATCCAGTTTTCGACGCCTATTCGTACTTTTCGTGCCAACTCTGCTGGAGAATCTCCCAGATGTTGTGTGCCTTTCTCGTGGAACAGGGTACTCTTGTCCAGTTCTCATGTACTGGTGCCCATGCTCAGAATGGCACTGCGGAATGCAAGCATTGTCATCTACTTGAGACGGCTCATGCGCTGATGATAGCCGCTTCCCTTCCACCCCACTTTTGGGCTGAGGCCATTTCCGCATCCACCTATCTCATCAACATTCAGCCATCGACTGCCTTGCAGGGTGGCACTCCTATGGAGTGTCTTACTGGTCGTTCTCCTGACTACTCAGCTATTCGTATATTTGAGTGTGTATGCTATGTTCTTGCCCCGCGAGTACGCACCAAACTGACTGTCCGTCGAGTGTGTTTTTCTTGGCTACAGTGATGATCACAAGGGCTATCGATGTTGGGATCCTGTTGGTCGTCGATTGTGCATTTCGTGCGATGTGACTTTCTATGAGTCTCGTTCTTACTTACCCCGTCCTTCCTCCTCGCGCTTTTCTATGGATGATATTTCTTTTCTTCTTCTTCCGATACACCCTCCTATGTGCCTCCTGTCTCCCCCTTCCTCCGGCACATCTCACTCTTCCTCATCCACCACCGACACCACCTTCCCCTCCATCCTCCTCCCCACCCTCATCATCCATCTCTCCTTTTCCTCTCCACTACACTCGTCACCCTCGTATTGAAAATGATTCTACTAACGCGCCTTCCACTTCCGACGCGCCTCCCTTCACGCCTCCTCCGGTTCATAACCTTCGTGCTTGGCCTCGCCCCCACCTGATCGCTATTCTCCTGACCGTTATGTTATCTCTGTTGTTGTTGAGCCCACTTCCTATCGGGCTGCCATGACTCAGCCTGAATAGCAGCTTGCGATGGCCGAGGAGCTTGCTGCCCTTGAGCGCTCTGGCACCTGGGATCTGGTTTCCCTTCCTTCCGGTGTTCGTCCCATCACCTGCAAGTGGGTCTATAAGATTAAGACCCGCTCTGATGGTTCTCTTAAGCGCTACAAAGCTCATCTTGTGGCTCGTGGTTTTCAGCAGGAGTAGGGACGCGATTATGATGAGACATTCGCTCCTGTGGCCCACATGACCACTGTCCGGATCCTCCTTGCTATGGCTTCTGTTCTTCATTGGTTTGTGTCTCAACTTGAAGTCCAAAACGCTTTTCTAAATGGTGAGTTGTGTGAGGAGGTTTACATGCACTGTTGTGACTCCTATGGAGCTCAATGTTCAGCTTCGAGCTTCTGATGGTGATCCTCCTCCTAATCCCACTCGCTATGGCCACCTCATTGGGAGTCTTGTCTATCTTGTTGTTACGCGTCCTGACATCTCCTATCCTGTCCACATTCTCAGTCAGTTTGTTGCAGCCCCCACCTCTGTCCACTATAGTCACCTCCTTCGTGTTCTACGATATCTTCGTGGCACGATCTCTTATCGCCTTTTCTTTCCCCGCTCCAGCTCACTCGAGCTCCAGGCCTACTCTGATGCTACGTGGGCTAGTGATCCCTCTGATCGCCGCTCGCTATCTACTTACTGTGTCTTTCTTGGCGGCTCTCTTATTGCGTGGAGGACCAAGAAACAGAGTGCAGTTTCTCGCTCGAGTACCAGGCTGAGTTTTGTGCGACGGCTATGCTGACGGCTAAGGTGATCTGGTCACGATGGTTACTTGAGGATTTTGGTGTGTCTGCTACTACATCGACTTCCTTTACTGTCAAACAGCACATGTGCTCTCAGTATCGCGCGTGACCCGGTGAAACATGAGCTCACCAAGCACATCGGCGTGGATGCCCACTTTGTGCGTGTTGTTGTGCAGGATCAGACTCCCGCTCTTCACTATGTGCCCTCTGAGCTACAATTGGCAGACTTCTTCACGAAGGCACATACTCGCAACATGGGTTTTTCTCTCCAAACTCAGTGTTGTTGACCCACCATGAGTTTGAGGGGGAAGTTAGATGTGTATAGCCCCTTTTCTGTATATCCCCATTGTATAAGGGGTTTCTGGCACTTGTACCACACATGTATATGTATTGGCCTTTGGCCCATGCGAATGTTAGTTGCTCATTCTCTAACAACATTATCCATCACAAGTGATATCAGCTTAATAGATTGTGCTTGTGTAGCCACCCCTCATCCTTAACTGATTTTTCCGGGTAACTTGATGGTTTTAGAAATGGCGGAGGATGCTTTGTTTTCAGCTGATGTTACATGGTATCTAAGAACGATTACCTTTTTTATATGTAACAGGAAGAAGAAATCAAACTCCAGGGTAAGGAAACAAGTCTGAAGAAAGCAGCTGCCAAAGTCAGCAAAGCTGAGCAGAAGGCCAAGAAAAAGCAGGTCGAGGAAGAGATATCGCACCTCTCAGCTGAATTAGAGGCGGAACATGCTGCAGAGCTTGCTTCCTTTGTGTACAAACCCCCCAGAAGCTCTGAAAAGGGGAACCCTCGACACCTTAGCTTGGAAGGAGGCTTGAGCCCTTGGGGCTGACCATTCATGAGATAAAGCCAGATGGCAATTGCTTGTACCGTGCTATCGAGAACCAGCTGTCGCTCCATTCCAAGGGCACTACACAGTACAATCACCAGGAGCTGCGGCAAATGACAGCCAAGGAGTATATGATTTAGAAAATGAGTGAACATTTTATATTTCAATATGGATAGATTGAAATGAGTGAACAAATACACTAAAACGTGTCTGTATACATCTGATTTAGAAAAAATGTTATGGAGTAAAACATCTTATATTTGTGAACAGAGGGAGTACTAATTAATTTTATTATATCCAGAGAGCCTGCAGATTTATCTATGGCTTGGTTGATATGTGATTCAGATGCAGTACTACCAAACTGTGACATACATTTTCCATTGTAAAAGACCACTTGATCAGTTACCTCGGCTCATATGGCCAACCATGGTTTTCGAGTTGCGACTCATGTGAGTCGCTCTGGGGTAGCGACTCGGAAAAAGTCAAGCCTGCAGTTGCGACTAGTCGCGACTCGCGACTCGATTCGACACTAAGTTAAGTCGACATTATTTTGTGATTATCGACTAGTCGCGCGACTCAGAAATCCTTGTGGCCAACTACATGCATGTTTGTCATACTTGTGTCCTGTCAAATTAGTCATATTTGAAGAATAAAAATATACAGACATTTTGGAGAATGAAAAAGGCAAAAGCTGGTCAGTCTATTTGATTGGGCTGCTAACCGATGGTTTGATAAATGGTGAAGTATGCTTTGTTTTCAGCTGATTTTACATGGTATCTAAGAACGATTACCTTTTCTATATGTAGCATGAAGGAGAAATCCAAGCTCCAGGATAAGGAAACAAGTTTGAAGAAAGCAGCTGCCAAAGGCAGCAAAGCTGAGCAAAAGGCCAAGAAAAAGCAGGTCGCGGAAGAGATGGGAAAAGAATACAGCAAGAAGCTGGAACCGGGAGGTGACCCTAGCATCAGGCAAGCCGACTCAACTACCATGGGCTCATCGTCGCACATACACAGCTAAATAAACTTATGCAAACGGCGGTGCACCTTCCCTTTTCACAACTGACTAGTCTTCTTCCTACACTTGCTCACTGAGAAGAATGTGTATGCATACAATGCGACTGAAGTGTGTATGCACACACAGTAAAAATTCTGTATATGCAGGAACAACCTAAACACAGTAAAAACACAACAGTACTAGGTGTTGCAGGAACCAACAGGAAAACAGATTACTAGGTTGCCACAAGTGTGTATGCATACACAGTAAAAATTCTGTTATTGGCAACAATCTAAACACAACATCAAAAAATCACACTGAAGCAAAAGTGTTTCAATAACTGGTATGAGATCTCAAGGAATCAAAAAACAGTATGCCTTCTATCTATAAAGAGCTTAACTCCACACATCACACACAACGAGATGGCGGCAAGTATAAACATCAGCTTTCAAACCTCGATCTATGAAATTCATGCATTAGAAACAAAGTACGTAGGATCCAAATAAGTAGCAGGCACGGAACATATATGTATCTTACACTTTACAGTACCACCCAAAAGACGACTCCACGCACAAAAGGATAATATAAGTCAAATCTCTCCCCTTTCCAGATCAAACGCACACAGGGAAACCCACCAACGAAGTTAATCGACAATAGCCAGCTTATCTCTCGGTCCTGTCGAGTGGCTGCTGGGCTTAAGCCTGAAGGTGAGAGAACCTGAGTACACTCCGATCTAGCAGAAGTAGGCAGCAGCTCATCATACCATAAAACTAGACACTGAGAAGTAGAGTCTGCTGCGTCAAACCGGTGGGAGAGGAAGCCGCCTAGAGTCCGCAGGAAGCACTAAAACTCTCAGCGAGAATAGCCAGAATATCACTGTGGCGAGCGTGGCAGCGAATACTCTGACCAATAGAAACCACAGCCAGGTTCCGGATATCCTGCATCTGCTCAAGTATAGCCGTCTGGGGATCAATCTGTCTCTGTCTCTGCATCTGCTCAAGGATAGCCGTCTGGCGATCAATCTGTCCCTGCATCTGCTCAAGGATAGCCGTCTGGGGATCAATCTGTCTCTGTCTCTGTCTCTGCATCTGCTCAAGGATAGCTGTCTGGCGATCAATCTGTCTCTGCATCTGCTCAAGGATAACCGTCTGGCGATCAATCTGCCTCTGCAGCATGGGAGGAACGTCATAGGTATGACCAGCCAAGCCTCCTGCCTCTGCAATATGACCACCTGACCCTCCTGCCTCTGCACCGTGAGCTCCCTGCTGGCCAAATCTGAACTCATCAGGAACTGGGGGTAGCGCCATATGTTGGCCATGATCTGTGTCAGTTTCCCCATTAGTGGTGTCCCAAAGAGCTTGCTCCTGTATGCTCGGGACAAGTGCATGGTCCAACTCTACATGCCCATCATCATCACATACAACTTCCATGTGGGCTGGAAGTGACCTGGTCATGAGCCTCCTCTTATCATCAGGCTTTGGAGCCTTGTACAACTTGTCATGCAGAAGTGCCCTATTCTTGAGCCTCCTCTTGTCATCAGGCCCCGGAGCTTTGTATGGCTTGAGGTGCTGATCCAAAGCCTTTTTCATGCCATCCTCAAGCCACCCTTTATTGTCAAATAAGCGAATGAGATACGGGGCATAGGGCAGCCGGCATCTCTTTGTCAGAATGGTTTCCTGCATCTCTCCAATCATCAAATCTACTATGTCGACACGCTTTCCTGACCTCAACAAGTGCAGAAGCCAAATCTCAACTGTAGATAACTCGCAGCCTCCAGTTCTAGGACGGATAGTCATCCTCACAACTGTGTTTACAACAGAAGTTTCGTGGTTCAACTTACTTTTGTCCTTCCAGAACTCAATCACGGCATCATGATTGACGTAAAGGTGGTGAATGTCCTCTAGAGTCGGCAAGTGAACTTCATCACAGTTCCCATTGGGGTATGCCAATGTGTGCACTCGGGCACCACCGCAAGACAGGCCAAGACACCCGGCAAAATCATCCCTGGATAACTCACGCTGTTGGTTCCCAAACATGAACTTGATCCTCGATCGGTCTGGGTGAATCCATAGTGTGGCGTAGAACTGACGAATGTACGAGTCATCCCAGCTGAGGCCCTGCCTCTCTAACAGCCTGTCCAGCCCTGGAGTAGCTGCGAAGTATCCACGAACATCTGTGCCAGCACTCCGGTTGACTGATGGCCAGTCGATCCACTTCGTGTCGCTGACCTGTGACTTGAGAGCAAGATACACGTCCTTCTGCACAACTGTCCAGAACCGGCTGCCTGTCAGGTGACGATCATGTCTCTGGGGCGGGAACCACTCTGTCTCCGCGACAAGCCTGAGCTTCTTCATCTTCTTCGGATTGTATTTGGAGTAGTCCACGTCAACCCGCAGACTCGGGAGAGTACGGCGCAGACGAGAGGCTGTGGCTGAAAAGGGAGCTGCACTAGGAGGTGACGAAGCCTCTGATCTGGACCCAACTCTGCTTAGTCGGCCTGCACCCTCCCCTTCCATTTTATCCATGTCCTTGGCCATCACAGTCACAGATTACCAAAAAAAGCACATGCAGAACGTCTCAAACACATGCACCGGGCATCCACTGTCAATGTCACTCAAGCATAAGCTCGCAGACCACAAGCACACTCGCGCTGAACCCTAAACCCTAACCCCACGTCTCGACAAAATCAAAGCAGCTGATTAAACAAATCAACCTTTGCCACCAGCAATCACAGCCCAATGTCACTTTTTTTTTATCACAACCACAGCGAACTGACGCAGACAAACCGAAGCAAACAGGCGGCTTCCCAGCTGCAGCCACGTCTCCTTCGCCCCTCCTTCAACTGAACAGAAGCCAAAGCATACAGGGTGAGTGGTGCGTTCAAGCTAGCTAGGGTTTTCGTTCTTTCCGGAAATCGCGGAAAGCGAGCGAGGGATGGGGCGAACCTGGTAGGATGGTCACGAGGAGCGAAGCCCGCGGGAAGGAGAGCAACCGCTGCGGCGCTGGCGCTGGGGCCCACGAGGATGATCCATCGGCGGCGGCGGCGGAATGCGGCAGGAGGCGGCGCTCGCCGAGCGAAACGGAGGGCGCGGGAAGGCCCGGAGGGGGATAGCGACCGGATGACCTTGCTGGAGGTGATGGCCGGCAGCGGGGAGTCCGGTGGCTGGCGGCGGCAGTGGAGGCGTCGCACGGGGCGGCGGTAGCGTCTCCTCTGCTTCCAGAAGAAAAAAAAAACAGAAGTGTGGTGGGTTGGGAATTGGGAAGGAACTTGTTTGACTCTCGCTCCGCGCCTTTTGTACTTAGTTAAAGCTGTCATTAGCTTGACACCTGCCGTTTTTTTTTTTTGAAAGGCAGGAGCCACCTACTCAGTTTTGCCCCGTTTGGTTAACGGGGATTGGGAAGGTTTTAAGAGCGAGGGATTTCAGGGGATTGGGTGAATCCCTTTGTTCTACCCAATCCTCTCAAATCCCTGGGGCTTTGCTTCCACTAGTTCCCCGAAGAGAATTTTGAAACACATGAATAGGAAGGGATTGAAGGGGAACGGAGAGGATTGGGCTAAGCAAACCCCTCCTATCAAATGGACGCCCGAGGATCTGTGGGGTTTCTGGCCCTTTCGGAGATTTTCCTCTCAAAACCTCCCCAATCCCCCTTAACCAAACGAGGCCTAAAGATTTTCACTCTCCGAATTGGTCTCAGAGATCGTTTATGCGTGTTTTCTAAACCGTGAAGTAGGTTATATGTCATAAAACTTGTTCTCTCTTTGTATATATATAATTGTGTTTCCTCTGTTTCTAAAGTCATTTGAGAGATTTCACTAAGGGGTTACATACGAAGCAAAATGAATGATTCTATAATCTAAAGTATGTCTATATACATCTATATATTGTTCCCTAATGAAATTTTTTTAAAGACTTATATTTAGAAACGGAGAAAGTAGTTGGGGAAAACTACCAGTTCTTTCCAATTATAATTATTTAGGTACAAACGGAGTATCACTCTAAACTTGTTTTGAATATAAATCTAGCGACATTATTTTTGTGGCATATTACTTATTTCTCAATGTATGTTTAAAATTTGATCCAAAAATATGACCCGACCAATAAACCAAAGAAAACGCATTAATTCTACAATTTCACATGTTAGTTCTCGGTAACATCCGTCAACAACTATAACAGAGGAAAATGGAAAATAAAGGACGGGCTCTATGAAGGATTTCTAAAGAAACATAGTTCTAGATCATAAAAAAATTCAAAAAAATTGTACATACATAACACATCCATGAAAAATTTCAAAACAATATATTTTCATAATAGACGTATACCAAAAACAAAAAACATAAATAAGAATGGGCCATTTTTTGTTGTTGGGCCGGGATTTTATCTTTTTGTACAACTTGCAAACAAAAATATTTTTGAACAAAATTTTACAAATCCCTTACGAATATGATAAGTTTTAAAAAAAATGGTTTTTAAAATTTGAAAACATCATTTTTGAACCATTTGAAATAAAAATCACCAATCTATCCATACACCAAGAATTCACACTCCTATAACCAGCCCCATTTAGGTTTCCTAACATTATAAGGACAACATTGCCCTCATCTTCAACATATGCCATTTTCTTTCTCTAGCCTTTTCGTGAGTACACCTCTTCAGCCCACCAATCAGAGAAGCGCCGCGATACATTACACGTACATAATGGATGCTAGGGTACCCGACTCTTGAGGGCCTCGTCGGGCAAGACTGCCCTCCGCACCGTTTATTTTGCGATGGCCTCGCACAACTAGCTCGCTAGAGCGCTCCACGTTGTTCATTTTGCACGCCTGCCATGCATCCGTGCGGTTTTCCTGAAGGGGGACATGGCCCGTCGGTGCGGCCGGGGCCACCTCCCTGTGGCGTTTCCAGTCGCGGCGCGGGGTGAGCTTGGGTCGCCCAACCAAGCTCATTGGCCCACTATGTGGCCAGTTCAGTCGTGCAAGACGGGCGCAACCGGGGCCACCTCTTCGTGGAGGATTCCGTTATGCCTGGATGCGCCATCTCGGGCACTCATTTGTGTGCGACGGGTAAGGATGATTCACCATGTCAATGTCCTTTAGCCCTTGCCATCGCGCGATCGAGCCTCGTACGTTGGACATGTCCGTCTATGCGCCTATTTGCCAGGAGGCTCAGACGCTGGCCTTGCACCACGTTTGTCGCCTTGCACGTTCGAGAGGCGCCTACTCGGGCTCTTTTCCCACCTGATAGTTTGGTTCCCCTGCGCAGTTGTGCGTGCGTGTTCGGACGGCTCGAGGTGTTGGCCTCGCGACACGTGTGACGTCTCACACTTTTGAGAGGCGCTTGCCCTGACTTTCTGCCGAACCGACTGCTCGTTTCCCCGTCGTGGGCTTTGTCCCATCCCTGTCTAGCCGGTTGATATAAGGTAACATTGCACTCTGTGGTTGGCACCGTCTTTCCTGGACCCCACTCGGCTATGCCCTCCAAGGGCCATGTGGCTATGTACCGTATAGGAAGATGGTTCTCGGCCGACTGGCTGGTACGGGTCGAGGTAAGAGTGATTGGGTAATCCCTAAGTGTAAGTGTGAAGTAACATAACAATAAGTATTTTCCTCAATAGAGTGGTAAAGTTTATCAAACCAGTATGAGTTCTTCCAGCAAACAAAGTCACGGGTACCTTCACACAAAACACAATACAAACTTGTCCCCAACATGTCAAGAAGGTTGTCAAGCTTCTTGTCCTGTTAGTTACAAGATTAACTTGCATTCTATGGTAGGAGTTGATAGATATATAAAATAAAATTAACGGTACAACAAAGAATAATATATTTGTAAATGTTTCCCGTTAAAGAAAATAGACCCCCCGGGTCCATAGGTTCACTAGTGACATTTCTCCTAAGCATACAGGTGTGGCGTGGTAAACAAATTACAATTGGATGGTGATTACATTGCGATATTTATATTTATCACTATGATCATTCATGGTATGCTCGTAGAAAATGGCCCATTTGTCCCGGTTCCAGATGCCCATTAGCCCCAGATCTGGAACCGGGACTAAAGGGTCGGGACTAAAGCCCATAACCTTTATTCTCGGTTCCCTTACTAACCGGGACCGAAGGGTCTCCACGTGGCCTCTGCGGGTAGCCCGGGTAGGAGGTTCTTTAGTCCCGGTTGGTCACACCAACCGGGACAACATGGCATCCACGCGTCAGCGTCTGGCCGGAGCTGGATTTTTTTTTGAATGGGGGGTGGGTTTGGGGTTTTTTTGGAGCGTTAATTTAGTGGTTTCATATTGTGTTAGCTAGCTAATAGAGAGAAGTGTCCTCTCTTTCTCCATGCTTGGTCGAACAACAAGTTTTCGTATATCTATCTGACGCTATTACATATATACAATATAACATCTTTTACAATTAATCCAAAACATTATCTAATTAAGATCCAATGACAAATCCACATGGCATTCTCCGTCTTTAGGTATGACGTGGTCAACAAAGAATTCCGCCAATTCCTCTTGAATTGCTCGTATGCGATCATATGGTAGGAGTTGATCCCGCATCTCGCAGATCTATTTTAAAGAAGGGGGTCAATGCATATATATGAATAAAACTAAACACAATTGTGAATATTATTTACGTACTTGAAATTGTTTTTCACGGAAGACCCGCTCAGAGGTCGAGTGGCGAATGAACTCGCATACGTAGTATGCATATAAAACAGTGCCTTCTTTCTGGTACATACACTTTACGAGAATAGAGTTCGATCAAACTGATAAGCAAACATGGTAATGATATTGATGAAAATTTGAATCAATTAGAGATGCGCGGAACTAGCTGGTACTACTTACTTTGGGGTGCGTAAATCACAACTCTTTGTTTAGACCGGGAACCTTATTGGCGAACTTCGTCCAAACCCTGCCAAGCAAAGAAAATGATTACTTGATATCAAGAAATTAATCAAAGTTGCATGCCGATATGGTCTCGGTATATTGATTGAACTTACTTCCGTAGCATTGCAGTTATGTGCTCATAATCCTCTTCGACTTTATGTCTCGAGTCTAAGACATTTACTAATGCCCTCCCAACGTCAATGGATAGCAGAATAAAGTGGTCTCTGCGCACGTATATATAACTCATCAATTACATTACTTAATTAACCTCAAGTAAGCGAAACGAGTTTACAGAGAAGACATCAACACTCACTTGAAGTTGTAAGGAAAGATTATTTCCTTTTTTTATGTATAAGGAACGAGTTTAGCAAATTCTTCTCGGTCTCGTTGATTGAGTTTTGTATCGTCAATTCATTTATGGCATGTGGGCTAATGAACCCAACATTGACGATTCCTGCTTTTTTTAATTCGACGATCTTCAATCTGCATAATATATATAGTGAGGATAATTACATATACATGCAATGAACGAGCTGAGCTAGAGACTTAACTATAGAAGTAATACTTACAGACAGTAGGAAGTCATGAGTTGTTTGTCAAGGGCCAGTTGATTGTATAACTGAAATAACTCCTCAAATTGAATAGTAATCATGGAAAGTCCAATGAATTCATGCTCTGGTTTCACTGCCACATACATAGCATTTTTCCCAGACTCCCTGTAGGTTTTCATGTACCACTCATGCAATCTGTGCATCATCGTTGTTAGAGCAGGATGACCAGGTTTGACGAGAGGCTTCCCGTGCACGTATTTATATTGTTCTTTTGTTACATCATTCCCCAAGTAATCATCAGGATTGGTACCGGGCACCATCTCCGGATGATTAGCCACGACGATATCGAGCTCGGGAATTGTTTTCCCACTTGTTCGTTCTGCTAACCTTGCATCACTAGAAGTAGTTCCCAACCGCACCGCTTGTCCATATGTCTTTTTAATAATGCAGTCATAGTTGGAATCCGGCGGAGGCGCTGGTGGACGCTGCAGTTGATTGATAGTGCGCTCCACTCTCACCGGATCTAGCTTCTCCTTCGGAGGTGGAGTTTTCTTTGCAAAATGGGCCCTCAATTCGGCATGACATATCTCCTCGTTTTCCTCCTTGGTCCTCTCATATGGTAACTTTTCCACAGGCTTGAGAGATGGACTGTATTTCCGGCTCTGCTTGTACTGCTAGGCGCCGGAGAGAAGGAGATGTATCTCTTCCGCTTGAGAGAAGGAGGCGGACTACTCTGATGCGCCGGATGAGCGAGAGCGGCAACGTTTGTCTTACGATGTTGCTGACGAGGCGAACGAGGAGGCGGACTGCTCTGATGCGCCAAAGTAGGCGAAGGAGGAGACGAAGTTCCCTCACGCGTCGAAGGAGCTGGAGAAGGAGGCGAAGTGCCCTGATCACTCACCGGAGGAGGAGGAGGAGGAGGAGGAGGAGGGGGAGGAGGCGGAGTGCCCTGACTCATCATCGTCGGAGGAGGAGGCGGAGGCGTCCAATTTGGAAGCTTGATGAGCTCCTTCTGCCATAGACATGTACTCCCCACAGCACGAACCAACTGAATCTCCCCTTCACCTGTAGGGTGGTCAAGCTCGAGCTGCTCAAATTCCTCCATAACTTGATCCACCATCACAACAACATAGCCATCTAGAATCCGAAGGCAGTGAAAAGTTCCGTTGGGTTGAGGAGGTTCAACAGAGCCGACAACCGCCTTGAAAGTGAGGTTTTGACATTTCATCATAAGCTTGCAACATTGAGCCTCCGTGATAGTATCCACAGGGTAGGTAGCAGCCGTGAAGTCATGCTGAACGGGCTCCGTGGAAGCCACGTTGCTTCTCCGCTGAGATGGTGGGGTACCTTATAGGGTAGCTTCGTGCCGCTGAGATGGTTGGCCGGCACCTCGCTGGCTCTCAAGTTCCTCTAGCTTTTTGCAGTCTTGCCTTGCCCTGCTGCATGTGACTGAGCTCCGCTTTCCTCTTTCTCTCCCGGCTTCTGTAACCGCTTGCGTTAGGAAACCCAAACTTCCACAGAACAGAGCCTGGTGTGCCTCGTGTTTGTCCAGGGTGCTCAGCATTCCCTAGGGCCTCAGTCAGCTCGTCATTCTCTCTGTCTGGAATGAACATCCCTTCCTGCACTGCGGTGATACACTTCTGAAGCTTGATCATGGGTATTCAAGTTGCTCGTCCGTCTAACGACACTTCCCTGTTTCATTGTCCAAACTTCACCCAACCCCGAAGAACCAAGTCCTTGAACGGTCTGGCCAGTTCAATGTCTGTGGTTAGACCCCTTTAGCAATCAGGTCATTCTCAACTTTGTTCCAGAACGGCCGGGCTTTGAGGTAGCCACCTGACCCCGTGTGATGGTGATACTGCTTCTTTGCGGCATTGTTCTTGTTTGTCTCTAACATTTTCTTACTCTTCTCCGATGACTTGTAGGCCACAAATGCGGGCCGGTGATCTCTTATCTTCTCAAATCGGCCGACGAATTCTGGAGTCTTCCCTTTGTCGACAAACATTGATTTCAAATCATTATTCCACTTCTCGAATAGATGTGTCATCTTCTTAAGAGCACACGCCTTGACAAGTGGCTCTATTACTGGCTTATTCGGATCTTCCTCTGGCGGTAGGGTGAACTTTGCCTTCAGCACGGTCCAAAGATCATCTTTCTGCCTATCGGTGACATAATCACCTTCAGGGACGTCCTCACCCTTAGGATTTTTCCATTGCTTGACGCTGATCGGGATGTTGTCCCTAACAATAGCTCCGCACTGAGCAGAAAATGCGTCCTTGGTCAGCTTAGGTTCAATCGGTAGGCCATCGGCCGCGAGTGCTGTGATTGTGAACTTTTCATCTATGCGCAACCTTCTCTTCGGGCCTCGTCTCTTTACCGAAGTTTGGCTCGATCCGGAGGGCTATAAAAGAAGAAAGAAGTGTTAATATATGTACATACCTTCGGGCTTAATTAATATATATACCTCGCCAGACTTTGCAACATCTCCCTCCTCCATTCGGTCACCGGAGCCGTCATCATGGTCTCCTTCTTCCTCCGGCCTTCGGTCACCGGAGCCATCATGATCATGTCCTTCCTCCTCAATTGTTCGATCATCCGAGCCGTCATCCTCTCCTTCCAGACCATCGGTGTCATTGAGATACTACAAATAATCACAGAGCATTATCTCCCCCAACAACTGTTCTCTTTGATCCATATAGATTCTGCAAATATTTCAGCTCCTTGTATGAATAACCGAATTACACGAACTTCTATGTTTTAAAGCTGCACACTTTTTTTATATTTCATTTCCACATGTTGAATAGTTCATAGATGTACGTTATGATATATAATGCAGTAGATCTCAAGAGGCAAAAATGTTTTCTTTTAGTTAGAATCAATAATCAACTTAATACATCTTGAATTTAATCTCGAATACATCTCTAGTATAATCTATATATGAACAAAATTTGTAGGAACAACAATATGCAGGGGTGGCGGAGGCGACAAGCTGAGCACGCAGAGGAGGAGCTCACCGGGGCTGACGGGCTCGGGGCGGCGACGACGACGGGCTCAGGGCAGTGACGACGGGCTCGGGGCGACGGCGACGGGCTCGGGGGGCGGCGACGACGACGTGCTCGGGGCGTCGACGGCGGCGAGGAGGATTGGATCGGGGGCGGCGGCGATGGCGACGTGCTCGGGGCGACGGTGACGGGCTCGGGGACGGCGACGATGATGAGGAGGACTGGATCGGGGACGGTGATGACGAGGACTGGCTCGGGGGGGGGGGGGGGGCGGTGAGCAATGCGAGAGTTTTGGGGGAAATTTTGACAACTCCCGCCTATATGTGAAAACCTTCTGTCCCGGTTGGTGGCCCGAACCAGCATCAATTCCACCCTTTCGTCCTGGTTGACTCATCAAACCGGGACTACATATCAATTTTCAGCAGCCCAAATGACGAGGAAGAAGATACATGTACTCCCGGTTTGCAGAACCAACCGGGACGAAAGGGGGCCATTTGTCCCGGTTTGTGCCACCAACTCACACTAAAGGCTGTCTTTGGTCCCGGTTTGTACCATAAACCGACACGAAAGGCCTATGCCTGGCACAGCCGCGGTGCGGTTAGATGTTTAGTCCCACCTCGCTAGCCGAGGGAGAAGTGGAGTGGTTTATAAGCGGTTGTGCGCACACAGTTTTGAGATCCTCTCATATGCAGGCTTCCAGGCCTAAACTGTCACTACCTGTTGGGCCTTCTGCGGGTCTGAATCCTGGCCCAACTGTCTAGTTGGGTTTCTAGTCGTTTTCACGCCGTGGTGGCCCATTAGTTGACATTCTTTTTAAAGAATATAGTTTTTTTATTCCTATTTACTCTTTTCAGTGATTCTTTATATTTTTTTGTTTCGTTTGTTACTTTATTCATTTTATTTTGTTCCGACTTACTGTTTTTTAGTGATTATTTTTGCTTTTAGGTCACAAAAATCGGACAATCTCTTTCGAAGTATCCTAGTTTCTTACGAAAACTCATCTGTTACAAAAGAGATTTCATTTTTTTGAACTTATTTGAACTCCAGACTATTTGTGTGTTCAAAATGCACCATTCAAGGCCACATCATCAATTTTCAACTATTTGTGACTTCATTTGGTATTTTTCATAAATTTACTGATTTTTTTAGCTAAATGACCCTTAAATTGAAAAACACTACAAATGAACTCTAAAAATGTTGAAAGTTGGCATGGTATCATCATTTCACCCACATAGCGTGTGCTAAAAAGTTGACAGGGTTGCGTCAAAAACTGGACGCACTTTGTGTACAAATCAGACAATCTCTTTCGAAGTATCATGGTTTCTTACAAAAACTCATGTGTTACAAAACAGATTTCATTTTTTTGAACTTATTTGAACTCCAGACTATTTATGTGTTCAAAATGCACCATTCAAGGCCACATCATCAATTTTCAACTATTTATGACTTCATTTGGTATTTTTCATGCATTTACTGATTTTTTTGAGCTAAATGGCCGTTAAATTGAAAAGCACTACAAATGAACTCTAAAAAGGTTGAAAGTTGGCATGGTATCATCATTTCACCCACATAGCATGTGCTAAAAAGATGAGAGGGTTGCGGCAAAAACTGGACGCACTTCGTGTACAAATCGGACAATCTCTTTCAAAGTATGAGGGTTTCATACGAAAACTCATCTGTTACAAAGGGATTTCATTTTATGGAATTATTTGAACTCCAGACTTTTTGTGTGTTGAAAATGCACCATTCAAAGCCACATCATCAATTTTCAACTATTTCTGACTTCATTTGGTATTTTTCATGCATTTATTGATTTTTTGAGCTAATGACCCAAAAATTGAAAAGCACTAGAAATGAACTCTGAATAGGTTGAAAGTTGGCATGGTATCATCATTTCACCCACATCGAATGTGCTAAAAAGATGAGAGGGTTGCGGCAAAAACTGGATGCACTTCGTGTACAAATCGGACAATCTCCTTTGAAGTATCATGGTTTCATACGAAAACTCGTCTGTTACAAAGGGATTTCATTTTTTTGAACTTATTTGAACTACAGACTTTTTGTGTGTTCAAAATGCATCATTCAAAGCCACATCATCAATTTTCAACTATTTCTGACTTTTTTCATGCTTTTACTGATTTTTTGGAGCCAAATGGCCCAGAAATTGAAAAGCACTACAAATGAACTCTGAATAGGTTGAAAGTTGGCATTGTATCTTCATTTCACCCACATAGCATTTTGTGTTTGCGCCAAGTAAGACCTTTGGGATGGCCTACGGTGTTTGCAATTTAATTTTATTGAAAAAACAAAAACTTTTGACCTCAGTCTAGGAATTTATTAAGTTCACTTGAACGTGCTTTTCATCTCAATTTGTTACACAAGATTCATATACAATTTACCCAGATTGTCTTAATTTTTCATAATTTTTGGAGTTACATAAGTATTTGAATTATACAGATTACTCCCGACTATTCTGTTTTTGACATATTTTGTTTTCTTTGTGTTGCTTGCTTATATCGATGTATCTATGGGTTGTATCGGGGGGGTATGAACCATGGAGAAGTTTGAATACAATAAATATTACACCAATATGAATATATAATTAGTTCACAACAATACCTAAAGTGTTCATGAATAAAGAAAGGGCTAAACCATTCAAATTTGGAAACTATATAATGGCATAAACAGAAACTAGATATATATAAATTGGTCCAAGCAGTACATAATAATACATGCAAGCAGTACATAATAATAGCTTGAATACATATATATATACAAGTGCCGTTGTGAACACTACTCGTCTGAATCTGAATCTTAATCAGAATGTCTCAAAGCTGGTGGTGCGAGGGAACGCTGGCCATAATTCACGATTCTAATCTTGCGGTACAACTCGTATGCAACATATGCATCTTTTGCTACATACTGAACGCTGATAGGGTCAAGTGGGGTCTTCCCCCACTTTCTGTGCCGAGACTTCGGGAATGAAGTCTTCATATCATGGTACTCCTTGTCGATCAAGGCGACTGCCATATCAGCCATCGAAGTCCTCTCATATTGAAGCTGGAATAGGCGTTGGATATCAATGTGGCACTCAGCTGGTATCTCAATACCAAAGTTGCGCCTCATATTCGGCCTGTCATTCGTTATATCAACGCTAGCAAAAGTGATGCCGCTGCTTAGGAAGTCAATGAGTTCTGGACAATGCTTATCACTACTGCAACATCAACAAATTAAAATGGAACAAATGTTACATACTGCTACAACAAGGAAAAATGTTTCACTACAACTAAAGAGAAATTTATCATAACAATTCAGATGGAACATATTGCTATTCTATGCAATTTTCTTATCCTATGAATTGATCTTTATAGGATTCCAATATTGTAACATATTGCCATCCGATGCAATTTTCATATCCTATGAATTGATCAAGAAACCCTCAATTAACTGTCCAATGGAACATATAAAGAAACTGCATATTGCTATCCAATGAAACCTAGAGAGATAAGTATATGCAACTTTCATAACCTTTGGATCAAAGGAAGCCTCAAAACTTACCGATGAAAAATTGTTTCACTACAAGTAAAGAGAAATTAATCTTTATACTATTCCAATATTGTAACATATTGCTATCCTATGCAATTTTCATATCCTATGAATTTATCAAGAAACCCTCAATTAACTATATATCCAATGGAACATATATAGAAACTGCATATTGCTATCTAATGGAACCTAGGGAGATCAATATATGCAATTTTCATAATATCGGATCAAAGAAAGCCTATGTTGTAATATATTCAATGGAACCTAGGGAGATCAATATATGCTATCCAATGGAACCTAGGGAGATCAATATATCCAATGTTGTAGCACATATTACTATCCTATGCAATTTTCATATCCTATGTATTGATTAAGAAACCGTCAATTAACTATCCAATGGAACGTATATAGAAACTCCATATTTCTATCAAATGGAACCTATAGACGATCAATACATGCATTTTTCATAACCTTGGATCAAAGAAAGAGTCAAAACTACCTCGCCCATTGGAAGATCAAGACATACTGTTTGAAACACATCTGGATGACGGCAACACCTTGTTGGTCGTCCGTGTACTCCAGATCAAGCCCCAAGAACGCCTCACGCTCCGGTGTGGCGTCAACCATCGCCTGGAACCGTCTAAGAAAATTTGGCATTGTCGTACTCTCGTTCATGTACCCAACCCTGAGTTGGGTCGTGCCATGTGCGCGCATCATTCCGGTTTCATATGTCATGGTGGAAGAAGAATGGAAGAAGAGAGGGGAAGAAGATAGGAAGAAGAAGAACAGAGGAGAGCGCTAGAGGAGAAGAACAGAGAATGGCGATAGACTCTGCTTTGGTTGCAGTTTTCATCGCTCGAAACGACGCGGGAGGGCGAACTGTTTGGACCTTTAGTCCCGGGTTGGACGACAAACCGGCACTAAAGGGGTGATTCGAAGGGCCGCCACCCTGGTTTGATCCACCAACCGGGTCTAAAGGAGGATACGAACGGTTGTATGAATGCCCGCCACCACACCTTAGTCCCGGTTTGATCCACCAACGGGGACTAAATGGGATACAAACGGTTGCCGGCCTATTAGTCCCGGTTCTTGACTGGAACCGAGACAAAAGGGGTGAGACAAACCGGGACCAATGGCCCATGATGCCCGGCCGGCGCCCTGGTCTCACGAACCGGGACCAATGTCATCATAGGTCCCGGTTCATATGTGAACCGGGACTAATAGGATTTAAGGACCTGGACCAAAGCCCTCTTTTCTACTAGTGGTATAATCTCATATATGCATTACATCCGTGATATATAGACCATTATCCAAATGCATCTACAACTAATACTCCACTCCAAGATCGCTATCCGGCTTGCATCTCGCAGTATTAAGTATATACATGACAAACAGAGCATTCAATAAGCATGATGAAATAATTTAGACAATAAAACTATCATCTAAGTGTGATAAAGAAACCATCATTTTATCCTTAGTGGCTGCAATATGGTACATGTTAGTTCCCTTTCTGTCACTAGGATGAAGTACTATAAGATTGAACCCACTACAATGCATAACTCCATGTGAAGAACTACACATCAAAGTTGACCAAAGTAGACAAATAGATAGGAGAGCATACAAATCTATTCAATTATACATTAAAGCAAATTCAAAAGATTCAATTGAATTCAATGAACAATCGGATCATAAAGTGACAAATCATAAATCCCAACGAACACACCATAAATTACATCGTACGGATTCTGATCACGCGAGACAGTTCACGAGAACTTTGTATTGAATCACAAGAGAGAGAAGATGCCATCTAGGTACTAGAATGGACCCTAAGGTCCTAAAGAAACTACTCACACACATAGTCATGGAGGCAAGAAGGGTTGACGAAGAAGACTCCAATGATGGATTATCCCCCTCTAGGAGGGTGTCGGAACAGGCCTCCAGATTGGGTCTCCTCGGAGCAGGAACTTGTGGCGACAGAAAATATGGTATAGAGGGTTTCACAAAGTATGGGGTTCATAGACGAAATAATGGACGAAAGGGGATGCACACGGGGTACGCGGCCTAGTGTCGCGGTTCCACCCCTGGCCGCACCACCTAGCCATGTGGGGGGGGGGGTGGCCTCCCATGTGGCTCAAGTGCTTTCTGAACTCCTTGTGACGTAAAAAAATTGTATTAAATCCTCAGAGTTTTTTTAGTGTCGTAGATATTGATTTTTTGAAAAAACAAAAACATGGAGAAAACAACAAAAGGCTTTGGAAATTGAATCAATAGGTTAGTCCCAAAAATAATGTAAATTCCTATAGAAAGTATTCAAAAGTGATATTATAATAACATGAAACAATAAAAAATATAGATTTGCTTGAGACGTTTCACATGGGCTCCCAACGATACAAAATATACCGTGAGACGAAAATGGCCCAAAGAGGGCAGAAGCCATTAATGGGCTAAAAGCCATTGCATGTTCCACATGGGCTAGAAGCACCACATGCCCTTAATTAATGTGTCAAGAGATATAGCTGGCCAGATATGGCCGAATGACGTCATAGACCACACGTAGGCCCAATATCTCAATAGGTTGGAACCATATGGGATGAACCATGTGTCGGTAATGGGTTAAATTCATAAAGGTCCTAACTGGTCATGCTTACCCAGGCCGTAAATGGGCTATATGCAAGTAGCTTGTTAGCAGGCCTACCACGGGCCTGTCCGCTAAATTTTTACCAAGTCAAGTGGGACTTAAGCATGCCTTCATCTGGGCTGGATTTTTAACTAAGCGTGCCACTATTGGGTAATGCCATGTTTCATAAGCACATATCGTATGTTGGATGGGATTCAAGGTGGCAATAATCCCCGTGGGGATTTACCCATCATAGAGCGCGGATGGGGGACGGATTCATCCCATGGGTATTGTTTGGCGGGTACCCGTTAGTTCAGCGTGGCGGGGACGGGGATGAAATCCCCCCCCCCCCCCGTGGGGACTCCATGGATACCCGAAAAACCATGTCATACATATTACAAATGCATAATATATAGATTAATACCTAGATATTTCGCATAATTATTTTTTACACCTCTCAGAACAACCATGCACTCTCCAATCTCACCTATCTTAGTCAGTTTTGAGATCCCCATGGATACCCGACGGGTATTGGGTACCCGTTATTGATGGGGATGGGGGTGTTATGTCCCCGCGAAGCTTCACAGGGATTGCGGGTATGGGGATTTGTGGGGATCGGGGCGGGGATGGTGGAGTCATCCCCGATCATCCCATCCCCGTTGCCATATATGGATGGGATACACTTGCTACAAGCAAGAGACAGAGCTAAATTCGGCGCTCGAGGTAGAGATCCCTAGCCAACCGTTTGGATATGATGGTTACAGGGACATGAAATTTTTCCTAGATTCGGGCTCTCCGAGGAGATCACACCCTACATCTAGTACAAAGTACAAATGTCTGTTTGGGATTTTAATGTCTTTTCTACTAGCCATTCCCCCTGGTTTATATAGATATCAGGGGGTCTAGGTTTACAACACCGTAGTTGGCTATGTAGAAGGAAACCGACTCTTTAATGATTCCAACACCTTGGAGTGCATGACAAACCAGTTGTAGGCTTATGATTATACGCCATGGGCTGCCCAATGTGGGCCACTCCTAAAACGACAAGGGGGTCATCATCCTGGCCCACCAGACAAGGAGACAAATATGCTGAGAGCCCCCCTAGCCAAGACAACATCAACTTTAATCTAATAGTATTTTTGACGTTCGGTGAAGTCGACCATCCAACACATGCCAATTTGGGATGCATGGTTATTACTGCTAGCAAATCGGCTGGTTTGCGGAGGTAGGTAAGTGACATGGCCTATCTCCCTTTGTCCGACATCATTGTAGCAGAGGTAAATGGAGACTCTGTTAGAGCATATTTATCCATGTGTGGTTTTGGTAATTGATGTCAATCCCTATGGACTAATGGTTCTTTTGAGTTTTACTTCAAAGATTTGTCCATAGGAATTTCTTTAAGTCCATTTGTTGGTTTCAAGGAGTTTATGTGATGATCAAGGTGGTATTAAAGGATTTATCCAAAGATTGGTCATGTGAGAGTTAAGTTTATTGCAAGCATGTAATGAAGAAGAAGATTGTGTGGACATGCATGGTTACCTTCAGGACATCATCTTTGTGAACAGAGAAGATAAGATACAAGGTTGATGAAGACTAAGTAAAAGGTGGATACGAGTTTATCAACATACAAAGCAAGGAAGATGTATCGTGTGGGATCAAGTGATCTCACGGTATGGTAAGCATTTCCCATTGTGCTTTGTGTACTAACCCATGATCTATTTGTGTGGTATTTATATGAGAGGTTAGGTATTTTCCATGGGCTTGCATCAAGATAAAGGTCCCATACAACCCATGGAGGATGACATCAAGTGGTGATCGTCATCAAGGTTGCGATGTGCAAGTTCAAGTGAAGTATCACGAAAAGATCACATCGTTGAAGTTTGTCGTCCATTATGGTGATAATGGACATGTGAAGATGCGCCGAAGAGAAGCTCACCCATAGTGGAATATAGGGGAGCAATCTACTAGTCTTCATCGAGTTGGCGCAAGCAAGAAAGGTGGTCCATCTTAAGGAGGAAAAGATCGTCATCATCTAGCTCAAGTGGACTATGCGCAAGGCAAAGGTTTGCCCTTGATATCTTTTCTATGTTAACGGACTCACGATCTTTGTTAGGAGATCGGGTTATAGGATCGATTGCCGTATTATCAAGGGGGGCTCACAAGTGAGTAGCTTGATCATATTTTCATAGAGAACTCAAACCATTGCATCCTTGAATCATCTTTCTTGGTTCTTGTTTGGTGTTTATCTATGTGTGTTTTAGAGGTTATGGTCATATTCATGACAAGCTCGAGTTCATCTAAAATGGAGTTCATATGCATCTTCCATGATGTTTTAAATATTGGAGTTTTTGTCGGTTCTTCATTCATTGTAACAGCCCGAGACCGATGCTCCAGATGCCTTCCATTTATTTCGAGTTTATCCGTGGGTATTATTTGTTCGTCACATTCAATGTTGCATCATTCGCATCATCCGCATTTCATCGGCACTTTGTTGCCATAAATTTTCAAAACCTGCAATCGTTTGTAGTTACCGGACCTCTCAATTCTTGTCTTTGACCATTTCAAGACCAACCACACTCGCATGTGCCCGCGACATTATTAAAATATTGTTTTTAAAAGTGCATATAAAACATTCTAGGAATGGGTTTAAAGTAAGCGTGCGGTCTAGGTTGACGGTAGGTAGACCGCTAGCCAAATTTCGTCCCATTCGGAGTCCGTTTGATACCCGAACCGTTAAACTTATAGCGTTACTATAGTTGGTCAAACGTTGGACATTTTCGGTGTTTGTAAATTGTTGTCGGGTCGCACATCTCTCTCTTCTCTCAGCCCACAAGCCCCCTACACAGCGACCTAGCCCATCCTAGCCTATCCAACCTGATCGAGTTGTCCGATGGCAATCGCACGGTCGAAACGTCCAAAATCCCCTAACCCTAGAAAACCTCCTTGTTTGAACCCTCCTCCCGTGCCAAAAATGGCTAACCCTAGCTTCCACCTCCCTTCTCCTTGATTTATGTGCCCATCCACCTCCTGTCGCAACTTGGCGGCTCCAGTCCGGGGCGTCGCCGCCATGCACCCGCCCGCTGATACGTCCCAAACGTATCTATAATTTCTACTTGTTCCATGATCTTTTGGGTGACATTGTTATATGTTTTGCTACACTTTTACACATATTTGGATTAACCTACTAACTCAGTGCATCCAGTGCCAGTTTCTGTCTACCGATGTATTTTTGCATGGACTTTTACCCAATTTTCCGGAGCCCCAAAAATCCCGAGAAAAATATATAAAAATCAGTGCACGAGAAGCTTCACGAAGCATGAAAGGGGAAGAGGGGCGCCGGGGCCTCCCAGGCAACCTGTCGGCTCGGCTCACCCCTAGACCGTGCCAAGAGGCCGCCGGGGTGGGGCCCACGCCCTTTGTGCCCTCCTTTCGCCTATATTGTCCCTTGACGAGGAAAACCCTATACGGGATCCAGAATCGGGAGCATGAGTAGACCTCTTCCCGGCACCCTGTCGGAGGGAGGATTGACCTCCGGGAGCTTCTCCACCACCATGGATGCTTCCCATACGTACCGTGAGTAGTCCTCCTTGGACCATGAGTCCATGACCAGTAGCTACGTGATGTCTTCTCTCCAACCTTGTGCTTCAATGGTTAGTCCTTGTGAGCTGCCCTACATGATCAAGGCATCTATGTAATTCTCTTGCTATTGTTATGCTCGGTTTGTTGGGATCAGATGGATGATGAGATTATGTTCAGATTGTTATGAGTTATATATTTAATTCTTCTTTTATATTATTTTCCTTAGTGATTCATGCATGTTCTCCGTTCCTATTTATTGCTTTGGCCGAGTAGTAGATTGTAACTCCAAGAGGGAACATTATGCTTGATTGTGGGTTCATGCCCCTTGATGTCTAGCTTGAGTGACAAAAACATGAGACTAGGGGATGTGTTGTTGCCACCAAGGAGAAAACAATGGTGCTTGTGACCACGGTTTCAAGGATTGTTTACCTTATGCATAGTTCGTTAATGCAGTTGTCCGTTGCTTTGAGTTTACACTTTGGGTGGGGCTCACAACTTAATACCGGCGAGATGTTCTGGATAGATATCTCAAGGTGGATGATTAGTAAGTAGATGCTGATGAAGAAACGGTCTACTTGTATTGGCGTACATCCCATTACTATTGAGCCTCTAACTATCAATTAGCATAATTAGCATTGCGGCGCATTTATAATTCTGTCAATTGCCCAACTGTAATTTGTTTACCCAAGCATAGTTGTTAACCGTATTTTGGGAGAGATACATCACTAGTGAACATCACGTGACTCCGGTCATATCACCATCATTTCTTACACCTCCACCATTTACCGTTTTCATTTAATTTTCCGTTGCAATCACTATCACTATTCCCGCTTGTGTTTTGATCCTTTGCAAACTACAAGGCCGGAGAGATTGACAATCTCTCTGTACTCGTTGGGAGCAAAGTTATTTGTTGTGTGTGCAGGTCCACGTCTTCTGCTAGCGCCAGGGTGGGAGACACCTACTTGTTGATCCTAGGAGTCCTCCTGGTTCGATAAACCTTACAGTCTCCATGTAAGGGAAAACTTGCTGTTGACTACATCTCAAGCTTCCACTTGGGGTAAGTAATGAGGAGCGAGAAGTATATACATCATCTCGTCATCAAGCAATGTTTTCTGGAGCCGTTGCCGGGGACTCCAATCTTCAAGATAGGGGAGTTGCACGCTATCCTTTACCTTTGCTTTTAGTCTTGTTAGTTTGATTTCTAGTTTTTGCTTTAGAGTCTTATACCAAAAACCACAAAAAAATTAGTTACTTTGCTTTTAGTTGTCTAGCATGTTAGGATTTGGTACTTTGAGGGAATATGAGGTCCTAGATTTTCATCAAAGGGTTGGAGAAGATGTGAAGAAAGCTTGGGATAGAATTTCTAAAGCACATAAAAGAATTATGCCTTGGATCCCTATCAAAATTGTGCTTAGGAATTTTTTATAATGGTCTTTTTAGGTGGTGTCAACACTCTCTTGATATTAAAGCTGAAGGAATTTTTTTAGAGTGTGATGAGGCTAGAGTTCTTGATATTATACATGGTCTACCTAATTACTTTGTTTATGATCATGGATTTGACACTATTATAGATAAACTTGCTATCATTGAAAGAATAATAGATGCTCTAGACTTAAGAGAAAGAGAGAAACCCATGGTTTATAAGAAACATATTTTGAAAATAGATGATGACTGGGAGTCTTTTGTTAGAATTAGCATCTTTAACCAAGACTTCCTTGCTTATTGTGATATTGAATCCATGGTCTCTACAATGCCAAAAGTTGTTCATGATTCTCTCTGGTTAGACATGGACAATTTTTCATCTTATCATGAACATGCTAATGGTGATATTTCTGAAATCCAGGGAAAGGTAAAAGATGTCCAGGTTACATTCTCTAAAAGGAATGCAACGGTTGATTTCTTCATCATGAAGCCCAACGAAGGGAATATAGTGCTTGGTAGGGAATTCCTCCGAGCCATGAGAGGCTTCATTGATATAGGTAAAGGACACATACGCTTATGTGGGAAAGCGAAAGGTACGTACCCGTTCCCTAGAAAAAATAAGGATGAACTTGTTGAGGATCCGTTTGAAGGTTTTTATGACTCCGATGACCTCGGAGAATTATGATCCTCCTTTTTGCACTATGCCTAGCTCAAAGGCATAAAAGAAAGCGCTTATTGGGAGGCAACCCAATTTGTTTTTAATTTCAGTTTTAGTGGTATTGATACTTGTTACTACTGTAGCAACATCATTGTATCTTTATTTTTAAGCTTTGTGCCAAGTTTTAGCCTCCAATTGCAAGAAAATTCAAAAGTTGTGACATGTTGTCCAGAAACAGATTGTGTCTGTTAGACGAAACAAATCGCCAAAAATCACTAGATCATCTTTTTGATCTGAATGTTTTTGACAACATGCTCTATATAATTGTCTTTCGGGCATCTGTTCTGAGTTTTTTGATTTGAGTTGCAGAAGTACCCCGAAACAATTATTTTCTACATGCTGTTCTACTTTTCATAGATTCTGCCATGTTTTGCGTTTTCATCATTTTTGCAAATCTTAAGCTTGCTTTTCCTTTGAAAAAACCTTTTGGCAATCATGAGAAACAATATATTTTCATGAAAATCATTATTTCCAGTAGGTAATGAATTATTTTATTAAGGGTACTAACCACTCTAATCAGCTTATGATGAGTTTCGTATGAAGGGAGTTTTCAAGTATGCGATGGAAGATGATGAAAGAAGATATAGGAGTGTCAAGCGCTCAAGATTGGGGATTCCCCATGCACCCCCAAGAAATATTCAAGGAGACTCAAGCGTCTAAGCTTGGGGATGCCCCCGTGCATCCCCTTCTCTATCAACAATCATTAGTTCATCCATCTCCATGCTATATTTTTATCACTTCATATGTTATGTGCTATGCTTGGAGCGTCCCGCTCTTTAATTTTTAGTTTGTTTTAGTTTTGCTTGCTGTTCATAACAAGTTAGAACCTAGCCTACCTTGTTTGGGTGATAAACACGCTCCATTTCACTCTAGAACACAACATAGATTTTTATGCTTATTCTTTTTGTGTGTTCTTTATCTTTACTTAGCTACTGTCATGCTTAGCTCTTAGTTTTCATGCTATATCTTTTTAAGAGCTATTATTTAGGTTGCTTTTGTAACTCTCTTGAGTTATCATGCTTATCTTATCAGAGAGTTGGCTTGTTGAACTGAGTTGTGTGTCTTGCATGAGTAGGTAATTGAGGTTGCTTTTTAAGTATAGTAGTAACTTGCAATAGTTTTGAGGTATTGATTTGAGTAATGTTTGGGCTATTGGTGCCAAGAGCTTGAGCCTATTTGTGATAAGTGTCGTATTTTCGAAATCCGTGTGTTTTTCAAAAACTAAAAATTAGTTGAGAACTCTAGCTACTAAATTTATTGCTAATCTCTGGAGGGGTTGGAATATATAGAGTACCCTCACGTTACCATGGGTCGAGGATGCGCAAGGATAACCAAACCCCAAAGCACTCCTCCCTGGGATACTTGTCTCTTTGTGAATTTCCTAACTAGATAGAGAGTTGCCGATAATAAGTGTATGAGTTCTTCAGACTAATGTGAGTATTCGATTGTTGGCACTTCTACCATCCATATTTTGCTAGCCTCTTTGGTACCGTGTATTGCCCTTTCTCACATTGAGAGTTGGTGCAAACTCTGCCGGTGCATCCAAACCCATGACATGATACACTCTGTCATACATGAGCCTCGTTACATCTTTCCTCAAAACAGCCACCATACCTACCTATTAAGGCATTTCCATAGCCTTTCCGAGATACATTGCCATGCAACATCCACCATATCATGACTTGATCTTCATGTCATACATTCTTTTGCTTGATCATAGAGCCGTATGATAGTGGGGCCTTGCCCAAATTACTGCTACATGATGCGCTAGTATCATTGCATATCCTGCTACGTTGGCAGATGCATACATTTGCATACATCATGATAGTTTTCACTTGTCTTTATGTTGAGTACTTCTTATAAAGTGTGATGATTTTCTTTTTATTCTTGTAAAACATAGAGTGTTTCCCTTAAGTGAGGAAAAGATCCCAAAGAGGACAAAACAAAATATCCCAAAGAGGACAAATGAGAGATAAATAGAAAGAGCCAAAGAGGCCAAAAAAGAGAAAAAGAAAAAGAAATAAAAGAGATAAGGGGGCAACACTACTATTCCTTTTGATAGATCCACACTCGTACTCCACTAATATATTTGTACTACATAGAGATTATGATTCATGCATAACTATGTGGGGACCCTTACACTATAGAACTTGGTTTGCATATTCCAATGATGAGCCTCCTCAAATGAGCTCTAGGTCTTCATGAACAAACAAGTTGGATGCACCCCCACTAGTCCATTGGAGAGTTTACTTTAGCTCATATGTGCATCCGTTACATGGCAATCCCTACTCCTCACATCATATCTATCATTTGGCTTTCTCTCGCCTATGGTTTTCCTCATTGATGTGAGCCTTTCACACCTTTTTGTCTTCCTTCCCCATCATTATTCTATTTTCCATCCTAAGTGCCAACATATCTTGCTTAGTCTCATCCATTGCATGAGTGCTCAAAGTCGAAAGGGAGAGGATCATTTTGACTTGTGCGTGACTAGTGATCCGGGGATGAGTCAAAATAAGATTCTAAAGGAGACCAAGTGTGAGATTTAGTAGATTGAGTTCTCAATTAAAAAATATTTTATGCTCTAAACCCATCTCCCACTTCTTGCACGCAAACACCATTTGGAGACATTCGAGTCACGGACAGCGAGAGCTCTTTCACCTTTATGTTCTTACTTTGCTAAATTCAATACTAGATATAGACTCTTGCTTGTTATTGTCTTGACTTGAATTGCATATATTACCGGCTTTACTTTGAAGTTCTTACATGTGTGTTAGCATGTCACCAAATAAATTATTGTGTTATCATTTATCTACTCGAGGACGAGCGGAAATTAAGCTTGGGGATGTTTGCACGTCCCAAACGTATCTATAATTTCTGCTTGTTCCATGATCTTTTGGGTGCATTGCTATATGTTTTGCTACACTTTTATATCTTTTTACACATATTTGGATTAACCTACTAACTCAGTGCATCTAGTGTCAGTTTCTGTCTGCTAATGTCTTTTTTGCAGGGGCTATTACCCAATTTTCTGGAGCCCCAAAAATCCCGAGAAAAAAAAATAAAAATCAGCGCACCAAAAGCTTAACGAAGCACGAAAGGGGGCCAGGGGCCGCCCAGATGACCTGTGGGCGCGGCCCGCCCCTAGGCCGTGCCAAGAGGCCGCCTGGGTGGGGCTCACGCCCTCTGGTGCCCTCCTTTCGCCTATATTTACCCCTTGACAAGGAAAACCCTATGGGATCTAGAATCAAAAATTTCTCCATCGTTCCGCCGCTTCAGCGCTTTCGAGATTGGGAGCGTCAGGAGACCTCTTCCCGGCATCCTGCCGTAGGGAGGATGGACCTCCGGGAGCTTCTCTACCGCCATTGACGCTTCCCGGACGTGCTGTGAGTAGTCCTCCTTGGACCATGAGTCCATGACCAGTAGCTATGTGATGTCTTCTCTCCAAACTTGTGCTTCAATGGTTAGTCCTTGTGAGCTGCCCTACATGATCAAGGCATCTATGTAATTCTCTTGCTATTGCTATGCTCGGCTTGTTGGGATCCGATGGATTATGAGATTATGTTCAGATCGTTATGAGTTATTGATGTCTACTACGCAACCTTCTCCTTGTAGACGTTGTTGGGCCAACAAGCGCAGAGGTTTGTAGGACAGTAGCAATTTTCCCTCAAGTGGGTGACCTAAGGTTTATCAATCCGCGAGAGGCGTAGGATGAAGATGGTCTCTCTCAAGCAACCCTGCAACCAAATAACAAAGAGTCTCTTGTGTCCCCAACACACCCAATACAATGGTAAGTTGTATAGGTGCACTAGTTCGGCGAAGATATGGTGATACAAGTGCAATATGGGTGGTAGATATAGGTTTTCGTAATCTGAAATTACAAAAACAGCAAGGTAACAAATGGTAAAAGTGAGCATGAACGGTATTGCAATTCGTGGAAACAAGGCCTAGGGTTCATACTTTCACTAGTGAAGTTCTCTCAACAATGATAACATAATTGGATCATATAACTAGCCCTCAACATGCAACAAAGAGTCACTCCAAAGTCACTAATAGCGGGGAAAAATGAAGAGATTATTGTCGGGTACGAAACCACCGCAAAGTTATTCTTTCTGATCAATCTATTCAAGAGTCCGTAGTAAAATAACACGAAACTATTCTTTCCGTTTGATCCATCATAGAGTTCGTACTAGAATAGCACCTTAAGATACATATCAACCAAGACCCTAATGTCACCTAGATACTCCATTGTCACCTCAAGTATCCGTGGGCATGATTATACGATATGCATCACATAATCTCAGAATCATCTATTCAACCAACACAAAGAACTTCAAAGAGTGCCCCAAAGTTTCTACCGGAGAGTCAAAACGTGTGCCAACCCCTATGCATAGGTTCCTAATGTCACGAACCCGCAATTTGATCACCAAAATATACATCGAGTACTCACATGAATCAAACATGTGCCAACCCATATGCATAGGTTCCCAATGTCACAAACCCGCAAGTTGATCACAACAGATAGACACGTGCAAGACATACATCAAGTATTCTCAAAGACTCAATCCGATAAGATAACTCCAAGGGGAAACTCAATTCATTACAAGAGGGAGAGGGGGAAGAACATCAGAAGATCCAACTATAGTAGCAAAGCCCATGGTACATCTAGATCAAGACATCTCAAGAACACGGGAGAGAGAGATCAAACACATAGCTACTGGTACATACCCTCAGCACCGAGGGAGAACTACTCCCTCCTCGTCATGGAGATCGCCGTGATGATGGAGATGGCCACCGGAGATGGATTCTCCCTTTGGAAGGGTGCCGAAACGGGCTCCAGATTGGTTTTTGGTGGCTATAGAGGCTTGCGGTGGCGGAACTCCCGATCTAGGTTTCTTTTTGGGGGTTTCTGAATTTATAGGAATTTATGGCTGTGGAATTACGTCGGTTGGGCCCACGAGGAGCTCACAAGCCTGCCCTGCGCCACCTAGGGGGGTGGTGGCGGCATCAGGGATTGTGACTCCCTCATGGCTCTTCTGGCCTTCTTCCAAGGCTTCGGGGGTCTCTTTTGGTCCAAAAAAATCATCGTAAAGTTTCATTCCATTTGGACTCCGTCTGAAAATGGGCCAAAAACACAGAAAAACAGAAACTGGCACTTGGCACTAAGTTAATAGGTTAGTCCCAAAAAAAGATATAAAATAGCATATTCATGCATATAAAACATCCAAAGTTGACAAGATAATAGCATGGAACCATCAAAAATTATAGATACGTTGGAGACGTATCAGTTATATATTTGATTATCCTTTTATATTATGTTCCTTAGTGATTCATGCATGTTCTCTGTTGCTATTTATTGCTTTGGTCGAGTAGTAGGTTGTAACTGCAAGAGGGAACATTGTGCATGATTGTGGGTTCATGCCCCTCGATGTCTAGCTTGAGTGACAGAAACATGAGAGTAGGGGATGTGTTGTTGCCACGAGGGAGAAAACAACAGTGCTTGTGACCATGGTTTCAAGGCTTGTTTACCTTATGCATAGTTCGCTAATGTAGTTGTCCGTTGCTTTGAGTTTACACTTTGGGTGGGGCTTGTAACTTAATACCGGCAGATGTGATACGTCTCCCATGTATCTATAATTTTCGATGGTTCCATCCTATTATCTTGTCAAACTTTGGATGTTTTGCATGCCTTTTATATCTTTTTTGGGACTAACTTATTAACTCAATGCCCAGTGCCAGTTCCTGTTTTTTCCGTGTTTTGACCCTTTTGATAGGAGAATTTTAAACGGTGTCCAAACGGAACAAAACTTCTGAAAAGATTTTTTCCGGAACAGAAGATACGCAGGGGACGTGAGAACCAAGGCAGAGGCCACCAGGGGAGGCCACAAGCCCCCTAGGCGCGGCCAGGGGGGCCCGCGCCTAGCAGGCTTGTGGGACCCCTGTGGCTCGTCTGCCCTACCTCTTCCGCCTATAAATTCCCTAAAAATCCAAAACTACGCGAGAGATCCACAAAAATAATTTTCCGCCACCGCAAGCTTCTGTCTCCGCTAGATCCCATACGGGGCACGTTTTGGTGCCCTGCCGGAGAGGGGATTCGGATACGTAGGGCTTCTTCATCAACACTATGGCCTCTCCGATGATGCGTGAGTAGTTCACCATAGACCTTCGGGTCCATAACTAGTAGCTCGATGGCTTCTTCTCTCTCTTGGATCTTCAATACAAAGTTGTCCATGACCTTCATGGAGATCTATCCGATGTAATCTTCTTTTGCGGTGTGTTTGTCGAGATCCGATGAATTATGGATTTATGATCTGATTATCTATGAATCTTATTTGAGTTTCTTCTGATCTCTTATATGCATGATTTCATATCCTTGTAATTCTCTTCGAGTTGTGGGTTTTGTTTGGCCAACTTGACCTATGATTCTTGCAATGGGAGAAGTGCTTGGTTTTGGGTTCATACCGTGCGGTGACCTCACCCAGTGATAGAAGGGGTAGGGAGGCACACATCATGTTGTTGACATCAAGGGTAAAAAGATGGGGTTTACATCATTGGTTTGAGTTTATCCCTCTACATCATGTCATCTTGCTTAAGGCGTTACTCTGTTCGTCATGAACTCAATACACTAGATGCATGCTGGATAGCGGTCGATGTGTGGAGTAATAGTAGTAGATGCAGAAAGTATCGGTCTACTTGTCTCGGGCGTGATGACTATATGTATGATCATTGCCTTAGATATCGTCATGACTTTGTGCGGTTCTATCAATTGCTTGACAGTAATTTGTTCACCCACCGTAATATTTGCTATTTTGAGAGAAGCCTCTAGTGAACACTATGGGCCCCGGGTCTACTTCACATCATATTTTCAGCCTTACACTTTTACTTTGTTGCACTTTCAGCCTTCAGATCTCACTTTGCAATCAATCTTGAAGGGATTGACAACCCCTTTATAGCGTTGGGTGCAAGCTCGTTTGTGTTTGCGCAGGTACTCTGGACACTTGGCTTGATTATCCTACTGGATTGATACCTTGGCTCTCAAAACTGAGGGAAATACTTACTTCTTCTGTGTTGCATCACCCTTTCCTCTTCAAGGGAAAAACCAACGCAAGCTCAAGAGGGAGCAGAAGGATTTTTGACGCTGTTGCCGGGGACGATCAAGTCAAGAATAGTCTTGTGTCAACGTGTCAATCTCTGGCATCGGGGATTATTCTAGGTGAATCTCATCCAAGTAAGTTTCGCAAACTCATCTCTTGCATTTATTTTTTTCCTCTCGTTTTCCTCTCCCCCACTTCTGGAAAACAAAAATTTACAAAAATATTTACCTTTTTCGTTCGCCCTTTTCTCTCGCTTGCTTTTTGTTCGCTTGTGTGCTTGTTTGCTTGTTGAAGTCACCATGACTGAAAACACCAAACTTTGTGATTTCTCAAATAATAATAATAATGATTTTATTAGTTCTCCGGTTGCTCCCGCCACTAGTGCGGAATCATACGAAATCAATGCTGCTTTGCTGAATCTTGTTATGAAAGAGCAATTCTCTGGCCTTCCTAGTGAAGATGCTGCATCCCATCTTAATACATTCATTGAGCTTTGCGATATGAAAAATAAGAAATATGTGGATAATGATGTGATTAAATTGAAGCTTTTTCCATTCTCGTTGCGAGATCGAGAAAAAACTTGGTTTTCATCTTTGCCCAAAAATAGTATTGATTCTTGGAACAAGTGCAAAGATGCTTATATATCCAAGTATTTTCTGCTGGCTAAGATTATCTCTCTCCGTGATGATATCATGAATTTTAAGCAACTTGATCATGAACATGTTGCACAATCTTAGGAGAGAATGAAATTGATGATTAGAAATTGTCCCGCACATGGCTTGAGTCTTTGGATGATTATACAAATCTTCCACGCTGGTTTGAATTTCGCTTCTAGAAATATCTTGGACTCCTCCTCAGGTGGAATGTTCATGGAAATCACATTAGGAGAAGCCGTAAAACTCCTAGACAATATCATGACAAACTACTCTTAGTGGCACACTGAAAGGTCACTTACTAGTAAAAAGGTACACACTATAGAAGAAATTAACTCGTTGAGCGCCAAGACTGATGAGTTAATGAAATTGGTTGCTAGTAAAGGTGCTCCTTTAGATCCTAATGATATGCCCTTGTCTTCCTTGATTGAGAGTAGCAATGCGAGCTTGGACGTTAATTTTGGTTGGTAGGAATATTTTTTGCAACAACAATGCTTTTAGAGGAAACTATGTTCCTAGGCCTTTTCCTAGTAATCCCTCTAATAACTTTGGCAACTCCTACAACGATACTCATGGAAATTACAATAAATTACCTCTGATCTAGAGAGTAATATCAAAGAGTTTATCAACTCGCAAAATATTTTCCATGCGTCCACAGAGGAAAAACTACTCAAAATTGATGATTTGGCTAGGAGTGTTGATAGAATGTCTTGTGATATTGATGCTTTGAAAGTTAGATGTGCTCCTCCCAAGATAATATGGATGAAACTTTGAAATCTATGCGTGTTTCCATGAGTGAGAGAAAAGCAAGAACCGCCTAAATTCGTGCTATGCATGAATGGCTTAAAAAGGTGTGTTCTCGTGATAAGAATCACGAAGATCTTAAAGTGCTTGGTGTGACTCCCATTGAATCCTTGTTTTCTAGTGTCAAACCTAATGATGATGGGGCTGGATATGAATCCACTTTGGTTGAAAAACACCCCAATGATTCGGAGTCTATCTATCTTGATGCTAAAAGCATTGAAAGTGGAGAAGAGGATATCAAAACTTTGAGTAGTAATGAAACTACTACTTTGGATTTCAAGGAATTCAATTATGATAGTTTCTCCTTGATTGAATGCATTTCCTTGATGCAATCCATGCTAAACTCTCCACACGCTTATAGCCAAAACAAGGCCTTTACCAATCATATCGTCGATGCTATGATAAAATCTCTTGAAGAGAAACTTGAATTGGAAGTTTCTATTCCTAGAAAGCTTCATGATGAGTGGGAACCTACTATTAAAATCAAAATAAAAAACTATGAATGCAATGCTTTGTGTGATTTGGGTGCTAGTGTTTCCGCGATTCCAAAGTCTTTATGTGATGTTCTAGGCTTTAATGAGATTGAGGGGTGTTCTCTTAATTTTCATCTTGTGGATTCTACTATCAAGAAACCCATGGGAAGGATCAATGATGTTCTTATTATTGCAAATAGGAACTATGTACCCGTGGATTTCATTGTGCTTGATATTGATTGCAATCCTACATGCCCTATCATTCTTGGTAGACATTTCCTAAGGACTGTTGGTGCTATCATTGATATGAAGGAAGGGAATATTAGATTTCAATTTATTTTAAAGAAGGGCATGGAGCATTTTCCTAGAAAGAAGATAAGATTGCCTTATGAATCCATGATGAGGGCTACTTATGGTTTGAGCACCAAAGACGACGATACGTGATTCTATCGCCTTATGCCTAGCTAAGGGCGTTAAACAATAGCGCTTGTTGGGAGACAACCCAATGAATTTATATTTTTCTTTCTGTTTTGTTGCGTCCACACCATCATAATTCTGTTATGATTGTGTTTTTTGTGTTTGAGCCAAGCAAAACCTTTATCACTAGTTTGGTGATGGTTGTTTGATCCTGCTGAAAAAGACAGAAACTTTTCGCTCACGAAATTATTTTTCATTTTTACCCAGAAAGAGATTTTGAGTTGATTATTTTTGCTGCTGGTTGATATGCCTTTTTCCCAGGCTGTCATAATTGTTAAGAATGTTTGGGGTACCAGAAGTATACAAAGTATACAGATTGCTACAGAGTGGTCTGTTTTGACAGATTCTGTTTTTGTTGTGTTGGTTGCTTGTTTTGATGAAACTATGGATAGTATTGGGGGGTAGTAGCCATGGAAAAGTGAGAATACAGTAACCTAACACCAATATAAATAGAAATCAAGATTGCTACAGTACCTAAAGAGGTGGTAGTTTGTTTTGTTGTGCTAATGATATCACGAGTTTCTGTTTAAGTTTTGTGTTGTGAAGTTTTCAAGTTTTGGGTGATGTTCTCATGGACAAAGGGATAAAGAGTGGAAAGAGCTTAATCTTGGGGATGCCCAAGGCATCCCAAGCCAAATTCAAGGACACCAAAAAGCCTAAGCTTGGGGATGCCCCGGGAAGGCATCCTCTCTTTCCTCTTCAATCCATCGGTAACATTACTTGGAGCTATATTTTTATTCACCACATAATATGTGTTTTTCTTGGATCGTCTTGTATCATAGGAGTCTTTTATTTTTGTTGTGTCACAATCATCCTTGCTGCACACCTTTTGAGAGAGACATGCCCTCATTGTGTATTTGCTAGAATACTCATTGTGCTTCACTTATATCTTTTGGGTTAGGCAATTTTGCTCTATGTGCTTCACTTAGATCTTTTAGAGCACGGCGGTGCGTAACTTGGTAGTTGGCTTGTGCTATGAAAGTAGTCCCAAAGGTGATAGGTACCCAAAGAGGATACAATAAAACTTCCATCTTCATACGCATTTGTAGAAAGAGAAGTTTGATTCCTCTCAATTAGTTTTGAGACGTGGATTTGGTAATATTAAGAGTTATGTTAGTAGGGTGTTGTGAATCTAGAAATACTTGTGTTGAAGTTAGTGATTCCCGTAACATGCACGTATGTTGAACCGCTATGTTAGGAGGTCGGAGCATAATTGATCTATTCATTTTCATCCTTTGTGTTGCGGTCCGGATCGCGCGATGGTTTGCACCTACCAACCCTTCCCCTAAGAGTATGCGTTTATCACTTTGTTTCGATTACTAATAAAAACTTTCACAATAAGTATGTGAGTTCTTCATGACTAATGTGAGTCCATGGTATAGATGCACTTTCACCTTCCACCATTGCTAGCCTCTCCAGTACCGCGCAATTTTCGCCGGTGCACAAACCCACCATATGCCTTCCTCAAAATAGCCACCATACCTACTTACTATGGCATTTTCATAGCCATTCCGAGATATATTCCCATGAAACTCCCACCGTTCTGTCTCATGACTTGTGCCGTCACTCTCATATTGACATTGCATGATCGTAAGATAGCTAGCGAGACGTTTCAACGACATACGCCAAGCTAGATCGTTGCACATCCCGGTACACTGTCGGAGGCATTTCCTATAGAGTCATCATTGTTCTAAGCTTTGAGGTGTGAGTAAATAAAAGTGTGATGATCATCATTATTAGAGCATTGTCCCATGTGAGGAAATAAAAAAAAGTGAGGCCAAAGTTGCCCACAATAAAAAAATAGAATAGAAAAAAGAGGCCAAAGAGCCCAAACAAAAAAAAGAGAGAAAAAGATAGAAGGGACAATGCTACTATCTCTTTCCACACTTGTGCTTCATAATAGCACCATGTTCTTCATGATTAAGAGCCTATCGTTTTGTCACCACCATATACTAGTGGGAATCTTTATTATATAACTTGGCTTGTATATTGCAATGATGGCTTCCTCAAAATTGCCCTAGGTCTTCGTGAGCAAGCAAGTTGGATGCACACCCACTAGTTCTCCTTTTGAGATTTCACATACTTATAGCTCTAGTGCATCCTTTGTATGGCAATCCCTACTCATTCACATTGATATCTATTAATGGGCATCTCCATAGTCGTTTGATACGCCGAGTCAATGTGACCATCTCCTCCTTTTTGTCCCACAACCTCCACCACACACTATTCCACCATAGTGCTATATCCATGCCTCACGCTCATGTATTGCGTGAGAGTTGAAAAAGGTTTGAGAAAGTAAGAGTGCAAAAACAATTACTTGGCCAATACCGGGGTTGTGCATGATTTAAATTGGTTGTGTGGAGATGATGGAGCATAGCCAGACTATATGATTTTGTAGGCATAACTTTCTTTGGCCTTGTTATTTTGAAAGTTCATGATTACCTTGCTAGTTTGCTTCAAGATTATTGTTTTCATGTCAATAGAAAACTATTGTTTTGAATCTTATGGATCCGAACATTCATGTCACATGAAAGAAGTTACAAAGGACAACTATGCTTGGTAATATTCCACATCAAAAATTCAGTCTTTATCACTTCCCTACTCGAGGACGAGCAGGAGTTAAGCTTGGGGATGCTTGATATGTCTCCAACATATCTATAATTTTTGATGGTTCCATGCTATTATCTTGTCAAACTTTGGATGTTTTGTATGCCTTTTATATATTTTTTGGGACTAACTTATTAACTCAGTGCCAAGTGCCAGTTCTTGTTTTTTCTGTGTTTTTTACCCTTTTCAGAGGAGAATTTTAAACGGTGTCCAAACGGAATAAAACTTCCGAAAAGATTTTTTCCGGAACAGAAGATACGCACGGGACGTGAGAACCAAGACAAAGGCCACCAGGGGAGGCCACAAGCCCCCTAGGCACGGCCAGGGGGCCGCGCCTAGCAGGCTTGTGGGCCCCCTATGGCTCGTCTGCCCTACCTCTTCCGCCTATAAATTCCCTAAAAATCCAAAACTGCGCGAAAGATCCACAAAAATACTTTTCCGCCCCGCAAGCTTTTGTCTCCGCAAGATCCCATCTCAGGCATGTTCTGGTGGCCTGTCAGAGGGGGATTCGGATACGGAGGGCTTCTTCATCAACACCATGGCCTCTCCGGTGATGCGTGAGTAGTTCACCATAGACCTTCGGGTCCATAGCTAGTAGCTAGATGGCTTCTTCTCTCTCTTGGATCTTCAATACAAAGTTCTCCATGATCTTCATGGAGATCTATCCGATGTAATCTTCTTTTGCAGTGTGTTTGTCGAGATCCGATGAATTGTGCATTTATGATCAGATTATCTATGAATCTTATTTGATTTTCTTCTGATCTCTTATATGCATGATTTCATATCCTTGTAATTCTCTTCGAGTTGTGGGTTTTGTTTGGCCAACTTGACCTATAATTATTGCAATGGGAGAAGTGCTTGGTTTTGGGTTCATACCGTGCGGTGACCTCACCCAGTGATAGAAGGGGTAGGGAGGCACACATCATGTTGTTGCCATCAAGGGTAAAAAGATGGGGTTTACATCATTGGTTTGAGTTTATCCGTCTACATCATGTCATCTTGCTTAAGGCGTTACTCTGTTCGTCATGAACTCAATACACTAGATGCATGCTGGATAGCGGTCGATGTGTGGAGTAATAGTAGTAGATGCATAAAGTATTGGTTTACTTGTCTCGGACGTGATGCCTATATGTATGATCATTGCCTTAGATAGAGTCATGACTTTGCGCGGTTCTATCAATTGCTCGACAGTAATTTGTTCACCCACCGTAATATTTTCTATTTTGAGAGAAGCCTCTAGTGAACACTATGGCCCCCGGGTCTACTTCACATCAAATTTCCAGCCTTACATTTTAATTCGTTGCACTTTCCGCCTTCAGAACTCACTTTGCAATCAATCTTGAAGGGATTGACAACCCCTTTATAGCGTTGGGTGCAAGCTCGTTTTTGTTTGCGCAGGTACTCTGGACACTTGGCTTGATTCTCCGACTGGATTGATACCTTGGTTCTCAAAACTGAGGGAAATACTTACTGCTTCTGTGCTGCATCACCCTTTCCTCTTCAAGGGAAAAACCAACGCAAGCTCAAGAGGCAGAAGATGTTCTGGATAGATATCTCAAGGTGGATGATTAGTAAGTAGATGCTGATGAATAACAGTCTACTTGTCTTGGCGGACTTCCCATTACTATTGAGCCTCTAACTATCAATTAGCATAAATAGCATTGCGGTGCGTTTATAATTCTGTCAATTGCCGAGCTATAATTTGTTTACCCAAGCATAGTTGTTTATCGTCTTTTGGGAGATAGACATCACTAGTGAACATCATGTGACCACGGTCCATATCACCATCATTACTTACACCTCCACCATTTACCGTTTTCATTTACTTTTCCATTGCAATCACTATCACTATTCCCGCTTGTGTTTTGATCCATTGCAAACTACAAGGCCGGAGAGATTGACAACCTCTCTGTACTCGTTGGGAGCAAAGTTATTTGTTGTGTGTGCAGGTCCACGTCTTCTGCTAGCGCCAGGGTGGGAGACACGTACTTGTTGATCATAGGAGTCCTCCTGGTTCGATAAACCTTACTGTCTCCGTGTAAGGGAAAACTTGCTGCTGACTACATCTCAACCTTCCACTTGAGGTAACCAACGAGGAGCGAGAACTATATACATCATCTCGTTGATACGTCCTTGTCGCATGATGCTTTCATGTTGATATTGGGCTATTATTAAACTTCACGGTACAATACTTATGCCTTTTCTCTCTTATTTTGCAAGGTTTACATGAAGAGGGAGAATGCCGGCAGCTGGAATTCTGGCCTGAAAAAGGAGCAAGTTTGAGATACCTATTCTGCGCAACTCCAAAAGCCGTGAAAATCAACGAGGATTTTTTTGGGATTTATAAAAAATACTAGGCTAAAGAAGTACCAGAGGGGCGCCAGCAGGAGGCCACAAGCCTACTAGGCGCGACCTCCCCTGGCCGCGCCTAGGGGGCTTGTGGGCTCCCAGCTGGCCCTGTGGCTCCCCTCTTTTGCTACAAGAAGGGTTTCGTTCCAGAAAAAAATCAAGAGGAGGCTTTCGGGAGGATTCGCCGCCGCCACGAGGCGGAACTTGAGCAGAACCAATCTAGAGCTCCGGCAGGACGATCCTGCTGGGGAAACTTCCCTCCCGGAGGGGGAAATTGTTGTCATCGTCATCACCAACGCTCCTCTCATCGGAGGGGACTCATAACCATCAACATCTTCATCAGCACCATCTCATCTCCAAACCCTAGTTCATCTCTTGTAACCAATCTCCGTCTCGCGACTCCGATTGGTACTTGTAAGGTTGCTAGTAGTGTTGATTATTCTTTGTTGTTGATGCTAGTTGGATTACTTGGTGGAAGATTATATGTTCAGATCTTTGATGCTATTCATTACCTCTCTGGTCTTGAATATGATTATGCTTTGTGAGTAGTTCCTTTTGTTCCTGAGGACATGGGATAAGTCTTGCTATAAGTAGTCATGTGAATTTGGTATTCGTTCGATAGTTTGATGTGTTGTATGTTGTTTTTCCTCTAGTGGTGTTATGTGAACGTCGACTACATAACACTTCACCATTATTTGGGCATAGAGGAAGGCATTGGGAAGTAGTAAGTAGATGATGGGTTGCTAGAGTGACAGAAGCATAAACCCTAGTTTATGCGTTGCTTCGTAAGGGGTTGATTTGGATCCACTAGTTTAATGCTATGGTTAGACTTTGTCTTAATTGTTATTACGTAGTTGCGGATGCTTGCGAGAGGGGTTAATCATAAGTGGGATGCTTGTCCAAGTAAGGGCAGTACCCAAGCGCCGGTCCACCCACATATCAAACTATCAAAGTAGCGAACACGAATCATATGAACATGATGAAAACCATGTTGATAGAAATTCCCATGTGTTCTCGGGAGCGCTTTACCTCCTATAAGACTTTATCTAGACTTGTCCCTTGCTACAAAAGGGATTGGGCCACTTTGCTGCACCGTTGTTACTTTTGTTACTTGCTACTTGCTATGAATCATCTTGTCACACAACTACTTGTTACCAATAATTTCAGTGCTTGCAGAGAATACCTTGCTGAAAACCACTTGTCAGATCCTTCTGCTCCTCGTTGTGTTCGACACTCTTTCTTATCGAAAGGGATATGATAGATCCCCTATACTTATGGGTCATCAAGACTCTTTTCTGGCGCTGTTGCCGGGGAGTGAAGCGCGTTTGGTAAGTGGAAATTAGTAAGGAAACATTTATATAGTGTGCTGAAATTTATTGTCACTTGTCACTATGGAAACTAATCCTTTGAGGGGCTTGTTCGGGGTATCTTCACCTCGAACGGAAGCACAAGGAGTTTCTCCTGAACTTGCTGCACCTACTGAAAATATTTGCTATGGATTTCCTTTTGGTATGCTTGAGAAACTGCTGGCTAATCCTTTTACACGAGATGGAACATCACATCCAGACTTGCATCTAATCTATGTAGATGAACTTTGTGGTTTATTTAAGCTTGCAGGTTTGCCCGAGGATGAGGTCAAGAAGAAGGTATTTCCCTTATCTTTGAGGGATAAGGCGGTGACATGGTATAGGCTATGTGATGATACTGGATCATGGAACTACAATCGGTTGAAATTGGAATTTCATCAAAAGTTTTATCCTATGCATCTAGTACATCGTGATCGGAATTATATTTATAATTTTTTGCCTCGTGACAGAGAAAGCATCGCTCAAGCTTGGGGGAGGCTTAAATCAATGCTATATTCATGCCCCAACCACGAGCTCTCGAGAGAAATTGTCATTCAGAACTTCTATGCTCGGCTTTCTGATGATGATCGCACCATGCTTGATACTTCTTGTACCGATTCTTTTATGAAGAGAGATATTGACTTCAAATGGAATTTATTGGAAAGAATTAAATGCAACTCTGAAGATTGGGAGCTTGATGAAGGTAAGGAGTCAGGTATGAATTTCAAGTTTAATTGCGTTAAATCCTTTGTTGAAACAAATACCTTTTGTGATTTTAGCGCTAATTATGGACTTGACTCTCAGATAGTAGCTTCATTGTGTGAATTATTTGCTGCTCATATTGATCTCCCCAAAGAGAAGTGGTTTAAATATCATCCTCCCTTAGAAGTCAATGTAGTTAAACCCAATCCAGTTGAAGAGAAAGTCATTGCCTATAATGATCCTATTGTTCCCAATGCTTACATTGAGAAACCACCTTTCCCTGTTAGGATAAAGGATCATTCTAAAGTTTCAACTGTGATACGTAGGGGTTACATTAGAACACCCACCCTCTGAGCAAATTAGAGTTGAACCTAGCATTTCTATTATCAAAGATCTCCTGTCCGACAATGTTGATGGCCATGATATTCACTTCTGTGAAGATGCTGCTAGAATTGCTAAACCACATGCTAGAGACAAACATAGCCATGTTGTTGGCACGCCTGTTGTTTCTGTTAAGATAGGAGATCATTGTTATCATGGTTTATGTGACGTGGGTGCTAGTGTTAGTGCAATACCTCAATCCTTATATGATGAAATTAAAGACGAGATTGCACCTATCGAGATAGAACCCATTGATGTCACTATTATCCTTGCCAATAGAGATACTATCTGCCCTGTGGCAATTGTTAGGTATACTGAAGTCTTGTGTGGTAAAACGAAGTATCCTGCTGATTTCCTCGTTCTTGTTACCACACAAGACAACTTTTGTCCCATCATATTTGGCAGACCTTTTCTCAATACTATCAATGCTCATATTGACTGTGAGAAGCAAATTGTCACTGTTGGCTTTGAAGGTGTGTCACATGAGTTCAATTTCTCCAAGTTTAGTAGACAACCTCATGAAAAAGAGTCGCCTAGTAAGGATGAAATTATTGCCCTAGCTTCTATTGCCGTGCCTTCTACTGATCCTTTAGAGCAATACTTGCTTGAGCATGAAAATGATATGCATATGGATGAAAGGGATGAGATAGATAGAGTTATTGTTGAACAATATCCTATCCTTAAGAATAATTTGCCTGTTGAACTGCTTGGAGAACCACCCCCACCAAAGGGAGATCCTGCGTTCGAGCTTGAACAGTTGCCTGTTACTCTTAAGTTTGCTTATCTCGATGAAAAGGAGATATATCCTATTATTATTAGTGCTAGCCTCTCAGAGCATGAAGAAAAGAAGTTACTAAAAACTCTGAGGAAGCATCGTGCTGCTATTGGATATACTCTTGATGATCTTAGGGCATTAGTCCCACTCTATGCCAGCATAAGATTAAAACTGATCCTGATTCCAAAGCAGTTGCTGATCATCAACGGAGATTGAATCCTAAGATGAAAGAGGTAGTATGAAAAGAAATACTAAAGCTCCTGTTAGGAGGTATTATCTATCCTGTTGCTCATAGCGATTGGGTGAGTCCGGTGCATTGCATCCCTAAGAAGGGAGTCATTACCGTTGTCCCTAATGATAAGGATGAATTGATTCCGCAGAGGATTATTACTGGCTATAGGATGGTGATCGATTTTAGGAAATTGAATAAAGCCACTAGGAAAGATCATTACCCTCTGCCTTTTATTAACCAAATAATAGAAAGAATGTCTAAACACACACACTTCTGCTTTCTAGATGGTTATTCTGGTTTCTCCCAAATACCTGTTGCACAATCTGATCAGGAGAAAACCACTTTCACCTGCCCTTTCGGTACCTTTGCTTATAGACGTATGACTTTTGGCTTATGTAATGCACCTGCCACCTTTCAAAGATGCATGATGGCTATATTCTCTGACTTTTGTGAAAAGATTGTTGAGGTTTTCATGGATGACTTCTCCGTTTACGGGTCTTCTTTTGATGATTGCCTCAGCAACCTTGATCGAGTCCTACAGAGATGTAAAGACACCAATCTTGTCTTGAGTTGGGAGAAGTGCCACTTTATGGTTAATGAAGGCATCGTCTTAGGACATAAAATTTCTGAAAGAGGTATTGAAGTCGATAAGGCTAAGGTTGTTGCGATCGAGAAAATGCCATGCCCCACAGATATCAAAGGTATAAGAAGTTTCCTTGGTCATGCTGGTTTCTATAGAAGGTTCATTAAAGACTTCTCTAAGATTTCTAGGCCTCTTAACAATCTCTTGCAAAAGTGTAGCGACCCGACTCAAAACGAGTCAAGCCTCTGTTTTTCTGTGCCATCCCTGGATCAGTATGCTGGCACACACAGTACATCAATGTATATATCAAAGTGCAATCACATGTAAATAGCGTAAAAACAGATATATACCTTAAATATCTCAGCGGAAGCGGTCAAGGGAGTGGAGTCCCAATAAACACCAACGGCAAGTTGAGTGTAGACCGTAACCCTGAATCGTACTCTTACTCGTCGAAGAAAAATATCTGCAACATAAGACGTTGCAGCCGTGTAGGTCAGCATATTGAATATGCCGGCAAGTCACATAAGAGAGGGGTGAAAAGTAATCATCTATACTATATGCATATATGGCAGGTGGGGCTATAAGTTTTAGCGTAAAGAAAGTTTTTCTCCTACAACAAGAGTGGGCTAAAAGCAAAATGTTACTACATTGTTGGTTGTTAACGAGATGGTTCCGCCAACCAGTTCTCGTACCCGAGTTGTCAATAGTTACCCTCATCAAATATATATAATGGTGTTGAGAAATCCAGATAACTTCAGTTCCTTTGGCTCAAGTCGTCCATGACCGTGGACACGGCTAATCGATTAGGTTTGAGTACTCTGCAGAGTTTTGCACACGTTCCCCACAAGATTTGTTCGCCTCCGTGTATGTCCTCGCACTTTAGGGTGTTTGAAGACCGGATGATCGAAACATGGTCTTTCAACGGGTCCCTCTGAATCCCTGTCGGTGCTCATCCATTCCTACCGTTCTTCTACATCTGCTAGCACCGCCTGTCCAGAGTCGCCGCGTTGTCCAACCAAGCCATAGCCCATAATGACTTGTGGCTGTGCAGGTAAGCCTTGGATCTTGAAAATATCCGTCCGTCTCTTTGAGCCTGGGTGAAGCTTTCCGCAGGATGTCATGGCCTCTCCAGCATCCCGGGCATCCACTGGGTTCTCCGGGGAGCCGATCAACCGTCCTTCACCCAGTGTTGCATTGCGTCCGAGGTCTTGAAAATCTTGTCTTAGTCCGGTCTTGATTATTATATCAACCTCGCATCACTCGTGTTATGCACTCAACCGACATCCCGTCTACTCAAGCATAGGAATATGAAAGTTGTCGTCCCGGGGCCAAGTATCAGGGTTGTTGTGTGCCTACCACATGATACTACAATCTATACTAAAATTTCCAAGTACCTAAGCAGCATGCAATTGGGCATAGGATGGTAGAACTACGATGCATAAAACATAGGTGATAGCATGATCAAAGTGACTTTCCTGGTGATGTTGACGAAGAAGAATTTTTCGAGAAAATAACTTGATAGACTACTCGTCACTCTCCGATGAAATCTATATAGCAAACATATCATTCACATAAGCACTCATACTAGCAATCATTCTAGCAATCAAAACAAAGAGAGAGCGAAATAGAATCCGAAAGAAACTTCAAATAAGACTAGGGAGTCTTCTACTACGTCAAACACTAGATGGTTTTTTCTAACAGAAAATAATAACAAGAAACTAAGTTATAAGTTTAACTAAGATAAAATAAAGTGTTTTTCACAAAACCTTTTGAAAGTATTCCCAAACGGGATTTGAAAGAGGGATGAAAACAATTGCACGTTACTACGGGACTAGAATTGTTTTAATGAAAAAAATAAACATAAAATAAAGACTTGTTGCAAAACTACTGTTAACTAACATAAACAAACAATAATAATCTTTCTGAAATAATAAAGAAAATATTTTAAAACAAAAGTAGAAAATGAATTAGCCAAAAACCTAAAAGCGGTGAAACAGAAATTGTTTCACATGAAATAATGAGTTAAAATACTCAAACAAAACTCAAATTTTTACTACTTATAAATAGGATCACTAGTGATCAGTACCAAAAGGAATCAAATTAAAAGCTATTTTCAAACTCCTGGAATAGGCAAAACAAGGTTTAAACTAAATCTGCTCTAACTTATGTTTAAAAATTTCAAACATAGACAATTATATGTTTTTAAAAACTACAGGAAATTTGTGAGCTACTGGAAAAGTAATCAATGTCATTGGACTTAGGGATAAAAAGTTGTGGCCAAAACAAAATTGAAAGTTTCTGTTTTTGTAATATAGACAGAAAATTACAAAACTACTAGTGCTAAAAGAGAGGTACACGTGTCCAGATTCTATTGGCTGCGGTGGTGTTTGTTTCAAAGCTACGGGCAAACGGCCGAAGGTTAGCAAAGTCGCCAGTTAAAACTTAAGTGACAAAATAACCCACTGGTTTTTCTGGGATAGACCGAAGGGTTACGTTAGCATCTAATCTGGGCCACTAGCTACGATCCAACGGCTACTAACAAAAGAGAGAATAACAGAGAGGAAGAAGGAGGGAGTACCGTGCTGGGCAGCACTCTGGCGAGGGAGGGGCTGGCCAGCGAGGGAGGGGAGCTCCGGGGCGTGGAGGGGATGGGGCGGCGGCGACGGGGGTCCTTCTCCTCCATGGGGAGGCACTCGGGGAAGAGAGGGGCGGCGACGGGTGGCGCTGGGGCTGCTCTTGTAGGCCGAAGGTGGTAGCCTCGGGCTGCCGGCGAGGTGGTGCAGGGCTTCGGGCGGCGGCGGCTCGTGGTGGTGGCGGGGTACTCCTCCTCGGGGAGGCGCTCGGGTGGGGGGGGGGGAGGGGGCGCTGGGCGGCTCGTGGAGGCGGGGCAGCAGGTGGGCAGAAGCTTCGGCGGGGGCGGGCGGTGGTGTGGCGGCTTCGGGCGACGGCGGGGCGAAGTAAGGACGGGAACGGGGTGGCGGCGGTGGAGGGGCACTTATATGGGCCAGGGAGAGGGAAGCTATGGAAGGGAGAGGGAGTACTCGGGGTAGGGAATCCCGAGTTCCCTGGGAGGGCTCGGCTCGGTTGCAGAGAAAAGAAAGGAGACGAGGGAGGAAGAGACCGCGGGGGAGAGAGGTGTCGGCCAGTGGGCCCCTTGGGCAGAGAGAGGAGGGAGGGGAAGGCAGCGGCGGTGGCCGGTCCTTAAGGGATTTCAATCCCGGGTTACACGGGATTGCGGCCCAGTGGCTATCTAGCGCCCGGCGGCGGCTGTTTCTAATTTTTTTTCCTATTATCTAACATTTTCCAAAACAGAAAACAAACGCTAAAAAAAGGGAAATAAATAAAAATATTTATATATGGTATTATATATCAAAAAAATCAGAAAAAGAAGCTCTACCCGAATAACATTTTTTTAAAGCCAAAATAAAAACTTAAAAAAATGTTTTTTTTCAGAAATTCCCAAATTTGTTTTATTTCTTTTTGCAATTATTTTTGCAAAAGAACTTTGGGTTTTTCTTGGCTCCAACATTTCAAAAATTGCCCCCACTTTTGGAGTGTCATTTTCCTCCGCTCTCTCTCTTGCGTGCAAGAGAGTTTTTTTTTCCGGGCTTTTCTCGCGCGATGGAAATGCAAGACAAAAGACGAAAGAATTTCCCGGCATTTCTTGCACGAAGAAAAAAATAAAAATGCAAGGGAATTCAAATGCAAATAACTCCGTTCAAATTATTTATAGTTGAAGAAGTCATGTCATCTTCTCTCTTTGCTTTTAAAGATTGAATTTGAATTCACCGGAGAAGGGGAAAGTCATTTTATTCCCTCTCATTCAAAAGTTTCGAAAAGTTTCAAATTTCACACAAGTTTCAGTCACTCAGCAAACAAACAAACAATCAATCTAATAATTATATTAACATTCCAAATTTTACAATTTTGGGATGTTACAAACTACCACACTTAAAATGAATCTCGTCCTCGAGATTCGAAGAGGCTAGAAAGAAAGGTTAGGGTTTGGGGGTCTTCTAAAAAATCCAATCTCCGGGAAAGTGGGATGCTACCACACTTAAAATGAGAGATACTGGTCCCTCAAAATGCTTTAACGATCCTCTGGGGTTTTGGCAACTGACATCGCACAGTCTTCATATTAAATCCTTTGGTGATGCTCTCCCTTTGATATAAGCTTCTTCCGTCACTGGGTCTTCTTAACTGACAGTCTCGTGGTCAATTCTAAATAACATATCGATGGTTCTCATGGTGGTCTACCATTTGTGGTTATCCTGCAGAGAGAGGGGTTTTGTCTTCATCCTCACAGTAAAATTTCCTACGCGTGACAATAAATGCCATGTACTTGGGGCTTTTCTTATACCACTCTAAGGCTTAAACAAAAGCTTCGAAGAACGTCGTCTCTCTCTATGGGTAAGTCTCTCAGATTTACCATTCCGAATAGCAAGATAAATGATAAGAGTAAGTCGTCATGGTGATCAATCCATTTCGCACCCAAATCATTTCTCTGTATAAGGTTTAGCGAATCTCGCATTCTAACACTTGGGCATCCTCACAAGCATTGCAGAATATCTCTTGTCCACGAACGAAGTTCGGATAATCCATTGGTTCTGTAAGCTGAACGAAACATCTATCGTATTTTCACAACTCCCAGGTTGTCGTATGCTCCTAGGGAAATGTTGTTGATACAAGTTTCCTTCTCAAAAAGATAGTACTTGATCCTTGTTAGTCCCGGGGTCTGTGGGTTTCAGGCATACTTGGGGTAAATGTGACACTGAGCTGGGTAGTGGGTGGTTCCTTCACAAAGGAAACAAGTCACCTAATTGCTTGTGCACTCCTCAGCTGGGTGATTTCCTTCACAATGAGGGCATCCATCCTTTTGTTCTTCCTGGGTGTGTCCTATTTCTCCATAGATCTTGCATGCACAAGGTTTCTTCATCGGGCTTATCATAGCACTTCTGAATAAGTCGGGATCTTAACAGAGTCTTCTTGAATTCTTCCCAACTTTCTGCTCCACTAAATCCTTGTATGGCATGGTGCATTTTCCACCAGATAGCAGCACTTTGGGTGAAGTACTGAAGAGCGTGTTCCACTTCATGCTTCCTTGAGATCAAGTTGCTCCCGAAGTGGTTCTCCATGTTCTGAATCCATATTTCAGCTTCCCGTTGGGTCATTGGTCCAGAGACTACAAGTCCAGCTTCATACTCCATCTGGTAGGGTTGAGGTTTTGGGGATGAGACGGGTAAGAGAGGGAGGGAGATACACACAATACAAACAATATTTTTGAGAATGGGTTTTATTTGTGGCCGTCGGAAAAACACACACCAATGACGGATCACAATTCATCGTATCTAACGTGGGTATACAAAAGGGATTTGGACTTCTAATGGTCATATAAATATTCTAACGCTTCAGGGTCTTCGAGTTCTTTGGGTATTGAGAGTCCTCTGTTGGTGTAGCTTAAATTCTTCGAACGCGTGGTGAAATCCTCTTTACTTTGAAGTAGAACTCCGTTGATTCTTCATGAGGTCAAAGGGGTAAGGGGATTGTATAACTATTTGAGGTGAGAGAGAATCATTTGATGAAATCAGAAGAGATGAGAAATGAAGGATGTTCTTGAAAAAAAAATGAGAGATCCTTTCCTAAGAAATTTCCAGTTTCTAGGGTCACGTCCTACAGTCAACATGTGCTCTGATACCATCTCTGTAGCGACCCGACTCAAAACGAGTCAAGCCTCTGTGTTTCTGTGCCATCCCTGGATCAGTATGCTGGCACACACAGTACATCAATGTATATATCAAAGTGCAATCACATGTAAATAGCGTAAAAACAGATATATACCTTAAATATCTCAGCGGAAGCGGTCAAGGGAGTGGAGTCCCAATAAACACCAACGGCAAGTTGAGTGTAGACCGTAACCCTGAATCGTACTCTTACTCGTCGAAGAAAAATATCTGCAACATAAGACGTTGCAGCCGTGTAGGTCAGCATATTGAATATGCCGGCAAGTCACATAAGAGAGGGGTGAAAAGTAATCATCTATACTATATGCATATATGGCAGGTGGGGCTATAAGTTTTAGCGTAAAGCAAGTTTTTCTCCTACAACAAGAGTGGGCTAAAAGCAAAATGTTACTACATTGTTGGTTGTTAACGAGATGGTTCCGCCAACCAGTTCTCGTACCCGAGTTGTCAATAGTTACCCTCATCAAATATATATAATGGTGTTGAGAAATCCAGATAACTTCAGTTCCTTTGGCTCAAGTCGTCCATGACCATGGACACGGCTAATCGATTAGGTTTGAGTACTCTACAGAGTTTTGGACACGTTCCCCACAAGATTTGATCGCCTCCGTGTATGTCCTCGCACTTTAGGGTGTTTGAAGACCGGATGATCAAAACATGGTCTTTCAACGGGTCCCTCTGAATCCCTGTCGGTGCCCATCCATTCCTACCATTCTTCTACATCTGCTAGCACCGCCTGTCCAGAGTCGCCGCGTTGTCCAACCAAGCCATAGCCCATAATGACTTGTGGCTGTGCAGGTAAGCCTTGGGAAAACTTGCTGTTGACTACATCTCAACCTTCCACTTGGGGTAACTAATGAGGAGCGAGAAGTATATACATCATCTCGTCATCAAGCAAAGTTTTCTGGCGCCGTTGCCGGGGACTCCAATCTTCAAGATAGGGGAGTTGCACGCTATCCTTTACCTTTGCTTTTAGTCTTGTTAGTTTGATTTCTAGTTTTTGCTTTAGAGTCTTATACCAAAAACCACAAAAAAATTAGTTACTTTGCTTTTAGTTGTCTAGCATGTTAGGATTTGGTACTTTGAGGGAATATGAGGTCCTAGATTTTCATCAAAGGGTTGGAGAAGATGTGAAGAAAGCTTGGGATAGAATTTCTAAAGCACATAAAAGAATTATGCCTTGGATCCCTATCAAAATTGTGCTTAGGAATTTTTTATAATGGTCTTTTTAGGTGGTGTCAACACTCTCTTGATATTAAAGCTGAAGGAATTTTTTTAGAGTGTGATGAGGCTAGAGTTCTTGATATTATACATGGTCTACCTAATTACTTTGTTTATGATCATGGATTTGACACTATTATAGATAAACTTGCTATCATTGAAAGAATAATAGATGCTCTAGACTTAAGAGAAAGAGAGAAACCCATGGTTTATAAGAAACATATTTTGAAAATAGATGATGACTGGGAGTCTTTTGTTAGAATTAGCATCTTTAACCAAGACTTCCTTGCTTATTGTGATATTGAATCCATGGTCTCTACAATGCCAAAAGTTGTTCATGATTCTCTCTGGTTAGACATGGACAATTTTTTATCTTATCATGAACATGCTAATGGTGATATTTCTGAAATCCAGGGAAAGGTAAAAGATGTCCAGGTTACATTCTCTAAAAGGAATGCAACGGTTGATTTCTTCATCATGAAGCCCAACGAAGGGAATATAGTGCTTGGTTGGGAATTCCTCCGAGCCATGAGAGGCTTCATTGATATAGGTAAAGGACACATACGCTTATGTGGGAAAGCGAAAGGTACGTACCCGTTCCCTAGAAAAAATAAGGATGAACTTGTTGAGGATCCGTTTGAAGGTTTTTATGACTCCGATGACCTCGGAGAATTATGATCCTCCTTTTTGCACTATGCCTAGCTCAAAGGCATAAAAGAAAGCGCTTGTTGGGAGGCAACCCAATTTGTTTTTAATTTCAGTTTTAGTGGTATTGATACTTGTTACTACTGTAGCAACATCATTGTATCTTTATTTTTAAGCTTTGTGCCAAGTTTTAGCCTCCGATTGCAAGAAAATTCAAAAGTTGTGACATGTTGTCCAGAAACAGATTGTGTCTGTTAGACGAAACAAATCGCCAAAAATCACTAGATCATATTTTTGATCTGAATGTTTTTGACAACATGCTCTATATAATTGTCTTTCGGGCATCTGTTCTGAGTTTTTTGATTTGAGTTGCAAAAGTACCCCGAAACAATTATTTTCTACATGCTGTTCTACTTTTCATAGATTCTGCCATGTTTTGCGTTTTCATCATTTTTGCAAATCTTAAGCTTGCTTTTCCTTTGAAAAAACCTTTTGGAAATCATGAGAAACAATATATTTTCATGAAAATCATTATTTCCAGTAGGTAATGAATTATTTTATTAAGGGTACTAACCACTCTAATCAGCTTATGATGAGTTTCGTATGAAGGGAGTTTTCAAGTATGCGATGGAAGATGATGAAAGAAGATATAGGAGTGTCAAGCGCTCAAGATTGGGGATTCCCCATGCACCCCCAAGAAATATTCAAGGAGACTCAAGCGTCTAAGCTTGGGGATGCCCCCGTGCATCCCCTTCTCTATCAACAATCATCAGTTCATCCATCTCCATGCTATATTTTTATCACTTCATATGTTATGTGCTATGCTTGGAGCGTCCCGCTCTTTAATTTTTAGTTTGTTTTAGTTTTGCTTGCTGTTCATAACAAGTTAGAACCTAGCCTACCTTGTTTGGGTGATAAACACGCTCCATTTCACTCTAGAACACAACATAGATTTTTATGCTTATTCTTTTTGTGTGTTCTTTATCTTTACTTAGCTACTGTCATGCTTAGCTCTTAGTTTTCATGCTATATCTTTTTAAGAGCTATTATTTAGGTTGCTTTTGTAACTCTCTTGAGTTATCATGCTTATCTTATCAGAGAGTTGGCTTGTTGAACTGAGTTGTGTGTCTTGCATGAGTAGGTAATTGAGGTTGCTTTTTTAAGTATAGTAGTAACTTGCAATAGTTTTGAGGTATTGATTTGAGTAATGTTTGGGCTATTGGTGCCAAGAGCTTGAGCCTATTTGTGATAAGTGTCGTATTTTCGGAAATCCGTGTGGTTTTCAAAAACTAAAAATTAGTTGAGAACTCTAGCTACTAAATTTATTGCTAATCTCTGGAGGGGTTGGAATATATAGAGTACCCTCACGTTACCATGGGTCGAGGATGCGCAAGGATAACCAAACCCCAAAGCACTCCTCCCTGGGATACTTGTCTCTTTGTGAATTTCCTAACTAGATAGAGAGTTGCCGATAATAAGTGTATGAGTTCTTCAGACTAATGTGAGTATTCGATTGTTGGCACTTCTACCATCCATATTTTGCTAGCCTCTTTGGTACCGTGTATTGCCCTTTCTCACATTGAGAGTTGGTGCAAACTCCGCCGGTGCATCCAAACCCATGACATGATACACTCTGTCATACATGAGCCTCGTTACATCTTTCCTCAAAACAGCCACCATACCTACCTATTAAGGCATTTCCATAGCCTTTCCGAGATACATTGCCATGCAACATCCACCATATCATGACTTGATCTTCATGTCATACATTCTTTTGCTTGATCATAGAGCCGTATGATAGTGGGGCCTTGCCCAAATTACTGCTACATGATGCGCTAGTATCATTGCATATCCTGCTACGTTGGCAAAGGCATACATTTGCATACATCATGATAGTTTTCACTTGTCTTTATGTTGAGTACTTCTTATAAAGTGTGATGATTTTCTTTTTATTCTTGTAAAACATAGAGTGTTGCCCTTAAGTGAGGAAAAGATCCCAAAGAGGACAAAACAAAATATCCCAAAGAGGACAAATGAGAGATAAATAGAAAGAGCCAAAGAGGCAAAAAAAGAGAAAAAGAAAAAGAAATAAAAGAGATAAGGGGGCAACACTACTATTCCTTTTGATAGATCCACACTCGTACTCCACTAATATATTTGTACTACATAGAGATTATGATTCATGCATAACTATGTGGGGACCCTTACACTATAGAACTTGGTTTGCATATTCCAATGATGAGCCTCCTCAAATGAGCTCTAGGTCTTCATGAACAAACAAGTTGGATGCACCCCCACTAGTCCAGTGGAGAGTTTACTTTAGCTCATATGTGCATCCGTTACATGGCAATCCCTACTCCTCACATCATATCTATCATTTGGCTTTCTCTCGCCTATGGTTTTCCTCATTGATGTGAGCCTTTCACACCTTTTTGTCTTCCTTCCCCATCATTATTCTATTTTCCATCCTAAGTGCCAACATATCTTGCTTAGTCTCATCCATTGCATGAGTGCTCAAAGTCGAAAGGGAGAGGATCATTTTGACTTGTGCGTGACTAGTGATCCGGGGATGAGTCAAAATAAGATTCTGAAGGAGACCAAGTGTGAGATTTAGTAGATTGAGTTCTCAATTAAAAAATATTTTATGCTCTAAACCCATCTCCCACTTCTTGCACGCAAACACCATTTGGAGACATTCGAGTCACGGACAGCGAGAGCTCTTTCACCTTTATGTTCTTACTTTGCTAAATTCAATACTAGATATAGACTCTTGCTTGTTATTGTCTTGACTTGAATTGCATATATTACCGGCTTTACTTTGAAGTTCTTACATGTGTGTTAGCATGTCACCAAATAAATTATTGTGTTATCATTTATCTACTCGAGGACGAGCGGAAATTAAGCTTGGGGATGTTTGCACGTCCCAAACGTATCTATAATTTCTGCTTGTTCCATGATCTTTTGGGTGCATTGCTATATGTTTTGCTACACTTTTATATCTTTTTACACATATTTGGATTAACCTACTAACTCAGTGCATCTAGTGTCAGTTTCTGTCTGCTAATGTCTTTTTTGCAGGGGCTATTACCCAATTTTCTGGAGCCCCAAAAATCCCGAGAAAAAAAATAAAAATCAGCGCACCAAAAGCTTAACGAAGCACGAAAGGGGGCCAGGGGCCGCCCAGATGACCTGTGGGCGCGGCCCGCCCCTAGGCCGTGCCAAGAGGCCGCCTGGGTGGGGCTCACGCCCTCTGGTGCCCTCCTTTCGCCTATATTTACCCCTTGACAAGGAAAACCCTATGGGATCTAGAATCAAAAATTTCTCCATCGTTCCGCCGCTTCAGCGCTTTCGAGATTGGGAGCGTCAGGAGACCTCTTCCCGGCATCCTGCCGTAGGGAGGATGGACCTCCGGGAGCTTCTCTACCGCCATTGACGCTTCCCGGACGTGCTGTGAGTAGTCCTCCTTGGACCATGAGTCCATGACCAGTAGCTATGTGATGTCTTCTCTCCAAACTTGTGCTTCAATGGTTAGTCCTTGTGAGCTGCCCTACATGATCAAGGCATCTATGTAATTCTCTTGCTATTGCTATGCTCGGCTTGTTGGGATCCGATGGATTATGAGATTATGTTCAGATCGTTATGAGTTATTGATGTCTACTACGCAACCTTCTCCTTGTAGACGTTGTTGGGCCAACAAGCGCAGAGGTTTGTAGGACAGTAGCAATTTTCCCTCAAGTGGGTGACCTAAGGTTTATCAATCCGCGAGAGGCGTAGGATGAAGATGGTCTCTCTCAAGCAACCCTGCAACCAAATAACAAAGAGTCTCTTGTGTCCCCAACACACCCAATACAATGGTAAGTTGTATAGGTGCACTAGTTCGGCGAAGAGATGGTGATACAAGTGCAATATGGGTGGTAGATATAGGTTTTCGTAATCTGAAATTACAAAAACAGCAAGGTAACAAATGGTAAAAGTGAGCACGAACGGTATTGCAATTCGTGGAAACAAGGCCTAGGGTTCATACTTTCACTAGTGAAGTTCTCTCAACAATGATAACATAATTGGATCATATAACTAGCCCTCAACATGCAACAAAGAGTCACTCCAAAGTCACTAATAGCGGGAAAAAAATGAAGAGATTATTGTCGGGTACGAAACCACCGCAAAGTTATTCTTTCTGATCAATCTATTCAAGAGTCCGTAGTAAAATAACACGAAACTATTCTTTCCGTTTGATCCATCATAGAGTTCGTACTAGAATAGCACCTTAAGATACATATCAACCAAGACCCTAATGTCACCTAGATACTCCATTGTCACCTCAAGTATCCGTGGGCATGATTATACGATATGCATCACATAATCTCAGAATCATCTATTCAACCAACACAAAGAACTTCAAAGAGTGCCCCAAAGTTTCTACCGGAGAGTCAAAACGTGTGCCAACCCCTATGCATAGGTTCCTAATGTCACGAACCCGCAATTTGATCACCAAAATATACATCGAGTACTCACATGAATCAAACATGTGCCAACCCATATGCATAGGTTCCCAATGTCACAAACCCGCAAGTTGATCACAACAGATAGACACGTGCAAGACATACATCAAGTATTCTCAAAGACTCAATCCGATAAGATAACTCCAAGGGGAAACTCAATTCATTACAAGAGGGAGAGGGGGAAGAACATCATAAGATCCAACTATAGTAGCAAAGCCCATGGTACATCTAGATCAAGACATCTCAAGAACACGGGAGAGAGAGATCAAACACATAGCTACTGGTACATACCCTCAGCACCGAGGGAGAACTACTCCCTCCTCGTCATGGAGATCGCCGTGATGATGGAGATGGCCACCGGAGATGGATTCTCCCTTTGGAAGGGTGCCGAAACGGGCTCCAGATTGGTTTTTGGTGGCTATAGAGGCTTGCGGTGGCGGAACTCCCGATCTAGGTTTCTTTTTGGGGGTTTCTGAATTTATAGGAATTTATGGCTGTGGAATTACGTCGGTTGGGCCCACGAGGAGCTCACAAGCCTGCCCTGCGCCACCTAGGGGGGTGGTGGCGGCGTCAGGGATTGTGACTCCCTCATGGCTCTTCTGGCCTTCTTCCAAGGCTTCGGGGGTCTCTTTTGGTCCAAAAAAATCATCGTAAAGTTTCATTCCATTTGGACTCCGTCTGAAAATGGGCCAAAAACACGGAAAACGAGAAACTGGCACTTGGCACTAAGTTAATAGGTTAGTCCCAAAAAAAGATATAAAATAGCATATTCATGCATATAAAACATCCAAAGTTGACAAGATAATAGCATGGAACCATCAAAAATTATAGATACGTTGGAGACGTATCAGTTATATATTTGATTATCCTTTTATATTATGTTCCTTAGTGATTCATGCATGTTCTCTGTTGCTATTTATTGCTTTGGTCGAGTAGTAGGTTGTAACTCCAAGAGGGAACATTGTGCATGATTGTGGGTACATGCCCCTCGATGTCTAGCTTGAGTGACAGAAACATGAGAGTAGGGGATGTGTTGTTGCCACGAGGGAGAAAACAACGGTGCTTGTGACCACGGTTTCAAGGCTTGTTTACCTTATGCATAGTTCGCTAATGTAGTTGTCCGTTGCTTTGAGTTTACACTTTGGGTGGGGCTTGTAACTTAATACCGGCGAGATGTGATACGTCTCCAATGTATCTATAATTTTCGATGGTTCCATCCTATTATCTTGTCAAACTTTGGATGTTTTGCATGCCTTTTATATATTTTTTGGGACTAACTTATTAACTCAATGCCCAGTGCCAGTTCCTGTTTTTTCCGTGTTTTTACCCTTTTGAGAGGAGAATTTTAAACGGTGTCCAAACGGAATAAAACTTCTGAAAAGATTTTTTCCGGAACAGAAGATACGCAGGGACGTGAGAACCAAGGCAGAGGCCACCAGGGGAGGCCACAAGCCCCCTAGGCGCCGCCAGGGGGGCCCGCGCCTAGCAGGCTTGTGGGACCCCTGTGGCTCGTCTGCCCTACCTCTTCCGCCTATAAATTCCCTAAAAATCCAAAACTACGCGAGAGATTCACAAAAATAATTTTCCGCCACCGCAAGCTTCTGTCTCCGCAAGATCCCATCCGGGGCACGTTTTGGTGCCCTGCCGGAGGGGGGATTCGGATACGGAGGGCTTCTTCATCAACACCATGGCCTCTCCGATGATGCGTGAGTAGTTCACCATAGACCTTCGGGTGCATAACTAGTAGCTCGATGGCTTCTTCTCTCTCTTGGATCTTCAATACAAAGTTGTCCATGATCTTCATGGAGATCTATCCGATGTAATCTTCTTTTGCGGTGTGTTTGTCGAGATCCGATGAATTATGGATTTATGATCTGATTATCTATGAATCTTATTTGAGTTTCTTCTGATCTCTTATATGCATGATTTCATATCCTTGTAATTCTCTTCGAGTTGTGGGTTTTGTTTGGCCAACTTGACCTATGATTCTTGCAATGGGAGAAGTGCTTGGTTTTGGGTTCATACCGTGCGGTGACCTCACCCAGTGATAGAAGGGGTAGGGAGGCACACATCATGTTGTTGCCATCAAGGGTAAAAAGATGGGGTTTACATCATTGGTTTGAGTTTATCCCTCTACATCATGTCATCTTGCTTAAGGCGTTACTCTGTTCGTCATGAACTCAATACACTAGATGCATGCTGGATAGCGGTCGATGTGTGGAGTAATAGTAGTAGATGCAGAAAGTATCGGTCTACTTGTCTCGGGCGTGATGACTATATGTATGATCATTGCCTTAGATATCGTCATGATTTTGTGCGGTTCTATCAATTGCTTGACAGTAATTTGTTCACCCACCGTAATATTTGCTATTTTGAGAGAAGCCTCTAGTGAACACTATGGGCCCCGGGTCTACTTCACATCATATTTTCAGCCTTACACTTTTACTTTGTTGCACTTTCAGCCTTCAGATCTCACTTTGCAATCAATCTTGAAGGGATTGACAACCCCTTTATAGCGTTGGGTGCAAGCTCGTTTGTGTTTGCGCAGGTACTCTGGACACTTGGCTTGATTATCCTACTGGATTGATACCTTGGCTCTCAAAACTGAGGGAAATACTTACTGCTTCTGTGTTGCATCACCCTTTCCTCTTCAAGGGAAAAACCAACGCAAGCTCAAGAGGGAGCAGAAGGATTTTTGACGCTGTTGCCGGGGACGATCAAGTCAAGAATAGTCTCGTGTCAACGTGTCAATCTCTGGCATCGGGGATTATTCTAGGTGAATCTCATCCAAGTAAGTTTCGCAAACTCATCTCTTGCATTTATTTTTTTCCTCTCGTTTTCCTCTCCCCCACTTCTGGAAAACAAAAATTTACAAAAATATTTACCTTTTTCGTTCGCCCTTTTCTCTCGCTTGCTTTTTGTTCGCTTGTGTGCTTGTTTGCTTGTTGAAGTCACCATGACTGAAAACACCAAACTTTGTGATTTCTCAAATAATAATAATAATGATTTTATTAGTTCTCCGGTTGCTCCCGCCACTAGTGCGGAATCATACGAAATCAATGCTGCTTTGCTGAATCTTGTTATGAAAGAGCAATTCTCTGGCCTTCCTAGTGAAGATGCTGCATCCCATCTTAATACATTCATTGAGCTTTGCGATATGAAAAATAAGAAATATGTGGATAATGATGTGATTAAATTGAAGCTTTTTCCATTCTCGTTGCGAGATCGAGAAAAAACTTGGTTTTCATCTTTGCCCAAAAATAGTATTGATTCTTGGAACAAGTGCAAAGATGCTTATATATCCAAGTATTTTCTGCTGGCTAAGATTATCTCTCTCCGTGATGATATCATGAATTTTAAGCAACTTGATCATGAACATGTTGCACAATCTTAGGAGAGAATGAAATTGATGATTAGAAATTGTCCCGCACATGGCTTGAGTCTTTGGATGATTATACAAATCTTCCACGCTGGTTTGAATTTCGCTTCTAGAAATATCTTGGACTCCTCCTCAGGTGGAATGTTCATGGAAATCACATTAGGAGAAGCCGCAAAACTCCTAGACAATATCATGACAAACTACTCTTAGTGGCACACTGAAAGGTCACTTACTAGTAAAAAGGTACACACTATAGAAGAAATTAACTCGTTGAGCGCCAAGACTGATGAGTTAATGAAATTGGTTGCTAGTAAAGGTGCTCCTTTAGATCCTAATGATATGCCCTTGTCTTCCTTGATTGAGAGTAGCAATGCGAGCTTGGACGTTAATTTTGGTTGGTAGGAATATTTTTTGCAACAACAATGCTTTTAGAGGAAACTATGTTCCTAGGCCTTTTCCTAGTAATCCCTCTAATAACTTTGGCAACTCCTACAACGATACTCATGGAAATTACAATAAATTACCCTCTGATCTAGAGAGTAATATCAAAGAGTTTATCAACTCGCAAAATATTTTCCATGCGTCCACAGAGGAAAAACTACTCAAAATTGATGATTTGGCTAGGAGTGTTGATAGAATGTCTTGTGATATTGATGCTTTGAAAGTTAGATGTGCTCCTCCCAAGATAATATGGATGAAACTTTGAAATCTATGCGTGTTTCCATGAGTGAGAGAAAAGCAAGAACCGCCTAAATTCGTGCTATGCATGAATGGCTTAAAAAGGTGTGTTCTCGTGATAAGAATCACGAAGATCTTAAAGTGCTTGGTGTGACTCCCATTGAATCCTTGTTTTCTAGTGTCAAACCTAATGATGATGGGGCTGGATATGAATCCACTTTGGTTGAAAAACACCCCAATGATTCGGAGTCTATCTATCTTGATGCTAAAAGCATTGAAAGTGGAGAAGAGGATATCAAAACTTTGAGTAGTAATGAAACTACTACTTTGGATTTCAAGGAATTCAATTATGATAGTTTCTCCTTGATTGAATGCATTTCCTTGATGCAATCCATGCTAAACTCTCCACACGCTTATAGCCAAAACAAGGCCTTTACCAATCATATCGTCGATGCTATGATAAAATCTCTTGAAGAGAAACTTGAATTGGAAGTTTCTATTCCTAGAAAGCTTCATGATGAGTGGGAACCTACTATTAAAATCAAAATAAAAAACTACGAATGCAATGCTTTGTGTGATTTGGGTGCTAGTGTTTCCGCGATTCCAAAGTCTTTATGTGATGTTCTAGGCTTTAATGAGATTGAGGGGTGTTCTCTTAATTTTCATCTTGTGGATTCTACTATCAAGAAACCCATGGGAAGGATCAATGATGTTCTTATTATTGCAAATAGGAACTATGTACCCGTGGATTTCATTGTGCTTGATATTGATTGCAATCCTACATGCCCTATCATTCTTGGTAGACATTTCCTAAGGACTGTTGGTGCTATCATTGATATGAAGGAAGGGAATATTAGATTTCAATTTATTTTAAAGAAGGGCATGGAGCATTTTCCTAGAAAGAAGATAAGATTGCCTTATGAATCCATGATGAGGGCTACTTATGGTTTGAGCACCAAAGACGACGATACGTGATTCTATCGCCTTATGCCTAGCTAAGGGCGTTAAACAATAGCGCTTGTTGGGAGACAACCCAATGAATTTATATTTTTCTTTCTGTTTTGTTGCGTCCACACCATCATAATTCTGTTATGATTGTGTTTTTTGTGTTTGAGCCAAGCAAAACCTTTATCACTAGTTTGGTGATGGTTGTTTGATCCTGTTGAAAAAGACAGAAACTTTTCGCTCACGAAATTATTATTCATTTTTACCCAGAAAGAGATTTTGAGTTGATTATTTTTGCTGCTGGTTGATATGCCTTTTTCCCAGGCTGTCATAATTGTTAAGAATGTTTGGGGTACCAGAAGTATACAAAGTATACAGATTGCTACAGAGTGGTCTGTTTTGACAGATTCTGTTTTTGTTGTGTTGGTTGCTTGTTTTGATGAAACTATGGATAGTATTGGGGGGTAGTAGCCATGGAAAAGTGAGAATACAGTAACCTAACACCAATATAAATAGAAATCAAGATTGCTACAGTACCTAAAGAGGTGGTAGTTTGTTTTGTTGTGCTAATGATATCACGAGTTTCTGTTTAAGTTTTGTGTTGTGAAGTTTTCAAGTTTTGGGTGATGTTCTCATGGACAAAGGGATAAAGAGTGGAAAGAGCTGAATCTTGGGGATGCCCAAGGTATCCCAAGCCAAATTCAAGGACACCAAAAAGCCTAAGCTTGGGGATGCCCCGGGAAGGCATCCCCTCTTTCCTCTTCAATCCATCGGTAACATTACTTGGAGCTATATTTTTATTCACCACATAATATGTGTTTTTCTTGGATCGTCTTGTATCATAGGAGTCTTTTATTTTTGTTGTGTCACAATCATCCTTGCTGCACACCTTTTGAGAGAGACATGCCCTCATTGTGTATTTGCTAGAATACTCATTGTGCTTCACTTATATCTTTTGGGTTAGGCAATTTTGCTCTATGTGCTTCACTTAGATCTTTTAGAGCACGGCGGTGCGTAACTTGGTAGTTGGCTTGTGCTATGAAAGTAGTCCCAAAGGTGATAGGTACCCAAATAGGATACAATAAAACTTCCATCTTCATACGTATTTGTAGAAAGAGAAGTTTGATTCCTCTCAATTAGTTTTGAGACGTGGATTTGGTAATATTAAGAGTTATGTTAGTAGGGTGTTGTGAATCTAGAAATACTTGTGTTGAAGTTAGTGATTCCCGTAACATGCACGTATGTTGAACCGCTATGTTAGGAGGTCGGAGCATAATTGATCTATTCATTTTCATCCTTTGTGTTGCGGTCCGGATCGCGCGATGGTTTGCACCTACCAACCCTTCCCCTAAGAGTATGCGTTTAGCACTTTGTTTTGATTACTAATAAAAACTTTCACAATAAGTATGTGAGTTCTTCATGACTAATGTGAGTCCATGGTATAGATGCACTTTCACCTTCCACCATTGCTAGCCTCTCCAGTACCGCGCAATTTTCGCCGGTGCACAAACCCACCATATGCCTTCCTCAAAACAGCCACCATACCTACTTACTATGGCATTTTCATAGCCATTCCGAGATATATTCCCATGCAACTCCCACCGTTCTGTCTCATGACTTGTGCCGTCACTCTCATATTGACATTGCATAATCGTAAGATAGCTAGCGAGACGTTTCAACGACATACGCCAAGCTAGATCGTTGCACATCCCGGTACACTGCCGGAGGCATTTCCTATAGAGTCATCATTGTTCTAAGCTTTGAGGTGTGAGTAAATAAAAGTGTGATGATCATCATTATTAGAGCATTGTCCCATGTGAGGAAATAAAAAAAAGTGAGGCCAAAGTTGCCCACAATAAAAAAATAGAATAGAAAAAAGAGGCCAAAGAGCCCAAACAAAAAAAAGAGAGAAAAAGATAGAAGGGACAATGCTACTATCTCTTTCCACACTTGTGCTTCATAATAGCACCATGTTCTTCATGATTAAGAGCCTATCGTTTTGTCACCACCATATACTAGTGGGAATCTTTATTATATAACTTGGCTTGTATATTGCAATGATGGCTTCCTCAAAATTGCCCTAGGTCTTCGTGAGCAAGCAAGTTGGATGCACACCCACTAGTTCTCCTTTTGAGCTTTCACATACTTATAGCTCTAGTGCATCCTTTGTATGGCAATCCCTACTCATTCACATTGATATCTATTAATGGGCATCTCCATAGTCGTTTGATACGCCGAGTCAATGTGACCATCTCCTCCTTTTTGTCCCACAACCTCCACCACACACTATTCCACCATAGTGCTATATCCATGGCTCACCCTCATGTATTGCATGAGAGTTGAAAAAGGTTTGAGAAAGTAAGAGTGCAAAAACAATTACTTGGCCAATACCGGGGTTGTGCATGATTTAAATTGGTTGTGTGGGGATGATGGAGCATAGCCAGACTATATGATTCTGTAGGCATAACTTTCTTTGGCCTTGTTATTTTGAAAGTTCATGATTACCTTGCTAGTTTGCTTCAAGATTATTGTTTTCATGTCAATAGAAAACTATTGTTTTGAATCTTACGGATCCGATCATTCATGTCACATGAAATAAGTTACAAAGGACAACTATGCTTGGTAATATTCCACATCAAAAATTCAGTCTTTATCACTTCCCTACTCGAGGACGAGCAGGAGTTAAGCTTGGGGATGCTTGATATGTCTCCAACATATCTATAATTTTTGATGGTTCCATGCTATTATCTTGTCAAACTTTGGATGTTTTGTATGCCTTTTATATATTTTTTGGGACTAACTTATTAACTCAGTGCCAAGTGCCAGTTCTTGTTTTTTCTGTGTTTTTGACCCTTTTCAGAGGAGAATTTTAAACGGTGTCCAAACGGAATAAAACTTCCGAAAAGATTTTTTCCGGAACAGAAGATACGCACGGGACGTGAGAACCAAGACAGAGGCCACCAGGGGAGGCCACAAGCCCCCTAGGCGCGGCCAGGGGGCCGCGCCTAGCAGGCTTGTGGGCCCCCTATGGCTCGTCTGCCCTACCTCTTCCGCCTATAAATTCCCTAAAAATCCAAAACTGCGCGAAAGATCCACAAAAATACTTTTCCGCCCCGCAAGCTTTTGTCTCCGCAAGATCCCATCTCAGGCATGTTTTGGTGGCCTGCCAGAGGGGGATTCGGATACGGAGGGCTTCTTCATCAACACCATGGCCTCTCCGGTGATGCGTGAGTAGTTCACCATAGACCTTCGGGTCGATAGCTAGTAGCTAGATGGCTTCTTCTCTCTCTTGGATCTTCAATACAAAGTTGTCCATGATCTTCATGGAGATCTATCCGATGTAATCTTCTTTTGCAGTGTGTTTGTCGAGATCCGATGAATTGTGCATTTATGATCAGATTATCTATGAATCTTATTTGATTTTCTTCTGATCTCTTATATGCATGATTTCATATCCTTGTAATTCTCTTCGAGTTGTGGGTTTTGTTTGGCCAACTTGACCTATGATTATTGCAATGGGAGAAGTGCTTGGTTTTGGGTTCATACCGTGCGGTGACCTCACCCAGTGATAGAAGGGGTAGGGAGGCACACATCATGTTGTTGCCATCAAGGGTAAAAAGATGGGGTTTACATCATTGGTTTGAGTTTATCCGTCTACATCATGTCATCTTGCTTAAGGCGTTACTCTGTTCGTCATGAACTCAATACACTAGATGCATGCTGGATAGCGGTCGATGTGTGGAGTAATAGTAGTAGATGCATAAAGTATTGGTCTACTTGTCTCGGACGTGATGCCTATATGTATGATCATTGCCTTAGATAGAGTCATGACTTTGCGCGGTTCTATCAATTGCTCGACAGTAATTTGTTCACCCACCGTAATATTTTCTATTTTGAGAGAAGCCTCTAGTGAACACTATGGCCCCGGGGTCTACTTCACATCATATTTCCAGCCTTACATTTTACTTCGTTGCACTTTCCGCCTTCAGAACTCACTTTGCAATCAATCTTGAAGGGATTTACAACCCCTTTATAGCGTTGGGTGCAAGCTCGTTTTTGTTTGCGCAGGTACTCTGGACACTTGGCTTGATTCTCCGACTGGATTGATACCTTGGTTCTCAAAACTGAGGGAAATACTTACTGCTTCTGTGCTGCATCACCCTTTCCTCTTCAAGGGAAAAACCAACGCAAGCTCAAGAGGCAGCAAGATGTTCTGGATAGATATCTCAAGGTGGATGATTAGTAAGTAGATGCTGATGAATAACAGTCTACTTGTCTTGGCGGACTTCCCATTACTATTGAGCCTCTAACTATCAATTAGCATAAATAGCATTGCGGTGCGTTTATAATTCTGTCAATTGCCGAGCTATAATTTGTTTACCCAAACATAGTTGTTTATCGTCTTTTGGGAGATAGACATCACTAGTGAACATCATGTGACCACGGTCCATATCACCATCATTACTTACACCTCCACCATTTACCGTTTTCATTTACTTTTCCATTGCAATCACTATCACTATTCCCGCTTGTGTTTTGATCCATTGCAAACTACAAGGCCGGAGAGATTAACAACCTCTCTGTACTCGTTGGGAGCAAAGTTATTTGTTGTGTGTGCAGGTCCACGTCTTCTGCTAGCGCCAGGGTGGGAGACACCTACTTGTTGATCATAGGAGTCCTCCTGGTTCGATAAACCTTACTGTCTCCGTGTAAGGGAAAACTTGCTGTTGACTACATCTCAACCTTCCACTTGAGGTAACCAACGAGGAGCGAGAACTATATACATCATCTCGTTGATACGTCCTTGTCGCATGATGCTTTCATGTTGATATTGGGCTATTATTAAACTTCACGGTACAATACTTATGCCTTTTCTCTCTTATTTTGCAAGGTTTACATGAAGAGGGAGAATGCCGGCAGCTGGAATTCTGGCCTGAAAAAGGAGCAAGTTTGAGATACCTATTCTGCGCAACTCCAAAAGCCGTGAAAATCAACGAGGATTTTTTTGGGATTTATAAAAAATACTAGGCTAAAGAAGTACCAGAGGGGCGCCAGCAGGAGGCCACAAGCCTACTAGGCGCGACCTCCCCTGGCCGCGCCTAGGGGGCTTGTGGGCTCCCAGCTGGCCCTGTGGCTCCCCTCTTTTGCTACAAGAAGGGTTTCGTTCCAGAAAAAAATCAAGAGGAGGCTTTCGGGAGGATTCGCCGCCGCCACGAGGCGGAACTTGAGCAGAACCAATCTAGAGCTCCGGCAGGACGATCCTGCTGGGGAAACTTCCCTCCCGGAGGGGGAAATTGTCGTCATCGTCATCACCAACGCTCCTCTCATCGGAGGGGACTCATAACCATCAACATCTTCATCAGCACCATCTCATCTCCAAACCCTAGTTCATCTCTTGTAACCAATCTCCGTCTCGCGACTCCGATTGGTACTTGTAAGGTTGCTAGTAGTGTTGATTATTCTTTGTTGTTGATGCTAGTTGGATTACTTGGTGGAAGATTATATGTTCAGATCTTTGATGCTATTCATTACCTCTCTGGTCTTGAATATGATTATGCTTTGTGAGTAGTTCCTTTTGTTCCTGAGGACATGGGATAAGTCTTGCTATAAGTAGTCATGTGAATTTGTTATTCGTTCGATAGTTTGATGTGTTGTATGTTGTTTTTCCTCTAGTGGTCTTATGTGAACGTCGACTACATAACACTTCACCATTATTTGGGCGTAGAGGAAGGCATTGGGAAGTAGTAAGTAGATGATGGGTTGCTAGAGTGACAGAAGCATAAACCCTAGTTTATGCGTTGCTTCGTAAGGGGTTGATTTGGATCCACTAGTTTAATGCTATGGTTAGACTTTGTCTTAATTCTTATTACGTAGTTGCGGATGCTTGCGAGAGGGGTTAATCATAAGTGGAATGCTTGTCCAAGTAAGGGCAGTACCCAAGCGCCGGTCCACCCACATATCAAACTATCAAAGTAGCGAACACGAATCATATGAACATGATGAAAACCATGTTGATAGAAATTCCCATGTGTTCTCGGGAGCGCTTTACCTCCTATAAGACTTTATCTAGACTTGTCCCTTGCTACAAAAGGGATTGGGCCACTTTGCTGCACCGTTGTTACTTTTGTTACTTGCTACTTGCTATGAATCATCTTGTCACACAACTACTTGTTACCAATAATTTCAGTGCTTGCAGAGAATACCTTGCTGAAAACCACTTGTCAGATCCTTCTGCTCCTCGTTGTGTTCGACACTCTTTCTTATCGAAAGGGCTATGATAGATCCCCTATACTTATGGGTCATCAAGACTCTTTTCTGGCGCTGTTGCCGGGGAGTGAAGCGCCTTTGGTAAGTGGAAATTAGTAAGGAAACATTTATATAGTGTGCTGAAATTTATTGTCACTTGTCACTATGGAAACTAATCCTTTGAGGGGCTTGTTCGGGGTATCTTCACCTCGAACGGAAGCACAAGGAGTTTCTCCTGAACTTGCTGCACCTACTGAAAATATTTGCTATGGATTTCCTTTTGGTATGCTTGAGAAACTGCTGGCTAATCCTTTTACACGAGATGGAACATCACATCCAGACTTGCATCTAATCTATGTAGATGAACTTTGTGGTTTATTTAAGCTTGCAGGTTTTCCCGAGGATGAGGTCAAGAAGAAGGTATTTCCCTTATCTTTGAGGGATAAGGCGGTGACATGGTATAGGCTATGTGATGATACTGGATCATGGAACTACAATCGGTTGAAATTGGAATTTCATCAAAAGTTTTATCCTATGCATCTAGTACATCGTGATCGGAATTATATTTATAATTTTTTGCCTCGTGACAGAGAAAGCATCGCTCAAGCTTGGGGGAGGCTTAAATCAATGTTATATTCATGCCCCAACCATGAGCTCTCGAGAGAAATTGTCATTCAGAACTTCTATGCTCGGCTTTCTGATGATGATCGCACCATGCTTGATACTTCTGGTACCGATTCTTTTATGAAGAGAGATATTGGCTTCAAATGGAATTTATTGGAAAGAATTAAATGCAACTCTGAAGATTGGGAGCTTGATGAAGGTAAGGAGTCAGGTATGAATTTCAAGTTTAATTGCGTTAAATCCTTTGTTGAAACAAATACCTTTTGTGATTTTAGCGCTAATTATGGACTTGACTCTCAGATAGTAGCTTCATTGTGTGAATCATTTGCTGCTCATATTGATCTCCCCAAAGAGAAGTGGTTTAAATATCATCCTCCCTTAGAAGTCAATGTAGTTAAACCCAATCCAGTTGAAGAGAAAGTCATTGCCTATAATGATCCTATTGTTCCCAATGCTTACATTGAGAAACCACCTTTCCCTGTTAGGATAAAGGATCATTCTAAAGTTTCAACTGTGATACGTAGGGGTTACATTAGAACACCCACCCTCTGAGCAAATTAGAGTTGAACCTAGCATTGCTATTATCAAAGATCTCCTGTCCGACAATGTTGATGGCCATGATATTCACTTCTGTGAAGATGCTGCTAGAATTGCTAAACCACATGCTAGAGACAAACATAGCCATGTTGTTGGCACGCCTGTTGTTTCTGTTAAGATAGGAGATCATTGTTATCATGGTTTATGTGACGTGGGTGCTAGTGTTAGTGCAATACCTCAATCCTTATATGATGAAATTAAAGACGAGATTGCACCTATCGAGATAGAACCCATTGATGTCACTATTATCCTTGCCAATAGAGATACTATCTGCCCTGTGGCAATTGTTAGGTATACTGAAGTCTTGTGTGGTAAAACGAAGTATCCTGCTGATTTCCTCGTTCTTGTTACCACACAAGACAACTTTTGTCCCATCATATTTGGCAGACCTTTTCTCAATACTATCAATGCTCATATTGACTGTGAGAAGCAAATTGTCACTGTTGGCTTTGAAGGTGTGTCACATGAGTTCAATTTCTCCAAGTTTAGTAGACAACCTCATGAAAAAGATTCGCCTAGTAAGGATGAAATTATTGCCCTAGCTTCTATTGCCGTGCCTTCTACTGATCCTTTAGAGCAATACTTGCTTGAGCATGAAAATGATATGCATATGGATGAAAGGGATGAGATAGATAGAGTTATCGTTGAACAATATCCTATCCTTAAGAATAATTTGCCTGTTGAACTGCTTGGAGAACCACCCCCACCAAAGGGAGATCCTGCGTTCGAGCTTGAACAGTTGCCTGATACTCTTAAGTTTGCTTATCTCGATGAAAAGGAGATATATCCTATTATTATTAGTGCTAGCCTCTCAGAGCATGAAGAAAAGAAGTTACTAAAAACTCTGAGGAAGCATCGTGCTGCTATTGGATATACTCTTGATGATCTTAGGGCATTAGTCCCACTCTATGCCAGCATAAGATTAAAACTGATCCTGATTCCAAAGCAGTTGCTGATCATCAACGGAGATTGAATCCTAAGATGAAAGAGGTAGTATGAAAAGAAATACTAAAGCTCCTGTTAGCAGGTATTATCTATCCTGTTGCTCATAGCGATTGGGTGAGTCTGGTGCATTGCATCCCTAAGAAGGGAGTCATTACCGTTGTCCCTAATGATAAGGATGAATTGATTCCGCAGAGGATTATTACTGGCTATAGGATGGTGATCGATTTTAGGAAATTGAATAAAGCCACTAGGAAAGATCATTACCCTCTGCCTTTTATCGACCAAATAATAGAAAGACTGTCTAAACACACACACTTCTGCTTTCTAGATGGTTATTCTGGTTTCTCCCAAATACCTGTTGCACAATCTGATCAGGAGAAAACCACTTTCACCTGCCCTTTCGGTACCTTTGCTTATAGACGTATGCCTTTTGGCTTATGTAATGCACCTGCCACCTTTCAAAGATGCATGATGGCTATATTCTCTGACTTTTGTGAAAAGATTGTTGAGGTTTTCATGGATGACTTCTCCGTTTACGGGTCTTCTTTTGATGATTGCCTCAGCAACCTTGATCGAGTCCTACAGAGATGTAAAGACACCAATCTTGTCTTGAGTTGGGAGAAGTGCCACTTTATGGTTAATGAAGGCATCGTCTTAGGACATAAAATTTCTGAAAGAGGTATTGAAGTCGATAAGGCTAAGGTTGTTGCGATCGAGAAAATGCCATGCCCCACAGATATCAAAGGTATAAGAAGTTTCCTTGGTCATGCTGGTTTCTATAGAAGGTTCATTAAAGACTTCTCTAAGATTTCTAGGCCTCTTAACAATCTCTTGCAAAAGTGTAGCGACCCGACTCAAAACGAGTCAAGCCTCTGTTTTTCTGTGCCATCCCTGGATCAGTATGCTGGCACACACAGTACATCAATGTATATATCAAAGTGCAATCACATGTAAATAGCGTAAAAACAGATATATACCTTAAATATCTCAGCGGAAGCGGTCAAGGGAGTGGAGTCCCAATAAACACCAACGGCAAGTTGAGTGTAGACCGTAACCCTGAATCGTACTCTTACTCGTCGAAGAAAAATATCTGCAACATAAGACGTTGCAGCCGTGTAGGTCAGCATATTGAATATGTCGGCAAGTCACATAAGAGAGGGGTGAAAAGTAATCATCTATACTATATGCATATATGGCAGGTGGGGCTATAAGTTTTAGCGTAAAGCAAGTTTTTCTCCTACAACAAGAGTGGGCTAAAAGCAAAATGTTACTACATTGTTGGTTGTTAACGAGATGGTTCCGCCAACCATTTCTCGTACCCGAGTTGTCAATAGTTACCCTCATCAAATATATATAATGGTGTTGAGAAATCCAGATAACTTCAGTTCCTTTGGCTCAAGTCGTCCATGACTGTGGACACGGCTAATCGATTAGGTTTGAGTACTCTGCAGAGTTTTGCACACGTTCCCCACAAGATTTGTTCGCCTCCGTGTATGTCCTCGCACTTCAGGGTGTTTGAAGACCGGATGATCGAAACATGGTCTTTCAACGGGTCCCTCTGAATCCCTGTCGGTGCTCATCCATTCCTACCGTTCTTCTACATCTGCTAGCACCGCCTGTCCAGAGTCGCCGCGTTGTCCAACCAAGCCATAGCCCATAATGACTTGTGGCTGTGCAGGTAAGCCTTGGATCTTGAAAATATCCGTCCGTCTCTTTGAGCCTGGGTGAAGCTTTCCGCAGGATGTCATGGCCTCTCCAGCATCCCGGGCATCCACTAGGTTCTCCAGGGAGCCGATCAACCGTCCTTCACCCAGTGTTGCATTGCGTCCGAGGTCTTGAAAATCTTGTCTTAGTCCGGTCTTGATTATTATATCAACCTCGCATCACTCGTGTTATGCACTCAACCGACATCCCGTCTACTCAAGCATAGCAATATGAAAGTTGTCGTCCCGGGGCCAAGTATCGGGGTTGTTGTGTGCCTACCACATGATACTACAATCTATACTAAAATTTCCAAGTACCTAAGCAGCATGCAATTGGGCATAGGATGGTAGAACTACGATGCATAAAACATAGGTGATAGCATGATCAAAGTGACTTGCCTGGTGATGTTGACGAAGAAGAATTTTTCGAGAAAATAACTTGATAGACTACTCGTCACTCTCCGATGAAATCTATATAGAAAACATATCATTCACATAAGCACTCATACTAGCAATCATTCTAGCAATCAAAACAAAGAGAGAGCGAAATAGAATCCGAAAGAAACTTTAAATAAGACTAGGGAGTCTTCTACTACGTCAAACACTAGATGGTTTTGTCTAACAGAAAATAATAACAAGAAACTAAGTTATAAGTTTAACTAAGATAAAATAAAGTGTTTTTCACAAAACCTTTTGAAAGTATTCCCAAACGGGATTTGAAAGAGGGATGAAAACAATTGCACGTTACTACGGGACTAGAATTGCTTTAATGAAAACAAATAAACATAAAATAAAGACTTGTTGCAAAACTACTGTTAACTAACATAAACAAACAATAATAATCTTTCTGAAATAATAAATAAAATATTTTAAAACAAAAGTAGAAAATGAATTAGCCAAAAACCTAAAAGCGGTGAAACAGAAATTGTTTCACATGAAATAATGACTTAAAATACTCAAACAAAACTCAAATTTTTACTACTTATAAATAGGATCACTAGTGATCAGTACCAAAAGGAATCAAATTAAAAGCTATTTTTAAACTCCTGGAATAGGCAAAACAAGGTTTAAACTAAATCTGTTCTAACTTATGTTTAAAAATTTCAAACATAGACAATTATATGTTTTTAAAAACTACAGGAAATTTGAGAGCTACTGGAAAAATAATCAATGTCATTGGACTTAGGGATAAAAAGTTGTGGCCAAAACAAATTGAAAGTTTCTTTTTTTGTAATATAGACAGAAAATTACAAAACTACTAGTGCTAAAAGAGAGGTACACGTGTCCAGATGCTATTGGCTGCGGTGGTGTTTGTTTCAAAGCTACGGGCAAACGGCCGAAGGTTAGCAAAGTCGCCAGTTAAAACTTAAGTGACAAAATAACCCACTGGTTTTTCTGGCATAGACCGTAGGGTTACGTTAGCATCTAATCTGGGCCACTAGCTACGATCCAACGGCTACTAACAAAAGAGAGAATAACAGAGAGGAAGAAGGAGGGAGTACCGTGCTGGGCAGCACTCCGGCGAGGGAGGGGCTGGCCAGCGAGGGAGGGGAGCTCCGGGGCGTGGAGGGGATGGTGCGGCGGCGACGGGGGTCCTTCTCCTCCATGGGGGGGCACTCGGGGAAGGGAGGGGCGGCGACGGGTGGCGCTCGGGCTGCTCTTGTAGGCCGAAGGTGGTAGCCTCGGGCTGCCGGCGAGGTGGTGCAGGGCTTCGGGCGGCGGCGGCTCGTGGCGGTGGCGGGGTACTCCTCCTCGGGGAGGCGCTCGGGGGGGGGGGGGGGGGGGGGAGGGGGCGCTGGGCGGCTCGTGGAGGCGGGGCAGCAGGTGGGCAGAAGCTTCGGCGGGGGCGGGCGGTGGTGTGGCGGCTTCGGGCGGCGGCGGGGCGAAGTAAGGACGGGAACGGGGTCGCGGCGGTGGAGGGGCACTTATATGGGCCAGGGAGAGGGAAGCTATGGAAGGGAGAGGGAGTACTCGGGGTAGGGAATCCCGAGTTCCCTGGGAGGGCTCGGCTCGGTTGCAGAGAAAAGAAAGGAGACGAGGGAGGAAGAGACCGCGTGGGAGAGAGGTGTCGGCTAGTGGGCCCCTTGGGCAGAGAGAGGAGGGAGGGGAAGGCAGCGGCGGTGGCCGGTCCTTAAGGGATTTCAATCCCGGGTTACACGGGATTGCGGCCCAGTGGCTATCTAGCGCCCGGCGGCGGCTGTTTCTAATTTTATTTCCTAAGATTGAATCCTAAGATGAAAGAGGTAGTATGAAAAGAAATACTAAAGCTCCTGTTAGCAGGTATTATCTATCCTGTTGCTCATAGCGATTGGGTGAGTCTGGTGCATTGCATCCCTAAGAAGGGAGTCATTACCGTTGTCCCTAATGATAAGGATGAATTGATTCCGCAGAGGATTATTACTGGCTATAGGATGGTGATCGATTTTAGGAAATTGAATAAAGCCACTAGGAAAGATCATTACCCTCTGCCTTTTATCGACCAAATAATAGAAAGACTGTCTAAACACACACACTTCTGCTTTCTAGATGGTTATTCTGGTTTCTCCCAAATACTTGTTGCACAATCTGATCAGGAGAAAACCACTTTCACCTGCCCTTTCGGTACCTTTGCTTATAGACGTATGCCTTTTGGCTTATGTAATGCACCTGCCACCTTTCAAAGATGCATGATGGCTATATTCTCTGACTTTTGTGAAAAGATTGTTGAGGTTTTCATGGATGACTTCTCCGTTTACGGGTCTTCTTTTGATGATTTCCTCAGCAACCTTGATCGAGTCCTACAGAGATGTAAAGACACCAATCTTGTCTTGAGTTGGGAGAAGTGCCACTTTATGGTTAATGAAGGCATCGTCTTAGGACATAAAATTTCTGAAAGAGGTATTGAAGTCGATAAGGCTAAGGTTGTTGCGATCGAGAAAATGCCATGCCCCACAGATATCAAAGGTATAAGAAGTTTCCTTGGTCATGCTGGTTTCTATAGAAGGTTCATTAAAGACTTCTCTAAGATTTCTAGGCCTCTTAACAATCTCTTGCAAAAGTGTAGCGACCCGACTCAAAACGAGTCAAGCCTCTGTTTTTCTGTGCCATCCCTGGATCAGTATGCTGGCACACACAGTACATCAATGTATATATCAAAGTGCAATCACATGTAAATAGCGTAAAAATAGATATATACCTTAAATATCTCAGCGGAAGCGGTCAAGGGAGTGGAGTCCCAATAAACACCAACGGCAAGTTGAGTGTAGACCGTAACCCTGAATCGTACTCTTACTCGTCGAAGAAAAATATCTGCAACATAAGACGTTGCAGCCGTGTAGGTCAGCATATTGAATATGTCGGCAAGTCACATAAGAGAGGGGTGAAAAGTAATCATCTATACTATATGCATATATGGCAGGTGGGGCTATAAGTTTTAGCGTAAAGCAAGTTTTTCTCCTACAACAAGAGTGGGCTAAAAGCAAAATGTTACTACATTGTTGGTTGTTAACGAGATGGTTCCGCCAACCAGTTCTCGTACCCGAGTTGTCAATAGTTACCCTCATCAAATATATATAATGGTGTTGAGAAATCCAGATAACTTCAGTTCCTTTGGCTCAAGTCGTCCATGACCGTGGACACGGCTAATCGATTAGGTTTGAGTACTCTGCAGAGTTTTGCACACGTTCCCCACAAGATTTGATCGCCTCCGTGTATGTCCTCGCACTTCAGGGTGTTTGAAGACCGGATGATCAAAACATGGTCTTCCAACGGGTCCCTCTGAATCCCTGTCGGTGCCCATCCATTCCTACCGTTCTTCTACATCTGCTAGCACCGCCTGTCCAGAGTCGCCGCGTTGTCCAACCAAGCCATAGCCCATAATGACTTGTGGCTGTGCAGGTAAGCCTTGGGAAAACTTGCTGTTGACTACATCTCAACCTTCCACTTGGGGTAACTAATGAGGAGCGAGAAGTATATGCATCATCTCGTCATCAAGCAAAGTTTTCTGGCGCCGTTGCCGGGGACTCCAATCTTCAAGATAGGGGAGTTGCACGCTATCCTTTACCTTTGCTTTTAGTCTTGTTAGTTTGATTTCTAGTTTTTGCTTTAGAGTCTTATACCAAAAACCACAAAAAAATTAGTTACTTTGCTTTTAGTTGTCTAGCATGTTAGGATTTGGTACTTTGAGGGAATATGAGGTCCTAGATTTTCATCAAAGGGTTGGAGAAGATGTGAAGAAAGCTTGGGATAGAATTTCTAAAGCACATAAAAGAATTATGCCTTGTATCCCTATCAAAATTGTGCTTAGGAATTTTTTATAATGGTCTTTTTAGGTGGTGTCAACACTCTCTTGATATTAAAGCTGAAGGAATTTTTTTAGAGTGTGATGAGGCTAGAGTTCTTGATATTATACATGGTCTACCTAATTACTTTGTTTATGATCATGGATTTGACACTATTATAGATAAACTTGCTATCATTGAAAGAATAATAGATGCTCTAGACTTAAGAGAAAGAGAGAAACCCATGGTTTATAAGAAACATATTTTGAAAATAGATGATGACTGGGAGTCTTTTGTTAGAATTAGCATCTTTAACCAAGACTTCCTTGCTTATTGTGATATTGAATCCATGGTCTCTACAATGCCAAAAGTTGTTCATGATTCTCTCTGGTTAGACATGGACAATTTTTTATCTTATGATGAACATGCTAATGGTGATATTTCTGAAATCGAGGGAAAGGTAAAAGATGTCCAGGTTATATTCTCTAAAAGGAATGCAACGGTTGATTTCTTCATCATGAAGCCCAACGAAGGGAATATAGTGCTTGGTAGGGAATTCCTCCGAGCCATGAGAGGCTTCATTGATATAGGTAAAGGACACATACGCTTATGTGGGAAAGCGAAAGGTACGTACCCGTTCCCTAGAAAAAATAAGGATGAACTTGTTGAGGATCCGTTTGAAGGTTTTTATGACTCCGATGACCTCGGAGAATTATGATCCTCCTGTTTGCACTATGCCTAGCTCAAAGGCATAAAAGAAAGCGCTTGTTGGGAGGCAACCGAATTTGTTTTTAATTTCAGTTTTAGTGGTATTGATACTTGTTACTACTGTAGCAACATCATTGTATCTTTATTTTTAAGCTTTGTGCCAAGTTTTAGCCTCCGATTGCAAGAAAATTCAAAAGTTGTGACATGTTGTCCAGAAACAGATTGTGTCTGTTAGACGAAACAAATCGCCAAAAATCACTAGATCATCTTTTTGATATGAATGTTTTTGACAACATGCTCTATATAATTGTCTTTCGGGCATCTGTTCTGAGTTTTTTGATTTGAGTTGCAGAAGTACCCCGAAACAATTATTTTCTACATGCTGTTCTACTTTTCATAGATTCTGCCATGTTTTGCGTTTTCATCATTTTTGCAAATCTTAAGCTTGCTTTTCCTTTGAAAAAACCTTTTGGCAATCATGAGAAACAATATATTTTCATGAAAATCATTATTTCCAGTAGGTAATGAATTATTTTATTAAGGGTACTAACCACTCTAATCAGCTTATGATGAGTTTCGTATGAAGGGAGTTTTCAAGTATGCGATGGAAGATGATGAAAGAAGATATAGGAGTGTCAAGCGCTCAAGATTGGGGATTCCCCATGCACCCCCAAGAAATATTCAAGGAGACTCAAGCGTCTAAGCTTGGGGATGCCCCCGTGCATCCCCTTCTCTATCAACAATCATCAGTTCATCCATCTCCATGCTATATTTTTATCACTTCATATGTTATGTGCTATGCTTGGAGCGTCCCGCTCTTTAATTTTTAGTTTGTTTTAGTTTTGCTTGCTGTTCATAACAAGTTAGAACCTAGCCTACCTTGTTTGGGTGATAAACACGCTCCATTTCACTCTAGAACACAACATAGATTTTTATGCTTATTCTTTTTGTGTGTTCTTTATCTTTACTTAGCTACTGTCATGCTTAGCTCTTAGTTTTCATGCTATATCTTTTTAAGAGCTATTATTTAGGTTGCTTTTGTAACTCTCTTGAGTTATCATGCTTATCTTATCAGAGAGTTGGCTTGTTGAACTGAGTTGTGTGTCTTGCATGAGTAGGTAATTGAGGTTGCTTTTTAAGTATAGTAGTAACTTGCAATAGTTTTGAGGTATTGATTTGAGTAATGTTTGGGCTATTGGTGCCAAGAGCTTGAGCCTATTTGTGATAAGTGTCGTATTTTCGGAAATCCGTGTGTTTTTCAAAAACTAAAAATTAGTTGAGAACTCTAGCTACTAAATTTATTGCTAATCTCTGGAGGGGTTGGAATATATAGAGTACCCTCACGTTACCATGGGTCGAGGATGCGCAAGGATAACCAAACCCCAAAGCACTCCTCCCTGGGATACTTGTCTCTTTGTGAATTTCCTAACTAGATAGAGAGTTGCCGATAATAAGTGTATGAGTTCTTCAGACTAATGTGAGTATTCGATTGTTGGCAGTTCTACCATCCATATTTTGCTAGCCTCTTTGGTACCGTGTATTGCCCTTTCTCACATTGAGAGTTGGTGCAAACTCCGCCGGTGCATCCAAACCCATGACATGATACACTCTGTCATACATGAGCCTCATTACATCTTTCCTCAAAACAGCCACCATACCTACCTATTAAGGCATTTCCATAGCCTTTCCGAGATACATTGCCATGCAACATCCACCATATGATGACTTGATCTTCATGTCATACATTCTTTTGCTTGATCATAGAGCCGTATGATAGTGGGGCCTTGCCCAAATTACTGCTACATGATGCAATAGTATCATTGCATATCCTGCTACGTTGGCAGAGGCATACATTTGCATACATCATGATAGTTTTCACTTGTCTTTATGTTGAGTACTTCTTATAAAGTGTGATGATTTTCTTTTTATTCTTGTAAAACATAGAGTGTTGCCCTTAAGTGAGGAAAAGATCCCAAAGAGGACAAAACAAAATATCCCAAAGAGGACAAATGAGAGATAAATAGAAAGAGCCAAAGAGGCCAAAAAAGAGAAAAAGAAAAAGAAATAAAAGAGATAAGGGGGCAACACTACTATTCCTTTTGATAGATCCACACTCGTACTCCACTAATATATTTGTACTACATAGAGATTATGATTCATGCATAACTATGTGGGGACCCTTACACTATAGAACTTGGTTTGCATATTCCAATGATGAGCCTCCTCAAATGAGCTCTAGGTCTTCATGAACAAACAAGTTGGATGCACCCCCACTAGTCCATTGGAGAGTTTACTTTAGCTCATATGTGCATCCGTTACATGGCAATCCCTACTCCTCACATCATATCTATCATTTGGCTTTCTCTCGCCTATGGTTTTCCTCATTGATGTGAGCCTTTCACACCTTTTTGTCTTCCTTCCCCATCATTATTCTATTTTCCATCCTAAGTGCCAACATATCTTGCTTAGTCTCATCCATTGCATGAGTGCTCAAAGTCGAAAGGGAGAGGATCATTTTGACTTGTGCGTGACTAGTGATCCGGGGATGAGTCAAAATAAGATTCTGAAGGAGACCAAGTGTGAGATTTAGTAGATTGAGTTCTCAATTAAAAAATATTTTATGCTCTAAACCCATCTCCCACTTCTTGCACGCAAACACCATTTGGAGACATTCGAGTCACGGACAGCGAGAGCTCTTTCACCTTTATGTTCTTACTTTGCTAAATTCAATACTAGATATAGACTCTTGCTTGTTATTGTCTTGACTTGAATTGCATATATTACCGGCTTTACTTTGAAGTTCTTACATGTGTGTTAGCATGTCACCAAATAAATTATTGTGTTATCATTTATCTACTCGAGGACGAGCGGAAATTAAGCTTGGGGATGTTTGCACGTCCCAAACGTATCTATAATTTCTGCTTGTTCCATGATCTTTTGGGTGCATTGCTATATGTTTTGCTACACTTTTATATCTTTTTACACATATTTGGATTAACCTACTAACTCAGTGCATCTAGTGTCAGTTTCTGTCTGCTAATGTCTTTTTTGCAGGGGCTATTACCCAATTTTCTGGAGCCCCAAAAATCCCGAGAAAATAAAAATAAAAATCAGCGCACCAAAAGCTTAACGAAGCACGAAAGGGGGCCAGGGGCCGCCCAGATGACCTGTGGGCGCGGCCCGCCCCTAGGCCGTGCCAAGAGGCCGCCTGGGTGGGGCTCACGCCCTCTGGTGCCCTCCTTTCGCCTATATTTACCCCTTGACAAGGAAAACCCTATGGGATCTAGAATCAAAAATTTCTCCATCGTTCCGCCGCTTCAGCGCTTTCGAGATTGGGAGCGTCAGGAGACCTCTTCCCGGCATCCTGCCGTAGGGAGGATGGACCTCCGGGAGCTTCTCTACCGCCATTGACGCTTCCCGGACGTGCTGTGAGTAGTCCTCCTTGGACCATGAGTCCATGACCAGTAGCTATGTGATGTCTTCTCTCCAAACTTGTGCTTCAATGGTTAGTCCTTGTGAGCTGCCCTACATGATCAAGGCATCTATGTAATTCTCTTGCTATTGCTATGCTCGGCTTGTTGGGATCCGATGGATTATGAGATTATGTTCAGATCGTTATGAGTTATTGATGTCTACTACGCAACCTTCTCCTTGTAGACGTTGTTGGGCCAACAAGCGCAGAGGTTTGTAGGACAGTAGCAATTTTCCCTCAAGTGGGTGACCTAAGGTTTATCAATCCGCGAGAGGCGTAGGATGAAGATGGTCTCTCTCAAGCAACCCTGCAACCAAATAACAAAGAGTCTCTTGTGTCCCCAACACACCCAATACAATGGTAAGTTGTATAGGTGCACTAGTTCGGCGAAGAGATGGTGATACAAGTGCAATATGGGTGGTAGATATAGGTTTTCGTAATCTGAAATTACAAAAACAGCAAGGTAACAAATGGTAAAAGTGAGGACGAACGGTATTGCAATTCGTGGAAACAAGGCCTAGGGTTCATACTTTCACTAGTGAAGTTCTCTCAACAATGATAACATAATTGGATCATATAACTAGCCCTCAACATGCAACAAAGAGTCACTCCAAAGTCACTAATAGCGGGAAAAAAATGAAGAGATTATTGTCGGGTACGAAACCACCGCAAAGTTATTCTTTCTGATCAATCTATTCAAGAGTCCGTAGTAAAATAACACGAAACTATTCTTTCCGTTTGATCCATCATAGAGTTCGTACTAGAATAGCACCTTAAGATACATATCAACCAAGACCCTAATGTCACCTAGATACTCCATTGTCACCTCAAGTATCCGTGGGCATGATTATACGATATGCATCACATAATCTCAGAATCATCTATTCAACCAACACAAAGAACTTCAAAGAGTGCCCCAAAGTTTCTACCGGAGAGTCAAAACGTGTGCCAACCCCTATGCATAGGTTCCTAATGTCACGAACCCGCAATTTGATCACCAAAATATACATCGAGTACTCACATGAATCAAACATGTGCCAACCCATATGCATAGGTTCCCAATGTCACAAACCCGCAAGTTGATCACAACAGATAGACACGTGCAAGACATACATCAAGTATTCTCAAAGACTCAATCCGATAAGATAACTCCAAGGGGAAACTCAATTCATTAGAAGAGGGAGAGGGGGAAGAACATCATAAGATCCAACTATAGTAGCAAAGCCCATGGTACATCTAGATCAAGACATCTCAAGAACACGGGAGAGAGAGATCAAACACATAGCTACTGGTACATACCCTCAGCACCGAGGGAGAACTACTCCCTCCTCGTCATGGAGATCGCCGTGATGATGGAGATGGCCACCGGAGATGGATTCTCCCTTTGGAAGGGTGCCGAAACGGGCTCCAGATTGGTTTTTGGTGGCTATAGAGGCTTGCGGTGGCGGAACTCCCGATCTAGGTTTCTTTTTGGGGGTTTCTGAATTTATAGGAATTTATGGCTGTGGAATTACGTCGGTTGGGCCCACGAGGAGCTCACAAGCCTGCCCTGCGCCACCTAGGGGGGTGGTGGCGGCGTCAGGGATTGTGACTCCCTCATGGCTCTTCTGGCCTTCTTCCAAGGCTTCGGGGGTCTCTTTTGGTCCAAAAAAATCATCGTAAAGTTTCATTCCATTTGGACTCTGTCTGAAAATGGGCCAAAAACACGGAAAAAGAGAAACTGGCACTTGGCACTAAGTTAATAGGTTAGTCCCAAAAAAAGATATAAAATAGCATATTCATGCATATAAAACATCCAAAGTTGACAAGATAATAGCATGGAACCATCAAAAATTATAGATACGTTGGAGACGTATCAGTTATATATTTGATTATCCTTTTATATTATGTTCCTTAGTGATTCATGCATGTTCTCTGTTGCTATTTATTGCTTTGGTCGAGTAGTAGGTTGTAACTCCAAGAGGGAACATTGTGCATGATTGTGGGTTCATGCCCCTCGATGTCTAGCTTGAGTGACAGAAACATGAGAGTAGGGGATGTGTTGTTGCCACGAGGGAGAAAACAACGGTGCTTGTGACCACGGTTTCAAGGCTTGTTTACCTTATGCATAGTTCGCTAATGTAGTTGTCCGTTGCTTTGAGTTTACACTTTGGGTGGGGCTTGTAACTTAATACCGGCGAGATGTGATACGTCTCCAATGTATCTATAATTTTCGATGGTTCCATCCTATTATCTTGTCAAACTTTGGATGTTTTGCATGCCTTTTATATATTTTTTGGGACTAACTTATTAACTCAATGCCCAGTGCCAGTTCCTGTTTTTTCCGTGTTTTGACCCTTTTGAGAGGAGAATTTTAAACGGTGTCCAAACGGAATAAAACTTCTGAAAAGATTTTTTCCGGAACAGAAGATACGCAGGGACGTGAGAACCAAGGCAGAGGCCACCAGGGGAGGCCACAAGCCCCCTAGGCGCCGCCAGGGGGGGCCGCGCCTAGCAGGCTTGTGGGACCCCTGTGGCTCGTCTGCCCTACCTCTTCCGCCTATAAATTCCCTAAACATCCAAAACTACGCGAGAGATCCACAAAAATACTTTTCCGCCACCGCAAGCTTCTGTCTCCGCAAGATCCCATCCGGGGCACGTTTTGGTGCCCTGCCGGAGGGGGGATTCGGATACGGAGGGCTTCTTCATCAACACCATGGCCTCTCCGGTGATGCGTGAGTAGTTCACCATAGACCTTCGGGTGCATAACTAGTAGCTCGATGGCTTCTTCTCTCTCTTGGATCGTCAATACAAAGTTGTCCATGATCTTCATGGAGATCTATCCGATGTAATCTTCTTTTGCGGTGTGTTTGTCGAGATCCGATGGATTATGGATTTATGATCTGATTATCTATGAATCTTATTTGAGTTTCTTCTAATCTCTTATATGCATGATTTCATATCCTTGTAATTCTCTTCGAGTTGTGGGTTTTGTTTGGCCAACTTGACCTATGATTCTTGCAATGGGAGAAGTGCTTGGTTTTGGGTTCATACCGTGCGGTGACCTCACCCAGTGATAGAAGGGGTAGGGAGGCACACATCATGTTGTTGCCATCAAGGGTAAAAAGATGGGGTTTACATCATTGGTTTGAGTTTATCCCTCTACATCATGTCATCTTGCTTAAGGCGTTACTCTGTTCGTCATGAACTCAATACACTAGATGCATGCTGGATAGCGGTCGATGTGTGGAGTAATAGTAGTAGATGCAGAAAGTATCGGTCTACTTGTCTCGGGCGTGATGACTATATGTATGATCATTGCCTTAGATATCGTCATGATTTTGTGCGGTTCTATCAATTGCTTGACAGTAATTTGTTCACCCACCGTAATATTTGCTATTTTGAGAGAAGCCTCTAGTGAACACTATGGGCCTCGGGTCTACTTCACATCATATTTTCAGCCTTACACTTTTACTTTGTTGCACTTTCAGCCTTCAGATCTCACTTTGCAATCAATCTTGTAGGGATTGACAACCCCTTTATAGCGTTGGGTGCAAGCTCGTTTGTGTTTGCGCAGGTACTCTGGACACTTGGCTTGATTCTCCTACTGGATTGATACCTTGGCTCTCAAAACTGAGGGAAATACTTACTGCTTCTGTGTTGCATCACCCTTTCCTCTTCAAGGGAAAAACCAACGCAAGCTCAAGAGGGAGCAGAAGGATTTTTGACGCTGTTGCCGGGGACGATCAAGTCAAGAATAGTCTCGTGTCAACGTGTCAATCTCTGGCATCGGGGATTATTCTAGGTGAATCTCATCCAAGTAAGTTTCGCAAACTCATCTCTTGCATTTATTTTTTTCCTCTCGTTTTCCTCTCCCCCACTTCTGGAAAACAAAAATTTACAAAAATATTTACCTTTTTCGTTCGCCCTTTTCTCTCGCTTGCTTTTTGTTCGCTTGTGTGCTTGTTTGCTTGCTGAAGTCACCATGACTGAAAACACCAAACTTTGTGATTTCTCAAATAATAATAATAATGATTTTATTAGTTCTCCGGTTGCTCCCGCCACTAGTGCGGAATCATACGAAATCAATGCTGCTTTGGTGAATCTTGTTATGAAAGAGCAATTCTCTGGCCTTCCTAGTGAAGATGCTGCATCCCATCTTAATACATTCATTGAGCTTTGCGATATGAAAAATAATAAATATGTGGATAATGATGTGATTAAATTGAAGCTTTTTCCATTCTCGTTGCGAGATCGAGAAAAAACTTGGTTTTCATCTTTGCCCAAAAATAGTATTGATTCTTGGAACAAGTGCAAAGATGCTTATATATCCAAGTATTTTCTGCCGGCTAAGATTATCTCTCTCCGTGATGATATCATGAATTTTAAGCAACTTGATCATGAACATGTTGCACAATCTTAGGAGAGAATGAAATTGATGATTAGAAATTGTCCCGCACATGGCTTGAGTCTTTGGATGATTATACAAATCTTCCACGCTGGTTTGAATTTCGCTTCTAGAAATATCTTGGACTCCTCCTCAGGTGGAATGTTCATGGAAATCACATTAGGAGAAGCCGCAAAACTCCTAGACAATATCATGACAAACTACTCTTAGTGGCACACTGAAAGGTCACTTACTAGTAAAAAGGTACACACTATAGAAGAAATTAACTCGTTGAGCGCCAAGACTGATGAGTTAATGAAATTGGTTGCTAGTAAAGGTGCTCCTTTAGATCCTAATGATATGCCCTTGTCTTCCTTGATTGAGAGTAGCAATGCGACCTTGGACGTTAATTTTGGTTGGTAGGAATATTTTTTGCAACAACAATGCTTTTAGAGGAAACTATGTTCCTAGGCCTTTTCCTAGTAATCCCTCTAATAACTTTGGCAACTCCTACAACGATACTCATGGAAATTACAATAAATTACCCTCTGATCTAGAGAGTAATATCAAAGAGTTTATCAACTCGCAAAATATTTTCCATGCGTCCACAGAGGAAAAACTACTCAAAATTGATGATTTGGCTAGGAGTGTTGATAGAATGTCTTGTGATATTGATTCTTTGAAAGTTAGATGTGCTCCTCCCAAGATAATATGGATGAAACTTTGAAATCTATGCGTGTTTCCATGAGTGAGAGAAAAGCAAGAACCGCCTAAATTCGTGCTATGCATGAATGGCTTAAAAAGGTGTGTTCTCGTGATAAGAATCACGAAGATCTTAAAGTGCTTGGTGTGACTCCCATTGAATCCTTGTTTTCTAGTGTCAAACCTAATGATGATGGGGCTGGATATGAATCCACTTTGGTTGAAAAACACCCCAATGATTCGGAGTCTATCTATCTTGATGCTAAAAGCATTGAAAGTGGAGAAGAGGATATCAAAACTTTGAGTAGTAATGAAACTACTACTTTGGATTTCAAGGAATTCAATTATGATAGTTTCTCCTTGATTGAATGCATTTCCTTGATGCAATCCATGCTAAACTCTCCACACGCTTATAGCCAAAACAAGGCCTTTACCAATCATATCGTCGATGCTATGATAAAATCTCTTGAAGAGAAACTTGAATTGGAAGTTTCTATTCCTAGAAAGCTTCATGATGAGTGGGAACCTACTATTAAAATCAAAATAAAAAACTATGAATGCAATGCTTTGTGTGATTTGGGTGCTAGTGTTTCCGCAATTCCAAAGTCTTTATGTGATGTTCTAGGCTTTACTGAGATTGAGGGGTGTTCTCTTAATTTTCATCTTGTGGATTCTACTATCAAGAAACCCATGGGAAGGAGCAATGATGTTCTTATTATTGCAAATAGGAACTATGTACCCGTGGATTTCATTGTGCTTGATATTGATTGCAATCCTACATGCCCTATCATTCTTGGTAGACATTTCCTAAGGACTGTTGGTGCTATCATTGATATGAAGGAAGGGAATATTAGATTTCAATTTATTTTAAAGAAGGGCATGGAGCATTTTCCTAGAAAGAAGATAAGATTGCCTTATGAATCCATGATGAGGGCTACTTATGGTTTGAGCACCAAAGACGACGATACGTGATTCTATCGCCTTATGCCTAGCTAAGGGCGTTAAACAATAGCGCTTGTTGGGAGACAACCCAATGAATTTATATTTTTCTTTCTGTTTTGTTGCGTCCACACCATCATAATTCTGTTATGATTGTGTTTTTTGTGTTTGAGCCAAGCAAAGCCTTTATCACTAGTTTGGTGATGGTTGTTTGATCCTGCTGAAAAAGACAGAAACTTTTCGCTCACGAAATTATTTTTCATTTTTACCCAGAAAGAGATTTTGAGTTGATTATTTTTGCTGCTGGTTGATATGCCTTTTTCCCAGGCTGTCATAATTGTTAAGAATGTTTGGGGTAACAGAAGTATAGAAAGTATACAAATTGCTACAGAGTGGTCTGTTTTGACAGATTCTGTTTTTGTTGTGTTGGTTGCTTGTTTTGATTAAACTATGGATAGTATTGGGGGGTAGTAGCCATGGAAAAGTGAGAATACAGTAACCTAACACCAATATAAATAGAAATCAAGATTGCTACAGTACCTAAAGAGGTGGTAGTTTGTTTTGTTGTGCTAATGATATCACGAGTTTCTGTTTAAGTTTTGTGTTGTGAAGTTTTCAAGTTTTGGGTGATGTTCTCATGGACAAAGGGATAAAGAGTGGAAAGAGCTGAATCTTGGGGATGCCCAAGGCATCCCAAGCCAAATTCAAGGACACCAAAAAGCCTAAGCTTGGGGATGCCCCGGGAAGGCATCCCCTCTTTCCTCTTCAATCCATCGGTAACATTACTTGGAGCTATATTTTTATTCACCACATAATATGTGTTTTTCTTGGATCGTCTTGTATCATAGGAGTCTTTTATTTTTGTTGTGTCACAATCATCCTTGCTGCACACCTTTTGAGAGAGACATGCCCTCATTGTGTATTTGCTAGAATACTCATTGTGCTTCACTTATATCTTTTGGGTTAGGCAATTTTGCTCTATGTGCTTCACTTAGATCTTTTAGAGCACGGCGGTGCATAACTTGGTAGTTGGCTTGTGCTATGAAAGTGGTCCCAAAGGTGATAGGTACCCAAATAGGATACAATAAAACTTCCATCTTCATACGCATTTGTAGAAAGAGAAGTTTGATTCCTCTCAATTAGTTTTGAGACGTGGATTTGGTAATATTAAGAGTTATGTTAGTAGGGTGTTGTGAATCTAGAAATACTTGTGTTGAAGTTAGTGATTCCCGTAACATGCACGTATGTTGAACTGCTATGTTAGGAGGTCGGAGCATAATTGATCTATTCATTTTCATCCTTTGTGTTGCGGTCCGGATCGCGCGATGGTTTGCACCTACCAACCCTTCCCCTAAGAGTATGCGTTTAGCACTTTGTTTCGATTACTAATAAAAACTTTCACAATAAGTATGTGATTTCTTCATGACTAATGTGAGTCCATGGTATAGATGCACTTTCACCTTCCACCATTGCTAGCCTCTCCAGTACCGCGCAATTTTCGCCGGTGCACAAACCCACCATATGCCTTCCTCAAAACAACCACCATACCTACTTACTATGGCATTTTCATAGCCATTCCGAGATATATTCCCATGCAACTCCCACCGTTCTGTCTCATGACTTGTGCCGTCACTCTCATATTGACATTGCATAATCGTAAGATAGCTAGCGAGACGTTTCAACGACATACGCCAAGCTAGATCGTTGCACATCCCGGTACACTGCCGGAGGCATTTCCTATAGAGTCATCATTGTTCTAAGCTTTGAGGTGTGAGTAAATAAAAGTGTGATGATCATCATTATTAGAGCATTGTCCCATGTGAGGAAATAAAAAAAAGTGAGGCCAAAGTTGCCCACAATAAAAAAATAGAATAGAAAAAAGAGGCCAAAGAGCCCAAACAAAAAGAAGAGAGAAAAAGATAGAAGGGACAATGCTACTATCTCTTTCCACACTTGTGCTTCATAATAGCACCATGTTCTTCATGATTAAGAGCCTATCTTTTTGTCACCACCATATACTAGTGGGAATATTTATTATATAACTTGGCTTGTATATTGCAATGATGGCTTCCTCAAAATTGCCCTAGGTCTTCGTGAGCAAGCAAGTTGGATGCACACCCACTAGTTCTCCTTTTGAGCTTTCACATACTTATAGCTCTAGTGCATCCTTTGTATGGCAATCCCTACTCATTCACATTGATATCTATTAATGGGCATCTCCATAGTCGTTTGATACGCCGAGTCAATGTGACCATCTCCTCCTTTTTGTCCCACAACCTCCACCACACACTATTCCACCATAGTGCTATATCCATGGCTCACCCTCATGTATTGCGTGAGAGTTGAAAAAGGTTTGAGAAAGTAAGAGTGCAAAAACAATTACTTGGCCAATACCGGGGTTGTGCATGATTTAAATTGGTTGTGTGGGGATGATGGAGCATAGCCAGACTATATGATTTTGTAGGCATAACTTTCTTTGGCCTTGTTATTTTGAAAGTTCATGATTACCTTGCTAGTTTGCTTCAAGATTATTGTTTTCATGTCAATAGAAAACTATTGTTTTGAATCTTACGGATCCAAACATTCATGTCACATGAAAGAAGTTACAAAGGACAACTATGCTTGGTAATATTCCACATCAAAAATTCAGTCTTTATCACTTCCCTACTCGAGGACGAGCAGGAGTTAAGCTTGGGGATGCTTGATATGTCTCCAACATATCTATAATTTTTGATGGTTCCATGCTATTATCTTGTCAAACTTTGGATGTTTTGTATGCCTTTTATATATTTTTTGGGACTAACTTATTAACTCAGTGCCAAGTGCCAGTTCTTGTTTTTTCTGTGTTTTTGACCCTTTTTAGAGGAGAATTTTAAACGGTGTCCAAACGGAATAAAACTTCCGAAAAGATTTTTTCCGGAACAGAAGATACGCACGGGACGCGAGAACCAAGACAGAGGCCACCAGGGGAGGCCACAAGCCCCCTAGGCGCGGCCAGGGGGCCGCGCCTAGCAGGCTTGCGGGCCCCCTATGGCTCGTATGCCCTACCTCTTCCGCCTATAAATTCCCTAAAAATCCAAAACTGTGCGAAAGATCCACAAAAATACTTTTTCGCCCCGAAGCTTTTGTCTCCGCAAGATCCCATCTCAGGCATGTTCTGGTGGCCTGCCAGAGGGGGATTCGGATACGGAGGGCTTCTTCATCAACACCATGGCCTCTCCGGTGATGCGTGAGTAGTTCACCATAGACCTTCGGGTCCATAGCTAGTAGCTAGATGGCTTCTTCTCTCTCTTGGATCTTCAATACAAAGTTCTCCATGATCTTCATGGAGATCTATCCGATGTAATCTTCTTTTGTAGTGTGTTTGTCGAGATCCGATGAATTGTGCATTTATGATCAGATTATCTATGAATCTTATTTGATTTTCTTCTGATCTCTTATATGCATGATTTCATATCCTTGTAATTCTCTTCGAGTTGTGGGTTTTGTTTGGCCAACTTGACCTATGATTATTGCAATGGGAGAAGTGCTTGGTTTTGGGTTCATACCGTGCGGTGACCTCACCCAGTGATAGAAGGGGTAGGGAGGCACACATCATGTTGTTGCCATCAAGGGTAAAAAGATGGGGTTTACATCATTGGTTTGAGTTTATCCGTCTACATCATGTCAACTTGCTTAAGGTGTTACTCTGTTCGTCATGAACTCAATACACTAGATGCATGCTGGATAGCGGTCGATGTGTGGAGTAATAGTAGTAGATGCATAAAGTATTGGTCTACTTGTCTCGGATGTGATGCCTATATGTATGATCATTGCCTTAGATAGAGTCATGACTTTGCGCGGTTCTATCAATTGCTCGACAGTAATTTGTTCACCCACCGTAATATTTTCTATTTTGAGAGAAGCCTCTAGTGAACACTATGGCCCCGGGGTCTACTTCACATTATATTTCCAGCCTTACATTTTACTTCGTTGCACTTTCCGCCTTCAGAACTCACTTTGCAATCAATCTTGAAGGGATTGACAACCCCTTTATAGCATTGGGTGCAAGCTCGTTTTTGTTTGCGCAGGTACTCTGGACACTTGGCTTGATTCTCCGACTGGATTGATACCTTGGTTCTCAAAACTGAGGGAAATACTTACTGCTTCTGTGCTGCATCACCCTTTCCTCTTCAAGGGAAAAACCAACGCAAGCTCAAGAGGCAGCAAGATGTTCTGGATAGATATCTCAAGGTTGATGATTAGTAAGTAGATGCTGATGAATAACAGTCTACTTGTCTTGGCGGACTTCCCATTACTATTGAGCCTCTAACTATCAATTAGCATAAATAGCATTGCGGTGCGTTTATAATTCTGTCAATTGCCGAGCTATAATTTGTTTACCCAAGCATAGTTGTTTATCGTCTTTTGGGAGATAGACATCACTAGTGAACATCATGTGACCACGGTCCATATCACCATCATTACTTACACCTCCACCATTTACCGTTTTCATTTACTTTTCCATTGCAATCACTATCACTATTCCCGCTTGTGTTTTGATCCATTGCAAACTACAAGGCCGGAGAGATTGACAACCTCTCTGTACTCGTTGGGAGAAAAGTTATTTGTTGTGTGTGCAGGTCCACGTCTTCTGCTAGCGCCAGGGTGGGAGACACCTACTTGTTGATCATAGGAGTCCTCCTGGTTCGATAAACCTTACTGTCTCCGTGTAAGGGAAAACTTGCTGCTGACTACATCTCAACCTTCCACTTGAGGTAACCAACGAGGAGCGAGAACTATATACATCATCTCGTTGATACGTCCTTGTCGCATGATGCTTTCATGTTGATATTGGGGTATTATTAAACTTCACGGTACAATACTTATGCCTTTTCTCTCTTATTTTGCAAGGTTTACATGAAGAGGGAGAATGCCGGCAGCTGGAATTCTGGCCTGAAAAAGGAGCAAGTTTGAGATACCTATTCTGCGCAACTCCAAAAGCCGTGAAAATCAACGAGGATTTTTTTGGGATTTATAAAAAATACTAGGCTAAAGAAGTACCAGAGGGGCGCCAGCAGGAGGCCACAAGCCTACTAGGCGCGACCTCCCCTGGCCGCGCCTAGGGGGCTTGTGGGCTCCCAGCTGGCCCTGTGGCTCCCCTCTTTTGCTACAAGAAGGGTTTCGTTCCAGAAAAAAATCAAGAGGAGGCTTTCGGGAGGATTCGCCGCCGCCACGAGGCGGAACTTGAGCAGAACCAATCTAGAGCTCCGGCAGGACGATCCTGCTGGGGAAACTTCCCTCCCGGAGGGGGAAATTGTCGTCATCGTCATCACCAACGCTCCTCTCATCGGAGGGGACTCATAACCATCAACATCTTCATCAGCACCATCTCATCTCCAAACCCTAGTTCATCTCTTGTAACCAATCTCCGTCTCGCGACTCCGATTGGTACTTGTAAGGTTGCTAGTAGTGTTGATTATTCTTTGTTGTTGATGCTAGTTGGATTACTTGGTGGAAGATTATATGTTCAGATCTTTGATGCTATTCATTACCTCTCTGGTCTTGAATATGATTATGCTTTGTGAGTAGTTCCTTTTGTTCCTGAGGACATGGGATAAGTCTTGCTATAAGTAGTCATGTGAATTTGGTATTCGTTCGATAGTTTGATGTGTTGTATGTTGTTTTTCCTCTAGTGGTGTTATGTGAACGTCGACTACATAACACTTCACCATTATTTGGGCGTAGAGGAAGGCATTGGGAAGTAGTAAGTAGATGATGGGTTGCTAGAGTGACAGAAGCATAAACCCTAGTTTATGCGTTGCTTCGTAAGGGGTTGATTTGGATCCACTAGTTTAATGCTATGGTTAGACTTTGTCTTAATTGTTATTACGTAGTTGCGGATGCTTGCGAGAGGGGTTAATCATAAGTGGGATGCTTGTCCAAGTAAGGGCAGTACCCAAGCGCCGGTCCACCCACATATCAAACTATCAAAGTAGCGAACACGAATCATATGAACATGATGAAAACCATGTTGATAGAAATTCCCATGTGTTCTCGGGAGCGCTTTACCTCCTATAAGACTTTATCTAGACTTGTCCCTTGCTACAAAAGGGATTGGGCCACTTTGCTGCACCGTTGTTACTTTTGTTACTTGCTACTTGCTATGAATCATCTTGTCACACAACTACTTGTTACCAATAATTTCAGTGCTTGCAGAGAATACCTTGCTGAAAACCACTTGTCAGATCCTTCTGCTCCTCGTTGTGTTCGACACTCTTTCTTATCGAAAGGGCTATGATAGATCCCCTATACTTATGGGTCATCAAGACTCTTTTCTGGCACTGTTGCCGGGGAGTGAAGCGCCTTTGGTAAGTGGAAATTAGTAAGGAAACATTTATATAGTGTGCTGAAATTTATTGTCACTTGTCACTATGGAAACTAATCCTTTGAGGGGCTTGTTCGGGGTATCTTCACCTCGAACGGAAGCACAAGGAGTTTCTCCTGAACTTGCTGCACCTACTGAAAATATTTGCTATGGATTTCCTTTTGCTATGCTTGAGAAACTGCTGGCTAATCCTTTTACACGAGATGGAACATCACATCCAGACTTGCATCTAATCTATGTAGATGAACTTTGTGGTTTATTTAAGCTTGCAGGTTTGCCCGAGGATGAGGTCAAGAAGAAGGTATTTCCCTTATCTTTGAGGGATAAGGCGGTGACATGGTATAGGCTATGTGATGATACTGGATCGTGGAACTACAATCGGTTGAAATTGGAATTTCATCAAAAGTTTTATCCTATGCATCTAGTACATCGTGATCGGAATTATATTTATAATTTTTGGCCTCGTGACAGAGAAAGCATCGCTCAAGCTTGGGGGAGGCTTAAATCAATGTTATATTCATGCCCCAACCATGAGCTCTCGAGAGAAATTGTCATTCAGAACTTCTATGCTCGGCTTTCTGATGATGATCGCACCATGCTTGATACTTCTTGTACCGATTCTTTTATGAAGAGAGATATTGACTTCAAATGGAATTTATTGGAAAGAATTAAATGCAACTCTGAAGATTGGGAGCTTGATGAAGGTAAGGAGTCAGGTATGAATTTCAAGTTTAATTGCGTTAAATCCTTTGTTGAAACAAATACCTTTTGTGATTTTAGCGCTAATTATGGACTTGACTCTCAGATAGTAGCTTCATTGTGTGAATCATTTGCTGCTCATATTGATCTCCCCAAAGAGAAGTGGTTTAAATATCATCCTCCCTTAGAAGTCAATGTAGTTAAACCCAATCCAGTTGAAGAGAAAGTCATTGCCTATAATGATCCTATTGTTCCCAATGCTTACATTGAGAAACCACCTTTCCCTGTTAGGATAAAGGATCATTCTAAAGTTTCAACTGTGATACGTAGGGGTTACATTAGAACACCCACCCTCTGAGCAAATTAGAGTTGAACCTAGCATTGCTATTATCAAAGATCTCCTGTCCGACAATGTTGATGGCCATGATATTCACTTCTGTGAAGATGCTGCTAGAATTGCTAAACCACATGCTAGAGACAAACATAGCCATGTTGTTGGCACACCTGTTGTTTCTGTTAAGATAGGAGATCATTGTTATCATGGTTTATGTGACGTGGGTGCTAGTGTTAGTGCAATACCTCAATCCTTATATGATGAAATTAAAGACGAGATTGCACCTATCGAGATAGAACCCATTGATGTCACTATTATCCTTGCCAATAGAGATACTATCTGCCCTGTGGCAATTGTTAGGTATACTGAAGTCTTGTGTGGTAAAACGAAGTATCCTGCTGATTTCCTCGTTCTTGTTACCACACAAGACAACTTTTGTCCCATCATATTTGGCAGACCTTTTCTCAATACTATCAATGCTCATATTGACTGTGAGAAGCAAATTGTCACGGTTGGCTTTGAAGGTGTGTCACATGAGTTCAATTTCTCCAAGTTTAGTAGACAACCTCATGAAAAAGAGTCGCCTAGTAAGGATGAAATTATTGCCCTAGCTTCTATTGCCGTGCCTTCTACTGATCCTTTAGAGCAATACTTGCTTGAGCATGAAAATGATATGCATATGGATGAAAGGGATGAGATAGATAGAGTTATCGTTGAACAATATCCTATCCTTAAGAATAATTTGCCTGTTGAACTGCTTGGAGAACCACCCCCACCAAAGGGAGATCCTGCGTTCGAGCTTGAACAGTTGCCTGATACTATTAAGTTTGCTTATCTCGATGAAAAAGAGATATATCCTATTATTATTAGTGCTAGCCTCTCAGAGCATGAAGAAAAGAAGTTACTAAAAACTCTGAGGAAGCATCGTGCTGCTATTGGATATACTCTTGATGATCTTAGGGCATTAGTCCCACTCTATGCCAGCATTAGATTAAAACTGATCCTGATTCCAAAGCAGTTGCTGATCATCAACGGAGATTTAATCCTAAGATGAAAGAGGTAGTATGAAAAGAAATACTAAAGCTCCTGTTAGCAGGTATTATCTATCCTGTTGCTCATAGCGATTGGGTGAGTCTGGTGCATTGCATCCCTAAGAAGGGAGTCATTACCGTTGTCCCTAATGATAAGGATGAATTGATTCCGCAGAGGATTATTACTGGCTATAGGATGGTGATCGATTTTAGGAAATTGAATAAAGCCACTAGGAAAGATCATTACCCTCTGCCTTTTATCGACCAAATAATAGAAAGACTGTCTAAACACACACACTTCGGCTTTCTAGATGGTTATTCTGGTTTCTCCCAAATACCTGTTGCACAATCTGATCAGGAGAAAACCACTTTCACCTGCCCTTTCGGTACCTTTGCTTATAGACGTATGCCTTTTGGCTTATGTAATGCACCTGCCACCTTTCAAAGATGCATGATGGCTATATTCTCTGACTTTTGTGAAAAGATTGTTGAGGTTTTCATGGATGACTTCTCCGTTTACGGGTCTTCTTTTGATGATTGCCTCAACAACCTTGATCGAGTCCTACAGAGATGTAAAGACACCAATCTTGTCTTGAGTTGGGAGAAGTGCCACTTTATGGTTAATGAAGGCATCGTCTTAGGACATAAAATTTCTGAAAGAGGTATTGAAGTCGATAAGGCTAAGGTTGTTGCGATCGAGAAAATGCCATGCCCCACAGATATCAAAGGTATAAGAAGTTTCCTTGGTCATGCTGGTTTCTATAGAAGGTTCATTAAAGACTTCTCTAAGATTTCTAGGCCTCTTAACAATCTCTTGCAAAAGTGTAGCGACCCGACTCAAAACGAGTCAAGCCTCTGTTTTTCTGTGCCATCCCTGGATCAGTATGCTGGCACACACAGTACATCAATGTATATATCAAAGTGCAATCACATGTAAATAGCGTAAAAACAGATATATACCTTAAATATCTCAGCGGAAGCGGTCAAGGGAGTGGAGTCCCAATAAACACCAACGGCAAGTTGAGTGTAGACCGTAACCCTGAATCGTACTCTTACTCGTCAAAGAAAAATATCTGCAACATAAGACGTTGCAGCCGTGTAGGTCAGCATATTGAATATGCCGGCAAGTCACATAAGAGAGGGGTGAAAAGTAATCATCTATACTATATGCATATATGGCAGGTGGGGCTATAAGTTTTAGCGTAAAGCAAGTTTTTCTCCTACAACAAGAGTGGGCTAAAAGCAAAATGTTACTACATTGTTGGTTGTTAACGAGATGGTTCCGCCAACCAGTTCTCGTACCCGAGTTGTCAATAGTTACCCTCATCAAATATATATAATGGTGTTGAGAAATCCAAATAACTTCAGTTCCTTTGGCTCAAGTCGTCCATGACCGTGGACACGGCTAATCGATTAGGTTTGAGTACTCTGCAGAGTTTTGCACACGTTCCCCACAAGATTTGATCGCCTCCGTGTATGTCCTCGCACTTCAGGGTGTTTGAAGACCGGATGATCAAAACATGGTCTTTCAACGGGTCCCTCTGAATCCCTGTCGGTGCCCATCCATTCCTACCGTTCTTCTACATCTGCTAGCACCGCCTGTCCAGAGTCGCCGCGTTGTCCAACCAAGCCATAGCCCATAATGACTTGTGGCTGTGCAGGTAAGCCTTGGGTCTTGAAAATATCCGTCCGTCTCTCTGAGCCTGGGTGAAGCTTTCCGCAGGATGTCATGGCCTCTCCAGCATCCCGGGCATCCACTGGGTTCTCCAGGGAGCCGATCAACCGTCCTTCACCCAGTGTTGCATTGCGTCCGAGGTCTTGAAAATCTTGTCTTAGTCCGGTCTTGATTATTATATCAACCTCGCATCACTCGTGTTATGCACTCAACCGACATCCCGTCTACTCAAGCATAGCAATATGAAAGTTGTCGTCCCGGGGCCAAGTATCGGGGTTGTTGTGTGCCTACCACATGATACTACAATCTATACTAAAATTTCCAAGTACCTAAGCAGCATGCAATTGGGCATAGGATGGTAGAACTACGATGCATAAAACATAGGTGATAGCATGATCAAAGTGACTTGCCTGGTGATGTTGACGAAGAAGAATTTTTCGAGAAAATAACTTGATAGACTACTCGTCACTCTCCGATGAAATCTATATAGCAAACATATCATTCACATAAGCACTCATACTAGCAATCATTCTAGCAATCAAAACAAAGAGAGAGCGAAATAGAATCCGAAAGAAACTTCAAATAAGACTAGGGAGTCTTCTACTACGTCAAACACTAGATGGTTTTGTCTAACAGAAAATAATAACAAGAAACTAGGTTATAAGTTTAACTAAGATAAAATAAAGTGTTTTTCACAAAACCTTTTGAAAGTATTCCCAAACGGGATTTGAAAGAGGGATGAAAACAATTGCATGTTACTACGGGACTAGAATTGTTTTAATGAAAACAAATAAACATAAAATAAAGACTTGTTGCAAAACTACTGTTAACTAACATAAACAAACAATAATAATCTTTCTGAAATAATAAAGAAAATATTTTAAAACAAAAGTAGAAAATGAATTAGCCAAAAACCTAAAAGCGGTGAAACAGAAATTGTTTCCCATGAAATGATGAGTTAAAATACTCAAACAAAACTCAAATTTTTACTACTTATAAATAGGATCACTAGTGATCAGTACCAAAAGGAATCAAATTAAAAGCTATTTTTAAACTCCTGGAATAGGCAAAACAAGGTTTAAACTAAATCTGCTCTAACTTATGTTTAAAAATTTCAAACATAGACAATTATATGTTTTTAAAAACTACAGGAAATTTGAGAGCTACTGGAAAAATAATCAATGTCATTGGACTTAGGTATAAAAAGTTGTGGCCAAAACAAAATTGAAAGTTTCTGTTTTTGTAATATAGACAGAAAATTACAAAACTACTAGTGATAAAAGAGAGGTACACGTGTCCAGATGCTATTGGCTGCGGTGTTGTTTGTTTCAAAGCTACGGGCAAACGGCCGAAGGTTAGCAAAGTCGCCACTTAAAACTTAAGTGACAAAATAACCCACTGGTTTTTCTGGGATAGACCGAAGGGTTACGTTAGCATCTAATCTGGGCCACCAGCTACGATCCAACGGCTACTAACAAAAGAGAGAATAACAGAGAGGAAGAAGGAGGGAGTACCGTTGTGGGCAGCACTCTGGCGAGGGAGGGGCTGGCCAGCGAGGGAGGGGAGCTCCGGGGCGTGGAGGGGATGGGGCGGCGGCGACGGGGGTCCTTCTCCTCCATGGGGGGGCACTCGGGGAAGAGAGGGGCGGCGACGGGTGGCGCTGGGGCTGCTCTTGTAGGCCGAAGGTGGTAGCCTCGGGCTGCCGGCGAGGTGGTGCAGGGCTTCGGGCGGCGGCGGCTCATGGCGGTGGCGGGGTACTCCTCCTCGGGGAGGCGCTCGGGGGGGGGGGGGGGGGGAGGGGCGCTGAGCGGCTCGTGGAGGCGGGGCAGTAGGTGGGCAGAAGCTTCGGCGGGGGCGGGCGATGGTGTGGCGGCTTCGGGCGGCGGCGGGGCGAAGTAAGGACGGGAACGGGGTCGCGGCGGTGGAGGGGCACTTATATGGGCCAGGGAGAGGAAAGCTATGGAAGGGAGAGGGAGTACTCGGGGTAGGGAATCCCGAGTTCCCTGGGAGGGCTCGGCTCGGTTGCAGAGAAAAGAAAGGAGACGAGGGAGGAAGAGACCGCGGGGGAGAGAGGTGTCGGCCAGTGGGCCCCTTGGGCAGAGAGAGGAGGGAGGGGAAGGCAGCGGCGGTGGCCGGTCCTTAAGGGATTTCAATCCCGGGTTACACGGGATTGCGGCCCAGTGGCTATCTAGCGCCCGGCGGCGGCTGTTTCTAATTTTTTTTCCTATTATCTAACATTTTCCAAAACAGAAAACAAACACTAAAAAAAGGGAAATAAATAAAAATATTTATATATGGTATTATATATCAAAAAAATCAGAAAAAGAAGCTCTACCCGAATAACATTTTTTTAAAGCCAAAATAAAAACTTAAAAAAAATGTTTTTTTCAGAAATTCCCAAATTTGTTTTATTTCTTTTTGCAATTATTTTTGCAAAAGAACTTTGGGTTTTTCTTGGCTCCAACATTTCAAAAATTGCCCCCACTTTTGGAGTGTCATTTTCCTCCGCTCTCTCTCTTGCGTGCAAGAGAGTTTTTTTTCCGGGCTTTTCTCGCGCGATGGAAATGCAAGACAAAAGACGAAAGAATTTCCCGGCATTTCTTGCACGAAGAAAAAAATAAAAATGCAAGGGAATTCAAATGCAAATATCTCCGTTCAAATTATTTATAGTTGAAGAAGTCATGTCATCTTCTCTCTTTGCTTTTAAAGATTGAATTTGAATTTACCGGAGAAGGGGAAAGTCATTTTATTCCCTCTCATTCAAAAGTTTCGAAAAGTTTCAAATTTCACACAAGTTTCAGTCACTCAGCAAACAAACAAACTATCAATCTAATAATTATATTAACATTCCAAAATTTACAATTTTGGGATGTTACAAACTACCACACTTAAAATGAATCTCGTCCTCGAGATTCGAAGAGGCTAGAAAGAAAGGTTAGGGTTTGGGAGTCTTCTAAAAAATCCAATCTCCGGGAAAGTGGGATGCTACCAAACTTAAAATGAGAGATACTGGTCCCTCAAAATGCTTTAACGATCCTCTGGGGTTTTGGCAACTGACATCGCACAGTCTTCATATTAAATCCTTTGGTGATGCTCTCCCGTTGATATAAGCTTCTTCCGTCACTGGGTCTTCTTAACTGACAGTCTCGTGGTCAATTCTAAATAACATATCGATGGTTCTCATGGTGGTCTACCATTTGTGGTTATCCTGCAGAGAGAGGGGTTTTGTCTTCATCCTCACAGTAAAATTTCCTACGCAAGACAATAAATGCCATGTACTTGGGGCTTTTCTTATACCACTCTAAGGCTTAAACAAAAGCTTCGAAGAACGTCGTCTCTCTCTATGGCTAAGTCTCTCAGATTTACCATTCCGAATAGCAAGATAAATGATAAGAGTAAGTCGTCATGGTGCTCAATCCATTTCGCACCCAAATCATTTCTCTGTATAAGGTTTAGCGAATCTCGCATTCTAACACTTGGGCATCCTCACAATCTCGTCCTCGAGAGAAGCCTCTAGTGAACACTATGGCCCCGGGGTCTACTTCACATTATATTTCCAGCCTTACATTTTACTTCGTTGCACTTTCCGCCTTCAGAACTCACTTTGCAATCAATCTTGAAGGGATTGACAACCCCTTTATAGCATTGGGTGCAAGCTCGTTTTTGTTTGCGCAGGTACTCTGGACACTTGGCTTGATTCTCCGACTGGATTGATACCTTGGTTCTCAAAACTGAGGGAAATACTTACTGCTTCTGTGCTGCATCACCCTTTCCTCTTCAAGGGAAAAACCAACGCAAGCTCAAGAGGCAGCAAGATGTTCTGGATAGATATCTCAAGTTGATGATTAGTAAGTAGATGCTGATGAATAACAGTCTACTTGTCTTGGCGGACTTCCCATTACTATTGAGCCTCTAACTATCAATTAGCATAAATAGCATTGCGGTGCGTTTATAATTCTGTCAATTGCCGAGCTATAATTTGTTTACCCAAGCATATTTGTTTATCGTCTTTTGGGAGATAGACATCACTAGTGAACATCATGTGACCACGGTCCATATCACCATCATTACTTACACCTCCACCATTTACCGTTTTCATTTACTTTTCCATTGCAATCACTATCACTATTCCCGCTTGTGTTTTGATCCATTGCAAACTACAAGGCCGGAGAGATTGACAACCTCTCTGTACTCGTTGGGAGAAAAGTTATTTGTTGTGTGTGCAGGTCCACGTCTTCTGCTAGCGCCAGGGTGGGAGACACCTACTTGTTGATCATAGGAGTCCTCCTGGTTCGATAAACCTTACTGTCTCCGTGTAAGGGAAAACTTGCTGCTGACTACATCTCAACCTTCCACTTGAGGTAACCAACGAGGAGCGAGAACTATATACATCATCTCGTTGATACGTCCTTGTCGCATGATGCTTTCATGTTGATATTGGGCTATTATTAAACTTCACGGTACAATACTTATGCCTTTTCTCTCTTATTTTGCAAGGTTTACATGAAGAGGGAGAATGCCGGCAGCTGGAATTCTGGCCTGAAAAAGGAGCAAGTTTGAGATACCTATTCTGCGCAACTCCAAAAGCCGTGAAAATCAACGAGGATTTTTTTGGGATTTATAAAAAATACTAGGCTAAAGAAGTACCAGAGGGGCGCCAGCAGGAGGCCACAAGCCTACTAGGCGCGACCTCCCCTGGCCGCGCCTAGGGGGCTTGTGGGCTCCCAGCTGGCCCTGTGGCTCCCCTCTTTTGCTACAAGAAGGGTTTCGTTCCAGAAAAAAATCAAGAGGAGGCTTTCGGGAGGATTCGCCGCCGCCACGAGGCGGAACTTGAGCAGAACCAATCTAGAGCTCCGGCAGGACGATCCTGCTGGGGAAACTTCCCTCCCGGAGGGGGAAATTGTCGTCATCGTCATCACCAACGCTCCTCTCATCGGAGGGGACTCATAACCATCAACATCTTCATCAGCACCATCTCATCTCCAAACCCTAGTTCATCTCTTGTAACCAATCTCCGTCTCGCGACTCCGATTGGTACTTGTAAGGTTGCTAGTAGTGTTGATTATTCTTTGTTGTTGATGCTAGTTGGATTACTTGGTGGAAGATTATATGTTCAGATCTTTGATGCTATTCATTACCTCTCTGGTCTTGAATATGATTATGCTTTGTGAGTAGTTCCTTTTGTTCCTGAGGACATGGGATAAGTCTTGCTATAAGTAGTCATGTGAATTTGGTATTCGTTCGATAGTTTGATGTGTTGTATGTTGTTTTTCCTCTAGTGGTGTTATGTGAACGTCGACTACATAACACTTCACCATTATTTGGGCGTAGAGGAAGGCATTGGGAAGTAGTAAGTAGATGATGGGTTGCTAGAGTGACAGAAGCATAAACCCTAGTTTATGCGTTGCTTCGTAAGGGGTTGATTTGGATCCACTAGTTTAATGCTATGGTTAGACTTTGTCTTAATTGTTATTACGTAGTTGCGGATGCTTGCGAGAGGGGTTAATCATAAGTGGGATGCTTGTCCAAGTAAGGGCAGTACCCAAGCGCCGGTCCACCCACATATCAAACTATCAAAGTAGCGAACACGAATCATATGAACATGATGAAAACCATGTTGATAGAAATTCCCATGTGTTCTCGGGAGCGCTTTACCTCCTATAAGACTTTATCTAGACTTGTCCCTTGCTACAAAAGGGATTGGGCCACTTTGCTGCACCGTTGTTACTTTTGTTACTTGCTACTTGCTATGAATCATCTTGTCACACAACTACTTGTTACCAATAATTTCAGTGCTTGCAGAGAATACCTTGCTGAAAACCACTTGTCAGATCCTTCTGCTCCTCGTTGTGTTCGACACTCTTTCTTATCGAAAGGGCTATGATAGATCCCCTATACTTATGGGTCATCAAGACTCTTTTCTGGCACTGTTGCCGGGGAGTGAAGCGCCTTTGGTAAGTGGAAATTAGTAAGGAAACATTTATATAGTGTGCTGAAATTTATTGTCACTTGTCACTATGGAAACTAATCCTTTGAGGGGCTTGTTCGGGGTATCTTCACCTCGAACGGAAGCACAAGGAGTTTCTCCTGAACTTGCTGCACCTACTGAAAATATTTGCTATGGATTTCCTTTTGGTATGCTTGAGAAACTGCTGGCTAATCCTTTTACACGAGATGGAACATCACATCCAGACTTGCATCTAATCTATGTAGATGAACTTTGTGGTTTATTTAAGCTTGCAGGTTTGCCCGAGGATGAGGTCAAGAAGAAGGTATTTCCCTTATCTTTGAGGGATAAGGCGGTGACATGGTATAGGCTATGTGATGATACTGGATCGTGGAACTACAATCGGTTGAAATTGGAATTTCATCAAAAGTTTTATCCTATGCATCTAGTACATCGTGATCGGAATTATATTTATAATTTTTGGCCTCGTGACAGAGAAAGCATCGCTCAAGCTTGGGGGAGGCTTAAATCAATGTTATATTCATGCCCCAACCATGAGCTCTCGAGAGAAATTGTCATTCAGAACTTCTATGCTCGGCTTTCTGATGATGATCGCACCATGCTTGATACTTCTTGTACCGATTCTTTTATGAAGAGAGATATTGACTTCAAATGGAATTTATTGGAAAGAATTAAATGCAACTCTGAAGATTGGGAGCTTGATGAAGGTAAGGAGTCAGGTATGAATTTCAAGTTTAATTGCGTTAAATCCTTTGTTGAAACAAATACCTTTTGTGATTTTAGCGCTAATTATGGACTTGACTCTCAGATAGTAGCTTCATTGTGTGAATCATTTGCTGCTCATATTGATCTCCCCAAAGAGAAGTGGTTTAAATATCATCCTCCCTTAGAAGTCAATGTAGTTAAACCCAATCCAGTTGAAGAGAAAGTCATTGCCTATAATGATCCTATTGTTCCCAATGCTTACATTGAGAAACCACCTTTCCCTGTTAGGATAAAGGATCATTCTAAAGTTTCAACTGTGATACGTAGGGGTTACATTAGAACACCCACCCTCTGAGCAAATTAGAGTTGAACCTAGCATTGCTATTATCAAAGATCTCCTGTCCGACAATGTTGATGGCCATGATATTCACTTCTGTGAAGATGCTGCTAGAATTGCTAAACCACATGCTAGAGACAAACATAGCCATGTTGTTGGCACACCTGTTGTTTCTGTTAAGATAGGAGATCATTGTTATCATGGTTTATGTGACGTGGGTGCTAGTGTTAGTGCAATACCTCAATCCTTATATGATGAAATTAAAGACGAGATTGCACCTATCGAGATAGAACCCATTGATGTCACTATTATCCTTGCCAATAGAGATACTATCTGCCCTGTGGCAATTGTTAGGTATACTGAAGTCTTGTGTGGTAAAACGAAGTATCCTGCTGATTTCCTCGTTCTTGTTACCACACAAGACAACTTTTGTCCCATCATATTTGGCAGACCTTTTCTCAATACTATCAATGCTCATATTGACTGTGAGAAGCAAATTGTCACGGTTGGCTTTGAAGGTGTGTCACATGAGTTCAATTTCTCCAAGTTTAGTAGACAACCTCATGAAAAAGAGTCGCCTAGTAAGGATGAAATTATTGCCCTAGCTTCTATTGCCGTGCCTTCTACTGATCCTTTAGAGCAATACTTGCTTGAGCATGAAAATGATATGCATATGGATGAAAGGGATGAGATAGATAGAGTTATCGTTGAACAATATCCTATCCTTAAGAATAATTTGCCTGTTGAACTGCTTGGAGAACCACCCCCACCAAAGGGAGATCCTGCGTTCGAGCTTGAACAGTTGCCTGATACTATTAAGTTTGCTTATCTCGATGAAAAAGAGATATATCCTATTATTATTAGTGCTAGCCTCTCAGAGCATGAAGAAAAGAAGTTACTAAAAACTCTGAGGAAGCATCGTGCTGCTATTGGATATACTCTTGATGATCTTAGGGCATTAGTACCACTCTATGCCAGCATTAGATTAAAACTGATCCTGATTCCAAAGCAGTTGCTGATCATCAACGGAGATTGAATCCTAAGATGAAAGAGGTAGTATGAAAAGAAATACTAAAGCTCCTGTTAGCAGGTATTATCTATCCTGTTGCTCATAGCGATTGGGTGAGTCTGCTGCATTGCATCCCTAAGAAGGGAGTCATTACCGTTGTCCCTAATGATAAGGATGAATTGATTCCGCAGAGGATTATTACTGGCTATAGGATGGTGATCGATTTTAGGAAATTGAATAAAGCCACTAGGAAAGATCATTACCCTCTGCCTTTTATCGACCAAATAATAGAAAGACTGTCTAAACACACACACTTCTGCTTTCTAGATGGTTATTCTGGTTTCTCCCAAATACCTGTTGCACAACCTGATCAGGAGAAAACCACTTTCACCTGCCCTTTCGGTACCTTTGCTTATAGACGTATGCCTTTTGGCTTATGTAATGCACCTGCCACCTTTCAAAGATGCATGATGGCTATATTCTCTGACTTTTGTGAAAAGATTGTTGAGGTTTTCATGGATGACTTCTCCGTTTACGGGTCTTCTTTTGATGATTGCCTCAGCAACCTTGATCGAGTACTACAGAGATGTAAAGACACCAATCTTGTCTTGAGTTGGGAGAAGTGCCACTTTATGGTTAATGAAGGCATCGTCTTAGGACATAAAATTTCTGAAAGAGGTATTGAAGTCGATAAGGCTAAGGTTGTTGCGATCGAGAAAATGCCATGCCCCACAGATATCAAAGGTATAAGAAGTTTCCTTGGTCATGCTGGTTTCTATAGAAGGTTCATTAAAGACTTCTCTAAGATTTCTAGGCCTCTTAACAATCTCTTGCAAAAGTGTAGCGACCCGACTCAAAACGAGTCAAGCCTCTGTTTTTCTGTGCCATCCCTGGATCAGTATGCTGGCACACACAGTACATCAATGTATATATCAAAGTGCAATCACATGTAAATAGCGTAAAAACAGATATATACCTTAAATATCTCAGCGGAAGCGGTCAAGGGAGTGGAGTCCCAATAAACACCAACGGCAAGTTGAGTGTAGACCGTAACCCTGAATCATACTCTTACTCGTCGAAGAAAAATATCTGCAACATAAGACGTTGCAGCCGTGTAGGTCAGCATATTGAATATGCCGGCAAGTCACATAAGAGAGGGGTGAAAAGTAATCATCTATACTATATGCATATATGGCAGGTGGGGCTATAAGTTTTAGCGTAAAGCAAGTTTTTCTCCTACAACAAGAGTGGGCTAAAAGCAAAATGTTACTACATTGTTGGTTGTTAACGAGATGGTTCCGCCAACCAGTTCTCGTACCCGAGTTGTCAATAGTTACCCTCATCAAATATATATAATGGTGTTGAGAAATCCAGATAACTTCAGTTCCTTTGGCTCAAGTCGTCCATGACCGTGGACACGGCTAATCGATTAGGTTTGAGTACTCTGCAGAGTTTTGCACACGTTCCCCACAAGATTTGATCGCCTCCGTGTATGTCCTCGCACTTCAGGGTGTTTGAAGACCGGATGATCAAAACATGGTCTTTCAACGGGTCCCTCTGAATCCCTGTCGGTGCCCATCCATTCCTACCGTTCTTCTACATCTGCTAGCACCGCCTGTCCAGAGTCGCCGCGTTGTCCAACCAAGCCATAGCCCATAATGACTTGTGGCTGTGCAGGTAAGCCTTGGGTCTTGAAAATATCCGTCCGTCTCTCTGAGCCTGGGTGAAGCTTTCCGCAGGATGTCATGGCCTCTCCAGCATCCCGGGCATCCACTGGGTTCTCCAGGGAGCCGATCAACCGTCCTTCACCCAGTGTTGCATTGCGTCCGAGGTCTTGAAAATCTTGTCTTAGTCCGGTCTTGATTATTATATCAACCTCGCATCACTCGTGTTATGCACTCAACCGACATCCCGTCTACTCAAGCATAGCAATATGAAAGTTGTCGTCCCGGGGCCAAGTATCGGGGTTGTTGTGTGCCTACCACATGATACTACAATCTATACTAAAATTTCCAAGTACCTAAGCAGCATGCAATTGGGCATAGGATGGTAGAACTACGATGCATAAAACATAGGTGATAGCATGATCAAAGTGACTTGCCTGGTGATGTTGACGAAGAAGAATTTTTCGAGAAAATAACTTGATAGACTACTCGTCACTCTCCGATGAAATCTATATAGCAAACATATCATTCACATAAGCACTCATACTAGCAATCATTCTAGCAATCAAAACAAAGAGAGAGCGAAATAGAATCCGAAAGAAACTTCAAATAAGACTAGGGAGTCTTCTACTACGTCAAACACTAGATGGTTTTGTCTAACAGAAAATAATAACAAGAAACTAGGTTATAAGTTTAACTAAGATAAAATAAAGTGTTTTTCACAAAACCTTTTGAAAGTATTCCCAAACGGGATTTGAAAGAGGGATGAAAACAATTGCATGTTACTACGGGACTAGAATTGTTTTAATGAAAACAAATAAACATAAAATAAAGACTTGTTGCAAAACTACTGTTAACTAACATAAACAAACAATAATAATCTTTCTGAAATAATAAAGAAAATATTTTAAAACAAAAGTAGAAAATGAATTAGCCAAAAACCTAAAAGCGGTGAAACAGAAATTGTTTCCCATGAAATAATGAGTTAAAATACTCAAACAAAACTCAAATTTTTACTACTTATAAATAGGATCACTAGTGATCAGTACCAAAAGGAATCAAATTAAAAGCTATTTTTAAACTCCTAGAATAGGCAAAATAAGGTTTAAACTAAATCTGCTCTAACTTATGTTTAAAAATTTCAAACATAGACAATTATATGTTTTTAAAAACTACAGGAAATTTGAGAGCTACTGGAAAAATAATCAATGTCATTGGACTTAGGGATAAAAAGTTGTGGCCAAAACAAAATTGAAAGTTTCTGTTTTTGTAATATAGACAGAAAATTACAAAACTACTAGTGCTAAAAGAGAGGTACACGTGTCCAGATGCTATTGGCTGCGGTGGTGTTTGTTTCAAAGCTACGGGCAAACGGCCGAAGGTTAGCAAAGTCGCCACTTAAAACTTAAGTGACAAAATAACCCACTGGTTTTTCTGGGATAGACCGAAGGGTTACGTTAGCATCTAATCTGGGCCACCAGCTACGATCCAACGGCTACTAACAAAAGAGAGAATAACAGAGAGGAAGAAGGAGGGAGTACCGTGCTGGGCAGCACTCTGGCGAGGGAGGGGCTGGCCAGCTAGGGAGGGGAGCTCCGGGGCGTGGAGGGGATGGGGCGGCGGCGACGGGGGTCCTTCTCCTCCATGGGGGGGCACTCGGGGAAGAGAGGGGCGGCGACGGGTGGCGCTGGGGCTGCTCTTGTAGGCCGAAGGTGGTAGCCTCGGGCTGCCGGCGAGGTGGTGCAGGGCTTCGGGCGGCGGCGGCTCATGGCGGTGGCGGGGTACTCCTCCTCGGGGAGGCGCTCGGGGGGGGGGGGGGAGGGGCGCTGGGCGGCTCGTGGAGGCGGGGCAGTAGGTGGGCAGAAGCTTCGGCGGGGGCGGGCGATGGTGTGGCGGCTTCGGGCGGCGGCGGGGCGAAGTAAGGACGGGAACGGGGTCGCGGCGGTGGAGGGGCACTTATATGGGCCAGGGAGAGGAAAGCTATGGAAGGGAGAGGGAGTACTCGGGGTAGGGAATCCCGAGTTCCCTGGGAGGGCTCGGCTCGGTTGCAGAGAAAAGAAAGGAGACGAGGGAGGAAGAGACCGCGGGGGAGAGAGGTGTCGGCCAGTGGGCCCCTTGGGCAGAGAGAGGAGGGAGGGGAAGGCAGCGGCGGTGGCCGGTCCTTAAGGGATTTCAATCCCGGGTTACACGGGATTGCGGCCCAGTGGCTATCTAGCGCCCGGCGGCGGCTGTTTCTAATTTTTTTTCCTATTATCTAACATTTTCCAAAACAGAAAACAAACACTAAAAAAAGGGAAATAAATAAAAATATTTATATATGGTATTATATATCAAAAAAATCAGAAAAAGAAGCTCTACCCGAATAACATTTTTTTAAAGCCAAAATAAAAACTTAAAAAAAATGTTTTTTTCAGAAATTCCCAAATTTGTTTTATTTCTTTTTGCAATTATTTTTGCAAAAGAACTTTGGGTTTTTCTTGGCTCCAACATTTCAAAAATTGCCCCCACTTTTGGAGTGTCATTTTCCTCCGCTCTCTCTCTTGCGTGCAAGAGAGTTTTTTTTCCGGGCTTTTCTCGCGCGATGGAAATGCAAGACAAAAGACGAAAGAATTTCCCGGCATTTCTTGCACGAAGAAAAAAATAAAAATGCAAGGGAATTCAAATGCAAATATCTCCGTTCAAATTATTTATAGTTGAAGAAGTCATGTCATCTTCTCTCTTTGCTTTTAAAGATTGAATTTGAATTTACCGGAGAAGGGGAAAGTCATTTTATTCCCTCTCATTCAAAAGTTTCGAAAAGTTTCAAATTTCACACAAGTTTCAGTCACTCAGCAAACAAACAAACTATCAATCTAATAATTATATTAACATTCCAAAATTTACAATTTTGGGATGTTACAAACTACCACACTTAAAATGAATCTCGTCCTCGAGATTCGAAGAGGCTAGAAAGAAAGGTTAGGGTTTGGGAGTCTTCTAAAAAATCCAATCTCCGGGAAAGTGGGATGCTACCAAACTTAAAATGAGAGATACTGGTCCCTCAAAATGCTTTAACGATCCTCTGGGGTTTTGGCAACTGACATCGCACAGTCTTCATATTAAATCCTTTGGTGATGCTCTCCCGTTGATATAAGCTTCTTCCGTCACTGGGTCTTCTTAACTGACAGTCTCGTGGTCAATTCTAAATAACATATCGATGGTTCTCATGGTGGTCTACCATTTGTGGTTATCCTGCAGAGAGAGGGGTTTTGTCTTCATCCTCACAGTAAAATTTCCTACGCGTGACAATAAATGCCATGTACTTGGGGCTTTTCTTATACCACTCTAAGGCTTAAACAAAAGCTTCGAAGAACGTCGTCTCTCTCTATGGGTAAGTCTCTCAGATTTACCATTCCGAATAGCAAGATAAATGATAAGAGTAAGTCGTCATGGTGATCAATCCATTTCGCACCCAAATCATTTCTCTGTATAAGGTTTAGCGAATCTCGCATTCTAACACTTGGGCATCCTCACAAGCATTGCAGAATATCTCTTGTCCACGAACGAAGTTTGGATAATCCATTGGTTCTGCAAGCTGAACGAAACATCTATCGTATTTTCACAACTCCCAGGTTGTCGTATGCTCCTAGGGAAATGTTGTTGATACAAGTTTCCTTCTCAAAAAGATAGTACTTGATCCTTGTTAGTCCCGGGGTCTGTGGGTTTCAGGCATACTTGGGGGTAAATGTGACACTGAGCTGGGTAGTGGGTGGTTCCTTCACAAAGGAAACAAGTCACCTAATTGCTTGTGCACTCCTCAGCTGGGTGATTTCTTTCACAATGAGGGCATCCATCCTTTTGTTCTTCCTGGGTGTGTCCTATTTCTCCATAGATCTTGCATGCACAAGGTTTCTTCATCGGGCTTATCATAGCACTTCTGAATAAGTCGGGATCTTAACAGAGTCTTCTTGAATTCTTCCCAACTTTCCGCTCCACTAAATCCTTGTATGGCATGGTGCATTTTCCACCAGATAGCAGCACTTTGGGTGAAGTACTGAAGAGCGTGTTCCACTTCATGCTTCCTTGAGATCAAGTTGCTCCCGAAGTGGTTCTCCATGTTCTGAATCCATATTTCAGCTTCCCGTTGGGTCATTGGTCCAGAGACTACAAGTCCAGCTTCATACTCCATCTGGTAGGGTTGAGGTTTTGGGGATGAGACGGGTAAGAGAGGGAGGGAGATACACACAATACAAACAATATTTTTGAGAATGGGTTTTATTTGTGGCCGTCGGAAAAACACACACCAATGACGGATCACAATTCATCGTATCTAACATGGGTATACAAAAGGGATTTGGACTTCTAATGGTCATTTAAATATTCTAACGCTTCAGGGTCTTCGAGTTCTTTGGGTATTGAGAGTCCTCTGTTGGTGTAGCTTAAATTCTTCGAACGCGTGGTGAAATCCTCTTTACTTTGAAGTAGAACTCCGTTGATTCTTCATGAGGTCAAAGGGGTAAGGGGATTGTATAACTATTTGAGGTGAGAGAGAATCATTTGATGAAATCAGAAGAGATGAGAAATGAAGGATGTTCTTGAAAAATAAAAAAAAATTGAGAGATCCTTTCCTAAGAAATTTCCAGTTTCTAGGGTCACGTCCTACAGTCAACATGTGCTCTGATACCATCTCTGTAGCGACCCGACTCAAAACGAGTCAAGCCTCTGTGTTTCTGTGCCATCCCTGGATCAGTATGCTGGCACACATAGTACATCAATGTATATATCAAAGTGCAATCACATGTAAATAGCGTAAAAACAGATATATACCTTAAATATCTCAACGGAAGAGGTCAAGGGAGTGGAGTCCCAATAAACACCAACGGCAAGTTGAGTGTAGACCGTAACCCTGAATCGTACTCTTACTCGTCGAAGAAAAATATCTGCAACATAAGACGTTGCAGCCGTGTAGGTCAGCATATTGAATATGCCGGCAAGTCACATAAGAGAGGGGTGAAAAGTAATCATCTATACTATATGCATATATGGCAGGTGGGGCTATAAGTTTTAGCGTAAAGCAAGTTTTTCTCCTACAACAAGAGTGGGCTAAAAGCAAAATGTTACTACATTGTTGGTTGTTAACGAGATGGTTCCGCCAACCAGTTCTCGTACCCGAGTTGTCAATAGTTACCCTCATCAAATATATATAATGGTGTTGAGAAATCCAAATAACTTCAGTTCCTTTGGCTCAAGTCGTCCATGACCGTGGACACGGCTAATCGTTTAGGTTTGAGTACTCTGCAGAGTTTTGCACACGTTCCCCACAAGATTTGATCGCCTCCGTGTATGTCCTCGCACTTCAGGGTGTTTGAAGACCGGATGATCAAAACATGGTCTTTCAACGGGTCCCTCTGAATCCCTGTCGGTGCCCATCCATTCCTACCGTTCTTCTACATCTGCTAGCACCGCCTGTCCAGAGTCGCCGCGTTGTCCAACCAAGCCATAGCCCATAATGACTTGTGGCTGTGCAGGTAAGCCTTGGGTCTTGAAAATATCCGTCCGTCTCTCTGAGCCTGGGTGAAGCTTTCCGCAGGATGTCATGGCCTCTCCAGCATCCCGGGCATCCACTGGGTTCTCCAGGGAGCCGATCAACCGTCCTTCACCCAGTGTTGCATTGCGTCCGAGGTCTTGAAAATCTTGTCTTAGTCCGGTCTTGATTATTATATCAACCTCGCATCACTCGTGTTATGCACTCAACCGACATCCCGTCTACTCAAGCATAGCAATATGAAAGTTGTCGTCCCGGGGCCAAGTATCGGGGTTGTTGTGTGCCTACCACATGATACTACAATCTATACTAAAATTTCCAAGTACCTAAGCAGCATGCAATTGGGCATAGGATGGTAGAACTACGATGCATAAAACATAGGTGATAGCATGATCAAAGTGACTTGCCTGGTGATGTTGACGAAGAAGAATTTTTCGAGAAAATAACTTGATAGACTACTCGTCACTCTCCGATGAAATCTATATAGCAAACATATCATTCACATAAGCACTCATACTAGCAATCATTCTAGCAATCAAAACAAAGAGAGAGCGAAATAGAATCCGAAAGAAACTTCAAATAAGACTAGGGAGTCTTCTACTACGTCAAACACTAGATGGTTTTGTCTAACAGAAAATAATAACAAGAAACTAAGTTATAAGTTTAACTAAGATAAAATAAAGTGTTTTTCACAAAACCTTTTGAAAGTATTCCCAAACGGGATTTGAAAGAGGGATGAAAACAATTGCACGTTACTACGGGACTAGAATTGTTTTAATGAAAACAAATAAACATAAAATAAAGACTTGTTGCAAAACTACTGTTAACTAACATAAACAAACAATAATAATCTTTCTGAAATAATAAAGAAAATATTTTAAAACAAAAGTAGAAAATGAATTAGCCAAAAACCTAAAAGCGGTGAAACAGAAATTGTTTCACATGAAATAATGAGTTAAAGTACTCAAACAAAACTCAAATGTTTACTACTTATAAATAGGATCACTAGTGATCAGTACCAAAAGGAATCAAATTAAAACCTATTTTTAAACTCCTGGAATAGGCAAACCAAGGTTTAAACTAAATCTGCTCTAACTTATGTTTAAAAATTTCAAACATAGACAATTATATGTTTTTAAAAACTACAGGAAATTTGTGAGCTACTGGAAAAATAATCAATGTCATTGGACTTAGGGATAAAAGGTTGTGGCCAAAACAAAATTGAAAGTTTCTGTTTTTGTAATATAGACAGAAAATTACAAAACTACTAGTGCTAAAAGAGAGGTACACATGTCCAGATGCTATTGGCTGCGGTGGTGTTTGTTTCAAAGCTACGGGCAAATGGCCGAAGGTTAGCAAAGTCGCCAGTTAAAACTTAAGTGACAAAATAACCCACTGGTTTTTCTGGGATAGACCGAAGGGTTACGTTAGGATCTAATCTGGGCCACTAGCTACGATCCAACGGCTACTAACAAAAGAGAGAATAACAGAGAGGAAGAAGGAGGGAGTACCGTGCTGGGCAGCACTCCGGCGAGGGAGGGGCTGGCCAGTGAGGGAGGGGAGCTCCTGGGCGTGGAGGGGATGGGGCGGCGGCGACGGGGGTCCTTCTCCTCCATGGGGAGGCACTCGGGGAAGAGAGGGGCGGCGACGGGTGGCGCTGGGGCTGCTCTTGTAGGCCGAAGGTGGTAGCCTCGGGCTGCCGGCGAGGTGGTGCAGGGCTTCGGGCGGCGGCGGCTCGTGGCGGTGGCGGGGTACTCCTCCTCGGGGAGGCGCTCGGGGGGGGGGGGGGGGGGGCGCTGGGCGGCTCGTGGAGGCGGGGCAGCAGGTGGGCAGAAGCTTCGGCGGGGGCGGGCGGTGGTGTGGCGGCTTCGGGCGGCGGCGGGGCGAAGTAAGGACGGGAACGGGGTCGCGGCGGTGGAGGGGCACTTATATGGGCCAGGGAGAGGGAAGCTATGGAAGGGAGAGGGAGTACTCGGGGTAGGGAATCCCGAGTTCCCTGGGAGGGCTCGGCTCGGTTGCAGAGAAAAGAAAGGAGACGAGGGAGGAAGAGACCGCGGGGGAGAGAGGTGTCGGCCAGTGGGCCCCTTGGGTAGAGAGAGGAGGGAGGGGAAGGCAGCGGCGGTGGACGGTCCTTAAGGGATTTCAATCCCGGGTTACACGGGATTGCGGCCCAGTGGCTATCTAGCGCCCGGCGGCGGCTGTTTCTAATTTTTTTTCCTATTATCTAACATTTTCCAAAACAGAAAACAAACGCTAAAAAAAGGGAATAAATAAAAATATTTATATATAGTATTATATATCAAAAAAATTAGAAAAAGAAGCTCTACCCGAATAACATTTTTTTAAAGCCAAAGTAAAAACATAAAAAAAATGTTTTTTTTCAGAAATTCCCAAATTTGTTATATTTCTTTTTGCAATTATTTTTGCAAAAGAACTTTGGGTTTTTCTTGGCTCCAACATTTCAAAAATTGCCCCCACTTTTGGAGTGTCATTTTCCTCCGCTCTCTCTCTTGCGTGCAAGAGAGTTTTTTTTCCGGGCTTTTCTCGCGCGATGGAAATGCAAGACAAAAGACGAAAGAATTTCCCGGCATTTCTTGCACGAAGAAAAAAATAAAAATGCAAGGGAATTCAAATGCAAATATCTCCGTTCCAATTATTTATAGTTGAAGAAGTCATGTCATCTTCTCTCTTTGCTTTTAAAGATTGAATTTGAATTCACCGGAGAAGGCGAAAGTCATTTTATTCCCTCTCATTCAAAAGTTTCGAAAATTTTCAAATTTCACACAAGTTTCAGTCACTCACCAAACAAACAAACAATCAATCTAATAATTATATTAACATTCCAAAATTTACAATTTTGGGATGTTACAAACTACCACACTTAAAATGAATCTCGTCCTCGAGATTCGAAGAGGCTAGAAAGAAAGGTTAGGGTTTGGGGGTCTTCTGAAAAGTCCAATCTCCGGGAAAGTGGGATGCTACCACACTTAAAATGAGAGATACTGGTCCCTCAAAATGCTTTAACGATCCTCTGGTGTTTTGGCAACTGACATCGCACAGTCTTCATATTAAATCCTTTGGTGATGCTCTCCCGTTGATATAAGCTTCTTCCGTCACTGGGTCTTCTTAACTGAAAGTCTCGTGGTCAATTCTAAATAACATATCGATGGTTCTCATGGTGGTCTACCATTTGTGTTTATCCTGCAGAGAGAGGGGTTTTGTCTTCATCCTCACCGTAAAATTTCCTACGCGTGACAATAAATGCCATGTACTTGGGGCTTTTCTTATACCACTCTAAGGCTTAAACAAAAGCTTCGAAGAGCGTCGTCTCTCTCTATGGGTAAGTCTCTCAGATTTACCATTCCGAATAGCAAGATAAATGATAAGAGTAAGTCGTCATGGTGATCAATCCATTTCGCACCCAAATCATTTCTCTTTATAAGGTTTAGCGAATCTCTCATTCTAACACTTGGGCATCCTCACAAGCATTGCAGAATATCTCTTGTCCACGAACGAAGTTCGGATAATCCATTGGTTCTGCAAGCTGAACGAAACATCTATCGTATTTTCACAACTCCCAGGTTGTCGTATGCTCCTAGGGAAATGTTGTTGATACAAGTTTCCTTCTCCAAAAGATAGTACTTGATCCTTGTTAGTCCCGGGGTCTGTGGGTTTCAGGCATACTTGGGGTAAATGTGACACTGAGCTGGGTAGTGGGTGGTTCCTTCACAAAGGAAACAAGTCACCTGATTGCTTGTGCACTCCTCAGCTGGGTGATTTCCTTCACAATGAGGGCATCCATCCTTTTGTTCTTCCTGGGTGTGTCTTATTTCTCCATAGATCTTGCATGCACAAAGTTTCTTTATCGGGCTTATCATAGCACTTCTGAATAAGTCGGGATCTTAACAGAGTCTTCTTGAATTCTTCCCAACTTTCCGCTCCACTAAATCCTTGTATGGCATGGTGCATTTTCCACCAGATAGCAGCACTTTTGGTGAAGTACTGAAGAGCGTGTTCCACTTCATGCTTCCTTGAGATCAAGTTGCTCCCGAAGTGGTTCTCCATGTTCTGAATCCATATTTCAGCTTCCCGTTGGGTCATTGGTCCAGAGACTACAAGTCCAGCTTCATACTCCATCTGGTAGGGTTGAGGTTTTGGGGATGAGACGGGTAAGAGAGGGTGGAAGATACACACAATACAAACAATATTTTTGAGAATGGGTTTTATTTCTGGCCGTCGGAAAAACACACACCAATGACGGCTCACAATTCATCGTATCTAACGTGGGTATACAAAAGGGATTTGGACTTCTAATGGTCATATAAATATTCTAACGCTTCAGGGTCTTCGAGTTCTTCGGGTATTGAGAGTCCTCTGTTGGTGTAGCTTAAATTCTTCGAACGCGTGGTGAAATCCTCTTTACTTTGAAGTAGAACTCCGTTGATTCTTCATGAGGTCAAAGGGGTAAGGGGATTGTATAACTATTTGAGGTGAGAGAGAATCATTTGATGAAATCAGAAGAGATGAGAAATGAAGGATGTTCTTGAAAAATAAAAAAAATTGAGAGATCCTCTCCTAAGAAATTTCCAGTTTCTAGGGTCACGTCCTACAGTCAACATGTGCTCTGATACCATCTCTGTAGCGATCCGACTCAAAACGAGTCAAGCCTCTGTGTTTCTGTGCCATCCCTGGATCAGTATGCTGGCACACACAGTACATCAATGTATATATCAAAGTGCAATCACATGTAAATAGCGTAAAAACAGATATATACCTTAAATATCTCAGCGGAAGCGGTCAAGGGAGTGGAGTCCCAATAAACACCAACGACAAGTTGAGTGTAGACCGTAACCCTGAATCGTACTCTTACTCGTCGAAGAAAAATATCTGCAACATAAGACGTTGCAGCCGTGTAGGTCAGCATATTGAATATGCCGGCAAGTCACATAAGAGAGGGGTGAAAAGTAATCATCTATACTATATGCATATATGGCAGGTGGGGCTATAAGTTTTAGCGTAAAGCAAGTTTTTCTCCTACAACAAGAGTGGGCTAAAAGCAAAATGTTACTACATTGTTGGTTGTTAACGAGATGGTTCCGCCAACCAGTTCTCGTACCCGAGTTGTCAATAGTTACCCTCATCAAATATATATAATGGTGTTGAGAAATCCAGATAACTTCAGTTCCTTTGGCTCAAGTCGTCCATGACCGTGGACACAGCTAATCGATTAGGTTTGAGTACTCTGCAGAGTTTTGCACACGTTCCCCACATGATTTGATCGCCTCCGTGTATGTCCTCGCACTTCAGGGTGTTTGAAGACCGGATGATCAAAACATGGTCTTTCAACGGGTCCCTCTGAATCCCTGTCGGTGCCCATCCATTCCTACCGTTCTTCTACATCTGCTAGCACCGCCTGTCCAGAGTCGCCGCGTTGTCCAACCAAGCCATAGCCCATAATGACTTGTGGCTGTGCAGGTAAGCCTTGGGTCTTGAAAATATCCGTCCGTCTCTCTGAGCCTGGGTGAAGCTTTCCGCAGGATGTCATGGCCTCTCCAGCATCCCGGGCATCCACTGGGTTCTCCAGGGAGCCGATCAACCGTCCTTCACCCAGTGTTGCATTGCGTCCGAGGTCTTGAAAATCTTGTCTTAGTCCGGTCTTGATTATTATATCAACCTCGCATCACTCGTGTTATGCACTCAACCGACATCCCGTCTACTCAAGCATAGCAATATGAAAGTTGTCGTCCCGGGGCCAAGTATTGGGGTTGTTGTGTGCCTACCACATGATACTACAATCTATACTAAAATTTCCAAGTACCTAAGCAGCATGCAATTGGGCATAGGATGGTAGAACTACGATGCATAAAACATAGGTGATAGCATTACCAAAGTGACTTGCCTGGTGATGTTGACGAAGAAGAATTTTTCGAGAAATTAACTTGATAGACTACTCGTCACTCTCCGATGAAATCTATATAGCAAACATATCATTCACATAAGCACTCATACTAGCAATCATTCTAGCAATCAAAACAAAGAGAGAGCAAAATAGAATCCGAAAGAAACTTCAAATAAGACTAGGGAGTCTTCTACTACGTCAAACACTAGATGGTTTTGTCTAACAGAAAATAATAACAAGAAACTAAGTTATAAGTTTAACTAAGATAAAATAAAGTGTTTTTCACAAAACCTTTTGAAAGTATTCCCAAACGGGATTTGAAAGAGGGATGAAAACAATTGCACGTTACTACGGGACTAGAATTGTTTTAATGAAAACAAATAAACATAAAATAAAGACTTGTTGCAAAACTACTGTTAACTAACATAAACAAACAATAATAATCTTTCTGAAATAATAAAGAAAATATTTTAAAACAAAAGTAGAAAATGAATTAGCCAAAAACCTAAAAGCGGTGAAACAGAAATTGTTTCACATGAAATAATGAGTTAAAATACTCAAACGAAACTCCAATTTTTACTACTTATCAATAAGATCACTAGTGATCAGTACCAAAAGGAATCAAATTAATAGCTATTTTTAAACTCCTGGAATAGGCAAACCAAGGTCTAAACTAAATCTGCTCTAACTTATGTTTAAAAATTTCAAACATAGACAATTATATGTTTTTAAAAACTACAGGAAATTTGTGAGCTACTGAAAAAATAATCAATGTCATTGGACTTAGGGATAAAAAGTTGTGGCCAAAACAAAATTGAAAGTTTCTGTTTTTGTAATATAGACAGAAAATTACAAAACTACTAGTGCTAAAAGAGAGGTACACGTGTCCAGATGCTATTGGCTGCGGTGGTGTTTGTTTCAAAGCTACGGGCAAACGGCCGAAGGTTAGCAAAGTCGCCAGTTAAAACTTAAGTGACAAAATAACCCACTGGTTTTTCTGGGATAGACCGAAGGGTTACGTTAGGATCTAATCTGGGCCACTAGCTACGATCCAACGACTACTAACAAAAGAGAGAATAACAGAGAGGAAGAAGGAGGGAGTACCGTGCTGGGCAGCACTCCGGCGAGGGAGGGGCTGGCCAGCGAGGGAGGGGAGCTCCGGGGCGTGGAGGGGATGGGGCGGCTGTGACGGGGGTCCTTCTCCTCCATGGGGAGGCACTCGGGGAAGAGAGGGGCGGCGACGGGTGGCGCTGGGGCTGCTCCTGTAGGCCGAAGGTGGTAGCCTCGGGATGCCGGCGAGGTGGTGCAGGGCTTCGGGCGGCGGCTGCTCGTGGCGGTGGCGGGGTACTCCTCCTCGGGGAGGCGCTCGGGGGGGGGGGGGGGGGAGGGGGCGCTGGGCGGCTCGTGGAGGCGGGGCAGCAGGTGGGCAGAAGCTTCGGCGGGGGCGGGCGGTGGTGTGGCGGCTTCGGGCGGCGGCGGGGCGAAGTAAGGACGGGTTCGCGGCGGTGGAGGGGCACTTATATGGGCCAGGGAGAGGGAAGCTATGGAAGGGAGAGGGAGTACTCGGGGTAGGGAATCCCGAGTTCCCTTGGAGGGCTCGGCTCGGTTGCAGAGAAAAGAAAGGAGACGAGGGAGGAAGAGACCGCGGGGGAGAGAGGTGTCGGCCAGTGGGCCCCTTGGGCAGAGAGAGGAGGGAGGGGAAGGGCGGCGGTGGCCGGTCCTTAAGGGATTTCAATCCCGGGTTACACGGGATTGCGACCCAGTGGCTATCTAGCGCCCGGCGGCGGCTGTTTCTAATTTTTTTTCCTATTATCTAACATTTTCCAAAACAGAAAACAAACGCTAAAAAAAGGGAAATAAATAAAAATATTTATATATGGTATTATATATCAAAAAAATCACAAAAAGAAGCTCTACCCGAATAACATTTTTTTAAAGCCAAAATAAAAACTTAAAAAAAATTGTTTTTTTTCAGAAATTCCCAAATTTGTTTTATTTCTTTTTGCAATTATTTTTGCAAAAGAACGTTGGGTTTTTCTTGGCTCCAACATTTCAAAAATTGCCCCCACTTTTGGAGTGTCATTTTCCTCCGCTCTCTCTCTTGCGTGCAAGAGAGTTTTTTTTTCCGGGCTTTTCTCGCGCGATGGAAATGCAAGACAAAAGACGAAAGAATTTCACGGCATTTCTTGCACGAAGAAAAAAATAAAAATTCAAGGGAATTCAAATGCAAATATCTCCGTTCGAATTATTTATAGTTGAAGAAGTCATGTCATCTTCTCTCTTTGCTTTTAAAGATTGAATTTGAATTCACCGGAGAAGGGGAAAGTCATTTTATTCCCTCTCATTCAAAAGTTTCGAAAAGTTTCAAATTTCACACAAGTTTCAGTCACTCAGCAAACAAACAAACAATCAATCTAATAATTATATTAACATTCCAGAATTTACAATTTTGGGATGTTACAAACTAACACACTTAAAATGAATCTCGTCCTCGAGATTCGAAGAGGCTAGAAAGAAAGGTTAGGGTTTGGGGGTCTTCTAAAAAATCCAATCTCCGGGAAAGTGGGATGCTACCACACTTAAAATGAGAGATACTGGTCCCTCAAAATGCTTTAACGATCCTCTGGGGTTTTGGCAACTGACATCGCACAGTCTTCATATTAAATCCTTTGGTGATGCTCTCCCGTTGATATAAGCTTCTTCCGTCACTGGGTCTTCCTAACTGACAGTCTCGTGGTCAATTCTAAATAACATATCGATGGTTCTCATGGTGGTCTACCGTTTGTGGTTATCCTGCAGAGAGAGGGGTTTTGTCTTCATCCTCACCGTAAAATTTCCTACGCGTGACAATAAATGCCATGTACTTGGGGCTTTTCTTATACCACTCTAAGGCTTAAACAAAAGCTTCGAAGAACGTCGTCTCTCTCTATGGGTAAGTCTCTCAGATTTACCATTCCGAATAGCAAGATAAATGATAAGAGTAAGTCGTCATGGTGATCAATCCATTTCGCACCCAAGTCATTTCTCTGTATAAGGTTTAGCGAATCTCGCATTCTAACACTTGGGCATCCTCACAAGCATTGCAGAATATCTCTTGTCCACGAACAAAGTTCGGATAATCCATTGGTTCTGCAAGCTGAACGAAACATCTATCGTATTTTCACAACTCCCAGGTTGTCGTATGCTCCTAGGGAAATGTTTTTGATACAAGTTTCCTACTCCAAAAGATAGTACTTGATCCTTGTTAGTCCCGGGGTCTGTGGGTTTCAGGCATACTTGGGGTAAATGTGACACTGAGCTGGGTAGTGGGTGGTTCCTTCACAAAGGAAACAAGTCACCTGATTGCTTGTGCACTCCTCAGCTGGGTGATTTCCTTCACAATGAGGGCATCCATCCTTTTGTTCTTCCTAGGTGTGTCCTATTTCTCCATAGATCTTGCATGCACAAGGTTTCTTCATCGGGCTTATCATAGCACTTCTGAATAAGTCGGGATCTTAACAGAGTCTTCTTGAATTCTTCCCAACTTTCTGCTCCACTAAATCCTTGTATGGCTTCGTGCATTTTCCACCAGATAGCAGCACTTTGGGTGAAGTACTGAAGAGCGTGTTCCGCTTCATGCTTCCTTGAGATCAAGTTGCTCCCGAAGTGGTTCTCCATGTTCTGAATCCATATTTCAGCTTCCCGTTGGGTCATTGGTCCAGAGACTACAAGTCCAGCTTCATACTCCATCTGGTAGGGTTGAGGTTTTGGGGATGAGATGGGTAAGAGAGGGAGGGAGATACACACAATACAAACAATATTTTTGAGAGTGGGTTTTATTTGTGGCCGTCGGAAAAACACACACCAATGACGGCTCACAATTCATCGTATCTAACGTGGGTATACAAAAGGGATTTGGACTTCTAATGGTCATATAAATATTCTAAAGCTTCAGGGTCTTCGAGTTCTTCGGGTATTGAGAGTCCTCTGTTGGAGTAGCTTAAATTCTTCGAACGCGTGGTGAAATCCTCTTTACTTTGAAGTAGAACTCCGTTGATTCTTCTTGAGGTCAAAGGGGTAAGGGGATTGTATAACTATTTGGGGTGAGAGAGAATCATTTGATGAAATCAGAAGAGATGAGAAATGAAGGATGTTCTTGAAAAATAAAAAAAAATTGAGAGATCCTTTCCTAAGAAATTTCCAGTTTCTAGGGTCATGTCCTACAGTCAACATGTGCTCTGATACCATCTCTGTAGCGACCCGACTCAAAACGAGTCAAGCCTCTGTGTTTCTGTGCCATCCCTGGATCAGTATGCTGGCACACAGAGTACATCAATGTATATATCAAAGTGCAATCACATGTAAATAGCGTAAAAACAGATATATACCTTAAATATCTCAGCGGAAGCGGTCAAGGGAGTGGAGTCCCAATAAACACCAACGGCAAGTTGAGTGTAGACCGTAACCCTGAATCGTACTCTTACTCGTCGAAGAAAAATATCTGCAACATAAGACGTTGCAGCCGTGTAGGTCAGCATATTGAATATGCCGGAAAGTCACATAAGAGAGGGGTGAAAAGTAATCATCTATACTATATGCATATATGGAAGGTGGGGCTATAAGTTTTAGCGTAAATTAAGTTTTTCTCCTACAACAAGAGTGGGCTAAAAGCAAAATGTTACTACATTGTTGGTTGTTAACGAGATGGTTCCGCCAACCAGTTCTCGTACCCGAGTTGTCAATAGTTACCCTCATCAAATATATATAATGGTGTTGAGAAATCCAGATAACTTCAGTTCCTTTGGCTCAAGTCGTCCATGACCGTGGACACGGCTAATCGATTAGGTTTGAATACTCTGCAGAGTTTTGCACACGTTCCCCACAAGATTTGATCGCCTCCGTGTATGTCCTCGCACATCAGGGTGTTTGAAGACCGGATGATCAAAACATGGTCTTTCAATGGGTCCCTCTGAATCCCTGTCGGTGCCCATCCATTCCTACCGTTCTTCTACATCTGCTAGCACCGCTTGTCCAGAGTCGCCGCGTTGTCCAACCAAGCCATAGCCCATAATGAATTGTGGCTGGGCAGGTAAGCCTTGGGTCTTGAAAATATCCGTCCGTCTCTTTGAGCCTGGGTGAAGCTTTCCGCAGGATGTCATGGCCTCTCCAGCATCCCGGGCATCCACTGGGTTCTCCAGGGAGCCGATCAACCGTCCTTCACCCAGTGTTGCATTGCGTCCGAGGTCTTGAAAATCTTGTCTTAGTCCGGTCTTGATTATTATAACAACCTCGCATCACTCGTGTTATGCACTCAACCGACATCCCGTCTACTCAAGCATAGCAATATGAAAGTTGTCGTCCCGGGGCCAAGTATCGGGGTTGTTGTGTGCCTACCACATGATACTACAATCTATACTAAAATTTCCAAGTACCTAAGCAGCATGCAATTGGGCATAGGATGGTAGAACTACGATGCATAAAACATAGGTGATAGCATGATCAAAGTGACTTGCCTGGTGATGTTGACGAAGAAGAATTTTTCAAGAAAATAACTTGATAGACTACTCGTCACTCTCCGATGAAATCTATATAGCAAACATATCATTCACATAAGCACTCATACTAGCAATCATTCTAGCAATCAAAACAAAGAGAGAGAGAAATAGAATCCGAAAGAAACTTCAAATAAGACTAGGGAGTCTTCTACTACGTCAAACACTAGATGGTTTTGTCTACCAGAAAATAATAACAAGAAACTAAGTTATAAGTTTAACTAAGATAAAATAAAGTGTTTTTCACAAAACCTTTTGAAAGTATTCCCAAACGGGATTTGAAAGAGGGATGAAAACAATTGCACGTTACTACGGGACTAGAATTGTTTTAATGAAAACAAATAAACATAAAATAAAGACTTGTTGCAAAACTACTGTTAACTAACATAAACAAACAATAATAATCTTTCTGAAATAATAAAGAAAATATTTTAAAACAAAAGTAGAAAATGAATTAGCCAAAAACCTAAAAGCGGTGAAACAGAAATTGTTTCACATGAAATAATGAGTTAAAATACTCAAACAAAACTCAAATTTTTACTACTTATAAATAGGATCACTAGTGATCAATACCAAAAGGAATCAAATGAAAAGCTATTTTTAAACTCCTGGAATAGGCAAAACAAGGTTTAAACTAAATCTGCTCTAACTTATGTTTATAAATTTCAAACATAGACAATTATATGTTTTTAAAAACTACAGGAAATTTGTGAGCTACTGGAAAAATAATCAATGTCATTGGACTTAGGGATAAAAAGTTGTGGCCAAAACAAAATTGAAAGTTTCTGTTTTTGTAATATAGACAGAAAATTACAAAACTACTAGTGCTAAAAGAGAGGTACACGTGTCCAGATGCTATTGGCTGAGGTGGTGTTTGTTTCAAAGCTACGGGAAAACGGCCGAAGGTTAGCAAAGTCGCCAGTTAAAACTTAAGTGACAAAATAACCCACTGGTTTTTCTGGGATAGAACGAAGGGTTACGTTAGGATCTAATCTGGGCCACTAGCTAAGATCCAACGGCTACTAACAAAAGAGAGAATAACAGAGAGGAAGAAGGAGGGAGTACCGTGCTGGGCAGCACTCCGGCGAGGGAGGGGCTGGCCAGCGAGGGAGGGGAGCTCCGGGGCGTGGAGGGGATGGGGCGGCGGTGACGGGGGTCCTTCTCCTCCATGGGGGAGGCACTCGGGGAAGAGAGGGGCGGCGACGGGTGGCGCTGGGGCTGCTCCTGTTGGCCGAAGGTGGTAGCCTCGGGCTGCTGGCGAGGTGGTGCAGGGCTTCGGGCGGCGGCGGCTCGTGGCGGTGGCGGGGTACTCCTCCTCGGGGAGGCGCTCGGGGGGGGAGGGGGAGGGGGCGCTCGGCGGCTCATGGAGGCGGGGCAGCAGGTGGGCAGAAGCTTCGGCGGGGGCCGGCGGTGGTGTGGCGGCTTCGGGCGGCGGCGGGGCGAAGTAAGGACGGGAACGGGGTCGCGGCGGTGGAGGGGCACTTATATGGGCCAGGGAGAGGGAAGCTATGGAAGGGAGAGGGAGTACTCGGGGTAGGGAATCCCGAGTTCCCTGGGAGGGCTCGGCTCGGTTGCAGAGAAAAGAAAGGAGACGAGGGAGGAAGAGACCGTGGGGGAGAGAGGTGTCGGCCAGTGGGCCCCTTGGGCAGAGAGAGGACGGAGGGGAAGGCAGCGGCGGTGGCCGGTCCTTAAGGGATTTCAATCCCGGGTTACACGGGATTGCGGCCCAGTGGCTATCTAGCTCCCGGGGGCGGCTGTTTCTAATTTTTTTTCCTATTATCTAACTTTTTCCAAAACAGAAAACAAACGCTAAAAAAAGGGAAATAAATAAAAATATTTATATATGGTATTATATATCAAAAAAATCAGAAAAAGAAGCTCTACCCGAATAACATTTTTTTAAAGCCAAAATAAAAACTTAAAAAAATGTTTTTTTTCAGAAATTCCCAAATTTGCTTTATTTCTTTTTGCAATTATTTTTGCAAAAGAACTTTGGGTTTCTCTTGGCTCCAACATTTCAAAAATTGCCCCCACTTTTGGAGTGTCATTTTCCTCCGCTCTCTCTCTTGCGTGCAAGAGAGTTTTTTTTCCGGGCTTTTCTCGCGCGATGGAAATGCAAGACAAAAGACGAAAGAATTTCCCGGCATTTCTTCCACGAAGAAAAAAATAAAAATGCAAGGGAATTCAAATGCAAATATCTCCGTTCGAATTATTTATAGTTGAAGAAGTCATGTCATCTTCTCTCTTTGCTTTTAAAGATTGAATTTGAATTCACAGGAGAAGGGGAAAGTCATTTTATTCCCTCTCATTCAAAAGTTTCGAAAAGTTTCAAATTTCACACAAGTTTCAGTCACTCAGCAAACAAACAAACAATCAATCTAAAAATTATATTAACATCCCAAAATTTACAATTTTGGGATGTTACAAACTACCACACTTAAAATGAATCTCGTCCTCGAGATTCGAAGAGGCTAGAAAGAAAGGTTAGGGTTTGGGGGTCTTCTAAAAAATCCAATCTCCGGGAAAGTGGGATGCTACCACACTTAAAATGAGAGATACTGGTCCCTCAAAATGCTTTAACGATCCTTTGGGTTTTGGCAACTGACATCGCACAGTCTTCATATTAAATCCTTTGGTGATGCTCTCCCGTTGATATAAGCTTCTTCCGTCACTGGGTCTTCTTAACTGACAGTCTCGTGGTCAATTCTAAATAACATATCGATGGTTCTCATGGTGGTGTACCATTTGTGGTTATCCTGCAGAGAGAGGGGTTTTGTCTTCATCCTCACCGTAAAATTTCGTACGCGTGACAATAAATGCCATGTACTTGGGGCTTTTCTTATACCACTCTAAGGCTTAAACAAAAGCTTCGAAGAACGTCGTCTCTCTCTATGGATAATTCTCTCAGATTTACCATTCGGAATAGCAAGATAAATGATAAGAGTAAGTCGTCATGGTGATCAATTCATTTCGCACCCAAATAATTTCTCTGTATAAGGTTTAGCGAATCTCGCATTCTAACACTTGGGCATCCTCACAAGCATTGCAGAATATGTCTTGTCCACGAACGAAGTTCGGATAATCCATTGGTTCTGCAAGCTGAACGAAACATCTATCGTATTTTCACAACTCCCAGGTTGTCGTATGCTCCTAGGGAAATGTTGTTGATACAAGTTTCCTTCTCCAAAAGATAGTACTTGATCCTTGTTAGTCCCGGGGTCTGTGGGTTTCAGGCATACTTGGGGTAAATGTGACACTGAGCTGGGTAGTGGGTGGTTCCTTCACAAAGGAAACAAGTCACCTGATTGCTTGTGCACTCCTCAGCTGGGTGATTTCCTTCACAATGAGGGCATCCATCCTTTTGTTCTTCCTGGGTGTGTCCGTTTTCTCCATAGATCTTGCATGCACAAGGTTTGTTCATCGGGCTTATCATAGCACTTCTGAATAAGTCGGGATCTTAACAGTCTTCTTGAATTCTTCCCAACTTTGTGCTCCACTAAATCCTTGTATGGCATGGTGCATTTTCCACCAGATAGCAGCACTTTGGGTGAAGTACTCAAGAGCGTGTTCCACTTCATGCTTCCTTGAGATCAAGTTGCTCCCGAAGTGGTTCTCCATGTTCTGAATCCATATTTCAGCTTCCCGTTGGGTCATTTGTCCAGAGACTACAAGTCCAGCTTCATACTCCATCTGGTAGGGTTGAGGTTTTGGGGATGAGACGGGTAAGAGAGGGAGGGAGATACACACAATACAAACAATATTTTTGAGAATGGGTTTTATTTGTGGCCGTCGGAAAAACACACACCAATGACGGCTCACAATTCATCGTATCTGACGTGGGTATACAAAAGGGATTTGGACTTCTAATGGTCATATAAATATTCTAACGCTTCAGGGTCTTCGAGTTCTTCGGGTATTGAGGGTCCTCTGTTGGTGTAGCTTAAATTCTTCGAACGCGTGGTGAAATCCTCTTTACTTTGAAGTAGAACTCCGTTGATTCTTCATGAGGTCAAAGGGGTAAGGGGATTGTATAACTATTTGAGGTGAGAGAGAATCATTTGATGAAATCAGAAGAGATGAGAAATGAAGGATGTTCTTGAAAAATAAAAGAAATTTGAGAGATCCTTTCCTAAGAAATTTCTAGTTTCTAGGGTCACGTCCTACAGTCAACATGTGCTCTGATACCATCTCTGTAGCGACCCGATTCAAAACGAGTCAAGCCTCTGTGTTTCTGTGCCATCCCTGGATCAGTATGCTGGCACACACAGTACATCAATGTATATATCAAAGTGCAATCACATGTAAATAGCATAAAAACAGATATATACCTTAAATATCTCAGCAGAAGCGGTCAAGGGAGTGGAGTCCCAATAAACACCAACGGCAAGTTGAGTGTAGACCGTAACCCTGAATCGTACTTTTACTCGTCGAAGAAAAATATCTGCAACATAAGACGTTGCAGCCGTGTAGGTCAGCATATTGAATATGCCGGCAAGTCACATAAGAGAGGGGCGAAAAGTAATCATCTATACTATATGCATATATGGCAGGTGGGGCTATAAGTTTTAGCGTAAAGCAAGTTTTTCTCCTACAACAAGAGTGGGCTAAAAGCAAAATGTTACTACATTGTTGGTTGTTAACGAGATGGTTCCGCCAACCAGTTCTCGTACCCGAGTTGTCAATAGTTACCCTCATCAAATATATATAATGGTGTTGAGAAATCCAGATAACTTCAGTTCCTTTGGCTCAAGTCGTCCATGACCGTGGACACGGCTAATCGATTAGGTTTGAGTACTCTGCAGAGTTTTGCACACGTTCCCCACAAGATTTGATCGCCTCCGTGTATGTCCTCGCACTTGATGATGTTTGAAGACCGGATGATCAAAACATGGTCTTTCAACGGGTCCCTCTGAATCCCTGTCGGTGCCCATCCATTCCTACCGTTCTTCTACATCTGCTAGCACCGCCTGTCCAGAGTCGCCACGTTGTCCAACCAAGCCATAGCCCATAATTACTTGTGGCTGTGCAGGGAAGCCTTGGGTCTTGAAAATATCCGTCCGTCTCTTTGATCCTGGGTGAAGCTTTCCGCAGGATGTCATGGCCTCTCCAGCATCCCGGGCATCCACTGGGTTCTCCAGGGAGCCGATCAACCGTCCTTCACCCAGTGTTGCATTGCGTCCGAGGTCTTGAAAATCTTGTCTTAGTCCGGTCTTGATTATTATAACAACCTCGCATCACTCGTGTTATGCACTCAACCGACATCCCGTCTACTCAAGCATAGCAATATGAAAGTTGTCGTCCCGGGGCCAAGTATCGGGGTTGTTGTGTGCCTACCACATGATACTACAATCTATACTAAAATTTCCAAGTACCTAAGCAGCATGCAATTGGGCATAGGATGGTAGAACTACGATGCATAAAACATAGGTGATAGCATGATCAAAGTGACTTGCCTGGTGATGTTGACGAAGAAGAATTTTTCGAGAAAATAACTTGATAGACTACTCGTCACTCTCCGATGAAATCTATATAGCAAACATATCATTCACATAAGCACTCATACTAGCAATCAGAACAAAGAGAGAGCGAAATAGAATCCGAAGGAAACTTCAGATAAGACTAGGGAGTCTTCTAATACGTCAAACACTAGATGGTTTTGTCTAACGGAAAATAATAACAAGAAACTAAGTTATAAGTTTAACTAAGATAAAATAAAGTGTTTTTCACAAAACCTTTTGAAAGTATTCCCAAACGGGATTTGAAAGAGGGATGAAAACAATTGCACGTTACTACGGGACTAGAATTGTTTTAATGAAAACAAATAAACATAAAATAAAGACTTGTTGCAAAACTACTTTAACTAACATAAACAAACAATAATAATCTTTCTGAAATAATAAAGAAAATATTTTAAAACAAAAGTAGAAAATGAATTAGCCAAAAACCTAAAAGCGGTGAAACAGAAATTGTTTCACATGAAATAATGAGTTAAAGTACTCAAACAAAACCCAAATTTTTACTACTTATAAATAGGATCACTAGTGGTCAGTACCAAAAGGAATCAAATTAAAAGCTATTTTTAAACTCCTGGAATAGGCAAAACAAGGTTTAAACTAAATCTGCTCTAACTTATGTTTAAAAATTTCAAACATAGACAATTATATGTTTTTAAAAACTACAGGAAATTTGTGAGCTACTGGAAAAATAATTAATGTCATTGGACTTAGGGATAAAAAGTTGTGGCCAAAACACAATTGAAAGTTTCTGTTTTTGTAATATAGACAGAAAATTACAAAACTACTAGTGCTAAAAGAGAGGTACACGTGTCCAGATGCTATTGGCTGCGGTGGTGTTTGTTTCAAAGCTACGGGCAAACGGCCGAAGGTTAGCAAAGTCGCCAGTTAAAACTTAAGTGACAAAATAACCCACTGGTTTTTCTGGGATAGACCGAAGGGTTACGTTAGGATCTAATCTGGGCCACTAGGTACGATCCAACGGCTACTAACAAAAGAGAGAATAACAGAGAGGAAGAAGGAGGGAGTACCGTGCTGGGCAGCACTCCGGCGAGGGAGGGGCTGGCCAGCGAGGGAGGGGAGCTCCGGGGCGTGGAGGGGATGGGGTGGCGGCGACGGGGGTCCTTCTCCTCCATGGGGAGGCACTCGGGGAAGAGAGGGGCGGCGACGGGTGGCGCTGGGGCTGCTCCTATAGGCCGAAGGTGGTAGCCTCGGGCTGCCGGCGAGGTGGTGCAGGGCTTCGGGCGCCGGCGGCTCGTGGCGGTGGCGGGGTACTCCTCCTCGGGGAGGCGCTCGGGGGGGGGGGGGGGGGGGAGGGGGCGCTGGGCGGCTCGTGGAGGCGGGGCAGCAGGTGGGCAGAAGCTTCGGCGGGGGCGGGCGGTGGTGTGGCGGCTTCGGGCGGCGGCGGGGCAAAGTAAGGACGGGAACGGGGTCGCGGCGGTGGAGGGGCACTTATATGGGCCAGGGAGAGGGAAGCTATGGAAGGGAGAGGGAGTACTCGGGGTAGGGAATTCCGAGTTCCCTGGGAGGGCTCGGCTCGGTTGCAGAGAAAAGAAAGGAGACGAGGGAGGAAGAGACCGCGGGGGAGAGAGGTGTCGGCCAGTGGGCCCCTTGGGCAGAGAGAGGAGGGAGGGGAAGGCAGCGGCGGTGGCCAGTCCTTAAGGGATTTCAATCCCGGGTTACACGGGATTGCGGCCCAGTGGCTATCTAGCGCCCGGCGGCGGCTGTTTCTAATTTTTTTCCTATTATCTAACATTTTCCAAAACAGAAAACAAACGCTAAAAAAAGGGAAATAAATAAAAATATTTATATATGGTATTATATATCAAAAAAATCAGAAAAAGAAGCTCTACCCGAATAACATTTTTTTAAAGCCAAAATAAAAACTTAAAAAAAATGTTTTTTTTCAGAAATTCCCAAATTTGCTTTATTTCTTTTTGCAATTATTTTTGCAAAAGAACGTTGGGTTTTTCTTGGCTCCAACATTTCAAAAATTGCCCCCACTTTTGGAGTGTCATTTTCCTCCGCTCTCTCTCTTGCGTGCAAGAGAGTTTTTTTTTCCGGGCTTTTCTCTCGCGATGGAAATGCAAGACAAAAGACGAAAGAATTTCCCGGCATTTCTTGCACGAAGAAAAAAATAAAAATGCAAGGGAATTCAAATGCAAATATCTCCGTTGGAATTATTTATAGTTGAAGAAGTCATGTCATCTTCTCTCTTTGCTTTTAAAGATTGAATTTGAATTCACCGGAGAAGGGGAAAGTCGTTTTATTCCCTCTCATTCAAAAGTTTCAAAAAATTTCAAATTTCACACAAGTTTCAGTCACTCAGAAAACAAACAAACAATCAATCTAATAATTATATTAACATTCCAAAATTTACAATTTTGGGATGTTACAAACTACCACACTTAAAATGAATCTCGTCCTCGAGACTCGAAGAGGCTAGAAAGAAAGGTTAGGGTTTGGGGGTCTTCTAAAAAATCCAATCTCCGGCAAAGTGGGATGCTACCACACTTAAAATGAGAGATACTGGTCCCTCAAAATGCTTTAACGATCCTCTGGGGTTTTGGCAACTGACATCGCACAGTCTTCATATTAAATCCTTTGGTGATGCTCTCCCGTTGATATAAGCTTCATCCGTCACTGGGTCTTCTTAACTGACAGTCTCGTGGTCAATTCTAAATAACATATCGATGGTTCTCATGGTGGTCTACCATTTGTGGTTATCCTGCAGAGAGAGGGGTTTTGTCTTCATCCTCACCGTAAAATTTCCTACGCGTGACAATAAATGCCGTGTACTTGGGGCTTTTCTTATACCACTCTAAGGTTTAAACAAAAGCTTCGATGAACGTTGTCTCTCTCTATGGGTAAGTCTCTCAGATTTACCATTCTGAATAGCAAGATAAATGATAAGAGTAAGTCGTCATGGTGATCAATCCATTTCACACCCAAGTCATTTCTCTGTATAAGGTTTAGCGAATCTCGCATTCTAACACTTGGGCATCCTCACAAGCATTGCAGAATATCTCTTGTCCACGAACGAAGTTCGGATAATCCATTGGTTCTGCAAGCTGAACGAAACATCTATCGTATTTTCACAACTCCCAGGTTGTCGTATGCTCCTAGGGAAATGTTGTTGATACAAGTTTCCTGCTCCAAAAGATAGTACTTGATCCTTGTTAGTCCCGGGGTCTGTGGGTTTCAGGCATACTTGGGGTAAATGTGACACTGAGCTGGGTAGTGGGTGGTTCCTTCACAAAGGAAACAAGTCACCTGATTGCTTGTGCACTCCTCAGCTGGGTGATTTCCTTCACAATGAGGGCATCCATACTTTTGTTCTTCCTGGGTGCGTCCTATTTCTCCATAGATCTTGCATGCACAAGGTTTCTTCATCGGGCTTATCATAGCACTTCTGAATAAGTCGGGATCTGAACAGAGTCTTCTTGAATTCTTCCCAACTTTGTGCTCCACTAAATCCTTGTATGGCATGGTGCATTTTCCACCAGATAGCAGCACTTTGGGTGAAGTACTGAAGAGCGTGTTCCACTTCATGCTTCCTTGAGATCAAGTTGCTCCCGAAGTGGTTCTCCATGTTCTGAATCCATATTTCAGCTTCCCGTTGGGTCATTTGTCCAGAGACTACAAGTCCAGCTTCATACTCCATCTGGTAGGGTTGAGGTTTTGGGGATGAGACGGGTAAGAGAGGGAGGGAGATACACACAATACAAACAATATTTTTGAGAATGGGTTTTATTTGTGGCCGTCGGAAAAACACACACCAATGACGGCTCACAATTCATCGTATCTAACGTGGGTATACAAAAGGGATTTGGACTTCTAATGGTCATATAAATATTCTAATGCTTCAGGGTCTTCGAGTTCTTCGGGTATTGAGAGTCCTCTGTTGGTGTAGCTTAAATTCTTCGAACGCGTGGTGAAATCCTCTTTACTTTGAAGTAGAACTCCGTTGATTCTTCATGAGGTCAAAGGGGTAAGGGGATTGTATAACTATTTGAGGTGAGAGAGAATCATTTGATGAAATCAGAAGAGATGAGAAATGAAGGATGTTCTTGAAAAATAAAAAAAATTGAGAGATCCTTTCCTAAGAAATTTCCAGTTTCAAGGGTCACGTCCTACAGTCAACATGTGCTCTCATACCATCTCTGTAGCGACCCGACTCAAAACGAGTCAAGCCTCTGTGTTTCTGTGCCATCCCTGGATCAGTATGCTGGCACACACAGTACATCAATGTATATATCAAAGTGCAATCACATGTAAATAGCGTAAAAACAGATATATACCTTAAATATCTCAGCGGAAGCGGTCAAGGGAGTGGAGTCCCAATAAACACCAACGGCAAGTTGAGTGTAGACCGTAACCCTGAATCGTACTCTTACTCGTCGAAGAAAAATATCTGCAACATAAGACGTTGCAGCCGTGTAGGTTAGCATATTGAATATGCCGGCAAGTCACATAAGAGAGGGGTGAAAAGTAATCATCTATACTATATGCATATATGGCAGGTGGGGCTATAAGTTTTAGCGTAAAGAAAGTTTTTCTCCTACAACAAGAGTGGGCTAAAAGCAAAATGTTACTACATTGTTGGTTGTTAACGAGATGGTTCCGCCAACCAGTTCTCGTACCCGAGTTGTCAATAGTTACCCTCATCAAATATATATAATGGTGTTGAGAAATCCAGATAACTTCAGTTCCTTTGGCTCAAGTCGTCCATGACCGTGGACACGGCTAATCGATTAGGTTTGAGTACTCTGCAGAGTTTTGCACACGTTCCCCACAAGATTTGATCGCCTCCGTGTATGTCCTCGCACTTCAGGGTGTTTGAAGACCGGATGATCAAAACATGGTCTTTCAACGGGTCCCTCTGAATCCCTGTCGGTGCCCATCCATTCCTACCGTTCTTCTACATCTGCTAGCACCGCCTGTCCAGAGTCGCCGCGTTGTCCAACCAAGCCATAGCCCATAATGACTTGTGGCTGTGCAGGTAAGCCTTGGGTCTTGAAAATATCCGTCCGTCTCTTTGAGCCTGGGTGAAGCTTTCTGCAGGATGTCATGGCCTCTCCAGCATCCCGGGCATCAACTGGGTTCTCCAGGGAGCCGATCAACCGTCCTTCACCCTGTGTTGCATTGCGTCCGAGGTCTTGAAAATCTTGTCTTAGTCCGGTCTTGATTATTATATCAATCTCGCATCACTCGTGTTATGCACTCAACCGACATCCCGTCTACTCAAGCATAGCAATATGAAAGTTGTCGTCCCGGGGCCAAGTATCGGGGTTGTTGTGTGCCTACCACATGATACTACAATCTATACTAAAATTTCCAAGTACCTAAGCAGCATGCAATTGGGCATAGGATGGTAGAACTATGATGCATAAAACATAGGTGATAGCATGATCAAAGTGACTTGCCTGGTGATGTTGACGAAGAAGAATTTTTCGAGAAAATAACTTGATAGACTACTCGTCACTCTTCGATGAAATCTATATAGCAAACATATCATTCACATAAGCACTCATACTAGCAATCATTCTAGCAATCAAAACAAAGAGAGAGCGAAATAGAATCCGAAAGAAACTTCAAATAAGACTAGGGAGTCTTCTACTACGTCAAACACTAGATGGTTTTGTCTAACAGAAAATAATAACAAGAAACTAAGTTATAAGTTTAACGAAGATAAAATAAAGTGTTTTTCACAAAACCTTTTGAAAGTATTCCCAAACGGGATTTGAAAGAGGGATGAAAACAATTGCACGTTACTACGGGACTAGAATTGTTTTAATGAAAACAAATAAACATAAAATAAAGACTTGTTGCAAAACTACTGTTAACTAACATAAACAAACAATAATAATCTTTCTGAAATAATAAAGAAAATATTATAAAACAAAAGTAGAAAATGAATTAGCCAAAAACCTAAAAGCGGTGAAACAGAAATTGTTTCACATGAAATAATGAGTTAAAATACTCAAACAAAACTCAAATTTTAACTACTTATAAATAGGATCACTAGTGATCAGTACCGAAAGGAATCAAATTAAAAGGTATTTTTAAACTCCTGGAATAGGCAAACCAAGGTTTAAACGAAATCTGCTCTTAATTATGTTTAAAAATTTCAAACATAGACAATTATATGTTTTTAAAAACTACAGGAAATTTGTGAGCTACTGGAAAAATAATCAATGTCATTGGACTTAGGGATAAAAAGTTGTGGCCAAAACAAAATTGAAAGTTTCTGTTTTTGTAATATAGACAGAACATTACAAAACTACTAGTGCTAAAAGAGAGGTACACGTGTGCATATGCTATTGGCTATGGTGGTGTTTGTTTCAAAGCTACGGGCAAACGGCCGAAGGTTAGCAAAGTCGCCAGTTAAAACTTAAGTGACAAAATAACCCACTGGTTTTTCTGGGATAGACCGAAGGGTTACGTTAGGATCTAATCTGGGCCACTAGCTACGATCCAACGGCTACTAACAAAAGAGAGAATAACAGAGAGGAAGAAGGAGGGAGTACCGTGCTGGGCAGCACTCCGGCAAGGGAGGGGCTGGCCAGCGAGGGAGGGGAGCTCCGGGGCGTGGAGGGGATGGGGCGGCGGCGAAGGGGTCCTTCTCCTCCATGGGGAGGCACTCGGGGAAGAGAGGGGCGGCGACGGGTGGCGCTGGGGCTGCTCTTGTAGGCCGAAGGTGGTAGCCTCGGGCTGCCGGCGAGGTGGTGCAGTGCTTCGGGCGGCGGCGGCTCGTGGCGGTGGCGGGGTACTCCTCCTCGGGGAGGCGCTCGGGGGGGGGGGGGGCAGGGGGCGCTGGGCGGCTCGTGGAGGCGGGGCAGCAGGTGGGCAGAAGCTTCGGCGGGGGCCGGCGGTGGTGTGGCGGCTTCGGGCGACGGCGGGGCGAAGTAAGGACGGGAACGGGGTCGCGGCGGTGGAGGGGCACTTATATGGGCCAGGGAGAGGGAAGCTATGGAAGGGAGAGGGAGTACTCGGGGTAGGGAATCCCGAGTTCCCTGGGAGGGCTCGGCTCGGTTGCAGAGAAAAGAAAGGAGACGAGGGAGGAAGAGACCGCGGGGGAGAGAGGTGTCGGCCAGTGGGCCCCTTGGGCAGAGAGAGGAGGGAGGGGAAGGCAGCGGCGGTGGCCGGTCCTTAAGGGATTTCAATCCCGGGTTACACGGGATTGTGGGCCAGTGGCTATCTAGCGCCCGGCGGCGGCTGTTTCCAATTTTTTTCCTATTATCTAACATTTTCCAAAACAGAAAACAAACGCTAAAAAAAGGGAAATAAATAAAAATATTTATATATGGTATTATATATCAAAAAAATCAGAAAAAGAAGCTGTACCCGAATAACATTTTTTTAAAGCCAAAATAAAAACTTTAAAAAAAAGTTTTTTTTCAGAAATTCCCAAATTTGTTTTATTTCGTTTTGCAATTATTTTTGCAAAAGAACTTTGGGTTTTTCTTGGCTCCAACATTTCAAAAATTGCCCCCACTTTTGGAGTGTCATTTTCCTCCGCTCTCTCTCTTGCGTGCAAGAGAGTTTTTTTTCCGGGCTTTTCTCGCGCGATGGAAATGCAAGACAAAAGACGAAAGAATTTCCCGGCATTTCTTGCACGAAGAAAAAAATAAAAATGCAAGGGAATTCAAATGCAAATATCTCCGTTCAAATTATTTATAGTTGAAGAAGTCATGTCATCTTCTCTCTTTGCTTTTAAAGATTGAATTTGAATTCACCGGAGAAGGGGAAAGTCATTTTATTCCCTCTCATTCAAAAGTTTCGAAAGGTTTCAAATTTCACACAAGTTTCAGTCACTCAGCAAACAAACAAACAATCAATCTAATAATTATATTAACATTCCAAAATTTACAATTTTGGGATGTTACAAACTACCACACTTAAAATGAATCTCGTCCTCGAGATTCGAAGAGGCTAGAAAGAAAGGTTAGGGTTTGGGGGTCTTCTAAAAAATCCAATCTCCGGGAAAGTGGGATGCTACCACACTTAAAATGAGAGATACTGGTCCCTCAAAATGCTTTAGCGATCCTCTGGGGTTTTGGCAACTGACATCGCACAGTCTTCATATTAAATCCTTTGGTGATGCTCTCCCGTTGATATAAGCTTCTTCCGTCACTGGGTCTTCTTAACTGACAGTCTCGTGGTCAATTCTAAATAACATATCGATGGTTCTCATGGTGGTCTACCATTTGTGGTTATCCTGCAGAGAGAGGGGTTTTGTCTTCATCCTCACCGTAAAATTTCCTACGCGTGACAATAAATGCCATGTACTTGGGGCTTTTCTTATACGACTCTAAGGCTTAAACAAAAGCTTCGAAGAACGTCGTCTCTCTCTATGGGTAAGTCTCTCAGATTTACCATTCCGAATAGCAAGATAAATGATAAGAGTAAGTCGTCATGGTGATCAATCCATTTCGCACCCAAATCATTTCTCTGTATAAGGTTTAGCGAATCTCGCATTCTAACACTTGGGCATCCTCACAAGCATTGCAGAATATCTCTTGTCCACGAACTAAGTTCGGATAATCCATTGGTTCTGCAAGCTGAACGAAACATCTATCGTATTTTCACAACTCCCAGGTTGTCGTATGCTCCTAGGGAAATGTTGTTGATACAAGTTTCCTTCTCCAAAAGATAGTACTTGATCCTTGTTAGTCCCGGGGTCTGTGGGTTTCAGGCATACTTGTGGTAAATGTGACACTAAGCTGGGTAGTGGGTGGTTCCTTCACAAAGGAAACAAGTCACCTAATTGCTTGTGCACTCCTCAGCTGGGTGATTTCCTTCACAATGAGGGCATCCATCCTTTTGTTCTTCCTGGGTGTGTCCTATTTCTCCATAGACCTTGCATGCACAAGGTTTCTTCATCGGGCTTATCATAGCACTTCTGAATAAGTCGGGATCTTAACAGAGTCTTCTTGAATTCTTCCCAACTTTCTGCTCCACTAAATCCTTGTATGGCATCGTGCATTTTCCACCAGATAGCAGCACTTTGGGTGAAGTACTGAAGAGCGTGTTCCACTTCATGCTTCCTTGAGATCAAGTTGCTCCCGAAGTGGTTCTCCATGTTCTGAATCCATATTTCAGCTTCCCGTTGGGTCATTGGTCCAGAGACTACAAGTCCAGCTTCATACTCCATCTGGTAGGGTTGAGGTTTTGGGGATGAGACGGGTAAGAGAGGGAGGGAGATACACACAATACAAACAATATTTTTGAGAATGGGTTTTATTTGTGGCCGTCGGAAAAACACACACCAATGACGGCTCACAATTCATCGTATCTAACGTGGGTATACAAAAGGGATTTGGACTTCTAATGGTCATATAAATATTCTAACGCTTCAGGGTCTTCGAGTTCTTCGGGTATTGAGAGTCCTCTGTTGGTGTAGCTTAAATTCTTCGAACGCGTGGTGAAATCCTCTTTACTTTGAAGTAGAACTCCGTTGATTCTTCATGAGGTCAAAGGGGTAAGGGGATTGTATAACTATTTGAGGTGAGAGAGAATCATTTGATGAAATCAGAAGAGATGAGAAATGAAGGATGTTCTTGAAAAAAAAAATTGAGAGATCCTTTCCTAAGAAATTTCCAGTTTCTAGGGTCACGTCCTACAGTCAACATGTGCTCTGATACCATCTCTGTAGCGACCCGACTCAAAACGAATCAAGCCTCTGTGTTTCTGTGCCATCCCTGGATCAGTATGCTGGCACACACAGTACATCAATGTATATATCAAAGTGCAATCACATGTAAATAGCGTAAAAACAGATATATACCTTAAATATCTCAGCGGAAGCGGTCAAGGGAGTGGAGTCCCAATAAACACCAACGGCAAGTTGAGTGTAGACCGTAACCCTGAATCGTACTCTTACTCGTCGAAGAAAAATATCTGCAACATAAGACGTTGCAGCTGTGTAGGTCAGCATATTGAATATGCCGGCAAGTCACATAAGAGAGGGGTGAAAAGTAATCATCTATACTATATGCATATATGGCAGGTGGGGCTATAAGTTTTAGCGTAAAGCAAGTTTTTCTCCTGCAACAAGAGTGGGCTAAAAGCAAAATGTTACTACATTGTTGGTTGTTAACGAGATGGTTCCGCCAACCAGTTCTCGTACCCGAGTTGTCAATAGTTACCCTCATCAAATATATATAATGGTGTTGAGAAATCCAGATAACTTCAGTTCCTTTGGCTCAAGTCGTCCATGACCGTGGACACGGCTAATCGATTAGGTTTGTGTACTCTGCAGAGTTTTGCACACGTTCCCCACAAGATTTGATCGCCTCCGTGTATGTCCTCGCACTTCAGGGTGTTTGAAGACCGGATGATCAAAACATGGTCTTTCAACGGGTCCCTCTGAATCCCTGTCGGTGCCCATCCATTCCTACCGTTCTTCTACATCTGCTAGCACCGCCTGTCCAGAGTCGCCGCGTTGTCCAACCAAGCCAGAGCCCATAATGACTTGTGGCTGTGTAGGTAAGCCTTGGGTCTTGAAAATATCCGTCCGTCTCTTTGAGCCTGGGTGAAGCTTTCCGCAGGATGTCATGGCCTCTCCAGCATCCCGGGCATCCACTGGGTTCTCCAGGGAGCCGATCAACCGTCCTTCACCCAGTGTTGCATTGCGTCCGAGGTCTTGAAAATCTTGTCTTAGTCCGGTCTTGATTATTATATCAACCTCGCATCACTCGTGTCATGCACTCAACCGAAATCCCGTCTACTCAAGCATAGTAATATGAAAGTTGTCGTCCCGGGGCCAAGTATCGGGGTTGTTGTGTGCCTACCACATGATACTACAATCTATACTAAAATTTCCAAGTACCTAAGCAGCATGCAATTGGGCATATGATGGTAGAACTATGATGCATAAAACATAGGTGATAGCATGATCAAAGTGACTTGCCTGGTGATGTTGACGAAGAAGAATTTCTCGAGAAAATAACTTGATAGACTACTCGTCACTCTCCGATGAAATCTATATAGAAAACATATCATTCACATAAGCACTCAAACTAGCAATCATTCTAGCAATCAAAACAAAGAGAGAGCGAAATAGAATCCGAAAGAAACTTCAAATAAGACTAGGGAGTCTTCTACTACGTCAAACACTAGATGGTTTTGTCTAACAGAAAATAATAACAAGAAACTAAGTTATAAGTTTAACTAAGATAAAATAAAGTGTTTTTCACAAAACCTTTTGAAAGTATTCCCAAACGGGATTTGAAAGAGGGATGAAAAGAATTGCACGTTACTACGGGACTAGAATTGTTTTAATGAAAACAAATGAACATAAAATAAAGACTTGTTGCAAAACTACTGTTAACTAACATAAACAAACAATAATAATCTTTCTGAAATAATAAAGAACATATTTTAAAACAAAAGTAGAAAATGAATTAGCCAAAAACCTAAAAGCGGTGAAACAGAAATTGTTTCACATGAAATAACGAGTTAAAATACTCAAACAAAACTGAAATTTTTACTACTTATAAATAGGATCACTAGTGATCAGTACCAAAAGGAATCAAATTAAAAGCTATTTTTAAACTCCTGGGATAGGCAAAACAAGGTTTAAACTAAATCTGCTCTAGCTTATGTTTAAAAATTGCAAACATAGACAATTGTATGTTTTTAACAACTACAGGAAATTTGTGAGCTACTAGAAAAATAATCAATGTCACTGGAATTAGGGATAAAAAGTTGTGGCCAAAACAAAATTGAAAGTTTATGTTTTTGTAATATAGACAGAAAATTACAAAACTACTAGTGCTAAAAGAGAGGTACACGTGTCCAGATGCTATTGGCGGCGGTGGTGTTTGTTTCAAAGCTACGGGCAAATGGCCGAAGGTTAGCAAAGTCGCCAGTTAAAACTTAAGTGACAAAATAACCCACTGGTTTTTCTGGGATAGACCGAAGGGTTACGTTAGGATCTAATCTGGGCCACTAGCTAAGATCCAACGGCTACTAACAAAAGAGAGAATAACAGAGAGGAAGGAGGGAGTACCGTGCTTGGCAGCACTCCGGCGAGGGAGGGGCTGGCCAGCGAGGGAGGGGAGTTCCGGGCGTGGAGGGGATGGGGTGGCGGCGACGGGGGTCCTTCTCCTCCATGGGGGAGGCCCTCGGGGAAGAGAGGGGCGGCGACGGGTGGCGCTAGGGCTGCTTCTGTAGGCCGAAGGTGGTAGCCTCGGGCTGCCGGCGAGGTGGTGCAGGGCTTCGGGCGGCGGCGGCTCGTGGCGGTGGCGGGGTACTCCTCCTCTGGGAGGCGCTCGGGGGGGGGGGGGGGAGGGGGCGCTGGGCGGCTCTTGGAGGCGGGGCAGCAGGTGGGCAGAAGCTTCGGCGGGAGCGGGCGGTGGTGTGGCGGCTTCGGGCGGCGGCGGGGCGAAGTAAGGACGGGAACGGGGTCGCGGCGGTGGAGGGGCACTTATATAGGCCAGGGAGAGGGAAGCTATGGAAGGGAGAGGGAGTACTCGGGGTAGGGAATCCCGAGTTCCCTGGAAGGGCCCGGCTCGGTTGCATAGAAAAGGAAGGAGACGAGGGAGGAAGAGACCGCGGGGGAGAGAGGTGTCGGCCAGTGGGCCCCTTGGGCAAAGAGAGGAGGGAGGGGAAGGCAGCGGCGGTGGCCGGTCCTTAAGGGATTTCAATCCCGGGTTACACGGGATTGCGACCCAGTGGCTATCTAGCGCCCGGCGGTGGCTGTTTCTAATTTTTTTCCTATTATCTAACTTTTTCCAAAACAGAAAACAAACGCTAAAAAAATTGAAATAAATAAAAATATTTATATATGGTATTATATATCAAAAAAATCAGAAAAAGAATCTCTACCCGAATAACATTTTTTTAAAGCCAAAATAAAAACTTTAAAAAAATGTTTTTTTCAGAAATTCCCAAATTTGCTTTATTTCTTTTTGCAATTATTTTTGCAAAAGGACTTTGTGTTTTTCTTGGCTCCAACATTTCAAAAATTGCCCGCACTTTTGGAGTGTCATTTTCCTCCGCTCTCTCTCTTGCGTGCAAGAGAGTTTTTTTTTCCGGGCTTTTCTTGCGCCATGGAAATGCAAGACAAAAGACGAAAGAATTTCCCGGCATTTCTTGCACGAAGAAAAAAAATAAAAATGCAAGGGAATTCAAACGCAAATATCTCCGTTCAAATTATTTATAGTTGAAGAAGTCATGTCATCTTCTCTCTTTGCTTTTAAAGATTGAATTTGAATTCACCGGAGAAGGGGAGAGTCATTTTATTCCCTCTCATTCAAAAGTTTCGAAAAGTTTCAAATTTCACACAAGTTTCAGTCACTCAACAAACAAACAAACAATCAATCTAATAATTATATTAACATTCCAAAATTTACAATTTTGGGATGTTACAAACTACCACACTTAAAATGAATCTCGTACTCGAGATTCGAAGAGGCTAGAAAGAAAGGTTAGGGTTTGGGGGTCTTCTAAAAAATCCAATCTCCGGCAAAGTGGGATGCTACCACACTTAAAATGAGAGATACTGGTCCCTCAAAATGCTTTAACGATCCTCTGGGGTTTTGGCAACTGACATCGCACAGTCTTCATATTAAATCCTTTGGTGATGCTCTCCCGTTGATATAAGCTTCTTCCGTCACTGGGTCTTCTTAACTGACAGTCTCGTGGTCAATTCTAAATAACATATCGATGGTTCTCATGGTGGTCTACCATTTGTGGTTATCATGCAGAGAGAGGGGTTTTGTCTTCATCCTCACCGTAAAATTTCCTACGCGCGACAATAAATGCCATGTACTTGGGGCTTTTCTTATACCACTCTAAGGCTTAAACAAAAGCTTCGAAGAACGTCGTCTCTCTCTATGGGTAAGTCTCTCAGATTTACCATTCCGAATAGCAAGATAAATGATAAGAGTAAGTCGTCATGGTGATCAATCCATTTCGCACCCAAATCATTTCTCTGTATAAGGTTTAGCGAATCTCGCATTCTAACACTTGGGCATCCTCACAAGCATTGCAGAATATCTCTTGTCCACGAACGAAGTTCGGATAATCCATTGGTTCTGCAAGATGAACGAAACATCTATCGTATCTTCACAAGTCCTAGGTTGTCGTATGCTCCTAGGGAAATGTTGCTGATACAAGTTTCCTTCTCCAAAAGATAGTACTTGATCCTTGTTAATCCCGGGGTCTGTGGGTTTCAGGCATACTTGGGGTAAATGTGACACTGAGCTGGGTAGTGGGTGGTTCCTTCACAAAGGAAACAAGTCACCTGACTGCTTGTGCACTCCTCAGCTGGGTGATTTCCTTCACAATGAGGGCATCCATCCTTCTGTTCTTCCTGGGTGTGTCCTATTTCTCCATAGATCTTGCATGCACAAGGTTTCTTCATCGGGCTTATCATAGCACTTCTGAATAAGTCGGGATCTTAACAGAGTCTTCTTGAATTCTTCCCAACTTTCTGCTCCACTAAATCATTGTATGGCATGGTGCATTTTCCACCAGATAGCAGTAGTTTGGGTGAAGTACTGAAGAGCGTGTTCCACTTCATGCTTCCTTGAGATCAAGTTGCTCCCGAAGTGGTTCTCCATGTTCTGAATCCATATTTCAGCTTCCCGTTGGGTCATTGGTCCAGAGACTACAAGTCCAGCTTCATACTCCATCTGGTAGGGTTGAGGTTTTGGGGATGAGACGGGTAAGAGAGGGAGGGAGATACACACAATACAAACAATATTTTTGAGAAAGGGTTTTATTTGTGGCCGTCGGAAAAACACACACCAATGACGGCTCACAATTCATCGTATCTAACGTGGGTATACGAAAGAGATTTGGACTTCTAATGGTCATATAAATATTCTAACGATTCAGGGTCTCCGAGTTCTGCGGGTATTGAGAGTCCTCTGTTGGTGTAGCTTAAATTCTTCGAACGCGTGGTGAAATCCTCTTTACTTTGAAGTAGAACTCCGTTGATTCTTCATGAGGTCAAAGGGGTAAGGGGATTGTATAACTATTTGAGGTGAGAGAGAATCATTTGATGAAATCAGAAGAGATGAGAAATGAAGGATGTTCTTGAAAAAAAAAATGAGAGATCCTTTCCTAAGAAATTTCCAGTTTCTAGGGTCACGTCCTACAGTCAACATGTGCTCTAGTACCATCTTTGTAGCGACCCGACTCAAAACGAGTCAAGCCTCTGTGTTTCTGTGCCATCCCTGGATCAGTATGCTGGCACACACAGTACATCAATGTATATATCAAAGTGCAATCACATGTAAATAGCGTAAAAACAGATATATACCTTAAATATCTTAGCAGAAGCGGTCAAGGGAGTGGAGTCCCAATAAACACCAACGACAAGTTGAGTGTAGACCGTAACCCTGAATCGTACTCTTACTCGTCGAAGAAAAATATCTGCAACATAAGATGTTGCAGCCGTGTAGGTCAGCATATTGAATATGCCGGCAATTCACATAAGAGAGGGGTGAAAAGTAATCATCTATACTATATGCATATATGGTAGGTGGGGCTATAAGTTTTAGCGTAAAGCAAGTTTTTCTCCTACAACAAGAGTGGGCTAAAAGCAAAATGTTACTACATTGTTGGTTGTTAACGAGACGGTTCCGCCAACCAGTTCTCGTATCCGAGTTGTCAATAGTTACCCTCATCAAATATATATAATGGTGTTGAGAAATCCATATAACTTCAGTTCCTTTGGCTCAAGTCGTCCATGACCGTAGACACGGCTAATCGATTAGGTTTGAGTACTCTGCGGAGTTTTGCACACGTTCCCCACAAGATTTGATCGCCTCCGTGTATGTCCTCGCACTTCAGGGTGTTTGAAGACCGGATGATCAAAACATGGTCTTTCAACGAGTCCCTCCGAATCCCTGTCGGCGCCCATCCATTCCTACCGTTCTTCTACATCTGCTAGCACCGCCTGTCCAGAGTCGCCGCGTTGTCCAACCAAGCCAGAGCCCATAATGACTTCTGGCTGTGCAGGTAAGCCTTGGGTCTTGAAAATATCCGTCCGTCTCTTTGAGCCTGGGTGAAGCTTTCCGCAGGATGTCATGGCCTCTCCAGCATCACGGGCATCCATTGGGTTCTCGAGGGAGCCGATCAACCGTCCTTCACCCAGTGTTGCATTGCGTCCGAGGTCTTGAAAATCTTGTCTTAGTCCGGTCTTGATTATTATATCAACCTCGCATCACTCGTGTTATGCACTCAACCGAAATCCCGTCTACTCAAGCATAGCAATATGAAAGTTGTCATCCCGGGGCCAAGTATCGGGGTTGTTGTGTGCCTACCACATGATACTACAATTTATACTAAAATTTCCAAGTACCTAAGCAGCATGCAATTGGGCATAGGATGGTAGAACTACGATGCATAAAACATAGGTGATAGCATGATCAAAGTGACTAGCCTGGTGATGTTGACGAAGAAGAATTTCTCGAGAAAATAACTTGATAGACTACTTGTCACTCTTCGATGAAATCTATATAGCAAACATATCATTCACATAAGCACTCATACTAGCAATCATTCTAGCAATCAAAACAAAGAGAGAGCGAAATAGAATCCGAAAGAAACTTCAAATAATACTAGGGAGTCTTCTACTACGTCAAACACTAGATGGTTTTGTCTAACAGAAAATAATAACAAGAAACTAAGTTATAAGTTTAACTAAGATAAAATAAAGTGTTTTTCACAAAACCTTTTGAAAGTATTCCCAAATGGGATTTGAAAGAGGGATGAAAACAATTGCACGTTACTACGGGACTAGAATTGTTTTAATGAAAACAAATAAACATAAAATAAAGACTTGTTGCAAAACTACTGTTAACTAACATAAACAAACAATAATAATATTTCTGAAATAATAAACAAAATATTTTAAAAAAAAAGTAGAAAATGAATTAGCCAAAAACCTAAAAGTGGTGAAACAGAAATTGTTTCACATGAAATAATGAGTTAAAATACTCAAACAAAACTGAAATTTTTACTACTTATAAATAGGGTCACTAGTGATCAGTACCAGAAGGAATCAAATTAAAAGCTACTTTTAAACTCCTGGAATAGGCAAAATAAGGTTTAAACTAAATCTGCTCTAACTTATGTTTAAAAATTTCAAACATAGACAATTATATGTTTTTAAAAACTACAGGAAATTTCTGAGCTACTGGAAAAATAATCAATGTCATTGGACTTAGGGATAAAAAGTTGTGGCCAAAACAAAATTGAAAGTTTATGTTTTTGTAATATAGACAGAAAATTACAAAACTACTAGTGCTAAAAGAGAGGTACACGTGTCCAGATGCTATTGGCTGCGGTGGTGTTTGTTTCAAAGCTACGGGCAAACGACCGAAGGTTAGCAAAGTCGCCAGTTAAAACTTAAGTGACAAAATAACCCACTGGTTTTTCTGGGATAGACCGAAGGGTTACGTTAGGATCTAATCTGGGCCACTAGCTAAGATCCAACGGCTACTAACAAAAGAGAGAATAACAGAGGGGAAGAAGGAGGGAGTACCGTGCTGGGCAGCACTCCAGCGAGGGAGGGGCTGGCCGGCGAGGGAGGGGAGCTCCAGGGCGTGGAGGGGATGGGGCGGCGGCGACGGGGGTCCTTCTCCTCCGTGGGGGAGGCGCTCGGGGAAGAGAGGGGCGGCGACGGGTGGCGCTGGGGCTGCTCCTATAGGCCGAAGGTGGTAGCCTCGGGCTGCCAGCGAGGTGGTGCAGGGCTTCGGGCGGCGGCGGCTCGTGGCGGTGGCGGTGGCGGGGTACTCCTCCTCGGGGAGGCGCTCGGGGGGGGGGGGGGGGAGGGGGCGCTGGGCGGCTCTTGGAGGCGGGGCAGCAGGTGGGCAGAAGCTTCGGCGGGGGCGGGCGGTGGTGTGGCGGCGTCGGGCGGCGGCGTGGCAAAGTAAGGACGGGAACGGGGTCGCGGCGGTGGAGGGGCACTTATATAGGCCAGGGAGAGGGAAGCTATGGAAGGGAGAGGGTGTACTCGGGGTAGGGAATCCCGAGTTCCCTGGGAGGGCTCGGCTCGGTTGCAGAGAAAAGGAAGGAGACGAGGGAGGAAGAGACCGCGGGGGAGAGAGGTGTCGGCCAGTGAGCCCCTTGGGCAGAGAGAGGAGGGAGGGAAAGGCAGCGGCGGTGGCCGGTCCTTAAGGGATTTCAATCCCGGGATAAAGGGGATTGCGGCCCAGTGGCTATCTAGCGCCCGGCGGCGGCAGTTTCTAATTTTTTTTCCTATTATCTAACTTTTTCCAAAACAGAAAACAAACGCTAAAAAAAGGGAAATAAATAAAAATATTTATATATGGTATTATATATCAAAGAAATCAGAAACAGAATCTCTACCCGAATAACATTTTTTTAAAGCCAAATTAAAAACTTAAAAAAAATGTTTTTTACCAGAAATTCCCAAATTTGTTTTATTTATTTTTGCAATTATTTTTGCAAAAGAACTTTGGGTTTTTCTTGGCTCCAATATTTCAAAAATTGCCCGCACTTTTGGAGTGTCATTTTCCTCCGCTCTCTCTCTTGCGTGCAAGAGAGTTTTTTTTTCCGGGCTTTTCTCGCGCGATGGAAATGCAAGACAAAAGACGAAAGAATTTCCCGGCATTTCTTGCACGAAGAAAACAAATAAAAATGCAAGGGAATTCAAATGCAAACATCTCCGTAAAAATTATTTATAGTTGAAGAAGTCATGTCATCTTCTCTCTTTGCTTTTAAAGATTGAATTTGAATTCACCGGAGAAGGGGAAAGTCATTTTATTCCCTCTCATTCAAAAGTTTCGAAAAGTTTCAAATTTCACACAAGTTTCAGTCACTCAGCAAACAAACAAACAATCAATCTAATAATTATATTAACATTCCAAAATTTATAATTTTGGGATGTTACAAAAAGTATATTCCTTTTGTTTTTGACGATGATTGTGAGGAAGCCTTCGAAATACTTAAGAAGGCTTTGATAACTGCACCTATTGTTCAACCACCTGATTGGAACTTAAGTTTTGAAATCATGTGTGATGCTAGTTATTATGTTGTTGGTGCTGTCCTACGGCAAAGAGTTGATAAGAAGTTGAATGTTATTCACTATGCTAGTAAAATCCTAGACAGTGCCAAAAGAAACTATGCTACTACGGAAAAGGAATTTTTAGCAGTCGTGTTTGCATGTGAAAAGTTCAGATCTTACATAGTTGATTCCATCACTATTCACACTGATCATGCTGCTATTAAGTACCTAATGGAGAAGAAATACGCTAAACCTAGACTTATCAGATGGGTTCTCTTGCTACAAGAATTTGATTTGCATGTTGTCGACAGGAAGGGTGCTGATAACCCAGTAGCAGATAACTTGTCTAGGTTGGAGAATGTTCTTGATGACCCACAACCTATTGATGATAACTTTCCTGATGAGAAATTGAATGTCATCAATACTTCATGTAGTGCACCATGGTACGCTGATTATGCAAATTATATCGTTGCCAAATATATACCACCTAGTTTCACATACTAGCAAAAGAAGAAATTCTTCTTTGATTTGAGACATTACTTTTGGGATGATCCTCACCTTTATAAGGAAGGAGTAGATGGTGTTATGAGACGTTGTGTACCTGAACATGAACAGGGACAGATCCTATAGAAGTGTCACTCCAAGGCTTACGGAGGACACCATGCGGGTGATAGAATTGCACACAAGGTATTGCAATCAGGTTTCTATTGGCCCACTCTATTCAAGGATGCCCGTAAGTTTGTCTTGTCTTGTGACAAATGTCAAAGAATAGGTAGTATCAGTAAACGTCTGGAAATGCCTATGAATTATTCACTTGTCATTGAACCATTTGATGTTTGGGGCTTTGATTATATGGGACCTTTTCCAAAATCCAACGGGTATACTCATATCCTAGTTGTTGTTGATTACGTCACTAAGTGGGTAGAAGCTATCCCAACTAGTAGTGCTGATCACAACACCTCTATCAGGATGCTTAAAGAAGTTATTTTCCCTTGCTTTGGAGTCCCTAGATATCTAATGACCGACGGTGGTTCACATTTCATTCATGGTGCTTTCCGTAAAACGCTTGCTAAGTACGATGTCAACCATAGAATTACGTCCCCCTATCACCCTCAGTCCAGTGTTCAAGAAGAGCTAAGCAATAGAGAGATTAAACTAATTCTGCAAAAGACTGTCAATAGGTCTAGAAAGAATTGGTCTAAGAAGCTCGATGATGCACTGTGGGCTTATAGAACTGCCTATAAGAATCCCATGGGCATGTCTCCATACAAAATGGTTTACGACAAAGCATGTCATTTACCTCTTGAGCTAGAGCACAAGGCTTATTGGGCAATCAAAGAGCTCAACTTTGATTTCAAACTTGCCGGTGAGAAGAGGTTATTTGATATTAGCTCACTTGATGAATGGAGTACTCAGGCATATGAGAATGCCAAGTTGTTCAAAGAAAAGGTTGAGAGGTGGCATGATAAAAGATACAAAAACATGAGTTCAATGTAGGTGATTATGTCTTGCTATATAATTCTCGTTTATGATTTTTTGCAGGCAAGCTTCTCTCTAAATGGGAAGGTCCTTACATTGTTGAGGAAGTATATCGTTCCGGTGCTATCAAGATCAACAACACAGCAGGTAATTGTCCGAGAGTGGTAAATGGCCAGAGAATCAAGCATTATATCTCAGGTACTCCCATAAATGTTGAAAGAAATATTATCAATACCATAACTCCGGAGGAGTACCTAAGGGATATTTATCAGCCTGTTTCAGACTCCGAAAACAAAGAGGTATGTGATTCGGTAAGTAAACTGACTTCAAAACTTTTCCAGTAGGATTTTTCCTCTGTTTTGGAGATTTTGAAAAAATAGAAAATTTTAAAGTAGTCCGGAAAGCGCACGAGGAGGCGACAAGCCTGCCAGGCGCGGGCCACCCCCTAGCCGCGCCTGGGGGGCTTGTGGCCATCTCATGTGCCTCCCGGACTCCATTTTCTTGCGGAGTACTCCTTCTGGTTGGAAAAAAATCATTATATATTCTCCCGAAAGGTCTGACCCTCGTATCACGCAAATTTCCTCTGTTTTCGTTTCGAGCTTGTTTCTGCTCCAGATCTAGATTGCTATGACACCCCCAAAAGCTTTGAAGGACAAGATCTTCGAGAAGGTCATCAATCCCTACCTCGGGGGAGTGCTGCAACACCCTCAATCTATCTAGATGCGTGAGGGGATGTTGCACATCCGTGATGTTGAGGGGCCCAAGAAGACCGGCAGCGTGGAGGTGAGGCTCGAAGCAATGGAGCAACAAGTCTTCAAGTGCCAAGGGATGGTGGAGCGTGGACTCAACGCCAACCACATGATGATCACGGAGTTCACCAACAAGCACAAGATCGATGCCAATTACATCGGGAAGCACCTCTCCAGGCTCTATGACAGAATTGATCACCTCCAAGCCTAGATCTATGACCAGCAGAATCAAAAGTGTGAGTATGAGTATAGATTTAAATCAATACGGTTGGCTACAGATTTGACGATTCCGGAGACTCGTTCACCTTTCCATGATGGAGCACCTAAGCCTTGGAACATGGAGGATCAAGCCCATGTAGCAACAACTCCACCACCATCACCTCCAAAGGAAGACAACTAAGCACGGGTATGGGCAATCCCCTTGGCTTGTGCTAAGCTTGGGGGAGTTGCCCCGGTATCGTATCATCATCACATCTTTTGCCTTTACCTTTCTTAGTTCGTTCCTTTTTGGTTTTATCTTTCTCTAGTAGATTAAAGTTCTTAGTGTTTTAGGCTTGAGTTTTGCTTTGTGTCACCCACGATGTATTCGAGCTTGTGAGCCATATAATAAAGAGTGTCTTAGCTAAGGGCCTTGCCTCATGCCATGATCAAGAGAATGATAAAAGAACAAAAGCATGAAAGATCATGTAATGATCTTATGGAAAGTGATGGCTTCACATATAAAACGAATGTTGATTGAAACTTGCTGAGGGTGGACAAACGTAGACCTTAGTCATTGTTGCAATTAATAGGAAGTGATAAAGAAGAAGAGGTTCACATATAAATATATCATCTTTGACACCATCTATGATTGTGAACACTCACTAAACTATTACATGCTTAGAAGTAGATGTTGGACAAGGAAGACAACATAATGAATTGTGTTTGCTTGGTTCCGAACAATGTTATATGACTAGAGATCCCTTAGCTTGTGACGATTGGTTCGACCTAATATTAGCCAAAACTCCCGCACCAAGTAGAGATACTACTTGTGAATCCATAAACCTTCAACCCAGTTTTGCCATGAGAGTCCACCGTACCTACCTATGGATTGAATAAGACCCCTCAAGTAAGTTGTCATCGGTGCAAGCAATAAAAATTGCTCCCTAATATGTATTATCTATTAGTGTGTGGAAAATAAGCTTTGTACGAACCTGTGATGAGGAAGACATAAAAGCGACAGACTGCATAATAAAGTTCTTTATCACAGGAGGCAATATAAAGTGACGTTCCTCCACACTAAGAGGACACACATCCAACCCTCAAAAGCGCATGACAACCTCTGCTTCCCTCTGCGAAGGGCCCATCTTGTACCTTTACCTTTTGCCTTTGAAAGAGTCATGGTGACCTACACCAATTCCTTATTTCGCATTTTTCTTGGCTAACGTCATATGCTAGGGAAAGATCTATATTCATATGTCAACTTGGAAGTAAGTATTCATGAAATATTATTGTTGACATTACCCTTGAGGTAAGTGGTTGGGAGGCGAAACTATAAGCCCCTATCTTTCTGTGTGTCCAACTGAAACTTTGATCTCATGAGTACCACGTGAGTTGTAGCAATTGTAGAGAACGAAAAGATGATTGAGTACGTGGATTTGCTTTACAAGCTCTTATTTGACTCTTTCCGATGTTGTGATAAATTGCAATTGCTTCAAAGACTAAAGGCTATCAGTTTTTAATTCTTGGTAAGGCTCTTTATCCATACTTTACTTTGTGAAGGAATTGTCACTTTAGCATAAGAGATGATATGATGGTATTGCTTTTCTGAATATGATCATGATGCCTGCATGTCTGTATCTTGTTTTGTCGACACCTCTCTCCCTAAACATGTGGGCATATTTATTGATCTCGGCTTTCGCTTGAGGACAAGCGAGGTCTAAGCTTGGGGGAGTTGATACGTCCTTTTTGCATCATGCTTTCATGTTGATATTTATCGCTTTTTGGGCTGTTATTACACTTCATGGTACAATAATTATGCCTTTTCTCTCTTATTTTGCAAGGTTTACATGAAGAGGGAGAATGCCGACAGCTGGAATTCTGGACTGAAAAAGTAGCAAGTTTGAGATACCTATTCCGCGCAACTTTAAAAGCCGTGAATATCAACGAGGATTTTTTGGGGATTTATAAAAAATACTGGGCCGAGGAAGTACCAGAGGGGCGCCAGCAGGAGGCCACAAGCCTGCTAGGCGCGGCCTCCCCCCTGGCCGCACCTAGGGGGCTTGTGGGCTCCCAGCTGGCCCTCTGGCTCCCCTCTTTTGCTACAAGAAGGTTTCATTCCAGAAAAAATCAAGAGGAGGCATTCGGGAGGATTCGCCGCCGCCACGAGGCAGAACTTGAGCAGAACCAATCTAGAGCTCCGGCAAGACGATCCTGCCGGGGAAACTTCCCTCCCGAAGGGCGAAATCGTCGTCGTCATCATCACCAACACTCCTCTCATCAGAGGGGACTCATCACCATCAACATCTTCATCAGCCCCTGCTCATCTCCAAACCATAGTTCATCTCTTGTGACCAATCTCCGTCTCGCGACTCCGATTGGTATTTGTAAGATTGCTAGTAGAGTTGATTACTCTTTGTAGTTGATGCTAGTTGGATTACTTGGTGGAAGATTATATGTTCAGATCTTTGATGCTACTCATTACCTCTCTGGTCATGAATATGATTATGCTTTGTGAGTAGTTACTTTTGTTCCTGAGGACATGGAATAAGTCTTGCTATAAGTAGTCATGTGAATTTGGTATTCGTTTGATAATTTTGTGTGTTGTATGTTGTTTTTCCTCTAGTGGTGTTATGTGAACGTCGACTACATAAAACTTCACCATTATTTGCTGCACCGTTGTTACTTTTGTTACTTGCTACTTGCTACGAATCATCTTGCCACACAACTACTTGTTTCCGATAATTTTAGTGCTTGCACAGAATACCTTGCTGAAAACCACTTGTCAGATCCTTCTGCTCCTCGTTGGGTTCGACACTCTTACTTATCGAAAGGACTACGATAGATCCCCTATACTTGTGGGTCATCAAGAGTCTTTTCTGGCGCCGTTGCCGGGGAGTGAAGCGCCTTTGGTAAGTGGAAATTTATAAGGAAACATTTATATAGTGTGCTGAAATTTATTCTCACTTGTCACTATGGAAACTATTCCTTTGAGGGGCTTGTTCAGGGTATCTTCACCTCGAACGGAAGCACAAGGAGTTTCTTCTCAACTTGCTGCACCTACTGAAAATATTTGCTATGAATTTCCTTCGGGTATGCTTGAGAAACTGCTGGCTAATCCTTTTACAGGAGATGGAACATCACATCCAGACTTGCATCTAATCTATGTAGATGAACTTTGTGGTTTATATAAGCTTGCAGGTTTGCCCGAGGATGAGGTCAAGAAGAAGGTCTTTCCCTTATCTTTGAGGGATAAGGCGGTGACATGGTATAGGCTATGTGATGATACTGGACCATGGAACTACAATTGGTTGAAATTGGAATTTCAACCAAAGTTTTATCCTATGCATCTAGTACATCGTGATCGGAATTATATTTATAATTTTTGGGCTCGTGACAGAGAAAGCATCAGTCAAGCTTGGGGGCGCTCCTCATCACGAATGGAGGCATGAATACCAAGACAAAACATCAAGCAGGTGAGGCCGCCCGCCCGCAGGCGGCAGGCCTCTCCAGCTTTGGGGACTGCTGTTGGGGGGATAACCCTGGGGTAGGCTCATCAAGTCTGCTCCTTCATTTCCAGCTCAAAGGACATGAACAAATACAGTTTCCTAAGGCCCAAGTCTTCTGGCCGGCTAGGCTGCGCCTACCGGCTGGAGGACGAGGTGACCATCTCTGTGGCCGGCCGGGCAGCCCCTGTCGGGTAGAGTCGAGGCGGCTACCTCTCCCGGGCCGACCTGGTCCAGCCAGCCGGCTGGGACGAGGCGGCTGATGACCCACAAGTATAGGGGATCAATCGTAGTCCTTTCGATAAGTAAGAGTGTCGAACCCAACGAGGAGCAAAAGGCTGTGATAAACGGTTTTCAGCAAGGTAATAACTGCAAGCACTGAAAGTAGCGGTAACAAGTGATGGTGTAGTGAGGTGAAACATAGCAAGCGAAAAGTAACAAGTAACAAGTAGTAGCAACGGTGTAGCAAAGTGGCCCAATCCCTTTTGTAGCAAGGGACAAGCCTGAACAAAGTCTTATAAGAGGAAAAACGCTCCCGAGGACACACGGCAATTTCTGTCATGCTAGTTCGATCATGTTCATACGATTCACGTTCGTTACTTTGATAGTTTGATATGTGGGTGGACCGGCGCTTGGGTACTGCCCTTACTTGGACACGCATCCCACTTATGATTAACCCCTCTTGCAAGCATCCACAACTATGAAAGAAGAATTAAGACAACGTCTAACCATAGCATTAAACTAGTGGATCCAAATCAGCCCCTTACGAAGCAACGCATAGACTGGGGTTTAAGCTTCTGTCACTCTAGCAACCCATCATCTACTTAGTACTCCCGAATGCCTTCCTCTAGGACCAAGTATGGTGAAGTTTTATGTAGTCGACGTTCACATACCACCACTGGAGGAAAAACAACATACAACATTTCAAAATACCGAACGAATACCGAATTCACTTGTCTATTATCAGCATGACTTATCTCATGTCCTAAGGAACAAAAGTAACTACTCACAAAGCATAATCATAATCATGATCAGAGGTGTAATGAATAGCATCAAGGATCTGAACATAAACTCTTCCACCAAGTAATCCAACTAGCATCAACTACAAAGAGTAATCAACACTACTAGCAATCTTACAAGTACAAATCGGAGTCGCGAGACGGAGATTGGTTACAAGAGATGAACTAGGGTTTGGCGAGGAGATGGTGCTGATGAAGATGTTGATGGATGTGACTCCCCTCCGATGAGAGGAGTGTTGGTGATGATGATGGCGACGATTTCACCCTCCGGGAGGGAAGTTTCCCCGGCAGGATCGTCCTGCCGGAGCTCTAGATTGGATCTGATCAAGTTCCGCCTCGTGGCGGCGGAGAATCCACAAAAAAGCTCCACCTTGATTTTTTTCCGTACGAAACCCTTCATATAGAAAAAGTGGGGGCCAGTGGGCCACCAGGGTGCCCACAAGCCCTGTTGCCGCGGCCAGGGGGTAGGCCGCAGCAACCAGGCTTGTGGGCCCCTGGTTTCTCCCCTCTCACACTTCTTTCGCCCAGTATTTTTTATATATTCCCAAAAATGTCCACGTTGATTTTCAGGACATTTGGAGTTGCACAGAATAGAGGACTCAGACTTGCTCCTTTTCCAGTCCAGAATTCCAGCTGCCGGTATTCTCCCTCTTCAAATAAACCTTGCAAAATAAGAGAGAAAAGGCATAAGTAATAACAGTCCATAAAGCTCCATAAAGCGATAAATATCAACATGAAAGCATGATGCAAAATGGACGTATCAGCGGCCGTGCCCAAGCCGGCTGGCCAAGTAGGCTAGCCGGCTGAGGATCACAAGTCACATCAGATCGTTGGTCAGGATGAGACCTTACAATTAAAGGTAGCTACGCGTGAGCAAAGGTACCGGATCGGGGCGTCCGGTAGGTACGAGCGTCGGCGGTCACGCCATGGACCTACCCCGGCTCTGATCCATCACCTAGCATAGTGTCGGACCGTCGCACTCCCACTCCATTACTGCACTCGGCATGGGGCAAAGTGGAGGCGGTCGTACTACCTGCCCATGACGAATCTCACTGGACGATGCTCGACGTACAGCGCGTGCTCGCCGTCAACCTTACGCGAGAGCTTCATTGTCTAGCCGGCGGGTCCCACTACCAATCGAGACCATGCAGCCGGCGGGCCCCTCCGGCGACAAGACAAGACTCTCATGGGCCCCTGGTTAGCCGGCGAGGCTGCCAGCCGGGTCCCACTCTTGTACCCTTTATCCATATTGTAGGCCGGTGGGTTCGTCTATAAAACTTCACACTCACCAACCATATAGAGAGAGGCAGAGACGAGTTGGCAGCTCCCCTCTTCCTCCTCCCAACACAACTCGACATGCGACATTGTAATCCATTCATAAACATCAAACACTCCGGCAGGACTAGGGATCTTATCTCTACGGAGAGCCCTGAACCTGGGTACATCGTGCGTTCCATGCTTGTACCAACCTCGTTCCCAGCGCCCTCCTTTGTCCCTTCGGTTCTCGCCGAATTTAGCCTACCTATGGCATATGTTGTGAGTATTCACCGACATTTGGCACACACCATGGGGCTGATCGCTGCATCGGCTGGCTTTATGCATTGGGTGGGGGCCCGCACCTACACCACCGGATGCATCGCGTCTGGATCAGTTTGCATGCCCGTGGAGCCCGCTTTCGACGAGGCAACACCGATGATGATCGACGTCCCCGTCCGCCATGCGGATTCAAAACGAAGATTCTGATGATGAGGTGCTTCCTAGCGTCATCGTCGCTGCTATGGAGAACCTCATCATTCTCTTTAGTGACCTACGCCTCAACGACGGTTCGCGCTACTTCGGCGAGGACTTTGACATTGACGCGCTCTGCGCCAGCTTCAGCAGGCTCTCTATCACTGAGACGCTTGTCCATGACGTATATCCCAGCAACGTCCTCGTCTTCGACGGCCCTCCGCCATCAGTGGGGTTCTTCACCCCGTACCATGTTGCTGCCGTCTCCAACGTCGTGGAGGTGATTGTTATCGGCGCTGGAACCAGCGCGGCTCATGGCAAGGCGTCAGCGGACGCTGGTGAGCCTGCTGCTGCCACCGCAGATACTCTTCGGGACGCCATCGCCGGCCTGAAGCCACCCGTCGCTGCTTCCGCAAACCCTATTGATGCTCGGGCCTCACTGGAGGCTCGTAAGCTTATCTTGGAGGAGGGCATCGCCATCGCCTCGGCAAAGCGTCGGATGGAGGCCACGCAGCGCGAGTATAACTCCGCATACGGCCTCACTCCGATTTCCGAGGCCCCTAGCCGGCTTGGATCGGTCCGCAGCCGCGGCCGGTTCATTGCCGAAGTCCTAGGGGGCGATCTGCCCACCTACGAGACCCCTATAGCCAACAAGCGAGCGGCGCAGGCGGCCATGGAGGAGATGGCAAGCCTAGAAGGCGAGGAGCACACTTTCCAGGAGAAGCGGGTCAAGGATTTCCTTGACGCCGCCAACCAGCAACACACTCGGCTTGACCCCGGTCAAGCCCAGTCAGAGTCTCCGGGACCCAACCCTGGAGCACGCCGCAACCTGATGACCCGCAAGTATAGGGGATCAATCGTAGTCCTTTCGATAAGTAAGAGTGTCGAACCCAACGAGGAGCAGAAGGATCTGATAAGCGTATTTCAGCAAGGTAATAACTGCAAGCACTAAAAGTAGCGGCAACAAGTGATTGTGTAGCGAGGTGAAACGTAGAAAGCAAAGAGTAACAATTAACAAGTAGTAGCAACAGTGCAGCAAGTGGCCCAATCCTTTTTGTAGCAAGGGACAAGCCTGAACAAAGTCTTATAGGAGGAAAAATGCTCCCGAGGACACACGGCAATTTCTGTCATGCTAGTTTCATCATGTTCATATGATTCGCGTTCGTTACTTTGATAGTTTGATATGTGGGTGGACCGACGCTTCCGTACTTCCCTTACTTGGACAAGCATCCCACTTATGATTAACATCTCTCGCAAGCATCCGCAACTACAAAAGAAGAAGTAAGACAAAGTCTAACCATAGCATTAAACTAGTGGATCCAAATCAGCCCCTCACGAAGCAACACATAGACTCGGGTTTAAGCTTCTGTCACTCCAGCAACCCATCATCTACTTCCTCTTCCCAATGCCTTCCTCTAGGCCCAAATATGGTGAAGTGTTATGTAGTCGACGTTCACATAACACCACTAGAGTGAAAACAACATACAACATATCAAAATACCGAACGAATATCAAATTCACATGACTATTATTAACATGACTTATCCCATGTCCTCAGGAACAAAAGTAAATACTCACAAAACATAATCATAATCATGATCAGAGGTGTAATGAATAGCATCAAGGATCTGAACATAAACTCTTCCACCAAGTAATCCAACTAGCATCAACTACAAAGAGTAATCAACACTACTAGAAACCTTACAATTACCAATCGGAGTCGTGAGACGGAGATTGATTACAAGAGATGAACTAGGGATTGGAGACGAGATGGTGCTGATGAAGATGTTGCTGAAGATGCCTCCCCTCCGACGAGAGGAGTGTTGGTGATGACGATGGCGATGACTCCCCACTCCGGTAGGGAAGTTTCCCCGGCAGGATCGTCCTGGCGGAGCTCTAGATTGGATCTGCTCAAGTTCCTCCTCGTGGCGGCGGCGAAACTACAAAAAAGCTCCCTCTTGATTTTTTCTGGACCATGACGCTTCATATAGCAAAAGAGGGGGGCTAGTGGGCCGTCAGGGAGCCCACAAGCCCCCACTCCGCCACCAGGGGGGTGGCGGTGTCAGGGCTTGTGGCGCCCTGGCAGCCCCCCTCCGGTAGTTCTTTTGCCCAGTATTTTTTATATAATCCAAAAAAATCCATGTAACTTTTCAGGGCATTTGGAGATGTGCAGAATAGTGGACTAGGATTTGCTCCTTTTCCAGTCCAGAATTTCAGCTGCCTGAATTCTCCCTCTTCAAATAAACCTTGCAAAATAAGAGAGAAAAAGCATAAATATGGTACCACAAGTAATATAACAGCCCAAAAAGCAATAAATATCAACATGAAAGCATGATGCAAAATGGACGTATCAACTCCCCCAAGCTTAGACCTCGCTTGTCCTCAAGCGAAAACCATGTTCCATAAACAAGTCCACATGTTGAGGGACGAAGGTGTCGAAAAAACAAAATACAGACATGAGGGCATCATGATCACACATAGAACATCAATACATCATAAAGATTCTTATGGGAAAGTAACAATTCCTTCACGAAGCAAAGCATGAAGCAAAAACCTTACCGAGAAGTAACCAACAATAGTCCATAGTCATTGAAGCAATTGCAATTTATCACAACATCAGAAAGGTCAAATAAGAGCTTGTAAGGCAAACCCACATACTCAATCATCTCTTTTGTTTTCCACAATTGTTACAACTCATGTGGTACTCATGGTGTCAAAGTTTCAGCTGGACACAGAGGAAGATAGGGGCTTATAGTTTTGCCTCCCAACCATTTACCTCAAGGGTAAAGTCAACAACAATAAAGCATAAGTACTCAACTCCAAGTTGATATATGAATATAGATCTTCCCCAAGCATGTGACGGTAGCCAAGACAAAGGCAAAAAGGGAATTGGTAAAGATCACCATGACTCTTACAAGGGCAAAAAGTAAAGGTACAAGATAGGCCCTTCGCAGAGGGAAGCAGAGGTTGTCATGCGCTTTTGAGGTTTGAATGCGTGTCCTCTTAGTGCGGAGGAACGTCACTTTATATTGCCTCGTGTGATAAATAACTTTATTATGCAGTCTGTCGCTTTTATGTCTTCCTCATCACAGGTTCGTACAAAGCATATTTTCCACACACTAATAGATCATACATATTAGAGAGCAATTTATTATTGCTTGCACCGATGAAAACTTACTTGAAGGATCTTATTCAATCCATAGGTAGGTATGGTGGACTCTCATGGCAAAACTGGTTGGAGGTTTATGGATGCACAAGTAGTATCTCTACTTGGTGCGGTAGTTTTGGCTAATATGAGGTGGAAGCAATCGTCACATGCTAAGGGATCTCTAATCATATAACATTGTTTGGAACCAAGCAAACACAATTCATTATGTTGTCTTCCTTGTCCAACATCTACTCCTACGCATGTAATAGTTTGGTGAGTGCTCACAATTGTAAAAAGTGTAAGATGATATATTTATATGTGAACCTCTCTTTCCTTATTACTTCTTATTAATTGAAACAATGACTGAGGTCTATGTTGATTTATTCTCAACAAGTTTCAATCATCATACTTGTCATAAGTGAAGTTATCACTTTCCATAAGATCGTCTCATGATCTTTCATGCTATCGTTCTTTTCATACTATTGATCATGGCACAAAGCAAAGCCCTTGACTAAGATACTCTTTATTATATAGCTCGTAAGCTCGAATACATCGGGGGAGAGACAAAAGAAAAAGACTCAAACTAAAAACTAAAGACTTATTCCTCTAAAAGAAGAAATAAAAACTAAAAAGGAAAGAACTAAAACAAAGGTAAAAGCAAAAGATACAAAGGTGATACGATACCAGGGCAACTCCCCCAAACTTGGCAGAAGCCAAGGGGATTGCCCATATCAATTCTTAGTTGGATTCCTTTGGTGGTGATGGTGGTGTTGTTGGATCAGTCTTGAGCTTGTCAAATTTCCACTTGAGCAAAAAGTTCTGCTCCCTTAGATCCTCATTGTCCTCCTCAAGTTTCAAAACTCTATGGCAAAGCTCCTGCTTACTCTCCTGCAAGAAACGAGAAGGGATAAACAAGGTCTTAGGCTTCTTCCTATGGTCAGGGAGGCTTGACTCCTTGAACTCCACATGGGTGTTTGCATGTTGAGGTAGAGGAACCTCCTCTTCATCGGAACTCGTTTGCTCCTTCCCGTTGGGCTCATAGTCCTCTTCCTCATCAGTGGTCCAGCCATATGGTTCCAAGTCCCCATAGACCTTGGGGTTAGAAAGGTAGTCAGCCACATAGCTCTCTCCCTCTGAATCTTGAGAAGACATCTTGACCTAGATCTGCGGCAGAACAAGCTCAAAACAAAAACAAAGGAAAACTGCACGATACGGAGATCAAAACCTTCGGGCAACTATATATTGTTTTTTCTGGGCCAGAAGGAGTCCTCCGCAAGAAAACGGAGTCCGGGATGCACAAAAGGTGCCCACAAGCTTGCCCTCCGCCACCAGGGGGTAGGGGGCGGTGGCAGGCTTGTGGCTGCCTCGTTCGCTCTCCGGACTGCTTTTTATTTTTCTAATTTTCCAAAAATTCCAAAACGGAAGAAATTTCCTATTGGAAAAGTATCGGAGTCCAATTTCTTACTGAAACAGATACATCTTCGTTTTCAAGGGCTGAAACAGGCTGATAAACATCCCTTATGTACTCCTCTGGAGTTATGACATTGATGATATTGGTCTCAACATTTATGGGAGTACCAAAGATATAATGCTTGATTCTTTGCCCATTTACCACTCTAGGAAAATTTCCTTCCGTGTTATTGATTTTGATGGCACCGGAACGATATAATTCCTCGACAACATAGGGACCTTCCCATTTAGAGAGAAGCTTGCCTGCAAAGAATCTCAAACGAGAATTGTATAGCAAGACATAATCACCTACATTGAACTCTCATTTTTGTATTCGTTTGTCGTGCCATCTCTTAACCTTTTCCTTGAACAACCTGGCATTCTCGTATGCCTGGGCTCTCCATTCATCTAACGAGCTGATATCAAACAACCGCTTCTCACCGGCAAGTTTGAAATCAAAGTTGAGCTCTTTGATTGCCCAATAAGCTTTGTGTTCTAGCTCAAGAGGTAAATGACAGGCCTTACCGTAAACAATTTTATACGGTGACATGCCCATGGGATTCTTATAAGCAGTCCTATAAGCCCATAGTGCATCGTCAAGTTTGCTAGACCAGTTCTTTCGAGATCTATTGACGGTCTTTTGTAAGATCAACTTGATCTCCCTATTACTCAACTCAACTTGACCACTAGACTGAGGATTATAAGGAGATGCAACTCTATGGTTGACATCATACTTAGCTAGCATCTTGCGGAAAACACCATGAATGAAGTGTGAACCGCCATCAGGCATCAAGTATCTAGGGACTCCAAATCTTGGGAATATGACTTCTTTAAGCATCTTAATAGAGGTGTGGTGATCAGCATTTTTAGTGGGGATAGCTTCTACCCACTTAGTAACGCAATCCACTGCAACTAAGATGTGAGTGTATCCATTGGAACTCGAGAAGGGTCGCATATAATCAAAGCCCCAGACATCAAATGGTTCAATGACAAGTGAATAGTTCATAGGCATCTCTTGACACTTACTGATGTTCCCTATCCTTTGGCATTCGTCACAAGACAAGACAAACTTATGGGCATCCTTGAAGAGAGTGGGCCAATAGAAACCTGATTGCAATACCTTATGGGCAGTTCTATCTCCAGCGTGGTGTCCTCCGTAGGCTTCGGAATGACACTTCTACAAGATCTGTCCCTGTTCATGTTCAGGCACAAACCGTCTAATAGCACCATCTACTCCTTCCTTATAAAGGTGAGGATCATCCCAAAAGTAGTGTCTCAAATCAAAGAAGAATTTCTTCTTTTGCTGATAGGTGAAATTGGGTGGTATGTATTTGCCTACCATATAGTTTGTATAATCGGCATACCACGGTGCACTAAGTGAAGTGCGGATGACATTTAATTGCTCATCAGGAAAGCTGTCATCAATAGGTAGTGGGTTATCAAGGACATTCTCTAGCCTAGACAAGTTATCTGCTATAGGGTTATCAGCACCCTTTCGGTCAACGACGTGCAAATCAAATTCCTGTAGCAGGAGAACCCATCTGATCAGCCTAGGCTTAGCGTCCTTCTTCTCCATGAGGTACTTAATAGCAGCATGATCAGAGTGAATAGTGACTTTGGAGTCGACTATGTAAGATCTAAACTTTTCACAAGAAAACACGACTGGTAAAAATTCCTTCTCCGTAGTGAGATAGTTTCTTTGGGCACTATCTAGAGTTTTACTTGCGTAGTGAATGGCATTCAACTTATTGTCAACTCTTTGTCCTAGAACGGCACCAACAGCATAATCACTAGCGTCACACATGATTTCAAAGGGCAAGTTCCAGTCAGGTGGTTGAACAATAGGTGCGGTTATCAAAGCCTTCTTAAGTATTTCAAAGGCTTCCTCACAATCCTCATCAAAAACAAAAGGAACATCCTTCTGCAAGAGGTTGGTAAGAGGCCTAGAAAAATTAGAGAAGTCTTTAATGAACCTTCTATAGAAACTAGCATGACCTAGGAAACTTCGTATCCCTCTGATATCTATGGGGCAAGGCATTTTCTCAATTGCATCAACCTTAGCCTTATCAACTTCAATGCCTCTCTCAGAAATTTTGTGTCCTAAGATGATACCTTCATTAACCATAAAGTGGCACTTCTCCCAATTCAAGACGAGGTTGGTTTCTTCGCATCTCTGTAAGAATCGATCAAGGTTGCTGAGGCAATCATCAAAGGAAGACCCGTAAACGGAGAAGTCATCCATGAAAACCTCGACAATCTTTTGACAAAAGTGAGAGAATATAGCCATCATACATCTTTGGAAGGTGGCAGGTGCATTACATAAGCCAAAAGGCATACGTCTATAGGCAAAGGTACCGAAAGGGCAGGTGAAAGTGGTTTTCTCTTGATCAGATTGTGCAACAGGTATCTGCGAGAAACCTGAATAACCGTCTAGAAAGCAGAAGTGTGTGTGCTTTGATAGCCTTTCTATCATTTGGTCGATAAACGGCAAGGGATAATGATCTTTCCTGGTTGCCTTGTTCAGTTTACGGAAGTCTATCACCATTCTATAGCCGGTAATAATCCTTTGTGGGATTAGTTCATCCTTGTCATTAGGAACGATGGTGATACCTCCCTTCTTAGGTACGCAATGTACTGGACTTACCCAATCACTATGAGCAACAGGATAAATGATTCCTGCTTCCAGAAGCTTTAATATTTATTTTCTAACGACCTCTTTCATCTTAGGATTTAATCTCCTTTGATGATCAGCAACATGTTTTAATCTTGTGCTGACATAGAGTAGGACTAATACCCTTAAGATCATCAAGAGTATATCCAATAGCAGCGCGGTGCTTCCTCAGAGTTTTTAGTAACTTCTTCTCTTCGCGCTCTGAGAGGAGAGCACTAATAATGACAGGATATATCTCCTTCTCATCAAGATAGGCATACTTAAGAGTATCAGGCAACTATTTAAGCTCGAACACAGGATCACCCTTTGGTGGGGGAGGATACCCAAGTAGTTCAACAGGCAGATTATTCTTGAGAATAGGATATTGTTCTAAGACAATTTTATCTATCTCATCTCTCTCCTCCATGTGCATATAATTTTCATGTTCACGCAGATATTGCTCTAAAGGATCCGCAGGAGATACGACAATAGAGGCAAGAGCAATGATTTCATCTCTACCAGACGACTCTCTTTCATGGGTTTGTCTTCCAAACTTGGAGAAGTTAAATTCATGAGACACACCCTCGAAACTTACTGTGACAGTCTGCTTAATGCAATCAATGTGAGCATTGACAGTGTTAAGAAAGGGTCTACCAAATATGATGGGACAAAAGCTATCTTGCGCAGTACCAAGGACGAGGAAATCAGTAGGATACTTCATCTTAGCACACAAGACTTCTACGTCTCTCACAATACCCAGAGGGCAAATAGTGTCTCTATTAGCTAGCGTAATAGTGACATCATTGGGTCCTAACTCAGTAGGTGCAATCTAATCTTTGATTTCATCATATAGAGAACGGGGTATTGCACTAACACTAGCTCCCATATGACATAAACCATGGTAACAGTGATCTCCTATCTTAACAAAAACAACGGGCAGGCCAACTACAGGTCCATGTTTGTCTTTCGCATGAGGTTTAGCAATTCTAGCGGAGTCCTCACAGAATTTGGTGACATGCCCGTCTATGTCTTCGGCTAAGAGATCTTTGACAACAGCAACACTAGGTTCAACTCTAATCTCTTCAGGGGGTGCAAGTAGTCTAATGTAACCCCTATGTATCACAGTTGGAGCTTTAGAATAATCCTTTATCCTAGCAGGGTATGGTGGTTTCTCAGTGTAAGCACAAGGAACAACAGGATCACTAAAAGCAATGACTTTCTCCTCAAATAGATTGGTTTTGGCTATGTTGCTTTCTACAGGAGGATGATATTTAAACCACTTCTCTTTGGGAAGATCAACATGAGCAGCAAAAGATTCACATAGAGAAGCTACTATCTCAGAGTCAAGTCTATACTTAGCGCTAAAATCTCTAGAAGTGTTTGTCTCAACAAAAGATTTAACGCAATCAAACTGGAAATTCATACCTGACTCCTTACCTTCCTCCAGCTCCCAATCTTCAGAGTTGCGTTTGATTCTCTCCAATAAATTCCACTTGTGATCAATATCCTTCTTCATAAAAGAACCAGCACAAGAAGTGTCAAGCATGGTACAATCTTCATGAGAAAGCCGAGCATAAAAGTTTTGAGTGATGATTTCTCTCGAGAGCTCATGATTGGGGCATGAATATAGCATTGATTTAATCCTCCCCCAAGCTTGAGCTATGCTTTCCCTATCACGAGGCCAAAAGTTATAAATAAAGTTCTGATCACGATGTACTAAATGCATAGGATAGAACTTTTGATGAAATTCCAACTTCAACCGATTGTAGCCCCATGATCCATTATCATCACATAGCCTATACCATGTCAACGCCTTATCCTTCAAAGATAAAGGAAAGACTTTCTTCTTTACCTCATCCTCGGGCAAACCTGCAAGCTTAAATAAACCACAAACTTCATCTACGTAGATCAGATGCAAGTCTGGATGTGAAGATCCATCTTCTGTAAAAGGATTAGCCAACAGTTTCTCAAGCATACCCGAAGGAATTTCATAATTTTTTTTTCAATAGGCACCTCAGGTTGAGGAGAAACTCCTCGTGCTTCCATTCATGGTGAATATACCCCGAACAAACTCCTCAAAGGAACAGTTTCCATAGTGACAACTGACAATAAATTTCAGCACAGTATATAAATGTTTCCTTACCAATTTCCACTTACCAAAGGCGCTTCACTCCTCGGCAACGGCGCCAGAAAAGAGTCTTGATGACCCACAAGTATAGGGGATCAATCATAGTCCTTTCGATAAGTAAGAGTGTCGAACCCAACGAGGAGCAGAAGGCTCTGATAAGTGGACTTCAGCAAAGTAATAACTGCAAGCACTGAAAGTAGCGATAACAAGTGATTGTTTAGCGAGGTGAAACGTAGCAAGCAAAGAGTAACAAGTAACAAGTAGTAGCAACGGTGCAGAAAGTGGCCCAATCCCTTTTGTAGCAAGGGACAAGCCTGAACAAAGTATTATAGGAGGAAAAATGCTCCCGAGGACACACGGGAATTTCTGTCATGCTAGTTTCATCATGTTCATATGATTCGCGTTCGTTACTTTGATAGTTTGATTTGTGGGTGGACCGGCGCTTGGGTACTGCCCTTACTTGGAGAAGCATCCCACTTATGATTAACCTCTCTTGCAAGCATCCGCAACTACAAAAGAAGAATTAAGACAAAGTCTAACCATAGCATTAAACTAGTGGATCCAAATCAGCCCCTCACGAAGCAACGCATAGACTGGGGTTTAAGCTTCTGTCACTCCAGCAACCCATCATCTACTTACTACTTCCCAATGCCTTCCTCTAGGCCCAAATATAGTGAAGTGTTATGTAGTCGACGTTCACATAACACCACTACAGGAAAAACAACATACAACATATCGAAATACCGAACGAATATCAAATTCACATGACTATTATTAACATGACTTATCCCATGTCCTCAGGAACAAAAGTAACTACTCACAAAACATAATCATGATCATGATCAGAGGTGTAATGAATAGCATCAAGGATCTGAACAAAAACTCTTCCACCAAGTAATCCAACTAGCATCAACTACAAAGAGTAATCAACACTACTAGCAACCTTACAAGTACCAATCGGAGTCGTGAGACGGAGATTGATTACAAGAGATGAACTAGGGATTGCAGAGGAGATGGTGCTGATGAAGATGTTGATGAAGATGCCTCCCCTCCGACGAGAGGAGTGTTGGTGATGATGACGGCGATGATTCCCCCTCCGGGAGGGAAGTTTCCCCGGCAGGATTGTCCTGCCGGAGCTCTAGATTGGATCTGCTCAAGTTCCGCCTCGTGGCGGCAGCGAAACCACGAAAAAGCTCCCTCTTAATTTTTTCTGGACCAGGATGCTTCATATAGCAAAAGAGGGGGGCTAGTGGGCCGTCAGGGAGCCCACAAGCCCCCACTCTGCCACCAGGGGGGTGGCGGTGTCAGGGCTTTTGGCGCCCTGGCAGCCCCCCTCCAATGGTTCTTCCGCCCAGTATTTTTTATATAATCCAGAAAAAATCCACGTAACTTTTCAGGACATTTGGAGATGTGCAGAATAGTGGACTAGGATTTGCTCCTTTTCCAATCTAGAATTCCAGCTGCGTGAATTCTCCCTCTTCAAATAAACCTTGCAAAATAAGAGAGAAAAGGCATAAATATGGTACCACAAGTAATATAACAGCCCAAAAATCAAAAAATATCAACATGAAAGCATGATGCAAAACGGACGTATCACAACCCTAGTGGTCAGCATCATGCAGAAGGATCTTCCTCGCATCACCCCTCTAGCCGGAGGGGCGAGGGAAGCCAAGACCGGCGCTCCCAGCGCGAGAGCGGGCAAACTTCGGGCATGCGTCGTGGAGGCGACGAGGGCGATTTGGAGTGTGAGATTCTTCACCCACGAAGAACTCATGTCTCTGGATCGCGAGGCGCCTCCCCTCTCGCCACTCGAATTGGCGCTAACATTTCCCAGGATGATCGGGACGCCCGCCGGCGTCTCATCGTCCTGGCCCAGTCAACCCTCCTAGAGGAAGATGGTCCCGTCGGTCCGGCCTGCTTCGGCCCCCGGATCGGAGGGGAGCCGTTCCCCCGAGGTTTCACCTTGCCCCGGGACACGCCCAAATACAACGGCATGGCCAAGCCGGAGGACTGGCTGATTGACTACACCACAACCGTCGGCATTGCCAGGGGCAACAAGCGCGTAGCGGTCCGCTACGTGCCACTCATGTTGGCCGGCTCGGCTTGGACTTGGCTTAAGAGCCTTCCGGCCGGCACCGTCAACTCCTGGGTGGACTTCGAGGAGGCGTTCGTCTGCAACTTCACTGGCACCTACAAGCGTCCTGGATGGCCTCGCGAGCTGGCCATGTGCGTCCAGAAGCCCGACGAACCCCTTCGCAACTATGTCACGCGGTGGATAGAGCTCCGGAACTCCTGCGAGGGGGTGCATGAGGTACAAGCCATCCAGTACTTCATCGACAGTTGCCGAGACGACACTCTCTTCAAGCACAAGCTTATGTGCTCCGAGCCCACCTCTCCACGGTGCTCATTGGCAAGGCAGAGAAGTATGCCGCGATGCACGTCAAGGTAACCACCTCGGACAAGGCTGTCCCTATGCAGGCTGCCCCCAAGCCGGCCGGGGACAACCAAGGCGGCCAGAACAACAACAAGCGCAAGGCGGATCAGATGGATTCGCGCCCCAACAACAAGTTGGTAGCTAGCATGGAGGGCGAGACGTTGGCTCCTCAAGCCGGCCCTCCGCGGAAGCGTTCCAACAATAACAACACCAACTGGCTTCCCAGGCAGTCCTTCGAGCAATTTCTCAATGCCCCCTGCAAGATACATTCTGGGGCGCAGCCGTCCACCCATACCCTTCGACAGTGCAGCTTCGCACGCCGGTTGTCGCAAGGGGATGGCCTGCCGGCTCCCCCAGGTGCGCAGGCGGCACCTCGCGCTCTGACTCCTGGTCCTGCTCCGGCTCCGCCGCCGCCGCCTCGCGACGACGGCCACCTCCATGACGACTACCCTCATCAAGACAGAGCATTCGTCATCTTCACCATTGAAGGCGACGACAAGCACAGCCTGCGCCAAAGGCGGCGCGAGGTGAATGCCACGGTTCCCCCGATTCCCCAGTACATGCATTGGTTTGACAAACCGATCACATGGAGCCGGGTGGACCATCCAGCGGTGATGCCCAACCCGGGGTCATACGCCCTCGTCCTTGACCCCACCTTCGCCTCCAAGAGGCTCACCTGCTGATTCTCCCGGGTGATGGTCGACGGCGGCAGCAACATCAACATCCTCTACCTCGACACTCTCCTCAAGCTCGAGCTCAAGGAGACGGACGTCCTGCCGACCAGCACTGTCTTCCATGGCATCGTGCATGGGCAGTCCTGCTCGCCCATTGGTAAGATCCATCTGGACGTCCTCTTCGGCAACAAAGCTCACTTTCGCCGAGAGTCCATATGGTTCGAGGTAGTGGACCTCAGCAGCCTGTATCACGCGCTGCTAGGAAGACCAGCTCTGGCCAAATTTATGGCTATTCCGCACTACGCCAACCTGAAGATGAAGATACCGGGTCCCAAGGGCATCATCACTATTGCTGGCGACTACAAGAAGTCGCTCGAGTGTGCCCAAAATAGCAGCCGCCTCGCCGACGCCCTGTTGATTGCTGAGGAGAAGTGGCAGATTGACCGGCTCGTGGCGCATGCTACTGAGCAGCCGTCGATTCCTTCTCCTCCGTCTCAGTCGGCCGGCGAGGGCTCTTTCAAGCCGGCCAAAGAGACCAAGCAGGTCCCACTCAACCCTGCCAACCCCAAGCAGTGCGTCACCATCGGGGCTGGCCTCAGCCCCAAATAGGAAGGCGAGCTCGTCGACCTCCTCCATGAGAATCGGGACATCTTTGCATGATCCCCCAAGGACATGCCGGGTGTTCCAAGGAAGTACGCGGAGCACAAACTTCATGTACGACCAGATGCAAAGCCGGTGAAACAACCTTTGTGCCGCTTCGCCGAGGGGAAGCGACACACGATCGGAGAAGAGATCACCCGACTCCTTGCAGCCGGCTTCATCATGGAGGTTTTCCACCCGGACTGGCTGGCTAATCCAGTCCTGGTGCTGAAGAAGAACAACACCTGGCGAATGTGTATCGACTACACTAGCCTGAATAAGACCTGTCCGAAAGACCCTTTCGCGTTGCCTAGGATAGATCAAGTGATCGACTCCACTACAGGCTGCGAATTGTTGTCGTTTCTGGATGCTTATTCAGCCTACCCTCAAATCAAGCTGGATCTAGCTGATCGCCTAAAGACCTCCTTCATCACGCCGTTCGGGGCCTACTGGTACACCACCATGACGTTCGGTCTGAAGAACGGTGGTCCGACATTCCAACACTGCATGCAGCAGTGCCTACTGCCACAGACTGGCAGAAACATCCACGTCTATGTGGATGACATCGTCGTCAAGACGAAGCAGCACTTCAGCCTCCTCGACGACCTGTGGGAGACGTTCGCCAACCTGCGCGAGTACAAGATCCGGCTCAACCGGGAGAAGTGCCTCTTTGGGTTTCCAGGCGGCAAACTTTTGGGGTTATTCGTGTCCGCCCGCGGCATCGAGGCGAACCCTGAGAAGATCGGCACCATTGAGCGGATGGTGCGGCCGGCTCGAATCCTTGACGTCCAGAAGTTTGCCGGCTGCCTAGCGTCCCTTAGCCGGTTCGTCAGCCGGCTTGGCGAGAAGGCCCTTCCACTCTACCAGCTCATGAAGAAGACAACAAAGTTTGAGTGGAATGACCAGGCGTACGAAGCCTTCCGCGACCTCAAGCGGGTCATCTCGAGCCTGCCAATCTTGGCAGCGCCGTCTGAAAGGGAACCCATACTCATATACATTGCAACGACCACTCGCATGGTTAGCGTAGTGTTGGTAGTTCAGCACAAGGAGGAGGGCAAGGCACTGCCAGTGCAGCGCCCTGTCTACTACCTTAGCGAGGTCTTGTCCGCCTCCAAGCAGAACTACCCACAGTACCAAAAAATGTGTTATGGTGTTTACCTTGCTGCAAAGAAGTTGAAGCAATACTTCCAAGAGCATGCCATCACTGTGGTAAGCACTGCTCCACTTTCAGAGATCATGGGCAACCGTGATGCCACGGGCAGGATTGCCAAATAGTCCATCGCCATGGCGGACCATGATATTCGGTATGAGCCTCGCACCACCATCAAATCTAAGGTGGTGGCCGACTTCTTAGTCGACTGGGCCGAGACCCAGTTTGAGCCACCGCCTCCAGACTCCACGCATTGGAGGATGCACTTCGACGGCTCGAAGATGCGGACAGGACTGGGAGCCGGCATCATCTTGACGTCTCCGAAAGGGGATCAACTCAAATATGCTCTCCAGATCCACTTCGCCGCCTCCAACAACATCGTCAAGTACAAAGCACTGGCTCACGGCCTCCGGCTCGCCAAGGAGATTGGCATCCGGTGGCTCATATGCTTCGGCGATTCAGACTTGGTGGTACAGCAAGTCTCTGGCGAATGGGACGCCAGGGACGCCAACATGGCAAGCTACCACTTCCTCATCCAGCAGCTCAGCGGCCCCTTCGAGGGCTGTGAGTTCCACCACGTTCCCAGGGCGGACAATGAGGCGGCTGATACACTGGCAAAGATCGGCTCCACGAGACAGGCTATTCCAGCCGGCGTCTCCCTCGAGCAACTCCATAAGCCGTCTATCAGGCCGTCTCCCGAGTCGGCATCGATCTTCATGACGGCTGACTCTACGGTGCAAGCGCCGTCGGCTCCACCAGCTACGCCGGCCACAACTCCTATGCCAGCTACGCTGGCTATGCCGACTCCAATAGCAGCACCGGCTGAGTCCATGGTGCAAGAGCCGTCGGCTCCACCATCTACGCCGACTACAACTCCTGTGCCGGCTACACTGGCCACGCCGACTCCAATAGCGGCACCGGCTACAACAACAACTCCGGCTCCGCCCTGCCTCGAATCATGTCGTCTCGACACCCAGTGGGTGGACATCATGGAGGTAGACGGCGAGCCAGCTCCCGCAGCAACACCAGAGACACCACGTCTCGAGTCCACGACCGCGGGTCCATCAAGCTCGAGGGCTACAGAAGCCCTTAACAATCAGGTCGAGGCGGAGGCAACCCTTGTGTCGGCTCCGTCATGGGCTCAAGCTATCCTGGCCTTCCTCCTTCGCGGCGAGCTCCCTCAAGACGAGGCGGAGGCGAGGCAGATCCAGCGTATGTCTGGAGCCTACGCCATCATCAATCGCGAGCTGGTGTGGCGCAGTGTGACCGGCGTGTTCCAACGCAGCGTCGAATCAGGAAAGGGATAGGTGATCCTCAGAGACATTCACCAGGGGGACTGTGGGCATCATGCCGCCTCTAGAACCCTGGTGGCCAAGGCGTTTCGCCACTGATTCTACTGGCCCATGACCCTCGAGGAGGCCGTGGACCTGGTCGACAAATGTGAAGGTTGTCAATTCTTCGCCGTCTGGGGACTGGACATGGTAGGGCCCTTCAAGATGGCTCGTGATGGAATGACCCACCTCTTGGTAGCCGTCGACAAGTTCACCAAGTGGATCGAAGCCAGACCTATCAAGAAGCTTGATGGCCCCACGGCTGTCAAGTTCATCACACACATTTCTGTTCGATATGGCGTTCCCCATAGCATCATCACCGACAACGGCACCAACTTCGCCAAAGGCGCTCTGGCGCTCTACTGTTCCAAGGTAGTCATCCGACTCGATTTGGCATCAGTGGCACATCCCCAGTCGAATGGCCAAGCGGAGAGGGCCAACGACCTGATACTGGCCGGCATCAAGCCAAGACTGGTGGCACCACTGGTCAGATCGGCCGACTGCTGGATTGAAGAACTGCCGGCGGTGTTATGGAGCCTCCGCACCACGCCCAACCGGTCGACTGGCTTCACTCCGTTCTTTCTTGTATAAGGGTCAGAGGCTATTATTCCCACGGATATCGAGTTCGACTCGCCTCGGGTCACCCTATACACGTAAACGGAGGCAAAGAAGGCAAGAGAAGACGGTGTGGACCTCCTCGAAGAAGCCAGGGACTTGTCCTTGAGCTGGACGGCCATCTATCAACAGAAGCTGATATACTACCGCAGCAAAAAGATCAAGCCTCTCTCTTTCAGGGAGGGAGACTTGGTCCTCAGAAGAATCCAATGCACTGCCGGCCAGCACAAGCTCTCATCCCCATGGGAGGGACCCTTCATCATCAGTAGGGGTGTTGCACAACAACGCTTACTACTTGATCGATGCCCAAAAGCCAAGGAAGCGCAAGAGGGACGACTCCGGCCAGGATACGGAACATCCATGGAACGCGGCATTGCTTCGCCCGTTCTATTGCTAGAAGGCAAGTATCAAACAATGGAAAGAGCATGCATATGTATCTTTATCCCCCTTCAGGGACCCTCAACAAATGCAATAAAAAGAGCATGCCTCATGCTTCTTTTTATCAAGAGTTTTCACTCCATGTACGCCCCTTGCCGGCTTCAATAAGCCCGGGGGCTACACCGCGTACGCCTCTTGCTAGCTTCATCAAGCTCGGGGGCTACGCAGTGTACGCCCCTTGCTGGCTTTAACAAGCTCGGGGGATCGCTAGCCACTCGGACACCTTCCCTATTGTAGAAGAACACATAGTGTAAGCCGGCTGATCCCTGGTCACCTCGTACGAGCTTGCGGACTGGCTTCGGCCGTCTGGCTTGCGAGGTGACGCCAGGTAAGGCCGGATGCATGCAAAGTTCGGCTACAAAAGGGTCACCGGCTCGGGCCGGCTCGATCAAATTTACGATCTCATTCAGGCGGGCCTCTGCTGGTTTATGTCTTAATCTTTAAGTCTTGAAAAATCTAAGTCTTGTGCCCTAAGATCAAAAACCTCAACCCAGTCACAGACCGGCTCCCGGCTGTCGGGCTGGCGGGGTGGAAACTGAGGAATAAAAGGATTGGAAAAAGGAGTCAACCAGGAATCAAAAGATAAAGATATAAAATGGCACGCATGGCAACACGAATATAATGCTGAATACATACATTCAAAATGCATTGGCCCACGACCCACGTTCTTTACATCCCCCAGTGGGTGGAACAACAAAAAGGACACCGACTACGTGGCTGCGGCCTCTTCGGTCGCCCCGGCCGCTGCTCCTGAAGTGGTGGCTTCACCATCCCCGGCTGCTCCCGAGGCGGTTGCGCCGTCTCCTCCGCAAGGGCTCCCGGCTCCATCCTCACCGGAGTCGGCGTACGCAACACCGTTGGAGGCGGCAGCAGATTCCACAGCGTGGGCCGCCTCGCTAGAGCTGCCATCGGGGTCATAGGGCTGAAGGCCGTGCAGATCTTCAGGGATCACACCGCCATCTTCACCCCGCTCCAAAACAAAATCGTCCCAACCGGCATAATCGGCGACGTCGCTGGCCCTCACGCGCAGCACCTCCTCAACGCCCTGCAGCTCCGCCTCCGAGCCATCGCGCTGAGCGACGAGTTTGCCCAAGTCTAGGTTCCAATACCAGGACTTGGTCAAGCGCAGGGCCATGTAGGCTCCAGCGCGCGCAGCAGAGGCGCGCCAGGCGTCCAGGCGTTCCTCGCCAGCTGCAAGCCAGCGGGCGAGTCGACTCATCAACGCCGGCTCCACGCCCTCCGGCCACAGGGCCGCCACTATCGACGAGCCTGCAACCTGAAGCTGAGCCACAGACTCGCCCAAGGCGTGCAGGCAGGCCCGGAGGCCCACCCCGATCTCCTCCACACTCCAACCGGAGGTAGTATCTAACTCCTGCCCAGCTGCGCGGCGCTCCTCACGGCTCACCTCGACGGCAGTGTCAGCTGCGACTTGCGTCACAGGGAAGAGACCTGAGATAGCAAAACCAGGGTACAAGGGTGCAGTAAGAAGAGGAGACGGCCAAAAAGATAAAAGACAAAACAAGCGGAGAGAGACTCACGACGGAAGGCGCCATCGGTCTCATGGGCGCTCTCGAGAACCTCGAGCTCCCGCACCTTGCTCGCATGAGTTAGGTGGGCAACCTCCTCCTCGAGAGCCACCGTAGACTCCAAGGCCTTGCCCAGCTGTGATTGATTTTGAACGAGAGCCTCCTCCTTCTCCCTCAAGGCAGAGTCCTTGAGGGTCATCTCCTTGAGATGAAGCGACGCAAGGCAGTCCACGTCGGCAGAGTAGGAGGCCTCCTTCTCCTGCAGCATGCCACGCATCTGCTCCAGCTCGACCCGGCTCGCCGCCTCAAGCTCCTCCTTCTCCGTCTGGAGAAGGGCCAGCTGCTCCTAGAGCCGGTTGCCGGCACCATGCAGAGCATCCCGCTCCGTGGCAACTTCGCCCAACCGGACTTCGAGCTCGGCGATCTGGCCATCACCTGCCAGATGCTGAGTTCGCAGCTCATTATAGACCTGCGCTTGAGCATCGTAAAGCTCCTGCCAAAAAGAAAAAAAGAAGTAGGATTAAGATTCGGCCTGGTTAAAACTTAACCAGCCCGATTCTCGGGGGCTACTCCCAGTGGGTGCGCTAGCGCGCCCCCACTAAAGAAGCAAAACAAAGAAAAGAAGCTCTAAGAGATTCGGACCAGCTGACGATCGGCCCGCCCGATTCTCGAGGGATACACCAAGTGGGTGCGCTGTCACGCCCCCACTAACGCAAAAAAAGGAGAAATTCAAAACCCAAGAGGAGGCACTTACCTTGGTGCGGGCCTCCAGGCTCTCCATATCGCCGCAGACCATGCGGGCCGACTGCTCCACCTTGGACCGACTGCTGGAAAACAACGACACCAGCTCCGGGACACCAGTGAGCGCCATGTTGGCCGCCCGCCATGTCTTCATGGGCCGGCTCCCGACCCGGCCTCCAGCTCCTGGCGCGACTGGACCGTGGTGGGGAACGACGATGGCGCCAGCTCCAGGTGCCGGTTCGGCGACCGGCTCTGCCGTCATCCCGGCCGGCGCTGCCTCCTCGACGGGAGATAGATGGGCTGCATCCCCTGGCGCATAAGGGGCTGCGTTCGGCGCGTCCATGATTAGCTTCGGCGCGTTGGGTGCCGCCTCGGCCCTGGGGGAGCCAGGGATTGTCTCCAGATCCTCCGGCGCCGAGGCATCCGGCTCTGAGGGCTGGGCCCCCTCAGCCCGCGGGGCGTGGCTTGAAGCTGCTTCGCTAGCTGGCTCCTCCGCGCGAGCATGCGTGGACTGGTCCACGGTCGTCTTCCCTGCGGCCACGTCCCACCGACGCTTGGACCGCGTCTCAAGCTCCCTCTGGGCAGCATCGGCTGCTGCCCAGCCAGCCTGCTCGGCTGTGGAGGCGGTGTCCTCCTCCACATCCTCCGCCTCCCTGTCGAACAAAGTTCTTAAGGAACAAAGCTTCTCACAAGATAAACGAAGAAAAGGGGTAGGGAATCTTACCCCGCCACCATAGGCACCTGCCTCCGGCCAGCACCATGGTGCTTCTTGGCGCCACCTGCTCACGTTCCTGCAGGAGGACCCGGCGCCGGCCGCTTAGGGGCCAGCCGGGATGCCGTGGCACCCTTGCCCTTCCTCCCGGCCGCCTCGTCAGCGGCGGTTGCTCCGGCCCTTTGACGCCGGCCCCGCGTCAGTGGTAGGCTGGTGACCTCCTCCACCCCGTCGGAGTCCTCCTCGAAGGCTGCACCAGAGAAGAATGAGGGATTCTCGTCGTCATCCGTCCAGTCTGCGACGGATGTCCGTGGGTACTCACCAGACGACTCTGTCCCTGCCGACTCCAGGGGGTTCTCCGAGCCGGTGGAGGAGTCCGAGCGGGATTCAATCATGCCCTCGTCCTCAATCTCCGAGGCGTCGTACATATCCACGTCAGGAGCGGGCAGACGGAGGGATCCCTGCAGACTCTCAAACAACTACGAAAAGGGATTCGGTCGCCGGCTCAGCAACACAGCCGACTGCAAGAGAAACAACGAAGAACAAAGAATCCACTTACCATTGGAGGCGGACGAGACCTGTTGAAGGGGGTCATCCCCCACGACCATTCCCCGCCGTCGTCCATACGGGCGGTGGAGATCACGTTCGCCCGTCGCACTACCGCGCCAGGGGTGAACCTCTTGGTGGACAGCCTGCAGGGATCATGCCGGCCGCTCATCTGGCAGACCAGATGTGGCTGCCTCTACAGCGGCAGGATCCGGCGGGTCACCATAGTGGTGAGCAGGTCACGGCCAAGGAGTCCGCTATTCTCCAAGATCTCGAGGTGGGCACAGGTCAGCGCCACCTCGGGAATCGGCTTGGGGGTCTTCGCCGCCCAGTTCAACCTCGTCGGCGGGTCGATGTTGAATGGGGGCATCTTGAGGGCGTCCTGGGCGGGGATGGCATTCTTCATGTAGAAGAAGCCCTTCTGCCACTGCTTGATGGATTCCTGCAGTGGCATCTGGGGGAAGCCCGACTTCAAGCGGTGATGCACCAGCGCGGCTCCGCACGGCGTCATCGGGCGCGGTCCCTTGAGCTTCTCCACCTCGGACTTCTCCATGGCGATGGATTGTTGCTTGAAGAAGAAGAAGCTGCGCCACAGATCGACACGGGGCTCGATCCCCACAAAGCCGTCGCACAGGATCCCGAAAGTCGACAGCTGCAGTATGGCGTTCGGTGCCAGGTGATGCGGCTGCAGGCCAAAGAAGTGAAGCCACTCGAAGAAGAAGGCGCTGGACGGAAGCCCGAAGCCCCGGTAGAAATGCTCGGTGAAGACCACGTCCTCTCCCACGGCAGGTGTGGGAGTGGTCTCGGCGCCAGGGAGTTGCACCAGCACCTTGGAGGCTGGGGGCAGCAGCCGGTGATGACGGAGCGCCTCGATGTGCTCTTCGCTGACCTTGCTGCCCAGCCAGGCTCCCTGCGATGATGCCTTCTACGATGAGGACCTTTTCGAGGAAGAGCCGCCGGCCATGGCTGCGGGCGGCTAAAACTCGAAGGGGCTAGTAGCTTGGTGGCGAGGAAGATGAAGGCGAGCTCTTTCTCTCCGGGCTCAGGGAGGAAGAGAGTGTGGATGCGGGGCGAGAAGGGGGGCGAATGGCCTCCTCGGAACCCCCGCATCCCATTTAAACCCCACGAAGCATCGTGGGGAGGGGATCCGGTGCGCACGGGACCCCCACTAACCCCCTGTGTTACGGACGATATCGCTTCCCTAAGCCCAACCGTCGCGGAGTAAATCCGCAGAGGATCTCTCGCACGGAGGCCAAGGGGGCATCATGGCGGGACCCAGGGCCCAGGACCGGTCCCGTCACCAGTAATCACCATCATTACGACAGACGGGGCCTGGCACGTGGCGCCCTCTGGGCAAACTACGACGAAGCTGAGGCGTCGCTTCGAAGCCAGCCGGTTTTGGAGCCGGCGCTCCTCGTCGCGAATGGCGGCAAGAATACCAAGACAAAACATCAAGCCAGTGAGGCCGCCCGCCCGCTCGGGGCAGGCCTCTCCAGCTTCGGGGACTACTGTCAGGAGGATAACCCCGGGGTAGGCTCATCAAGCCTGCTCGTTCATTTCCAGCTCAAAGGACATGAAAAATCTTCTGGCCGGCTAGGCTGCGCCTACCGGCTGGAGGACGATGCGGCCATCTCTCTGGCCGGCCGGGCAGACCCTGCCGGCTAGAGTCGAGGCGATTACCTCTCCCGGGCCGGCCTGGTCCAGCCAGCCGGCAAGGGACGAGGCGGCTGTGCCCAAGACGGTTGGCCAAGTAGGCTAGCCGGCTGAGGATCATAAGTCACATCAAATCGTAGGTCAGGATGAGACCTTATGATTAAAGGTAGCTAGGCGTCAACAAAGGTACCCGATCGAGGCGTACGGCAGGTACGAGCGTCGGCGTCCACGCCGCTGACCTACCTCGGCTCTGATCCATCACCTAGCATAGTGTCGGACCGTCGCACTCCCACTCCATTACTGCACTCGGCGTGGGGAACAGTGGAGGCGGTCGTACTACCTGCCCATGACGAATCTCGCTGGACGAAGCTCGACGTACAACGCGTGCTTGGCGTCAACCTTACGCGAGAGCTTCATTGGCTAGCGGCGGGTCCCACTGCCATTCAAGACCATGCAGCCGGCGGGCCCCTCCGGCGACAAGACAAGACTCTCGTGGGCCCCTGGTTAGACGGTGAGGCTGCCAGCCGGGTCCCAGTCTTGTACCCTTTATCCATATTGTAGGCCGGTGGGTTCGTCTATAAAACCCCCCGATCATCCTCCATGGAGGGGGTCGGTCGATCAACAATTCACACTCACCAACCACATAGAGAGAGGCAGAGACGAGCCGGCAGCTCCCCTCTTCCTCCTCCCAACACAGCTCCAGGAGCGACATTGTAATCCATTCATACACATCAAACACTCGGGCAGGACTAGGGGTCTCATCTCTACGGAGAGCCTTGAACCTGGGTACATCGTGCATTCCATGCTTGTGCCAATCTCGTTCCCAGCGCCCTCCTTTGTCCCTTCGGTTCTCACCGACTTTAGCCTACCTATGGCATATGTTGTGAGTATTCACTGACTTTAGCCTACCTATGACTTTGTCTTAATTCTTCTTTCGTTGTTGCAGATGCTTGAGAGAGGGGTTAATCATAAGTGGGATACTTGTCCAAGTAAGGTCAGTACCCAAGTGACGGTCCACACATGTATCAAACTATCAAAGTAGTGAACGCGAATCATATGAACATGATGAAAACTAGCTTGACAGAAATTCCCATGTGTCCTCGGGAGCGCTTTACCTCCTATAAGACTTTGTCCAGGCTTGTCGCTTGCTACAAACGGGATTGGGCCACTTTGCTGCACCGTTGTTACTTTTGTTACTTGTTACTTGCTACGAACCATCTAGTCACACAACTACTTGTTACCGATAATTTCAGGGCTTGCACAGAATACCTTGCTGAAAACCACTTGTCAAATCCTTCTGCTGCTCGTTGGGTTCGACACTCTTACTTATCGAAAGGACTACGATAGATACCCTATACTTGTGGGTCATCACTCATCATCAAGCAAAGTTTTCTAGCGCCTTCACTGGGGACTCTAGTCTTCAAGATAGGGGAGTTGCACGCTATCCTTTACCTTTGCCCGCACGCGTCGGAGCGTAGGCTCTGTTCCTGTCACCTCCTCTCAAGATATGCCTCCCCGCCGCCATTGGAGTTTGCCCCGAGCTCCACGCCGCCCTGCTGTCCCCACAAAACTAACCATCGGCGGACGTCGCCGTCGCACCTCCCCGCGACCATCAGTGGTGCCTCACCATCGGATCTCCCCGTCCCCGGTGTTCCCGGAGCTCCTCGTTGGCGTTGCTCGTCAACCGCCTCCGCCGCTGGTCCGCCTTCCTTGATCCAAGCGGGATCGGGAGGAGGATGAGCGCCCGAGTGCTAGTGCCTCCACCGGGCGGCCCACCAGCGCCAGCCCCGATCAAGGTGGAGGTCAGGAACGCCATCGAGATGGTGAAGCCTGCAGTGGTTCAACAGGCGCAATTTTCTTACAGCCGTGATCGGTTGCACTCCACACCGCATGCCAGCTGCACCAAGAGTCGCCATGAGGAGACTCCGAAAGTTTCTAGCAGCGATCGCCGATAGCCTCAAGTGAACCTGCACGGGCCTCCGACATCGAATGCACAGGCGCTCGTAAACGCAGCCCGAGCCGTCCGTCAGGCAAAAACAGACGCAATGGCGGCACTGGTGACCCAAGTGGTTCCGACTTATACTTAGCCAACGCCCACACACAGCGAGTCAAGTGGTAGGACCGTCGGGGTCTCCTGTTTATCTTTTGCTCTTCGCAATGAGCGCATGCCAAAGGACTTCAAAGGCCCTTGCAAGGTGCCTAACTATACAACAGATATCGTGCCGGCCGCGTGGATTGAGAGTTATGAGCTCTTTATGGACATGCTTGATGCCAGTGATGCGGTGTATGCGATATACCTTACGATGATGTTGGAACGGCTGGCTCGAACATGGTTGAAAAACCTACCACCCAATTCTATCAACACTTGGGTAGAGTTGAAGGAGAATTTTATCAAATATTTCCAAGGAACGTGCAAACGCAATGACGATTGTGGATCTGCATCCCTGTGTTCAATGAAGTGACGAGTCGGCTCACCACTGGACACACTAGGTTGAAGAAATCATTCACTCCTTAGACGGCATCATGGCGGCTTAAGTCGTGTTGATTTTGGAGAAGAATTGCCATTTTCAACCGCTGGTCTTAAAAGCTTGGCCGCTTGAAATTAAAGGTGCAAGACATGGGCGAGTTAATAGACACCCTCACTAGATACACCGAGTCAGATGGCACGAAGGATCCCAGCTCAAATGTAAACAAAGGCAGTGTGAGTAAGAAAGAAGATGGCGCCAAGGGTCATTATCAAAACCCTCGGCGTAAGGGGAACCAGGGAGTTCAAGGAAAGAGAAGACAACAAGATGGTGGGTCAGGTTTTGTTGCTAACACCAATACTGGGTTCAGAAATCAACGCCGGAACACTGGCTCTGGACGAGGCTTCAGTGGGAGAAAACCGCATAATTACGAGGAGATGTTCAAGGCACTTTGCCCTAAGCATAGCACCCCAGATGCCCTGTCCACCCATTCTTGGGAAAATTGCTATGTGATGCAGGAATTTTGTCTCCAGGCCTCTAGGGATAACCAAGGAGGTAATGGCGGTGGACATTCGGGTCAGCCTGGTCCAGGCAGGTTAGATGGGGGCTCATCTAGCGGGTTCCCTGGATCCGGTTCTCATGGATAGGGTGGCTCGAGCAATGGCAATGGACAACAGTCTGGCCAAAATAGCCAACAACATAATAACCAGGGCATATTCCAGAGCAACCCCAAGCAGCTGAACAACGGTGAGTACCATGTTTTAACCACCAACAGTTGCAGCAGAGAGCCATTAATATGGCTGACCCGGTGGTTCGCAGATATTTAAATTGGTCAGAGCAACCCATCACTTGGAGTAGGGATGATCACCCACCTCGGGTTGATAACCCTAGCGATTTAACTCTGGTGGTGGTCCCTCAGGTTGGAGGATACACCCTCACAAAGGTTCTCATGGACGGAGGAAGTAGTATTAATATCCTATATTATGATACCTTCCGGTGGATAATTTTTTCTGAAGATGACCTGACGCCATCGACAATAGTTTTTCATGGCCTAGGCCGAGGCAAGTTGGCATACCCAGTTGGGCGGATCAAATTAAACGCCGCTTTTGGGAATGAATCCAATTACGGGAGCGAGGCTCTGATTTTTGAGGTGGCCAAAATCAAGAGCGCTAATCATGCCTTGTTTGGGCGGATGGCTAATGCCCGCTTCATGGCCCATCCATGCTATGTATACCTCAAGCTTATATTGTCGGGTCTCAAGGGTACCATTACTGTAAATGGGAATCGGAAGATAGCTTCTGAAGATGGAGATGTTGCTTATGCTGAATCGCCATGTGTGGCAGAGGGGTTGAAATTCCACAAGGGCAATGTTGACCTGACCGACATGAGCCCTCTCAAGAAGCCCACTATTGATCCTGAGCCGCCTCTCAAATTCAAGCCTACGAACAATACGATGCAAGTCAACTTCACCCTGGACGACTCTTCTAAGAAATTCACTATTGGGATCAGCTTGGATCCCAAATAGGAAAGCGCTATCATCGAATTCATCCGTGAGAATTGGGGCATCTTTGCATGGAAGCCATCTAACATGCCTAGTGTATCGAGAGAGTTCGCTGACCACCATATTAAGGTGGATCCGAAGATGAAACCCGTACGACAATACCTCCGTCGTTTTAACGAGGAGAGACGCAAGGCCGTTGGGGAAGAAGTCACCCGGCTCCTAGCTGTCGGGTTCATCATTGAAGTTTTTCATACGGAGTGGATGGCTAACCCGATGCTCATTTTAAAGAAGAATGGCAACTTTCACATGTGTATCGACTACGCCGACCTCAACAAAGCTTGTCTAAAAGATCCCTTTGCTCTTCCTCGTATCGATCAGATTATTGATTCAACGACGGGTTGAGAGCGCCTCTATTTCCTGGATACGTACTCAGGTTACCAGTAGATCAAGATGTCCAAGGAGGATCAGGAGAATACGGCTTTCATAGCCCCTTTCAGTTCTTTCTGCTATGTTTCTATGCCTTTTGGGCTTAACAACATGGGGGTGACTTATCAACGCTGCATCCAGAATTGTCTGCATAACCAGATTGGGCGGAATGCTCACGCTTATGTTGATGATATCGTGGTGAAATCCCAAAAGAAGGAAACGCTCTTGGAGGATCTCAAGGAGACGTTTGATAATCTTCGAGTCTACCAGATGAAACTTAACCCGGCCAAGTTTGTTTTCGGTGTTCCTGCACACAAGTTATTAGGTGTCCTGGTGTCTGGGCGAGGCATCGAGCCTAACCCGGTCAAGATCAAGGCGGTAACTTCGCTTGGTATGCCGAACAATATCAACCAGATTCACCGCATGGCCTGTCGCATCGTGGTGTTAAGCAGCTTCATAAGACGCCTTGGTGAAAAGGCCATCCCTCTTTACCAATTGCTCAAAAAGATGGATAGTATCGTTTGGACAAATGCAACTAAGGAAGCCTTTGAAGCTCTTGATACATCTCCAACGTATCTATAATTTTTGATTGTTCCATGCTATTATATTATCAAGTTGGGATGTTTTATATGCATTTATATGCTATTTTATATCATTTTTGGGACTAACCTATTAACTCAGTGCCCAGTGCAAGTTTCTGTTTTTTCCGTGTTTTTGACCTTTTTCAGATAAGAATATTAAACGGAGTCCAAACGGAATAAAACCTTCTGGATGATTTTTCCATAACACAAGGGATCTAGAAGACTTGAGAACCAAGGCACAGGGCCATGGAGGATGCCACGAGCCCCCTAGGCGCGCCCCAGGGGGGGCGCCTAGCAGGCTCGTGGGCCCCCCGTGCCTCCTTTACCCTACCTCTATCGCCTATAAATTCCCTAAAATCCCCAAACCAACAGAGAGAGCCACGAAAATACTTTTCCGCCATCGCAAGCTTCTGTTTCCGCGAGATCCCATCTGGGGACCGTTCTGGTGCCCTGTTGGAGGTGGATTCAGTCACGGAGGGCTTCTTCATCAACACCATTGCCTCTCCGATGATGCGTGAGTAGTTCACCACAGACCTTCGGGTCCATAGCTAGTAGCTAGATGGCTTCTTCTCTCTCTTGGATCTTCAATAGAAAGTTCTCCATGATCTTCATGGAGATCTATCCGATGTAACTTTCTTTTGCGGTGTGTTTGTCGAGATCCGATCAATTGTGGATTTATGATCATATTATCTATGAATATTATTTGAGTCTCCTCTGATTTCTTATATGCATGATTTTGTATCCTTGTAATTCTCTTCGAGTTGTGGGTTTCGTTTGGCCAACTTGATATATAAATCTTGCAGTGGGAGAAGTGCTTGGTTTTGGGTTCATACCGTGCGGTGTCCTCACCTAGTGACAGAAGGGGTAGCGAGGCATGCATCATGTTGTTGCCATCAAGGGTAAAAAGATGGGGTTTATATCATATTGCATGAATTTGTCCCTCCACATCATGTCATTTTCTTAAGGCATTACTCTGTTTGTTATGAACTTAATACACTAGATGCATGCTGGATAGCGGTCGATGTGTGGAGTAATAGTAGTAGATGCACAAAGTATCGGTCTACTTGTCTCGGACGTGATGCCTATATGTATGATCATTGCCTTAGATATCGTCATGACTTTGTGCCATTCTATCAATTGCTCGACAGTAATTCGTTCACCCACCATAATACTTGCTATCATGAGAGAAGCCTCTAGTGAACACTATGGCCCCCGGGTCTATTTTACACGTTATATATTCAGATCTACATAAAAAATACCAAAAATACCTTGCTGCACTTTTATTTATTTATATTTACCTATTATCACTATCATATCTCACCTTGCAAGTAATCGTAAAGGGATTGACAACCCCTTTATTGCGTTGGGTGCAAGTTTGTTTATTTTGCGCAGGTGCCTTGGTGCCTCATCTTGATATTCCTACTAGATTAATGCTACGACAACAAAAGACCTTTTCCGGCAACGGCGCCAGGAATCCTTCTGCTGCTGGCTACGCCTACAGGGACTTCCTTGGCAAATATGCAAAGGATTCCCCCGCGGCCTTGGAGCCTTGCGTTGGTGTTCCCTTGAAGAGGAAAGGGTGATGTAGCACTATGGCAGTAAGTATATCCCTCAGTTTGAGAACCAAGGTATCGAGCCCAAGTTTCCACATAAAAGTTTTTCAATAATCAATACACTAACCTGGCTGATAGTTCATCCGGGTTAAGCGCATCCGGGTCAGTCTCGGGCGGACTTCTTGTTCAAAACGCCTCCGGGTCATCCTGCGTCGAGCCTTCTGGGTCCTATATCTGGAGGTTGCTCATATCCAAGTTGCAATGTATTAAAGCGTGGAATTCAGCTTCTGCATTCAAGATGGGCGACGGGTCAACATCAGGGGCAAAAAGATGCTTACGGTGCTGAGGTGTTAGATCCATGCTGCTGGCTACGCCTATAGGGATTTCCTTGGCAAATATGCAAAGGATTCCCCCGCGGCCCTGGAGCCTTGTGTTGGTGTTCCCTTGAAGAGGAAAGGGTGATGTAGCACAGCGGCGGTAAGTATTTCCCTCAGATTGAGAACCAAGGTATCAATCCAGTAGGAGGATCGCGTCAAGTCACAAGTACCTCCACAAACACAAAGAGCTTGCACCCAACTCTATGAAGGGGTTGTCAATCCCTTATAGATTGTTTGCAAAGTGAGAACTGAAAGCAAAAAGTAAACAAAGAAAAGTAAAAGTAAAAGTGGAGACGATAATTGTGAATAGACCCGGGGGTCGTATTGTTCACTAGTGGCTTCTCTCATGAAAGCAAGTAGACGGTGAGTGAACGAATTACTGTCGAGCAATTGATAGAACCGCGCAAAGTCATGACGTTATCTATGGCAATGATCATATCTATAGGCATCACGTCCAAAACAAGTAGACCGATACTTTATGCATCTACTACTATTACTCCACACGTCGACCCCTATCCAGCATGCATCTAGTGTATTAAGTTCATAAGAACAGAGTAACGCCTTAAGCAAGATGACATGATGTGTAGATGGACAATCTCAAATCTATGATGAAATCCCATCTTGTTACCGTTGATAGCAACAACATGATGCGTGCCTTGCTGCCCTTTCTGTTACTTGGAAAGGTCACCGCACGGTATGAACCGAAAACCAAGTACTTCTCCCATTGCAAGAATCATAGATCTAGTTGGCCAAACAAAACCCAAGACTCGGAGAGACTTACAAGGATATCAAATCATGCATATAAGAAATCAGCAAAGACTCAAATATAATTCATAGATAATCTGATCACAAATCCACAATTCATCGGATCTCGACAAACACACCGCCAAAGAGGATTTCATCGGATAGATCTGCATGAAGATCATGGAGAACTTTGTATTGAAGATCCAAGAGAGAGAAGAAGCCATCTAGCTACTAACTACGGACCCGTAGGTTTGAAGTGGACTACTCATGAGTCATTGGAGAGGCGATGATATTGATGTAGAAGCCCTCCAGCTCCAAAGTCCCCTCTTGCAGGGCACCGGGAAGGGTCTCCAGATGAGATCTCGCGGAAATGAAAGCTTGCGGCGGCGGAAAAGTAGTTTCATGGACGCCCTGATTTTTATGGGATTTTAGGGAATATATAGGCCAAAGAGCTAGGGTAGGGGAGCGCCAGGGAGGCCACAAGCCTGGTCACCGCGGGCCCCACTGGTCGCGGCAACATGGCTTGTGGGCTCCTTGTGGGCCTCCTGCCTTGGCCCTCAAGTCCCCCGATCTTCTTCTGTTTAGGAAAAATTATTTCGGGGCTTTTATTCCTTTTGGAATCCGTTCCAAAATCAGATCTGAAAAGTGTCAAAAACACAGAAAAACAGGAACTGGCACTTGGCACTGAATTAATAAGTTAGTCCCAAAAAATATATAAAAGGTATATAAAACATCCAAAGTTGACAAGATAACAACATGAAACCATCAAAAATTATAGATACGTTTGAGACGTATCAATTGATACCTTGGTTCTCAAACTGAAAGAAATACTTATCTCTACTTTGCTGCATCACCCTTTCCTCTTCAAGGGAAAAACCAACGCAAGCTCAAGAAGTAGCAGGAAGAATTTCTGGCGCCATTGCCGGGGAGTATTCAAGTGAAGCATATCTACCAAGTACCTATCGCAAAATCATCTGTTGAATTTACATTATTTTCCATTTGCCTCTCGTTTTCCTCTCCCCCACTTCTAAAACAAAATTTACAAAAATATATGCCTTTCTTTATTTGCCTTTTTCGTTCGCCCTTTCTTTTGCTTGCTTTCTGTTTGCTTGTGTGCTTGTCTGCTTGCTAAGTCACCATGTCTGAAAACACTAAATTGTGTGACTTCTCTAATACTAATAACAATGATTTTATTAGTACTCCAATTGATCCCGCCACTAGTGCGGATTCATATGAAATTAATGTTGCCTTGTTGAATCTTGTTATGAAAGAGCAATTTTCCGACCTTCCTAGTGAAGATGCCGCATCCTATCTTAATACCTTTATTGAGTTATGTGATATGCAAAATAAGAAAGATGTGGATAATGATATGATTGAATTGAAGCTATTTCCGTTCTCATTACGAGATCGATCAAAAACTTGGTTTTCATCTTTACCCAAAAATAGTATTGATTCATGGAACAAGTGTAAAGATGCCTTTATTTCCAAGTATTTTCCACCTGCTAAGCTTATCTCTCTCCATAATGATATCATGAATTTTAAGCAACTAGATCATGAACATGTTGCACAATCTTGGGATAGAATGAAATTGATGATTAGAAATTGTCCCGCTCATGGCCTAAGTCTTTGGATGATTATACAAATTTTCTATCTAGTTTGAATTTTGCTTCTAGAAATATCTTGGATTCCTCCTCTGGTGGAACTTTTATGGAGATCACACTAGGAGAAGCTAGAAAACTCCTAGATAATATCATGACAAATTATTCTCAATGGCACACTGAAAGGTCACCTACTAGTAAAAAAGTGCATGCTATAGAAGAAATTAACTCTTTGAGTGTTAAGGTGGACGAGTTAATGAAGTTGTTTGCTAGTAAAAGTGCTCCTCTAGATCCAACCCTTGATTGAGAATAGCAATGAAAATTTGGATACTAATTTTGTTGGTAGGAATAATTTTTGTAACAACAATGCTTATAGAGGTAACTTTAATCCTAGGCCTTTTCCTAGTAATCCCTCTAATAATTTTGGCAATTCCTACAACAATGCTCATGGAAATTATAATAAAATACCCTCTGATCTTTAGAGTAATATTAAAGAGTTTATTAACTCACAAAAGATTTTCAATGCTTCCATAGAAGAAAAACTGCTTAAAATTGATGACTTGGCTAGGACTGTTGATAGAATGTCTCTTGATATTGATGCTTTGAAATTAAGATGTGTTCCTCCCAAGATTAATATGGATGAAACTTTGAAAGCTATGCGTGTTTCCATGAATGAGAGTAAATAAAGAACCGCCCAAATTCGTGCTAGACATGAATGGCTTAAAAAGGCGTGTTCTCGTGATGAGAATCACGAAGATCTTAAAGTTCTTGGTGTGACTCCTATTGAATCCTTGTTTTCTAATGTCAATCTTAATGATGATGGGGCTGTATGTGAATCCACTTTGTTTGAGAAACGCCCCAATGATTCGGAGTCTATTTATCTTCATGCTAAAATTACTAAAAGTGGAGTAGAGGATATCAAAACTTTGAATAGTGATGAAATTACTACTTTGGTTCTCAAGGAATTTAATTATGGTGGTTGCTCTTTGATTGAATGTATTTCCTTGATGCAATCCATGCTAAACTCTCCACATGCTTATAGCCAAAATAAGGCTTTTACCAAACATATCGTTGATTCTATGATGAAATCTCTTGAAGAGAAACTTGAGTTGGAAATATCTATTCCTAGAAAACTTCATGATGATGGGAACCTACGATAAAAATTAAGATTAAAAATTATGAATGCCATGCTTTGTGTGATTTGGGTGCTAGTGTTTCCACAATTCCAAAATCTTTATGCGATGTTCTAGGTTTCAATGAGATTGATGAGTGTTCTCTTAATTTGCATCTTGCTTATTCTACTATTAAGAAACCTATTAGAAGGATCAATGATGTTCTTATTATTGCAAATAGGAACTATGTGCCCGTAGATTTCATTGTGCTTGATATTGATTGCAATCCGACATGTCCAATTATTCTTGGTAGACCATTCCTTAGGACTATTGGTGCTGTTATTGATATGAAGGAAGGGAATATTAAATTTCCATTTTTACATTAAATAAGGGCATGGAACACTTTCCTATAAAGAAAATAAAATTGCCTTATGAATCCTTTATGAAAGCTACTTATGGTTTCTGAACTAAAGATGACAATACTTGATTCTATTGCCTTACGCATAGCTAAGGGCGTTAAACGATAGCGCTTGTTGGGAGGCAACCCAATGAACAAATTTATTTTTTGCTTTTTTACTTTCTGTTTTATTGAGTACACACCATGATGATTCTGCTATGATTGTGTTTTCTATGTTTTAATTAGTGTTTGTGCCAAGTAGAACCTTTATGATTAGTTTTGGTGATAGTTGTTTAATCATGCTGAAAAAAAGACACAAACTTTGTGCTCACAAAATTATTTTTAGTTCCTATCCAGAAAGAGCTTCTGAGTTGATTCTTTTTGCTGCTGATTGATATGAAAATTTCGCCAATTTTCATAGTTGTTTCAGAATTTTTGGGATAGCAGAGGTATACAAAATATACAGATTGCTACACACTGTTCTGTTTTGGACATATTCTATTTTTGTTGTGTTGATTGCTTATTTTGATGAAACTATGGTTAGTATCGGGGGGTACGAGCCATGAATAAGTGAGAATACAGTAACATAACATCAATCTAAATGGAAATTAAGTTTACTACAGTACTTAAAAAGTTGGTGGTTTGTTTTCTTATGCTAATGATATCACGAGTTTCTGTTTAAGTTTTGTGTTGTGAAGTTTTGATGTTTTGGATGATGTTCTTATGGGCAATGTAATAAAGAGTGGAAAGAGCCTAAGCTTGGGGATGCCCAAGTCATCCCAAGCCAAATTCAAGGACACCAAAAAGCCTAAGCTTGGGGATGCCCCGGAAAGGGATCCCCTCTTTCGTCTTCAATCCATTGGTAACGTTACTTGGAGCTATATTTTTATTTACCACATGATAAGTGTTTTGCTTGGAGCGTCGTTTATTATAGGAGTCTTTGATTTTTGTTTTATCACAATCATACTTGCTGCACATCTTTTGAGAGGGACATGCACTCATTGTGAATTTGTGAGAATACTCAATGAGCTTCACTTATATCTTTTGAGTTAGGCAATTTAGCTCGCATGTGCTTCACTTATATCTTTTGAGCTAGATACTTTTGCTCCCATGAGCTTCACTTATATCTTTTGAGCTAGATAATTTTGCTCAATTCCTTCACTTAAATCTTTGTAGAGCACGACAGTGTCATATTTTGTAGAAATAAAAACTCTCGATCTTCACTTATATCATTTTGAGAGCGCTCTCTCTAAGTAACTTGGTAATTGGCATGTGTTATGAAATTAGTCCTAAATATGATAGGCATCCAAAGAGTATATAATAAAAACTTTCATATTCAGGTGCATTGATTAGTAAGAGAAGTTTGATTCCTCACAATTAGTTTTGAGATATGGATATGGTAACATTAGAGTCATGTTAGTAGGGTGTTGTGAATCTATGAATACTTGTGTTGAGGTTAGTGATTCCCATAGCATGCACGTATGGTGAACCGCTATGTTATGAAGTTGGAGCATAATTGATTTATTGATTGCCATCCTTTGTGTGGTGGTCGGGATCATGCGATGGTTAACTCCTACCAACCCTTCCCCTAGGAGTATTCGTTTAGTACTTTGTTTCGATTACTAATAAAACTTTTGCAATAAGTATATGAGTTCTTCATGACTAATGCGAGTCCATGGTATAGAGGCACTCTCACCCTTACACCATTTCTAGCCTTTCTAATGCCGCACAACTTTCGCCGGTGCACGAAACCACCATATACCTTCCTCAAAACAGCCACCATACCTACCTATTATGGCATTTCCATAGCCATTCCAAGATACATTGCCATGCAACTTCCGTCTCATGACATGTGCCATCACTTTCATATTTCCATTGCATGATTATAAGATAGTGTGACATCCTCGACTTTTGCTACAGTGATTATTGTAATTAAGCTACAGTGATCAACCGCTAATGATGCCACGTCATCGGATTCCCATCTCGGACCCGCGTTGATTCGAGTTTTGACCGGATTCAAAATTTGAAGACAAACGAAAAGTACTTTATAAGTTCATTACAAATATTACAAGGATATGTATACGAAAGAAAGAATTAAAAGTATGTATAATAAATTGTGAAAGAAAGTGTAATAAAAGAAAGTATTTAAAAAGAAAAATCAAATAGTAAAATAAATAATGAAAGAAAGAAATAATAGAAAAGAGAAAAGGCAAAAAAAAAAGAAAAAAAAAAGAAAGCAACCCCACTCCCCCGGCCCAGCTGGGCCACCCACCAGCCCAACCGGCCAAACCCTAGACCCCCCTAGCGAGCAGCCCCTCCCCTCGCTACTCCCTCCCCCCCTTGAGCGCCGCCGCCAGCCACCCCCTCGTGGGGGGCCCCACCCCCCCACCGACGGCCCCTCACCCCACGAGAGGCCCCTCCCCACCTCTCATTCACCCCACCCCCCGTAACTCCCTCTCTCTCTTGGCCCCCCCACTCCCACCAACCGAGAGCCCCATCCCCTCGCCACCAGACTCTCCCTCCCCTGCCGATCCGCTCCTCCACCTCTCTCATCCCGTCGCCCCTCCCCTACTACTCTCCCACCGGCGACCGCCCCCAGCGCCGGCTCGCCCGTGCCCCTCCTCTCCACCGCCTCCTCCTACCCCGGCGGCCCCCCCCCCGTTGGTCCCCTCATCCTCCTCCCCCGGCGGCCCCTCATCCTCCCGGCCGGCGAGCCGCCCCCCACCTCGGCCCTCCATCCCGCCGGCCGCCCCTCCGGGAGCCCCGTCGGCCTTCTCCCGCTCGGTCCGGGAGGGACCGGGCAGGGAGACCGGCCTCCCTCGGCCCCTTCACCACGCCGGCGAGCCCCTCCCCCACCGGGCCTCCCCTACATCTCCGCCTCGCCGGATCCGGCCGGCTCCCCCTCGCCGGCGCGTCATCACCATCATCACCGTCCCCTCCACCACCGGAACCACGCCCGTCTCCACCGTCACCTTCGTGCGAACTCCGGCTTCACCGGCCCGTCTCGACACCGTAGGTGAGCCCCTCCTCGGGATCCTCCCACCATGTCGATCTCCTCACCGCCCCGGTTCCGTTCCGGCAAACGGGGCCTCGATCCGTCAACGGTAGACACCGGTAGGGAGGATTGAAGTTTGTGTTCTTCTAGGTGGAGTTAGAGAGAGTTGTTCTGTGTCTGTTAACACAGAGAGAGAGATGAGTGTTTTGAGAGAAAAGAAATAAAAACAAATGATGTATTAGATGCGTATGTATGTATGTATGTATGAGATGTGATGTATGTATTTGCGTATATGGATATTTAGAGAAATACGGTATTTGCACGGTTAGGTATCTAATAATAAAAAGATGAGAAAATAGCCTTAGGCCAATTACCGGTGGGGCCAATGCACCCGCTGTCTATGACAGGGAGGCCCCACGCGATAGTTAAACTAATAATAAAAATAATGTTTTTATTAAATAAATAAATAAATAGATATATTAGTTAAAATAATTAATTAACATAATTAGAGTATGACACGTGGGTCCCTCGTTGAATTAATCTGATTAATAAATATTTAATCTTAGATAAAACTTGTGCCTATGACGTTCGGGACCCGCTGGTCAGTTGACCGGTCAAATGTTGATGTCAGCATGACACCGCGATGATGTCATAATAGGATTTTATTAAATCTTTTAAATCTTTTTTTAATTCCTAAATAATTAATAAAACTTTGAAAATTAATATTAAATAATCCGTAAGTCAGATCAAAATATTTTCAACATGAAAGTTGATCAGCAAAGCGAGACGAACCCGGATACACGGCCCGTTCGTCTGTCACGCGTCCCTAGCATAGCAAACTTGGAACTTTTCCATCGTTTCCAGTATAACCGGTAGTAGCCCGAGACCCGAAAAATATCGTCAGATATTCTTCCGACCCGTCTATGACGGATGTTGCTGCGTTAGCTCATGTCTAGCCTGCATAATTCCATGTCATGTTTTGTGTTGCATCGGTACTATTATTTATTGTTTCTTCCCCCTCTTCTTACCGGTAGACCCCGAGACTGATGCTGCTGCCGGGTACATCTACGACCCTGCCGATCAGTCCTTTGCCGCAGAGCAGCAAGGCAAGCAAACTCCCCTTGATCATTCCTATATCGCCTATGTCTTTCTTCCTACTGCTTGCATTAGTATTTCGCTACTGTTGTAGTTAGTTCCTATATCTGATGCATAGCCTGTTTTTGATGAACTGCTACTTTCAGTCCTGTACTTTAAATATGCTTAGTATAGGTGGAGCAGTCATCCCCTCAGACCCCGTAGTCCAGTTGCCCCGCTTGTTTTCAATTCTAGATCTTTGATCGACGAGCCAGACCCGACACAGCACATTCACCCCCTTCGTTGTACGACGCTACAGAGATACTATCGGGTACCGAGGGTGACACCTCGCTAAGTACTCCTGATGATATCTCTGTAGTATAGCTAGTCGGTCGTGGTTATCGAGGGTGATTCCTCTTTCACCATTCCCGATGACGCCTCTGTCGTCCAACCCCACGAGTGTGGGACCCCCGAGGGTGATTCCTCTAAGCCCACCTTGACGGGTACATCTTTCGGAATCCAACGAGGGTGATACCTCGGATTCCCCCGATGTTACAACCACACAGTTACTCGACCATGTTACTGGGATCATTGGTGATTAGTTGTAAGACGGGTGGATTCCCGTGAGACTGTGTTGCTAACCTAATTAAAATGCTAATGGATTTGGGTATTTGATCTGGGTTGGTCGGAGACCTTTTCGCACTAACCGGCTACGCGGGAAGAATTATGGGTACTCGGCGTCGCGGTATCAGCCGAAGCTTTTCAGATGCCAGCAATGTAGCGGCGCGCGCCCGAGTGGTCCCGAGATGCATCGCGCTTGTGATTAAGGGATGCTAGGACTGACGTCGGCCGCCCACGCCATGTGCAGGAGCGTGAAGGGGAACTGGGCCCACGAACCCTTTGTGCTTAGGATTTAGACCGGCGGGCTGGCCTCTCTGATTAGTCTTAGGTGGGGCTGCGACGTGTCGATATTCCGAGGCCGGGCAGGACCCAGAAAAGTATGTCCAGCCAGAGTGTTATCGAGCGTGACGGGACATGTGGTGCACCCCTGCAGGGATGAAATTTAACTATTCTAATAGCCGTGTCCACGGTTACAGGACGACTTGGAGTTGTGGCCCGATCTTTTACAACTACAATTGTTACATAACTAGAATTAGTTTTCCTCGGGATTGCTTCCTCGCAGGGAGTCGAGGGAGGATCTTTAGGCGTGACCTCACTTTAATATTGCTGCAAAAATATGACTATTAATGTTTTACCCCTGTTCTACTCTCGTCTATTGCTGCAAGACCCTGAAGATGCTAGTCTTCGATAGGACTAGGCCTTCTCTCTCTATTGCTCGCATTGCTGCAGTCAGTCCACATATAATCCCCCCTTCTTTGATACTGATGCATAATTAGAATAGTTCTGATGTAAGACTTGCGAGTACTTTGGATGAGTACTCATCGCTGCTTTGCTCCCCTCTTGTTCCCTTGATCCGTTTGCTGCGACCAGATGATGGAGCCTAGGAGATGGAGGTCCCCGCCACCGACGACTGCTACCCCGACGGTTCCTACTACTACGTGGAGGCCGCTGATGACCAGGAGTAGTTAGGAGGTTCCCAGGCAGGAGGCCTCGCCTCGTTCGATCGTTGTATCTTTTGTGCTAGCCTTCTCTAAGGCACCCCATGTTTTATGTCTGTACTCAGATATTTGTTGCTTCCGCTGACTCGTGTGTTTATCGAGCTTTCGTATTCTAGCCCTCGAGGCCCCTGGCTTGTAATATGAAGCTGATGTTATTTTATTTGTGTCTAGAGTTGTGTTGTGATATCTTCTCGTGAGTCCTTGGGTTTGATCGTACGCACTTGCGTGTTTGGTTAGCGTACGATTAAGCCGAGGCCGTCACAAGTTGGTATCAGAGCCAACTGCCTGTAGGTAGCCCCCTTTCCAACTCCTTGGCCGAAGTTGAGTCTAGTGTTTGAAAAACTTTACTAACACTGATGTTGTGGCTTACGGGCCCACATCTCAATTGAGTGGTATTAGTATCTTTTACTCCTTTCCTATACTCTGGGCTCTACCTTCTCTTCTCTTTCGGATCAAATATTTTACTAACTCTAACATTAGGTTCTCGAATCACATCAATCCGGAGCGCTGGACTATCTACTCTTTTTCTCCTGAATATGTATTACACACACTGTCATTGACATCCATCAATCTTAATTCCAGATGCGTCCCACAAGACAGCACGTGCGCCTGACACAGGCCACCGAGACGACTGGGTTCCCGGCCATTTTGGTCGATCTCCTGACCAGGCTGGGATATCGCTGGTACCCCGAGTACACTTTGTTCGAGGATTTCCGCGAGTACAACCAGTACCAGTACCAGGCTGAGGTTCGCATCTTCGACCAGAGGGGCGGCGAGCCCCTCGAGCGCCACGTGTTCTGTGGTATTGGAGTGTCGGTCGAGATGGCCGTCCATGATGCGGCCTACATCGCCATCACCCGTCTCCGTGGAGCGTACTCTCACCTGGAGGAGACCCCTTTCAGATACATCCCGCATGCTCCTGCTGGGGATGAGACTGGGTCTGATCTCACTGCCTACGCTTCTGACGTTCGGGAGCGCAGCGACCGTTCCTACGTCGCTGTCTGCGCCCCCTACGTGATGCGTCGCTACGATGCGCGGATTCTGATGCAGTACACTGAGGCAATGGATCGTGCTTTCCGAGCTCTGACTGTGGAGTAGTATGCTACGCGCGCTCGTCTTTACGACGCGTTGACAGAGCTGCAGCCATCACACTGTCCGAGGGTTCCACCTATGCGCATCCGCGAGCCGAGCAGGACAGAGCTACCATCAGCTCTCGAGTGGACTGATGTTGGGGGTAGAACCCCTGCACTTGGACCTCAGCTGCTCGACTGGATGCGGTACCCTCACCAGAGTCACAACGGGACACAGGGTCCTGTCCCTACCTTCTATCACCGCCAGCTACCAGGATTCGATCGTCCTCTCCGACGTTGATGTAGCCTTATCGCTACATCTCGTTGTGGTACTCTTCCACCGCGTGCCTGCGCGCCTCCTAGTGAGTCCAAGGTATCGTCAAATGCGTCCGGGCTATCGCCAAATTTCGAGTTTTTAATCGTTAGTCTGTAATCGAACTTATGTATGGGTCTGTATGTCGAACTCAACTACTATGGAGTATCTATCGCATTTCCCTTTCATTATGCTTGATTACTTCATGAATGCGTGCGATGCCTTTCAATTACTTTAAGCTAAACTACCCCTGCTAAATATTTAACAGGATGGTTAGACCAGCTGGCCGCCCGCATGGCCCTGCCAACGATGCACCACCCCCGCCTCCTGAGTATATGGCGGGGATGATCCAACAGTTTGAGCTGAACCGCCAGTTTATGCAAGGGCTCATGGATGAGTTCCAAAGGCCGAACATGAACCAACCACAAGGCGTGACACTGCAAGACTTCTGCCGTCTCAACCCTGCGATCTACCGCAGCTCAACTTAGCCTCTTGATGCTGATGACTGGCTTCGTGACATTTCTTATGAGCAGGAGTCTGCCAATGTGCCCCTGGCGAGCTATGTCAACTTTGCCGCCTACTTTCTGAAGGGTCCCGCTGCTCAATGGTGGGACAGTCACAGGCGCTCTCAGCCCGATGGAACTATCATCACTTGGGCAGAGTTCAAGGCTACTTTCCGTGCTCGATACATTCCCTCGGGAATCATGGACCGGAAGAAGCGTGAGTTCCGCAACTTGGTCCAGGGCAACAAGACTGTGGATGCTTATCAGCGGGAATTTCTGGAATTATCTCGCTATGCTGAAGAAGACATTGCGACTGATGCACGCAGGCAGGAGAAGTTCCGTGAAGGCCTCCACCCTGATATCAAGCTGACACTCCTCGTTCAGGACTATGCTGATTTCGCCACCCTCGTGAACAAGGCTATTCAGGTTCAGACTGGTCTGCAGGAATACAAAGATAGCAGCAAGCGCAACCGTGACATGGGCTCATCTTCGGGCTCATCTGCACAGAAGCGGAAGATCTGGATCCCCAACAACATGTACCATGCACCTGCTCCTACTCCGAGGCCGTCCTATGCTGCACCTCGCCTGCCTCCTCCACCACCTAGGCAGCCGAGGCTTCCAGCTCCACCGCCTTGAGTTCCTCCTTCCCGTCCTGAGGACGGGCTGTGCTTCAAGTGTGGCCGTCCAGGTCACCGTGCTAGAGACTGCAGGCAGAATCAGAATCAGCTGGCACTTCCCGCAACTGGCCGTGGCAACAACCAGAACCGCAACTTCAACACTAAGCCTGCTTATGTTCGTGGTCAGGCCAACAACATTGATATGGGACAAGCTCAAGACCAGCCTGCTACCGTGATGGGTACACTTCTCGTTAACTCAGTACCTGCTTCTGTATTGTTTGATACAGGAGCATCGCATTCCTTTATGTCGGAAAATTTTGCATACATGCATGACATTAGGAGCGAAGAGATGAACATCCCGATAGTGGTAAACACCCCTGGGGGCGAATGCCGAACCTCCGTGGTTTGCCCCCATGTTCCAGTTGAAATTGAAGGATTAGAATTCCTTGCCAACCCCATCCTACTAAAGTCATCCAACATTGATCTCATATTGGGGATGGACTGGTTGAAATCTCATACGGCATTGATCGTTTGTGCCACCAAGATCGTCCACCTCCTACACCCTTCAGATGAAGTAATAAGCTACCATGCGCATCTCGTCCGTAATGCTGAGGCACGACTGTATGCTTTGAATGCATTAAATGCGTCACCTCTTGAAGGGATTGAAAACATACCAGTGGTCCGAGAGTTCCAAGATGTCTTTCCAGAAGAACTTCCGGGGATTCCCCCTGCTCGAGCTGTCGAGTTTGTCATTGACTTGGTACCCGGTACCACTCCTATTGCGAAGCGTCCTTATAAAATGCCACCACATGAACTCCTTGAACTTAAGCAAGAAATTGACAACTCGCTCCGTCTGGGTTTCATCCGTCCGAGTTCCTCTGCTTGGGGAGCACCTTCACTCTTTGTTAAGAAGAAGGGTGGGACAAATCGATTGGTTCAAGACTATCGTCCTATCAACCAGGCCACTATTCAGAACAAATATCCTCTCCCTCAGATAAATGATTTGTATGATCAACTTGCTGGTTCCACCATTTTCTCTAAGCTCGACTTGAGATTGGGATACCACCAGATCCGTGTTCGCAAGGAGGATATTCCAAAGACCGCCTTTGTTACTCGATGTGGATCATATGAGTACACCGTCATGTCCTTCGGCTTAACCAATGCACCGGCAACCTTCTCTCAATTGATGAATTATATATTCATGGACTACCTCGACAAATTTGTCGTGGTATATCTGGATGATATTCTGGTGTTTTCGAAGAACAAAGAAGAGCATGCTGAACATCTTCGTCTTGTACTGGATAAGCTTCGGGAGCATAAACTCTATGCGAAGTATTCCAAATGTGAGTTCTGGCTAGACGAAGTGACTTACCTTGGTCATGTGATTTCCAAGGATGGTATTGCGGTCAACCCTGAACGAATTCAAGCTATTCTTGACTGGACTCCCCCAAAGAATGTCAAGCAAGTCAGAAGTTTTCTCGGACTCGCCAGCTATTGCCGTCAATTCGTCGAAAACTTCTCCAAGATTGCGAAGCCCTTAACCAACCTGCTTCACAAAGGTGTTAAGTATGAATGGACTGATAAATGTCAGGAAAGTTTCCAGGCGCTCAAGGACAAACTGACGTCCGCTCCAGTACTTGCTCCTCCAAATACGAAAATGGATTTCGTCATATACTGTGATGCTTCTCGTCAATGAATAGGTTGTGTCCTAATGCAGGATCGCAAGGTGATCGCTTATGCTTCACGTCAACTGCGTGCTCATGAAGAGAACTACCCAGTTCATGATCTTGAGCTTGCCGCAGTCATTCATGCATTGAAGGAATGGCGACAATACCTTGTCGGTAATCGCTGTGAAATCTACACCGACCATCAAAGTCTGAAGTACTTGTTCACTCAACCGGAGTTGAACCTGCGCCAACAAAGATGGATGGAGCGTATAGCAGATTTTGACTGTAGTATATCATATACCCCTGGCAAGGCTAACGTAATGGCTGATGCCTTAAGTCGCAAGTCATACTGCAACCACCTCCAGGTTCATCAGGTTCACGATCGTTTGCAAGAGGAATTCTGTAAGCTGAACCTCCACATTGTTCCTCAAGGTTACCTTGTTCCGCCTCCTGAAGAGTATCAAAAGATGAACCTTCGTGTTGTTAATCAGGGATCCCTCAGTAACCTAGTGGTTGAACCAGATCTTGTGAGCTCCATAAAGAATCTGCAAGACTTTGACTATGATGTCGACAGGATTAAGAGATATATTGCGAAGGGTAAACCCTCCTTTTTCACTGTTGATGAAGGTGGCGCCTTGTATTTCAAGGGTCGCCTATTCGTCCCAAATAAGAAGGAAAATCTCAGGATGACTGGGAAGGTGATGGAAGAAGCTCATGACACACCATTGTCTATTCAGCCGGGTAGTACCAAGATGTACCAAGACATCCGACGAAGATTCTAGTGGCCCAATATGAAACAAGGCATTGCACGCTATGTGGCAGAATGTGATATATGCCGGCGTATCAAAGCAGAACACCAAAAGCCTGCTGGAACTATGCAGCCTATCTCTATTCCTGAGTGGAAATGGGACCATGTTGAAATGGACTTTGTCACTGGTTTTCCCAGATCTCAGAAGGGTAATGATGCTATTCTTGTCGTCATTGATCGACTATCCAAAGTTGCACATTTCCTGGCCGTCAAAGAAACGATTAATGCTAGTCAACTGGGAGATCTTTATATGTCAAGAGTTGTTTCACTTCACGGTATTCCGTTGGTAATCAGTTCGGACCGTGGCAGCTTGTTCACTTCAAAATTCTGGGAAAGTTTTCAGAAGGCTATGGGAACTCATCTGTCCTTCAGCACTGCATTTCATCCTCAATCCCAGGGACAAGTTGAACGAGTCAACCAAATTCTCGAGGACATGCTTCGAGCTTGTGTCATTTCTTTCGGTAAGAAATGGGAGGAATCTCTCCCGTATGCCGAGTTCCCTTACAACAATAGCTATCAAGCTAGTCTGAAGATGGCCCCTTTCGAAGTATTGTATGGGCGAAGGTGTCGGACTCCTCTGAATTGGTCAGAAACTGGGGAACGATCACTCTTCGGTCCGGATATTATTCAACATGCCGAAGATCAAGTCCGCATTATTCATGAGAATCTGAAGGCTGCTCAGTCTCGTCAGAAGAGTCAGTATGACCGTCATCATCAAGATATGGTCTATCAACCTGGCGAAAAGGCTTATCTTCGTGTCACACCAATGAGAGGTGCACACCGTTTCGGAATCAAGGGCAAGTTAGCTCCTCGTTATATTGGTCCTTTCACTATTATCGAAAGGCGTGGAAGAGTGGCTTATCAATTGGAACTGCCGGCGAACCTTTCTCAGGTTCACGATGTCTTCTATGTTTCTCAGCTCCGTCGCTGCTTGAAGGACCCTATTCGAGCAGTGGATCACGATATGCTTGAGCTACAACAAGACCTCTCTTATAAAGAGCATCCGGTCCGCATTCTCGACCAAGCTGAACGTAAGACTCGTCGCAAGGTCACTAAGTTCCTTAAGGTGCAGTGGTCAAATCACTCTGAAGATGAAGCCACTTGGGAACGCGAGGATCATCTTCGTGATGAATACCCCAGGCTCTTTCCCTCTACCTCTTAATTCTCGGGACGAGAATTCTTGTTAGTAGGGGAGAATTGTGACATCCTCGACTTTTGCTACAGTGATTATTGTAATTAAGCTACAATGATCAACCGCTAATGATGCCACGTCATCGGATTCCCATCTCAGACCCGCGTTGATTCGAGTTTTGTCCGGATTCAAATTTTGAAGACAAACGAAAAGTACTTTATAAGTTCATTACAAATATTACAAGGATATGTATACGAAAGAAAGAATTAAAAGTATGTATAATAAATTGTAAAAGAAAGTGTAATAAAAGAAAGTATTTAAAAAGAAAAATCAAATAGTAAAATAAATAATGAAAGAAAGAAATAATAGAAAAGAGAAAAGGCAAAAAAAAAAAGCAACCCCACTCCCCCGGCCCAGCTGGGCCACCCACCAGCCCAACCGGCCAAACCCTAGACCCCCCTGGCGAGCAGCCCCTCCCCTCGCTACTCCCTCCCCCCCCCTGAGCGCCGCCGCCAACCACCCCCCTCGTGGGGGGCCCCACCCCCCTACCGACGGCCCCTCACCCCACGAGAGGCCCCTCCCCACCTCTCGTTCACCCCACCCCCCGTAACTCCCTCTCTCTCTCGGCCCCCCCACTCCCACCAACCGAGAGCCCCATCCCCTGGCCACCAGACTCTCCCTCCCCTGCCGATCCGCTCCTCCACCTCTCTCATCCCGTCGCCCCTCCCCTGCTACTCTCCCACCGGCGACCGCCCCCATCGCCGGCTCGCCCGTGACCCTCCTCTCCACCGCCTCCTCCTACCCCGGCGCCCCCCCCCCCCCGTCGGTCCCCTCATCCTCCTCCCTCGGCGGCCCCTCATCCTCCCGGTCGGTGAGCCGCCCCCCACCTCGGCCCTCCATCCCGCCGGCCGCCCCTCCGGGAGCCCCGTCGGCCTTCTCCCGCTCGGTCCGGGAGGGACCGGGCAGGGAGACCGGCCTCCCTCGGCCCCTTCACCACGCCGGCGAGCCCCTCCCCCACCGGGCCTCCCCTACATCTCCGCCTCGCCGGATCCGGCCGGCTCCCCCTCGCCGGCGCGTCATCACCATCATCACCGTCCCCTCCACCATCGGAACCACGCCCGTCTCCACCGTCACCTTCGTGCGAACTCCGGTTTCACCGGCCCGTCTCGACACCGTCGTTGAGCCCCTCCTCGGGCTCCTCCCACCATGTCGATCTCCTCACCGCCCCGGTTCCGTTCCGGCAAACGGGGCCTCGATCCGTCAACGGTAGACACCGGTAGGGAGGATTGAAGTTTGTGTTCTTCTAGGTGGAGTTAGAGAGAGTTGTTCTCTGTCTGTTAACAGAGAGAGAGAGAGATGAGTGTTTTGAGAGAAAAGAAATAAAAACAAATGATGTATTAGATGCGTATGTATGTATGTATGTATGAGATGTGATGTATGTATTTGCGTATATGGATATTTAGAGAAATACGGTATTTGCACGGTTAGGTATCTAATAATAAAAAGATGAGAAAATAGCCTTAGGCCAATTACCGGTGGGGCCAATGCACCCGCTGTCTATGACAGGGAGGCCCCACGCGATAGTTAAACTAATAATAAAAATAATGTTTTTATTAAATAAATAAATAAATAGATATATTAGTTAAAATAATTAATTAACATAATTAGAGTATGACACGTGGGTCCCTCGTTGAATTAATCTGATTAATAAATATTTAATCTTAGATAAAACTTGTGCCTATGACGTTCGGGACCCGCTGGTCAGTTGACCGGTCAAATGTTGATGTCAGCATGACACCGCGATGATGTCATAATAGGATTTTATTAAATCTTTTACATCTTTTTTTAATTCCTAAATAATTAATAAAACTTTGAAAATTAATATTAAATAATCCGTAAGTCAGATCAAAATATTTTCAACATGAAAGTTGATCAGCAAAGCAAGACGAACCCGGATACACGGCCCGTTCGTCTGTCACGCGTCCCTAGCATAGCAAACTTGGAACTTTTCCATCGTTTCCAGTATAACCGGTAGTAGCCCGAGACCCAGAAAATATCGTCAGATATTCTTCCGACCCGTCTATGACGGATGTTGCTGCGTTAGCTCATGTCTAGCCTGCATAATTCCATGTCATGTTTTGTGTTGCATCGGTGCTATTATCTATTGTTTCTTCCCCCTCTTCTTACCGGTAGACCCCGGGACTGACGCTGCTGCCGGGTACATCTACGACCCTGCCGATCAGTCCTTTGCCGCAGAGCAGCAAGGCAAGCAAACTCCCCTTGATCATTCCTATATCGCCTATATCTTTCTTCCTACTGCTTGCATTAGTATTTTGCTACTGTTGTAGTTAGCTCCTATATCTGATGCATAGCCTGTTTTTGATGAACTGCTACTTTCAGTCCTGTACTTTAAATATGCTTAGTATAGGTGGAGCAGTCATCCCCTCAGACCCCGTAGTCCAGTTGCCCCGCTTGTTTTCAATTCTCGATCTTTGATCGACGAGCTAGACCCGACACAGCACATTCACCCCCTTCGTTGTACGACGCTACAAAGATACTATCAGGTACCGAGGGTGACACCTCGCTAAGTACTCCTGATGATATCTCTGTAGTATAGCTAGTCGGTCGTGGTTATTGAGGGTGATTCCTATTTCACCATTCCCGATGACGCCTCTGTCGTCCAACCCCGCGAGTGTGGGACCCCCGAGGGTGATTCCTCTAAGCCCACCTTGACGGGTACATCTTTCGGAATCCAACGAGGGTGATACCTCGGATTCCCCCGATGTTACAACCACACAGTTACTCGACCATGTTACTGGGATCATTGGTGATTAGTTGTAAGACGGGTGGATTCCCGTGAGACTGTGTTGCTGGCCTAATTAAAATGCTAATGGATTTGGGTATTTGATCTGGGTTGGTCGGAGACCTATTCGCACTAACCGGCTACGCGGGAAGAATTATGGGTACTCGACGTCGCGGTATCAGCCGAAGCTTTTCACATGCCAGCAATGTAGCGGCGCGCGCCCGAGTGGTCCCGAGATGCATCGCGCTTGTGATTAAGGGATGCTAGGACTGACGTCGGCCGCCCACGCCACGTGCAGGAGCGTGAAGGGGAACTGGGCCCACGAATCCTTTGTGCTTAGGATTTAGACCGGCGGGCTGGCGTCTCTGATTAGTCTTAGGTGGGGCTGCGACGTGTCGATATTCCGAGGCCGGGCAGGACCCAGAAAAGTATGTCCGGCCAGAATGTTATCGAGCGTGACAGGACATGTGGTGCACCCCTGCAGGGATGAAAATTAACTATTCGGATAGCCGTGTCCACGGTTACAGGACGACTTGGAGTTGTGCCCCGATCTTTTACAACTACAATTGTTACTTAACTGGAGTTAGTTTGCCTCGGGATTTCTTCCTCGCAGGGAGTCGAGGGAGGATCTTTAGGCGTGACCTCACTTTAATATTGCTGCAAAAATATGACTATTAATGTTTTACCCCTGTTCTACTCTCGTCTATTGCTGCAAGACCCTGAAGATGCTAGTCTTCCATAGGACTAGGCCTTCTCTCTCTATTTCTCGCATTGCTGCAGTCAGTCCACATATAACCCCCCCTTCTTTGATACTGATGCATAATTAGAATAGTTCTGATGTAAGACTTGCGAGTACTTTGGATGAGTACTCATCGCTGCTTTGCTCCCCTCTTGTTCCCTTGATCCGTTTGCTGCGACCAGATGATGGAGCCCAGGAGATGGAGGTCCCCGCCACCAACGACTGCTACCCCGACGGTGCCTACTACTACGTGGAGGCCGCTGATGACCAGGAGTAGTTAGGAGGTTCCCAGGCAGGAGGCCTCGCCTCGTTCGATCGTTGTATCTTTTGTGCCAGCCTTCTCTAAGGCACCCCATGTTTTATGTCTGTACTCAGATATTTGTTGCTTCCGCTGACTCGTGTGTTTATCGAGCTTTCGTATTCTAGCCCTCGAGGCCCCTGGCTTGTAATATGAAGCTAATGTTATTTTATTTGTGTCTAGAGTTGTGTTGTGATATCTTCCCGTGAGTCCTTGGGTTTGATCGTACGCACTTGCGTGTATGGTTAGCGTACGATTAAGCCGAGGGCGTCACAGATAGCTAGCGAGATGTTTCAACGTCATACACTAAGCTAGATCGTTGCAGATCCCGGTACACTACCGGAGGCATTTCATATCGAGTCATTATTGTTCTAAGTATCGAGTTGTAAGTAAATAAAAGTATGATGATCATCATTATTAGAGCATTGTCCCATGTGAGGAAATAAAAAAAGAGGCCAAAGATGCCCACCAAAAAAAGGAAAAAAATGAAATGAAAAAAGAGAGGCCAAACAGCCCAAACAAAAAAAATGACAGAAAAAGAGAGAAGGGACAATGCTACTATCTTTTTCCACACTTGTGCTTCAAAATAACACCATGTTCTTCATGATAGAGAGTCTCTTGTTTTGTCACTTCCATATACTAGTGGGAATTTTCGTTATATAACTTGGCTTGTATATTCCAATGATGGGCTTCCTCAAAATTGCCCTAGGTCTTCGTGAGCAAGCAAGTTGGGTGCACACCCACTAGTTTTTCTTTTTGAGATTTCATACACTTATAGCTCTAGTGCATCCGTTGCATGGCAATCCCTACTCATTCACATTGATATCAATTGATGGGCATCTCCATAGCCCGTTAATACGCCGAGTCAATGTGGCCATCTCCTCCTTTTTGCCTCACAACCTCCACCACACTCTATTCCACCTATAATGCTATATCCATGGATCACGCTCATGTATTGCGTGAGAGTTCAAAAGTTTGAGAAAGTAAGAGTGCGAAAACAATTACTTGGCCGATACCGGGGTTGTGCATGATTTAAATTCGTTGTGTGGGGATGACGGAGCATAGACACACTATATGATTTTGTAGGGATAACTTTCTTTGGCCTTGTTATTTCAAAAGTTCATGATTACTCTGCTAGTATGCTTGAAGTATTATTGTTTTCATGTCAATATTAAACTATTGTTTTGAATCCTATGGATCTGAACATTCATGCCACAATAAAGAAGTTACAAAGAACAAATATGTTAGGTAGCATTCCACATAAAAAATTCGGTCTTTATCACTTCCCTCCTCAAGGACGAGCAGGAGTTAAGCTTGGGGATGCTTGATACGGCTCCAACTTATCTATATTTTTTGATTGTTCCATGATATTATATTATCAACTTGGGATGTTTTATATGCATTTATATGCTATTTTATATCATTTTTGGGACTAACCTATTAACTCAGTGCCCAATGCCAGTTTCTGTTTTTTTTCGTGTTTTTGACCTTTTTCACATAAGAATATTAAACGGAGTCCAAACGGAATAAAACCTTTGGGATGATTTTTCCATAACAGAAGGGATCCAGAAGACTTGAGAACCAAGGCAGAGTGCCACGGAGGAGGCCACGAGCCCCCTCGGCGTGCCCCACGGGGCGCGCCTAGCACGCTCGTGGCCCCCCCCTCGTGCCTCCTTTGCCCTAACTCTTTCGCCTATAAATTCCCTAAAATCCCCAAACCGACAGAGAGAGCCACAATAATACTTTTCCACCGCTGCAAGCTTCTGTTTCCGCGAGATCCCATCTGGGGACTGTTCTGGTGCCCTGCCGGAGGGGGATTCGGACACGGAGGGCTTCTTCATCAACACCATTGCCTCTCCGATGATGCGTGAGTAGTTCACCACAGACCTTCGGGTCTATAGCTAGTAGCTAGATGACTCCTTCTCTCTTGGATCTTCAGTACAAAGTTCTCCCTGATCTTCATGGAGATCTATCCGATGTAACTTTATTTTGCGGTGTGTTTGTCGAGATCCGATGAATTGTGGATTTATGATCATATTATCTATGAATACCATTTGAGTCTCCTCTGATTTCTTATATGCATGATTTCGTATCCTTGTAATTCTCTTCGAGTTATGGGTTTCGTTTGTTCAACTTGATCTATAATTCTTGCAATGGGAGAAGTGCTTGGTTTTGGGTTCATACCGTGCGGTGTCCTCACCTAGTGACAGAAGGGGTAGTGAGGCACGGATCATGTTGTAGCCATCAAGGGTAAAAAGATGGGGTTTATATCATATTGCATGAATTTATCCCTCTACATCATGTCATCTTGCTTAAGGCATTACTCTATTTGTTATGAACTTAATACACTAGATGCATGCTGGATAGCGGTCGATGTGTGGAGTAATAGTAGTAGATGCAGAAAGTATCGGTCTACTTGTCTCGGACGTGATGCCTATATGTATGATCATTGCCTTAGATATCGTCATGACTTTGCGCGATTGTATCAATCGCTCAACAGTAATTCGTTCACCCACCGTAATACTTGCTATCATGAGAGAAGCCTCTAGTGAACACTATGGCCCCCAGGTCTATTTTACACATTATATATTCAGATTTACATACAAAAATACCAAAAATACCTTGCTGCACTTTCATTTATTTATTTATATTTACCTATTATCACTATCAGATCTCACCTTGCAAGTAATCGTAAAGGGATTGACAACCCCTTTATCGCGTTGGGTGCAAGTTTGTTTGTTTTTGCGCAGGTGCCTTGGTGCCTCATCTTGATACTCCTACTGGATTGACACCTTGGTTCTCAAAGTAAGGCAAATACTTATCTCTACTTTGCTGCATCACCCTTTCCTCTTCAAGGGAAAAACCAACGCAAGCTCAAGAAGTAGCAGCTCTCAAAAAGCATCTTGTTGAGTTGCCCATTTTAGCCACCCCAGCAAACAAGGAGCCTATGCTCCTCTACATCGCTGCTAATTCTAAAGGAGTGAGTGTGGTCGTAGTCATCGAGCGCAAGGAGGTAGGTAAGGAGTATTTGGTTCAGCAGCCAATATATTTCATCACCGAGGTGCTAAACTTGTCCAAACAACAGTACCCACATTGTGAGAAGCTGGTCTTTGGAATTTTCATGGTGAGCCGGAAGTTGAAGCACTACTTTCAGGAAAATCCAATCACTATGGTCAGTTCAGCACCAATTTGAGACATCATACAAAATCGAGAGGCTACTGGTCACATTGCTAAGTGGGCGATTGAACTAGGCCCTCATCATGTGAAGTACGTGCCTCGTACGACCATCAAGTCACAGGCGCTGCTGGATTTCATCAACGATTGGACTGAGCTTCAGGTTTTGGAAGATACGCTAGATAACACGTACTGGACTATACACTTTGTCGGCTCCAGGAAATTGGAAGGCTCGGGGGATGGTGTAGTGTTATCTTCTCCATGAGCCGACAAGTTCTATTATGTTCTCTGACTCATGTTCCCCTGTACTAACAATGCAGCTGAGTACGAGGCTCTCTTACATGGGCTCAGAATAGCTAAGGAGATGAACCTTAGCCAGGTCAAATGCTTAGGCGACTCAGATTTGGTGGCTCAACAAGTCTCTAAGACTTGGGATTCAAGAGATCCCCTGACGGCGTCTTATAGATGCGCTGTATCCGAGGTGGCGAGTCACTTACATGGTTACCAAGTTGATCACATTGATTGCCGGCATAACGAGTCGGCTGATTCATTGTCAAGACTCGGATCCAAATGCAGACCGGTTCGTCCCAATGTGTTCCTAGATGTTCGCCACACTCCTTCTATGAAAATCCTATCTGAGGAGGATATAGCCATCCTTGACCCGGAATCACAGTTGGTGGCGGCTCTCCGAGTGACTCCTGATTGGACGGTGCCATATTTGGCTTATCTGGCTCGAGGGGAGCTCCCGGCTGAGCAAATCTTCGCCCGACAGATAATACGACAATGCAAGTCCATAGTTATTCATAAGGGTGAGTTGCACAAAATAAGTGTTAGCGACATTTTTCAACGCCGTGTTTCCCAGAGGAGGGGCGGGAGATTCTCAATGAGATCCGCGTCGACGATTATGGACATCATGCTAGCTCACGATCTTTGGTGTCAAAGGCGTTCCTTCATGGATTTTATTGGTTGATGGCTCATGCAGATGCAGAGGTCATAGTATGCAAGTACGATGGACGTCAAAAGTTCGCTCGACAATCCCATGTGCATGCTTAGGAATTGCGTATGATCTCGATGACTTGGCCATTTGCGTTCTGGGGGCTTGATATGGTTGGCCCGTTCAAAATGTGTTCTCATAGAAAGACCCATCTACTGGTGGTGGTAGACAAATTTACCAAGTGGATTGAGGCAGAACTTGTTAGCAATTGTAAAGCAGAGACAACAGTCAAGTTTGTGAAAAAGCTGATTTTTCGGTTTTGTTATCCTCATAGCATCATCACTAATAATGGTACCAATTTATCCAAAGGGACCATGGAACAGTTTTGCCAACAGGAGCATATCCGGCTTGACGTATCAAGAGTAGCACATCCATAGTCCAATGGACGGGACAAACGAGCTAATCAGGAAGTTTTACGAGGGATCAAGCCCCGATCCACGGTTCACCTACAACGTACTCCGAGTTGTTGGGTTGAGGAGCTCCCCGAAGTGCTTTGGAGCATCAGGACGACGCCAAACAGATGCACTGGTTACACCCCCTTTTTCCTGGTCTATGGAGCTGAGGCGGTATTACCCAGTGATATATGGTATGATTCTCCTTTATTCGCCGCTTATGTTGAAGCAGACAACGAGCAGGCACGTCAGGATTCCTTGGACGCCCTAGAAGAAAAGCGGGATTTCACAGCAGCGAGATTAGCAATATATCAGCAAGACCTACGTTACTATCACCGCCGTAGGGTTAAGTGCCGGACTTTTCAGGAGGGCGACTTAGTGCTTCGATTGATTCAAGATCATACATGCATGCACAAGCTTGCACCACCTTGGGAGGGTCCTTTCTTCATCAGTAATAATCTAAACAATGGTTCATATTACCTGGTGGACCTCCGGCCTAATTCATACACCTCTCAAGAAGAGACGACCCGGCCTTGGAACATTACCCATCTTTGGCCTTATTATACCTAGCGCCAGTGGATCATCAATATTGTACCATTTGCAACGTTCGTACATACCCTTTATGTTTAATAAAGGCGACACCCACGAAATTGGGGGTTTCTGCCATTTCAGCCTACACAATGAGCACGAGTCTTTATTATTTCACCTAAGCCGCCCAAGAGGATGAGTCGCCGTGAGGCGGTCATTCGAACATGGACGCTATTAGTATCAAACAGGATGAGCCACCATGTTGTGACCGTTCAAACATAGGTGCTAATAAGCCAAAGTGGACCAGTTGCCACGATGCACGGTTCAAACATGGGCGCCAATTGTGGCCAGGAGAATCAAGACGGCTTATCTAGGGGCTATTAGTCCCCAGATTGTTTGGCAGTAATAGCATTGTCTTCTGCAATCCTATGCTAGGCTTTTCCCTCATCATGGGTCACTTGGGGGCTTCCAATTCACCGAGTTTAGCTTTATCACCCTCTCGGTTTGTGAAAAATTACCGGTTTACAATGGTTAGACCTAATTGTATGTTTGTGTGACTCCCCTTATTAGCCCCATGTATTCTTGATGAGTCAATCCACTGTGGACCCTGAACTTGTCAAGGTTAAAACATTGAGTGTGTTGTGTGAGAGCCGACATATGGAAAATGGAGAAACCATGGGTCCATGTAACCCGCTTCACTGAAGCATGACTTGAGCCTGATCAGCCAGTCTAAATCGCCGAGTCTCATTGAGCCATCTTATCATAATTGCTATGGGTTATTACACGCGCCCAATTAAGGGCAAGACTAGAGCCTTGCAAGGCAGTCTCCCTATCGAGTCTCATTTAGCCGATTTTTTGATATTGTTAAGTTTTACCTTAACTTATTTCAGGGATAATCCAATATTTATTACCGGCTCATACAGAGCGTCCAGTTTATGAAGTTATTTCTTTGCGATAACAAGATCAATCATTCTCCAGCTTTCAAACATTTCATAAGGGTGGCTCATATGAGCTCATTCATCTTGACTTCAAATCAAGCATAGGCATAACAACATATCAGCAGCCATTGACAAATTCCAATGCAATACAAAAGCTCAAACATGCACGAAGGCATGGCACAAGCAAACAATTTTTGCACCTACAAGTATTACATGGCTACATCGAGCCCAAGTTTCCACATAAAAGTTTTTCAATAATCAATACACTAACCCGGCTGATAGTTCATCCGGGTTAACCGCATCCGGGTCAGTCTCGGGCGGACTTCTTGTTCAAAACGTCTCCGGGTCATCCTATGCCAAGCCTTCTGGGTCCTATATCTGGAGGTTACCCATATCCCAGTCGCAATGGATTAAAGCATGGAATTCAGCTTCTGCATTCAAGAGGGGTGACGGGTCAACATCAGGGGCAAAAAGATGCTTACGGTGCTGAGGTGTTAGATCCATGCTGCTGGCTACGCCTATCGGGATTTCCTTGGCAAATATGCAAAGGATTCCCCCGCGGCCTTGGAGCCTTGCGTTGGTGTTCCCTTGAAGAGGAAAGGTTGATGTAGCACAGCGGCGATAAGTATTTCCCTCAGTTTGAGAACCAAGGTATGAATCAAGTCACAAGTACCTGCACAAACACAAAGAGCTTGCACCCAACGCTATGAAGGGGTTGTCAATCCCTTATAGATTGTTTGCAAAGTGAGAACTGAAAGCAAATATTAAACAAAGCGAAGTAAAAGTAAAAGACGAGATGATAGTTGTGAATAGACCCGGGGGCCGTAGTGTTCACTAGTGGCTTCTCTCACGAAAGCAACTAGACGGTGGGTGAACGAATTACTGTCGAGCAACTGATAGAACTGCACAAATTCATGACGGTATCTATGGCAATGATCATACATATAGGCATCACGTCCGAAATAAGTAGACCGATACTTTCTGCATCTACCGCTATCCAGCATGCATCTAATGTATTGAGTTCATAAGAATAGAGTAACGCCTTAAGCAAGATGACATGATGTAGATGGACAATCTCAAATCTATGATGAAAGCCCATCTTGTTACCCTTGATGGCAACAACATGATGCGTGCCTTGCGGCCCCTTCTATCACTGGGAAAGGTCACCGCACGGTATGAACCCAAAACCAAGCACTTCTCCCATTGCAAGAATCATAGATCTAGTTGGCCAAACAAAACCCAAGACTCGAAGAGACTTACAAGGATATCAAATCATGCATATAAGAAATCAGCCAAGACTCAAATATAATTCATAGATAATCTGATCACAAATCCACAATTCATCGGATCTCGACAAACACACCGCCAAAGAGGATTACATCGGATAGATCTCCATGAAGATCATGGAGAACTTTGTATTGTAGATCCAAGAGAGAGAAGAAGCCATCTAGCTACGAACTACGGACCCGTAGGTCTAAAGTGGACTATTCACGAGTCATTGGACAGGCAATGATGTTGATGTAGAAGCCCTCAAGCTCCAAAGTCCCCTCCGACAGGGCACCGGGAAGGGTCTCCAGATGAGATCTCGCAGAAACGGAAGCTTGCGGCGGCGGAAAAGAGGTTTCGTGGATGCCCTCATTTTTCTGGGATTTTAGGGAATAAATAGGCCAAAGAGATAGGGTAGGGGGGCCACGGCCATAGGGCTTGTGGGCTCCCCGTGGGCCTCCTGCCTTGGCCCTCAAGTCCCCCGATATTCTTGTGTTTTGGAAAAAATATTTCGGGGATTTTATTCCGTTTGGACTCCGTTCCAAAATCAGATCTTAAAAGAGTCAAAAACACAGAAAAAACTGGAACTGGCACTTGGCACTAAATTAATAAGTTAGTCCCAAAAAAGATAAAAAAGGTATATAAAACATCCAAAGTTGACAAGATAACAACATGAAACCATCAAAAATTATAGATACGTTTGAGACGTATCAAGCATCCCCAAGCTTAACTCCTGCTCGTCCTCGAGTAGGGAACTGATAAAGAATGAATTTTTGATGCTTTCATGCTACCTAGCATAGATGTCCTTTTTAACTCCTCTTTTGTGACATGAATGTTCAGATCCTTTAGATTCAAAACAATAGTTTTCTATTGACGTGGAGACAACAATACTTCAAGCAAACTAGCAAGGTAATCATGAACTTTCAAAATAACTAGGCCAAAAGAAAGTTATCCCTACAAAATCATATAGTATGGCTATGCTCTATCTTCCTTGCACAACGAATTTAAATCATGCACAACCTCGGTATTGGCCAAGTAATTGTTTTCACACCTTTACTTTCTCAAACATTTTCAACTCTCGCGCAATACATGAGCGTGAGCCATGGTTTTAGCACTATAAGTGGAATGGACTGTGGTGGAGGTTGCAAGGCAAACAAGGAGGAGATGGTCACATCGACTAAGCATATCAATGAGCTATGGAGAAGCTCATCAATTGATATCAATGTGAATGAGTAGGGATTGCCATACAAATGATGCACTAGAGCTAAGAGTATGTGAAAGCTCTTAAAGAAAACTAGTGGGTGTGCATCCAACTTGCTTGCTCACGAATACCTAAGGCAATTTTGAGGACGCCCATCATTCGAACATACAAACCAAGTTATATAATGAAAATTTCCCACTAGCTATATGGTGGTGACAAAAGGAGAGACTCTCAATCATGAAGATCATGGTGCTTAATAAGCACAAGTGTGGAAAGATAGTAGCATTGTCCCTTCTCTCTTTTTCTCTCATTTTTTTGGTGGGCTCTTTGGCCTCTTTTTTTTGGTGGGCATCTTTGGCCTCTTTTTGTAAATGGGCTTCGCTGGCCACTTTTATTTCCTCACATGGGACAATGCTCCATCAATGATGATCATCACACTTACAACTCAAAACTTACAGAAATGATGACTCTATATGCAATGTCTTCGGTAGTGTACCGTGACAATGATCTAGCATGGCATAGACATCAATGGAAACATCATGCTAGCTATCTTATGATCATGCAATGGCAATGTAGAAGTGGTGGCACATGTCATGGTGGTAGTTGCATGGCAATATATCTCGGAATGGCTTTGAAAAAGCCATAGTAGGTAGGTATGGTGGCTGTTTTGAGGGAGGCTGTCACAACCCTAGAATATAGCTTGTAGTTAGTTGCATCAGTAAGCATTCAAGAATGCATTCAAATCAATTTAATTCAAAGTTGGATGTTCTACAAATGGGCATGACCAAACCCTAACACCAAACAACATCCAAATAGGGTCAACAAGAGAAAAATCCTAGCTACTCCATATTCAAAACAAAACCCTAGCAACTCTATATGCAAAAAAATTCAAAAGGGGTGTCAAATTAATGAACCAAAATAGTTTTCATAAAAGTCCATCATTTTTGATAAATGTTGGAAAGAAAATATCAGGGGTGATATATATTTTCAAAATTACTTTTGGCATTTTATTTTAAACTCAAAAGCCACTGAAATCAATTAATTAATTGATTTCAAATACTTCCTAGTTTTATAAAATGTTGAAAACTTCACATGGGGTTGGAAATATTCCAAATGACACCCCAGAGTTTTTAGCTATTTTCTTTGAATTAGTTGGAGCCAAAACAGATAAAACAAATGTTAGAAATAAAAAAACAGAAAAGAATAGAAAAAAAGAAAAGCTTACTTGTGCCTGGCCCAGCCCACCAAGGGCTCAGGCGTATTCTTCCTCCTGCCAGAAGGCAGAGGAGAAGCTCGCCACGACGCATGGCCAGGGGCTCCACGCCACCTGCCTGCCTGGCTCCCCGTCGCCCTGGTGAGTGGGATAGTCTCAGAAGAGCCGTCCCGATCTCCTCCTCCTCCTCTCTATTTCTCCCTCTCTCCTCTCCCCCGCTCTCTCTTTTCTCCTGCCGCCATTGGTGAGCTCGGGCGCGAGCTCACCACCGTGCCCTCCGGCCCTGCTAGTCCTATCCGAGCAGCCCAATCTCTCTGCAATGACGTGATGCACCTCCCCGTCGAGAGAATCGAGTCGAATCAATTATAAGGGTACTTGGAAAAAATACCCGGCTTGAAGTGATGTTTGAATCCTAATTCAAACGAGCTTCATCTTAAGAAATGATAGCCACATTAGCCCTGCCACCTTTCATTTCATGTCTTGAGCATGCATCATAGTGTTGCATTTCCGTGAAGTAATTGTTGTTCTTTCTTGTTTGCCGGTGTTGTTCCCTCTTGGTAAACGATGGTTCCGACGATGTGATCATTGACATTGATGAAGACTCATTGCTATCTTCACACGTGTCAGGTAAGCAAACCCCCTTGAGCATATTGATATAAACCCACTCTCTCTCTCCTGCTCTCTTTTACTGCATTAGGACAAACACGATTCAACTGTACATGTTATCGGTAGTTGAACCCATTCCTCTGCATGACCTGATTTTGTCACAGTAAATAGTTGAAACCACGTAGCATGAGTAGCAACTGCTTGACCCTTGTTGTGCTTACTCATCCATGCTTGTTTACAATGCCTGCTATGCTTAGAGTCGTGTCGGGTCGGATCCATCTAGATGATAAATCGGAATGGTTGTGATCATGTTCTACAGTGTGAGAGTAAAAGTGTGAATCCGATTTGGTAAAGGTAGCGATGAGAGGCCATGTAGGAGTACATGGCGGGTTGTCTCATTGGGACCGTCCTTAAGAACTGAGTTCTGTGTATGTTATCCAAGACAAGATACTGCCAACATATTGGGATACCTAATTGACCCTCTTGGCTTATTAATCGCCTAGATCTCTGTCCAGGAGTTGCAACTAGTTTCTGGTGTTTGTAGGAAAAGTGTTGGCGGCCTTGTTTAGCTATGCCCGACGTGGTAGGCTTCTCTGCGGTAGATACACAGTGGCACGGTGTACCAAGTGGCACCCTGATGGTTGGCTTGGGAACCCTTCGCACATCATTTGGGGCTGTAGAGGGAACCTCAGCCGGACTTCCTTGCGGGTTCAGTCTCAAATAGGCGATAAACCTGGACGAGGGTCTTGTGAGGTTAACGGTCGTGGCCGACACCCACGCCAGTGCTTCCGCTTGAAGGTTGCCGAGATGGATGACGTGCACATGTTGATATGTGGTGAGAGCATGTGTGAAGAAGTATACCCCTGCAGGTTGATTCAATCTGTTCGAATAGCCGCATCCTCGGATATGGACTACTTGGAAACATTACGTGGTACATAGACAAGTTAAATGGATACTCAAAAACATGCAAGATAAGTGTGAGTGCTATGGAAGGCCTTCTCGTAGGGAGACGATAGTGGATCCATAGTGGTGTATTGCATTGGTGAATATGTGGACTCGTGTGCGCTATCCCACCTCAAGGAAAGAACTTGTAGTCGTAGTACAGGTTAGCCAAGATTCAAAGCTGGCTTGCTGCAATCAAACCCCACAATCCTTTCACTGAAACATGATGCATATGTAGATAGTTCTGATGTAAGTCTTCGTGAGTACCTTTGTACTCACGCTTGCTTTATTTATGTTTTGCAGAGAAGATTTAGTCTCATTAAAGGTTTCTACGGGATGTGTATGATGTTGACCGGAATAGCTTGGGAATCCCAGACAGAGGTCTCGCTCCTTTGGTAGGGTCATAGTAGCTTTTCAGGCTCTTCCAGCCACTTTTAGTAGATGTCTTTACCCAGACATGTTTGCTTCGGCTTGTTGTTTGTATGACTTGAGTGTCGGGTCACGGGACCCCTGTTTGTAATAACACACTATGTTGATTCTTATGAGTCCTTAATAAAAGCTTGAGTCATAGAGTTATGTTGTGATGCCATGTTGTATCTACATATATCGTGCATATCGTGTGTATGTTATGAAATGCATTATATGTGCGGGATTCGACACCTAGTTGTTTGCCTTTAGTAGTACTCTTTATAGGGAAATTCCTCTTTGTGTTTCCATCGGGCCTTGGTAGCTTGCTACTGCTCGGAACACATTGATTGACCGGCATATATCCTTCTTTGCTGCTGTGTCTGTCCCCTCGAGGAAATGTCACGCGGTGTAATGGAGTCCTTGTAGTTTGCTACGACTTGTCTACACACGCTGATGACCGACACCTGCTTTGCTGGATTATGTATGCATGTCCCTGTACGGATGTACCTCTTGGGTTTATAACTAGTCATGTCGACCCGGGTTCTTTGTCGTTTGAACGCTAGCAACATATTCATATACGTGAGCCAAAAGACGCAAACGGTCCCGGCCAAGGTAAGGTGGCAGCCATGGAGTTTACCGTGCGTGAGGCCGCAAAGTGATGTGATGTGTTACAGGCTAGGTTCTTATGACTCAGCATCGGGGTCCCGACAACTTTGGTATTAGAGCTTGACTGCCTGTAGGATAACCAAGCCAAACTGGTCGATGTTGAGTCTAGCAACTTTTTAGTTATTTAAGGGAATTGTTTGTGGAAGGGAACGTAAGGCTCTTTTTACTCCTTTCCTTGTGTCATTCTTATTCTGAGTCATCCTCTTCTTTATTCTACGGGGTTTAAGAATTAGGCTTTCTCATCTATTCATTAGGATGATGAGTTACTATGTTGGAGACTTATAGAAAAGTTGTTGTCTTCCGGGATCAGTGTCTCCATAAGAATTCAATTGTTATGTTGTTAGTTTTCTTGCAGGTTGCCTCATATTTCATGCCGTACAGCCGTTATGTTGTCCAAGTTTTCCAAAGTTCCCAAATAATCTGTTGCAATTGCAACTTCCTTCCTCTTATTTCTAATGTCTTTTGGCCAGACAAAGCACAATAATCACTGTGTTGAGGTACTCTATTACCTCGGCGTTTTGTTGAAGTATTAGGAAAACATGTTACTCCGAAAACTACCCAATAGTCTAGATGTGTGCTATGTCTTCCAGTGCGATAGTTCTGGCCATCAATTTCGGAAACATCTCGTGATGTTATTTAGTTTTTAGTTATTCTATTTCTGGGTCTTTGAATCCAAGGATCATTCTGCTCAGCTCTGTTGATAGTGTTGCTAGTTCCTTTAGAATGATTAGTAACCTTGTTTTAGCTCCCAAGGTTCATGGTCTATCATTTTTCCAACACCATGAATCATCTTTGGCCGAAGTTCTCCGTGAACTAAAGATTATAACAAGAGTGCTCGTGATGAGTTCTCTACTCCATATTGTGATTCTGCCTACCGTGCCCTTCTGCATGGGTTATCTGGAAGAATTATGTTGAACTCGTTCGACATTCTAATCCATGCATCCATAACTCAAGAAATCATGTGCTCTTGAGCTGGCCCTATCTAGTTGTATTTTGACCTTCATCATTGAGAGGTTAGTCAAGAGTAGTTGTGCATTCTTGTTATCAATGTCTTTTATTCCCGTGGTCTATCAAGTTGTCCTATTCTCGAATGACTGGGAGAAGCAAACTCCAGTACCACATCCATTTCTTGGATTGGGACAAAGTAGTTGTATTCCGCAGATTGAAATGCTAACCCCGCTTTTGTTCTGTTCTATCTTGGAGTATTACCCTCTTGTTGTCAAGAATGTTGTGATAATTGCACCATCTCTTATGAGCTGTTGATGTATTGATACTTTTTGCTATCATTGTTCATTCCTCGGTTTTCGTGTTGGTTGTAACCGGAATATCGACAAGTGAACCATGATGTGTGAAATGAATACTCCTAGCAATGTTATTGCTTGGTAGTTAATGGAAAATAAATTCACTCTTATGGTGATGATGATTGAATCGTCATCCTAAGATTGACCGTGCTACCTAGTCCCTGTTTCATGGTGCACTTTTCGACCAATGAGTTAGGATTTTGTCAATCCCTCGCTCTATTGATCACATCATCCTGCCCTGAAAAGCGAGATTGTTTCCGAGCTTAATAACATATTGGTGGTTCGTGATTTTCCGAATATCTTCTCGGAAGTATTACCAGGTTGTTTCCTGACTATTATGATAGAGCTCGTGATCAAGTTGGTTTCTTTATAAGCCATCTTCTCCAAGAATCTGTGTAGGATACCCCGAGCTAGTTGGTTAAGCTAAACAACAACTTGGAGAGTTGGAAGATAAAAGCTTCGCCTAAACTTAGTTCATTTTAAAGGGATATCTTTCATGTTGTGAGAGTCTTGAAGAAAGATGATATTGCCATCGGTTGATTCGTGTGATCAATTGTGGCATATATTATCTTGTTCAATTTTGATTTGAGTATGGGCTATTATCAAATCAAACTCAGAACCAAAGATTTTAGTAACGGTGTCTTACTCATGGATCTATCTGAGCATACACCATTATATTCTTTGATCTGGCCAATGCTATTATCTTGCTCACATAGTTGTGGAAATCCATTTATATGGGTATCTTGATGAATTGTTGTTGAGCCCATCGGCAACATTCTCATTTGTTCCATGATCTATGTTGGGCATTAAGCTAGTGCTGGAAACTTTGTAGACATTGTCTTCGTGTCTCGTGCACGAGGTATATGTTAGGTGTAACAAGTGACTTCCTCTAATTCATGTGCATTTGATGCAAGTTGTCGCCGTGAATTTGAGAAAAGTTAATTTGTTTTCTTCGGAATCATCTCAAGTCAGTCATGCACGTGTGTAGTATTCTATGGTCTGAGAGATTAGCTAACTCTATTCCATATGTATCTCCTAGCACACCAAGCCACTGATTGATTTGTTCAAGGAAAAGAAGTTAAGTGCCATTTCTGAAGGTACCAGACGGACTTGCACATGGCTTCATCATCCGCAATGATGGTTCCCAAACTAGAACTTGGTAGTGTTTTGATTGTAAGATTTGTCATGTGCTCATCATTGTCTTGGGCAGAGTGTTCACGTGGGTCTTGCAATCCATCTCATGTTTTGGAGCTGTCTTCCGTATTTCATTTCCTGAGAATCTCGCAACGTTATCTCGTCGATTTGTGTTGCAAACTTTCTTTTCAGACATGCTGAGTGTGAAGCATCGTGTCACCAACCAGAGCTGAATCTCAGGCAGTTATAATGGTTGGAACTTTCCCCAAGAATTATAATATTGGTCTCTATGTAACCCGGTAAAGTGATGTTGCGGCTAATACACCTAGCCGGAAGATTTGATATTATATCTTGTATCAGCAATCTTAGCCATCTTCCGTGAGGTTTTGTATGACTTATTTTGGAAGTTGTTCCTCATGGACTCCCTTTGATGCCCGAAGTCCGACCTATATTTGATGTGCTAGATATAAAGCATGACCTATAATTGGGTTGTGCCAGTACATCAAGGAGAACATTAGAAGCGGAGTGCTAATTGTCTCTCGGTCGATCAACCAGATTTCGTTCCCTTGGCACAACTAAGGTGAAATCTGAGGAAGTGTTGTCTTCCTTTGCATCTGCATCCTCCATCACTGTTCATCATGGTAGTATGTTGTGTCACCAGAATCCTTGGCACGGATGTTGGTAAACCTTGATGAATCTGGAAATGCTCAAGTTCTTGAGAGCATGCTCAGACACTAGATTATATCCTCGACAGTAACTGGAATGTGCCTTTCGTTCGCCGAGTTGTTCTATAACCCTAGTTTCTTTCCAACTTGAGTATGCCATTCTTTCAAATTCCTTCAAACAATCATTTGTGAATTGCCTTACTCTGGTATGAAGAGTTTCAATGATCTTTGGATCAAAAGTAATTCTTTTTGCCACTTAAGGGAATAACTCTACGAGTCACCCTCCTAGGTGCCCCGATGTGGTATGAAGGGCAACTTAATCCTCACTACTTTGAAAACCTCGTCATCATCTGATTTAAGCATGGATTTGTTGCCTACCAATCGCACCTCTGTTATATGTCTCATATTCTCATTCGTGTTTTGGTGTTGTGTCTCAGCTCAAGGGACGTTCCTATGTCTCATTCTATGAGTTGATCTTGAGTTGCTCGATCTTGAGGAGATCGAATCTTGTAGAGTCTTCCTGTTCTTTTGTCGTCGAGCTAGATGAAGACCTCAAAGACAAAGATGTCAAGATCAACATGATGCGATTACTCAATATTCTCGAGAGGAGCAAATGGATCATGAAGATTGTGATAGTTTAGTGTCCCCTCTTCCTCTTCCCGACTACGCATGAATCTCGGGACGAGATTCTTGTTTAGTGGGGGTGAGTTGTCACAACCCTAGAATATAGCTTGTAGTTAGTTGCATCAGTAAGCATTCATGAATGCATTCAAATCAATTTAATTCAAATTTGGATGTTCTACAAATGGGGATGACCAAACCCTAACACCAAACAACATCCAAATAGGGTCAACTAGAGAAAAATCCTAGCTACTCCATATTCAAAGCAAAACCTTAGCAACTCTATATGCAAAACAATTCAAAAGTGGTGACAAATTAATGAACCAAAATGGTTTTCATAAAAGTCCATCATTTTTCATAAATGTTGGAAAGAAAATATCAGGGGTGATATATATTTTCAAAAATACTTTTGGCATTTTATTTTAAACTCAAAAGCTATTGAAATCAATTAATTAATTGATTTCAAATACTTCCTAGTTTTATAAAATGTTGAAAACTTCACATGGGGTTGGAAATATTCCAAATGACACCCTAGAGTTGTTTAGCTATTTTCTTTGAATTAGTTGGAGCCAAAACAAATAAAACAAATGTTAGAAATAACAAAACAGAAAAGAATTGAAAAAAGAAAAGCTTACCTGTCGCCTGGCCCAGCCCACCAGGGGCTGAGGCGTCTTCTTCCTCCTCCCAGAAGGCAGAGGAGAAGCTCGCCACAACGCATGGCCAGGGGCTCCACGCCACCTGCGTGCCTGGCTCCCCGCCGCCCTGGTGAGTGGGATAGGCTCAGAAGAGCCGTCCCGATCTCCTCCTCCTCTCCATTTCTGCCTCTCTCCTCTGCCCTGCTCTCTCTTTTCTCCTGCCGCCATTGGTGAGCTCGGGCTCGAGCTCACCACCGTGCCCTCCGGCCCTGCTAGTCCAATCCGAGCAGCCCAATCTCTCCGCCATGACGTGCTGCACCTCCCCGTCGAGAGAATCGAGCAGAAGCCCCTGAATCGAGCTGCCACCATTGTCGTCTTCACCTCCGGCCGCCGGACCTCTTCCGTCGATTCGCTCCCTCGGCGCACCCCCGAGCCCTCCAACAACACCACCGGAACTGTCGTGAGCTCGTCATCATTTCCCCTCTCACCCACGCTCTTCCGCGCCCCGTAGCCTTGATGCCCACCGTGGCCGATTCCAACCACCGCCCGAGGTCGTCGCCGGCCTCGCTCCTGCCACCTCCTAGCCCGTGGCTTGGTCAGAACGGATGCTGCACTTCATCAGCTATCCGTAGAGCCAAACCCCGCTCGATTTGGTGCTCTGTAGCGCGTTTTAGCGCAACTCCGGCGAGCCCTCCGCTGCGGCTATGGTCGCCGGCGACCACCCTCCGGTGAGGGCCGACGTGGCCACCTTAACCCGCCGCTAATCAGGCCTTAGAGCCACTGCCAGAGGGCCCCACGCCTGGTCAAACCCCAATTAGGGGTTGGTCAGCGCGGGGTTAGCCTCTGGGTCACTGACCAGTGGACCCCACTGGTCAGGGTTTGACCTGGACCGGTTGGTTGACCTGCTGACGCAGGGATGACATCAGCCTAACGCAGTAATAGCTTTTTCTGATTTTAATTAATTCCAGAATAATAGCAAAACTTTAAAAATTCATTGAAAATAAAATATAACTCAGATGGAAATAATTTATATATGAAAAATGATCATAAAAATACAAATAATATGATGATGGCATTTTCATGCATGTTTGAGAAAGTTAACATCACCAAATAGGAAAAATGATGAATAGGGTAAATTTAATATATAGTTTGAAGTTGGAATTTGATTCCTGTTTGAATTCCACTTCAATTACTATGATCAAACATTGGTCAATGCAAATCAGTACCTCAAAATACTAACTCCATGCATGTTGGAACAATTTGTTATGAGCATCAGGTCGAATCAATTATAAGGGTACTTGGAAAAAATACCCGGCTTGAAGTGATGTTTGAATCCTAATTCAAACCAGCTTCATCTTAAGAAATGATAGCCACATTAGCCCTGCCACTTTTCATTTCATGTCTTGATCATGCATCATAGTGTTGCATTTCCGTGAAGTAATTGTTGTTCTTTCTTGTTTGCCGGTGTTGTTCCCTCTCGGTAAACGATGTTTCCGACGATGTGATCATTGACATTGATGAAGACTCATTGCTATGTTCAGACGTGTCAGGCAAGCAAACCCCCTTGAGCATATTGATATAAACCCACTCTCTTGCTCCTGCTGTCTTTTACTGCATCAGGACAAACACGATTCAACTGTACATGTTATCGGTAGTGGAACCCATTCCTCTGCATGACCTGATTTTGTCAGAGTAAATAGTTGAAACCACTTAGCATGAGTAGCAACTGCTTGAGCCTTGTTGTGCTTACTCATCCATGCTTGTTTACAATGCCTGCTATGCTTAGAGTCGTGTCGGGTATGATCCATTTGGATGATGAATCGGAATGGTTGTGATCATGTTCTACAGTGTGAGAGTAAAAGTGTGAATCCAATTTGGTAAAGGTAGCGATGAGAGGCCATGTAGGAGTACATGGCGGGTTGTCTCATTGGGACCATCCTTAAGAACTGAGTTCTGTGTATGTTATCTAAGACAAGATACTACCACACATTTGGATACTTAATTGACCCTCTTGGCTTATTAATCGCCTAGATCTCTGTCCAGGAGTTGCAACTAGTTTTCGATGTTTGTAGGAAAAGTGTTGGCGACCGTGTTTAGCTCTGCCCGACGGGGTAGGCTTCTCTGCGGTAGATACACAGTGGCACGGTGTACCAAGTGGCACCCGTATGGTGGGCTTGGGAACCTTGCGCACATCGTTTGGGGCCGTAGAGGAAACCTCGGTCGGACTTCCTTGCGGGTTCAGTCTCAAATAGGCAATAAACCTAGACTAGGGTCTTGTGTGGTTAACGGTCGTGGCCGACACCCACGCAAGTGCTTCCGCTTGAAGGTTGCCGAGATGCATGACGTGCACATGGTGATAAGTGGCGAGAGCATGTCTGAAGAAGTATACTCCTGCAGGGTGATTCAATCTGTTCGAATAGCCGCGTCCTCAGATATGGACTACTTGGAAACATTATGTGGTACATAGACAAGTTAAATGGATACTCTAAAACATGCAAGATAAGTGTGAGTGCTATGGAAGGCCTTCTTGTAGGGAGACGAGAGTGGATCCATAGTGGTGTATTGCATTGGTGAATATGTGGACTCGTGTGCGCTATCCCACCTCAAGGAAAGAACTTGTAGTCGTAGTACAGGTTAGCCAAGAGTCAAAGCTAGCTTGCTGCAATCAAACCCCACAATCCTTTCATTGAAACATGATATATATGTAGATAGTTCTGATGTAAGTCTTGCTGAGTACCTTTGTACTCACGATTGCTTTATTTATGTTTTGCAGAGAAGATTTAGTCTCATTAAAGGTTTCTACGCGATGTGTACGATGTTGACCGGAATAGCTTGGGAATCCCAGACAGAGGTCTGGCTCCTATGGTAGGGTCGTAGTAGCTTTTCAAGCTCTTCCAGCCACTTTTAGTAGATGTTTGTACCGAGACATGTTTTTATTCCGCTTGTTGTTTGTGTGACTTGAGTGTCGGGTCATGGGACCCCTGTTTGTAATAAGACACTATGTTGATTCTTATGAGTCCTTAAATAAAATCGTGAGTCATAGAGTTATGTTGTGATGCCATGTTGTATCTACACATATCGTGCATATTGTGTGTATGTTATGAAATGCATTATATGTGTGGGATTCGACACCTAGTTGTTTGCCTTTAGTAGTACTACTTATAGGGAAATTCCTCTTTGTGTTTCATCGGGCCTTGGTAGCTTGCTACTGCTCGGAACACATTGATTGACCGGCATGTATCCTTCTTTGCTGCCGTGTCTGTCCCCTCGGGGAAATGTCACGCGGTGTAATGGAGTTCTTGTAGTTTGCTACGACTCGTCTACACACGCTGATGACCGACACCTGCTTTGCTGGGTTATGTTTGTCTGTCCCTATACGGATATACCGCTTGGGTTTATAACTAGTCATGTCGACCCGGGTTCTTTGTCGTTTGAACGCTGGCAACATATTCATATACGTGAGCCAAAAGAAGCAAACGGTCCCGGCCAAGGTAAGGTGGCAGCCGTGGAGTTTACCGTGCGTGAGGCCGCAAAGTGATGTGATGTGTTACAGGCTAGGTTCTTATGACTCAGGATCGGGGTCCCGACAGAGGCTAATGGTGGATTTTATGCACCGGCAAAAGTTGCACGACACTAAAGAAGATAGTGATGGTGGAAGGTGAAAGTGCATCTAAACCATGGACTAAACATTAGTCATGAAGAAATCATATACTTGTTGCAAAAGTTTTAGTAGTAATCAAAAAAAGCATTCAACGCATACTCCTAGGGGAAGGGTTGGTAGGTATAAACCATCGCGCGATCCCGACCGCTACACAAAGGATGACAATCAATAAACTAATCATGCTCAGACTTCATCACATAGCGGTTCACCATACGTGCATGCTACGGGAATCACTAACTTCAACACAAGTATTTCTAGATCCACAACACCTTACTAGTATAACTTCAATATTACCACAACCACAACTCAAAACTAATTGAGATGAATCATACTTCTCTAACTACTCAATGCACATGAAGGTGGAAGTTTTCATATCCCTTTGGATAACTACCCCTTTTGAGACTACTTTCATAGCATAGATCAACTACCACGCCATGCACTGTCGTGCTCCAAAAGATAGAAGTGAAGCACATAGAGCAAAATCAACTAGCTCAAAATATATAAGTGAAACACACGTGAGCTGAATTGCCTAACCAAAGGATATAAGTGAAGCTCGACAAAATCACAGTGAGTGCATGTCTCTCTCTCTAGGTGTGCAGCAAGGAAGATTGTGACACAACAAAAATAAAAGACTCCTACGATAAAAGACGCTCCAAGAAAAACACATAACATGTGGTGAATAAAAATATAGCCCCAAGTAACGTTACCAATGGATTGAAGACGAAAGAGGCGATGCCTTCCCGGGTCATGCCCAAGCTTAGGCTTTTTTGGCATCCTTGAATCAACTAGGGGTGCCTTGGGCATCCCCAAGCTTGAGCTCTTGCCACTCTTTATCTCTTTGTCCATAAGAACTTCACCCAAAACTTGAAAACTTCACAACATGAAACTTAAACAGAAACCCGTGATATCATTAGTATAAGAAAGCAAACCACCACTTCCTTAGGTACTGTAGCAAACTTAAATTCTACATATGTTTATGTTTGGTTACTATATTTTCAATCTTACATGGCTAATACCCCCGATACTATCCTTAGTTTAATCAAAATAAGCAACCAACTCAACAAAAGCAGAATTTGTTAACAGCAGACCAGTCTGTAGCAATGTGTATACTTCGTATACTTCTGGTACTTCAAAAATTCTGAAACATTACGACAGTCTAAAGAATATGAGTAGCAATCAGCATCAAAAGGAATCAACTCAAAAGATCTTACAGAAAAAAAAGAAAATTGTTTTCGTGAGCAGAAAGTTTCTGTCTTTTCCAGCATGATCAAACGATCATCCCCAAGTCTAATCATAATGGTTTTACTTGGCACAAACGCAAAAGAAACACAAAAAACACAATCATAAAAGAATTATGAAAGTGTGGAAAACACAATACAGAAAGAAAAAGGATAGATTCATTGGATTGCCTCCCAACAAGCGCTATTGTTTAACACCCTTAGCTAGGCATAAGGTGATGGAATCACGTATCGTCATCTTTGGTGCTCAAACCATAAGTAGCCCTCATCATAGATTCATAACGCAATCTTATTTTCTTTCTAGGAAAATGCTCCATGCCCTTATTTAGATGAAATTGAAATCTAATATTCCCTTCCTTCATATCTATGATAGCACCAATATTCCTTAGGAAAGGTCTACCAAAAATAATGGGACATGAAGATTTGCAATCTATGTCAAGTACAATGAAATCCACGGGTACATACTTCTTATTTGCAACAATAAGAACATCATTGATCCTTCCCATGGGTTTCTTGACAGTAGAATCCGCACGATGCAAATTAAGAGAACACTCTTCAATCTCATGAAAACCAAGAATATCACATAAAGACTTGGGAATCGCGGAAACACTAGCACCCAAATCACACAAAGCATTGCATTCATAGTTTTTGATTTTGATCTTGATAGTAGGTTCCCACTCATAATGAAGTTTTCTAGGTATAGAGACTTCTAATTCGAGTTTCTTTTCAAGATATTTCATCATAGCATCTACTATATATGCGGTAAAGGCTTTGCTTTGGATATAAGCATGTGGAAAGTTTGGAATGGATTGCACCGAGGAAATGCATTCAAACAAGGAGCAACTATCATAATTGAATCCCTTGAAATCCAAAGTGGGAGTTTCATTACTACCCAATATTTTGATTTCTTCTACTCCACTCTCAACACCTTTATCATCAAGATAGGTGGACTCCATATCATTGGGGCATTTTTCAACCAAAGTGGATTCATATCCAGGCCCTTCATCAATAGGTTTGACACGCGAAAACAAAGATTCAAGAGGAGTCACACCAAGCACTTTAAGATCTTCATGATTTGCATCACTAGAACGCACCCTTTTAAACCATTCATGCCTAGCGCGGATTTGGGCGGTTCTTTCTTTGCTCTCATTCATGGAGACACGCATAGCTTTGAAAGTTTCATCCAAGTTGACCTTGGGAGGAGCACATCTAACTTTCAAAGCATCAATATCACAAGACATCCTATCAACGCTCTTAACCAAATCGTCTATTTTTATTAGTTTTTCCTCTATGGACGCATTGAAAATCTTTTGAGAGTTGATGAACTCTTTGATATTACTCTCTAAATCAGAGGGTAATTTGTTATGATTTCCATAAGTGTTGTTGTAGGAATTGCCATAGTTGTTAGAGGAGTTACTAGGAAAATGCCTAGGAACATAGTTTCCTCTAAAAGCATTGTTGTTGCCAAAATTATTCATACCAACAAAATTAACGTCCAAACTAGCATTGCTACTCTCAATCAAGGAAGATAGTGGCATGTCATTAAGATCTAAAGGAGCATTTCTACTAGAAACCAAATTCATCAACTCGTCCATCTTAGCACTAAGCGAGTTAATTTCTTCTATAGCGTGTACCTTTTTGCTAGCAGGTGACCTTTCAGTGTGCCACTGAGAGTAGTTGGTCGTGATATTGTCTAGGAGTTTTGTAGCTTCTCCTAATGTGATTCCCATGAACGTTCCACCTAAGGCGGAGTCCAAGATATTTTGACAGGCAAAATTCAAACCAGCGTAAAAGATTTGTATAATCATCCACAAACTCAAGCCATGAGCGGGATAATTTCTAATCATTAACTTCATCCTCTCCCAAGATTGTGCAACGTGTTCATGATTAAGTTGCTTGAAATTCATGATATCGTTACAGAGAGAGAAAATCTTAGCCAGTGGAAAATACTTGGATATGTAAGCATCTTTCCACTTATTCCAAGAATTGATACTATTTTTAGGCAAAGAAGAAAACCAAGTTTTTGCACAATCTCACAAAGAGAACGGAAAAAGCTTCAATTTAACAACATCATTATCCACATCTTTCTTCTTTTGCATATCGCAAAGTTCAATGAAAGTGTTAAGATGGGATGCGGCATCTTCACTAGGAAGGCCAGAAAATTGCTCTTTCATATCAAGATTCAGCAAGGCAGCGTTGATTTCATATGATTCCGCACTAGTGGCGGGAGCAATCGGAATACTAATAAAATCATTATTATTAGTATTCGAGAATCGCAAAGTTTCGTGTTTCCAGCCATGATTACTTCAACAAACAAACAAGAACACAAGCAAGCAAGAAAACTGGCAAAGGAAAACGGCAAAAGGAAAAAGAAAACGACAAAGAAGAAAGGCAAATGAAAACGGCAAATGTGAAGTGAGGGAGAGGAAAACGAGAGGCAACTGGTAAAAAAAGGTAAATGCAAGAGATGAGTTTGTGACACTTACTTGGATAGATCTTGACTTGATCTCCCCGGCAACGATGCCAGAAATCGGCGTGTTGACGCGAGATTATTCCTGTCTTGATACTCGTCGGCAAGCGATCCTCCCTGGCAACGGCGCCAGAAATCCTTCTGCTGCTGGCTACGCCTATAGGGATTTCCTTGGCAAATATGCAAAGGATTCCCCCGTGGCCTTGGAGCCATGCGTTGGTGTTCCCTTGAGGAAAGGGTGATGTAGCACAGCGGCGGTAAGTATTTCCCTCAGTTTGAGAACCAAGGTATCAATCCAGTAGGAGGATCGCGTCCAGTCACAAGTACCTGCACAAACACAAAGAGCTTGCACCCAACGCTATGAAGGTGTTGTCAATCCCTTATAGATTGTTTGCAATGTGAGAACTGAAGCAAAAAGTAAACAAATCAAAGTAAAAGTAAAAGCGGAGATGATAGTTGTGAATAGACCCGGGGGCCGTAGTGTTCACTAGTGGTTTCTCTCATGAAAGCAAGTAGACGATGGGTGAACGAATTACTGTCGAGAAATTGATAGAACCATGGAAAGTCACGACGTTATCTATGGCAATGATCATACATATATGCATCACGTCCAAAACAAGTAGAACGGCACTTTCTCCATCTACTACTATTACTCCACACGTCGACCAATATCCAGCATGCATCTAGTGTGTTGAGTTCATAAGAACAGAGTAACGCCTTAAGCAATATGACATGATGTATATGGACAATCTCAAATATATAATGAAAGCCCATCTTGTTACCCTTGATGGCAACAACACGATGCGTGCGTTGCTGCCCCTTCTGTTACTGGGATAGGTCACTGCACGGTATGAACCCAAAACCAAGCACTTCTCCCATTGCAAGAATCATAGATCTAGTTGGCCAAACAAAACCCAAGACTCGGAGAGACTTACAAGGATATCAAATGATGCATATAAGAAATCACTAAAGACTCAAATATAATTCATAGATACTATGATCACAAATCCACAATTCATCGGATCTCGACAAACACACCGCCAAAGAGGATTACATCGGATAGATCTCCATGAAGATCATGGAGAACTATGTATTGAAGATCCAAGAGAGAGAAGAAGCCATCTAGCTACTAACTATGGACCCGTAGGTCTGAAGTGGACTACTCACGAGTCATTGGAGAGGCAATGATGTTGATGTAGAAGCCCTCCAGCTCCAAAGTCCCCTCCGACAGGGAACCGAGGAGGGTCTCCAAATGAGATCTCGCGGAAACGGAAGCTTGAGGCGGCGGAAAAGTGGTTTCGTGGATGCCCTCATTTTTCTGGGATTTTAGGGAATAAATTGGCCAAAGAGCTAGGACAGGGGAGCTCCAGGGGTGCCACAAGCCTGGTGGCCGCGGCCCCCCTGGCCACGGCCATAGGGCTTGTGGGCTCCCTATGGGCCTCGTGCCTTGGCCCTCAAGTCCCCCAATCTTCTTCTGTTCTAGAAAAAAAATATTTTGGGGATTTTATTCCGTTTGGACTCCGTTCCAAAATCAGATCTGAAAAGAGTCAAAAACACAGAAAAAACAGGAACTGGCACTTGGCACTGAATTAATAAGTTAGTCCCAAAAAAGATAAAAAAGGTATATAAAACATGCAAAGTTGACAAGATAACATCATGAAACCATAAAAAATTATAGATACGTTTGAGACGTATCAATCCACTAGTTCAAATGTGGGTGGCTGCAAACGTGTGTTGTTCTCATGATAAGGCGCCTGATATGTCTTCAGATCAACGCCTTCAGCCAGTTGACTAGCGGGTATGCGAACCACCTTCATGCAATGCATGTAATCTTCTTGGGTAAAAGCTGACCTATTATCTTTATGTTGAGGAAACCCGCTAGCTATCTGCTCCGGTTTAAGTTCTGGTGCATAAGCCAGAGCCCGGCTAAGAGCAACGATTGCCACTTTACGTGCGGCTGATCTCTTCAATTCTTCAATTTGTTTGGGCATAGTTGAAAGGTGTCTCAGCATGTCATTGATAAACTTTACCGGGTCTTCGTCTCCCATAACAACCTTGATGGTGAACAAACCACCAGCATATAGTTGCTAAATTAAAGTATACAAAGCTTTCACCTTCAGTACACTATTGTCTTCAAGGTTTAGAGATCGAAGGCCTGCAAATAATTCAAGATTATAAGTCGCGTATTGGGTCATTTTTCTACAAAGGTTTGCTCATGAAGAGTTGTTGCAAGATCATCAAGCAATTCTTACTCAAAAACAGTTGTGGTCATCTTGGAGATATGTCGTTTGAGACTAGTTAGCTCTTGAGTAACCAGCTTCAACTGACTTTTGGCGTCTTCAGCATGTTTAACCTAGGCGGCTTTGTACGTTTTGGAAGATTCTTTATATGCTGTAAACTCAGCTTTGCTTTTTTTAATTTCTTCAAAGGATGTCCGAAGTTTCTCCTCAGCTTGAGCTCGGGCATCTTGTTGTTGTGCCAGATTCTTACACATGCCGCCTAAGTCTGTGTCGGCTTGGTTCAAAGTTTCCTACACAATAAAATGACCAGGTGGATATTAGTCAAAATTTGAGCCGCCAACATGGTGCATACATGATTTTTGAGGCTGCAAAGAAGATTGTTATCAAGTCTCTAGCACATTTCAAGTAATACACTTGGCACTTGGGGGCTAATGCATGTTAGTTTTTATGCCATATATACTACGTGACAGACCCAACCCGTCTTCTAGAAGATGACCCGACCCTTGGGGGCTACATGCTGAACTCTTACAATATAGAATGATTAGACCCAACTCATTATTTTCATAATGACCTGATCCTTGTGGGTTACATGTCAAAATCACACAACTAAGTATGATAAAGACCTGACTCATCTTCAAGAAGATGCCTCGGCCCTTGGGGCTACAGGTTGCTTCTTCAAAATTTTATTTCATCAAGACCCGACTCATCTTCAAGAAGATGACTTGGCCCTTGGGGGCTACATGTTGCTTCTTCAAAATTTTATTTCATCAAGACCCGACTCATCTTCAAGAAGATGACTCGGCCCTTGGGGGCTACATGTTGCATCTTCAAAATTTATTTCATCAAGACCCGACTCATCTTCAAGAAGATGACTCGGCCCTTGGGGGCTACAGGTTGCTTCTTCAAAATTTTATTTCATCAAGACCCGACTCATCTTCAAGAAGATGACTCGGCCCTTGGGGGCTACAGGTTTCTTCTTCAAAATTTTATTTCATCAAGACCGAACTCATCTTCACGAAGATGACCTGGCCCTTGGGGGCTACGTAATGGTATATGGAATACAAGATTGAGTTCAGCATACCTCATATCTTCTCTTCATCATACCAACTAGGCTGGCCTCCATATCCCGGCTTGTGGAGAGACGGCTTAGATAACGAGAGTGCAGTTCCTCGAAACTATTTTTTTCAATATTGGGAAGCTCAAGCTTAGCTTGGCCTTTCTCCAGTTCAGGCGCTATATCTTTATCGGTCTACTTGGCCAACACAATGAAGACATGTTTTGTATAACCCGTCCGAGTTATGAAAACCCTCTCCTCGTCAAATGTGACGTCTTTGGTTGTTTTAGGAGGACTAGGCGGGCTAGGATTTGCCTTCAGACTTGTTTCCACGGCCGTGTCATTAGCATTCACCGGCTCAGCATGAGCATCAACAGGATCATCAACAACGACTTGATGAGTGATACGTCTCCGTCGTATCTATAATTTTTGATTGTTTCATGCCAATATTCTACAACTTTCATATACTTTTGGCAACTTTTTATACTATTTTTGGGACTAACATATTGTTCCAGTGCCAGTTCCTGTTTGTTGCATGTTTTTTGTTTTGCAGAATATCCATACCAAACGAAGTCCAAACACAATAAAAAACCTACGGTGATCTTTATGGAATATTTATGATTTTTGGGAAGAAGAATCAACGCGAAACGATGTCCGAGGGGGTCACAAGCCCATGAGGCGTGCCCCCTAGGGCGCGCCTGGCAGGCTTGTGACCAATCCATAAGGCGGTTGGGCCCTTATTTCGCCACAAGAAATATAATATCCGGAAGAAAATCGTGTCAAAATTTCAGCCCAATCGGAGTTACGGATCTCCGGGAATTTAAGAAATGGTGAAAGGCCAAAATCTGGGAGCGCAAAAATAGAAGGACACAGAGAGAGAGAGAGAGAGATCCAATCTCGGAGGGGCTCTCGCCCCTCCGCCGCCATGGAGACCATGGACCAGAGGGGAAACCCTTCTCCCATCTAGGGAGGAGGTCAAGGAAGAAGAAGAAGAAGGGGGGCTCTCTCCCCCTCTCTCCCGGCAGCGTCGGAACGCCGCCCGGGACATCATCGTGTGACGACGATCTGCACCAACACCTCCGTCATCTTCACCAACATCTCCATCACCTTCCCCATCTATATTGAGCGGTCCACTCTCCCGCAACCCGCTGTACCCTCTACTTGAACATGGTGCTTTATGCTTCATATTATTATCCAATGATGTGTTGCCATCCTATGATGTCTGAGTAGATTTTTGTTGTCCTATCGGTGATTGATGAATTGCTATGATTGGTTTAATTTGCTTATGGTTATGTTGTTGTCCTTTGGTGCCCATCATATGAGCGCGCGCGTGGATCACACCATAGGGTTAGTAGTATGTTGATAGGACTATGTATTGGAGGGCAAGGGTGACAGGAGCTTCAGCCTAGCATAGAAATTGATGCATACAGGATTGAAGGGGGACCAATATATCTTATTGCTATGGTTGGGTTTTACCTTAATGAACGTTAGTAGTTGCGGATGCTTGCTAATAGTTCCAATCAAAAGTGCATAAAATTCTAAGTAAGGGATGGCATGCTAGCAGTGGCCTCTCCCACATAAAACTTGCTATCGGTCTAGTAACGTATTCGATTGCTTAGGGACAATTCTGCAACTCCTACCACCACTTGTCCACACTCGTTAAACTAACGTAATTGTTTCTTTATCTAACCTGCCCCTAGCTTTTATTTACATGTTCTTTGTTTTCTTGCAAACCTGTCCTATCCCACCTCCAAAGTACTTCTAGTTTCATAATTGTTCTAGGTAAAGTGAACGTAAAGTGTGATTAGAGTTGTATCGGTGGTCGATAGAACATGAGGGAATATTTGTCCTACCTTTAGCTCCTCGTTGGGTTCGACACTCTTACTTATCGAGAAAGGCTACAATTGATCCCCTATACTTGTGGGTTATCAAGACCTTTTTCTGGCGCCGTTGCCGGGGAGCAATAGCGTGGGATGAATATTCTCGTGTGTGCTTGTTTGCTTTATCACTAAGTAGATTTATTTGTTGTTCTAAGTTGTTCTCTATCTTTAGTTCTGGACATGGAACACGAAATACCAAAAAAATTAGGTGTACTTGCTACTCATGGAGATGAGGAACCTCCTAAAACCCTCGATGCTCGTTATGTGGAAAATACTATGCACTTCTTTAATAATCTTGAGAAAACCACATTAAATTATATAATGGGATACATGTTGTATCAACGTGAATACTTTAGGGATTATCGCTTGACTCAAAAAGGGAAACTATTATGGGATCAAATTCATATGTTGAAATGGTATGCTTGGGAGCTATGCTCGAGATATGATATTACTTCTTGCTCTAGGACGAAGGCTAAACACCTTCCCTTTTCTTGTAAATTTAATGCTAATGAAACCTTGGCTTCTTATGCTAATGGTATATATTATTACTATGATGTGGAACAAATAGAAGAGTTTGTTGCTTTTATGGGTGCTTATGAAATTGAAGCTATGTTTAAAAGGTGTGATGATAATGATGATGCTGCTTACCGATCTAAAAATTTGGTTATGCTTTGTTATTGTTATACTAATTATGGATATAATGCCCATATTGATCGATTTATGGAGAAATTCTACGCTGCCCAAGAAGAGTCTAATATTTTGCAGGAAACTATGGAAGAACAAAATGCTGAAACTATGAGCTCATTAGATGAAAAAGATGACGAGGAGAGCGAAGAACAAAAGGAGGAAGAGCGGACTAGCTACCCGTGCCCACCTTCTAATGAGAGTAACTCTTTAACTCATACATTGTTTAATTCCCCTTCGTTCTTACCGAAGGATGAATGCTATGTTGATTGCTATGACCCCTTGGATTCGTTTGAAATATCCCTTTTTGATGAACTTGATGCTTGCTATGCTTGAGGCAAAAAGGAGGAGATGGTGACATCGACTCGGCGTATCAACGGGCTATGGAGATGCCCATCAATAGATATCAATCTGAATGAGTAGGGATTACCATGCAACAGATGCACTTAGAGCTATAAGTGTGTGAAAGCTCAAAAGGAGAACTAGTGGGTGTGCACCCAACTTTCTTGCTCACAAAGACTTAGGGAAATTTTGAGGAAGCCCATCATTGGAATATACAAGCCAAGTTATATAATGAAGATTCCCACTAGTATATGGAAGTGTCAAAACAAGAGACTCTCTGTCATGGAGAACATGGTGCTATTTTGAAGCACAAGTGTGGAAAAAGATAGTAGCATTGTCCCTTCTCTCTTTTTCTCTCTCTTTTTTTTGTTTGGGCTCTTTGGCCTCTTTTCATTTTTTTGGTGGGCATCTTTGGCCTCTTTTTATTTATTTCCTCACATGGGACAATGCTCTAATAATGATGATCATCACACTTTTATTTACTCACAACTCAATACTTAGAGCAATGATGACTCTATAGGAAATGCCTCCGGCAGTGTACCGGGATGTGCACCGATCTAGCTTAGCGTATGGCGTTGAGACATCTCGCTAGCTATCTTATGATCATGCAATGGAAATATGAAAGTGACGGCACAAGTCATGAGACGGAACGGTGGGAGTTGCATGGCAATATATCTCGGAATGGCTATGAAAATGCCATAGTAGGTAGGTATGGTGGCTGTTTTGAGGAAGGTATATGGTGCGTTTGTGGACCGGCGAAAGTTGCGCGGCACTAGAGAGGCTAGCAATGGTGGAAGGTGAAAGTGCATCTATACCATGGACTCACATTAGTCATGAAGAACTCATATACTTATTGCGAAAGTTTTTTTAGTAATTGAAACAAAGTGCTAAATGCATACTCCTAGGGGAAGGATTGGTAGGTGTTAACCATCGCGCGATCCCGACCACCACACAAAGGATGACAATCAATAAATCAATTATGCTCCGACTTCCTAACATAGCGGTTCACCATACGTGCATGCTACGGGAATTACTAACTTCAACACAAGTATTTCTAGATTCACAACACCCTACTAACATAACTCTAGTATTACCAAATCCATGTCTCAAAACTAATTGTGACGAATCAAACTTCTCTTACTAATCAATGCACTTGAATATGGAAGTTTTTATCATATCCTATTTGGATGCCTATTATCTTTAGGACTACTTTTATAGCACAAGCCAATTACCAAGTTACTTAGAGAGAGCACTCTCGAAAAGATATAAGTGAAGATCGAGAGTTTTTCATTTCTCAAAAATATAACACCGCCTTGCTCTAAAAAGATCTAAGTGAAGCACTAGAGAAAAGTTATCTAGCTCAAAAGATATAAGTGAAGCACATGCGAGCTAAATTGCCTAACTCAAAAGATATAAGTGAAGCTCAATGAGTATTCTAGCAAATTCACGATGAGTGCATGTTTCGCTCGAAAGGGTGTGCAGCAAGGATGATTGTGACACAGCAAAAATAAAAGACTCCTATAATACACGACGCTCCAAGCAAAACACATATCATATGGTGAATAAAAATATAGCTCCAAGTAACGTTACCGATGGATTGAAGACGAAAGAGAGGATGCCTTCCCGGGGCATCCCCAAGCTTAGGCTTTTTGGTGTCCTTGAATTTGGCTTGGGATTCCTTGGGCATCCCCATGCTTGAGCTCTTTCCACTCTTTATTTCATTGTCCGTGAGAACTTCACCCAAAACTTGAAAACTTCACAACACAAAACTTAAACAGAAACTCGTGATATCATTAGCATAAGAAAAACAAACCACCACCTCTTTAGGTATGGTAGTAATCTTGATTTCTATTTATATTGGTTTTATATTACTGTATTCTCACTTTTCCATGGCTAGTACCCGCCGATACTATCCATAGTTTCATCAAAATAAGCAATCAACAGAACAAAAACATAATCTGTCAAAAACAGACGAGTCTGTAGCAATCTGTATACTTCGTATACTTCTGGTATCTCAAAAATTCTTAACAATTATGATAGTTAGGGAAATTGGCATATCAACCACCAGTAAAAAGAATCAACTCAAAAGCTCTTTCTGGAAAGGAATTAAAAATAATTTCATGAGTGTAAAGTTTCTGTCTTTTTCAGCAAGATCAAACAACCATCACCAAAACTAGTCATAAATGTTGTACTTGGCTCAAACACAAAAAGAAACACAAAAAACACAATCATAACAGAATTATGATGGTGTGGAAACAACAGAATAGAAAGCAAAAAGCAAAGATAAATTCATTGGGTTGCCTCCCAACAAGCTCTATTGTTTAACACCCTTAACTAGGCATAATGCGATAGAATCAAGTATCGTCGTCTTTGGTGCTGAAACCATAAGTAGGGTGAACACTCAACATTTTAAGATCTTCATCTCTCTTACTATTTGGTTCACCACTGTTTTCAGGAAAAAAACAAACTTGGTGGCCTTATTGTGGGCAAAATTTGGAGTGTTCTGAACAGCGGAAAAAGCGGAACCCAAGTTGGTTATGACATCCTCTAGTTTGCCAATTCTAGCGGAATCATGACCTAGTTTTTCGTTAACTGTGGGTTCCCTCTCCTTTAAATTTTTCAAAGTCATTCCCAGCTTGGATCCATACTGAGTGATTTGATTGTGGATCTTTGTCTCCAAATTTTCAATGAGTTCAATCGTAGCAACTTTATTTTCAATGATATCGAGCCTACGCATCACATGTTCCAAAGTTAAGGTAGTTCCATTAACCATGAGTGGGGGTGATCCTAAAAAATTTATTAAGGCACCGTAAGAATCAACGGTATGGCTACCCAAGAAATTTCCACCTATGATTGTGTCAAGAACATACCTATTCCAAGGGGAAATACCCAGATAAAAGTTGCGAAGCACAACGGTAGTAGATTGCTTATGAGTAGATCTATTCTGAGCATTGCAAATCCTATACCAAGCATCCTTTAAGTTTTCTCCCTCATTCTGTTTGAAACTAAGAACTTCCCTCTCAGGAGTATCGTTCAAAGTGATAGGACTAGCCATAAGGATGGGTAGACTATCCAGCACAAGCAAACAGAAAGCAAGCGAAAGAAAAGGGCGAACGAAAAAGGCAAATATTTTTGTAAATTTTTGTTTTTCAGAAGTGGGGGAGAGGAAAACGAGAGGCAAAAAAATTGCAAGAGATGAGTTTGCGACAGTTACTTGGATAAGCTTCACTTAGAATAGTCCCCGGTGCCAGAAATTGACACGTTGAAGGGAGACTATTCTTGACTTGATACTCCCCGGCAACGGCGCCAGAAATTCTTCTTGCTACCTCTTGAGCTTGCGTTTGTTTTTCCCTTGAAGAGGAAAGGGTGATACAGCACAGTAGCAGTAAGTATTTCCCTCAGTTTGAGAACCAAGGTATCAATCCAGTAGGAGTATCAAGACAAGTTTCCAAAGTACCTACACAAAAACAAACAAACTTGCACCCAACACTATAAAGGGGTTGTCAATCCCTTCACGATTAATTGCAAGGTGAGATCTGAAGGTGGAAAGTGCAACAAAGTAAAAGTGTAGAGCTGAAAATATAATGTGAAGTAGACCCGGGGGCCATAGTGTCCACTAGATGCTTCTCTCATGATAGCAAGTTTTAAGGTGGGTGAACGATTTACTGTCGAGCAATTGATAGAACTGCGCAAAGTCATGATGATATCTAAGGCAATGATCATACATATAGGCATCACGTCCGAGACAAATAGACCGATACTTTCTGCATCTACTACTATTACTCCACACATCAACCGCTATCCAGCACGCATCTAGTGTATTGAGTTCATAACAAACAGAGTAACGCCTTAATCAAGATGACATGATGTAGAGGGATAAATTCATGCAATAGATATAAACCCCATCTTGTTACCCTTGATGGTAACAACACGATGCGTGCCTCGCTACCCCTTCTGTCACTGGGTGAGGACACCACACGGTATGGATCCAAAACCAAGCACTTCTCCCATTGCAAGAATTATAGATAAAGTTGGCCAAACGAAACCCACAACTCGAAGAGAATTACAAGGATACGAAATCATGCATATAAGAGATCAGAGGAGACTCGAATAATATTCATAGATAATCTGATCATAAATCCACAATTTATCGGATCTCGACAAACACACCACAAAAGAAGATTACATCGGATAGATCTCCATGAATATCATGGAGAACTTTGTATTGAAGATCGAAGAGAGAGAAGAAGCCATCTAGCTATTAGCTATGGACCCAAAGGTCTATGGTGAAGTACTCACGCATCATCGGAGAGGCAATGGTGTTGATGAAGAAGCCCTCCGTATCCGAATCCCCCTCTGGCAGTCCACCAGAACGTGCCCCAGACGGGATCTTGCGGAGACACAAGCTTGCGACGGCGGAAAAGTATTTTCGTGGCTCTCTCTCGCAGTTTCAGATTTTTGGAGAATTTATAGGCGGAAGTAGTAGGGCAAAGGAGCCACGGGGGGCCCACAATCCTGCTAGGCGCGGCCCCCCAGGCCGCGCCTAGGGCGCTTGTTTCCTCCCCCGGGGGTCCTTTGCCTTGGTTCTCAAGTTCCCCGCGTATCTTCTGTTACGGGAAAAATCTTTCGGAAGGTTTTATTCCGTTTGGACTCCGTTTAATATTCTTCTCTCAAAAGGGTCAAAAACACGGAAAAAACAGGAACTGGCAGTTGGCACTGAGTTAATAGGTTAGTCCCAAAAAAGATATAAAATAGCATAATCATGCATACAAAACATCCAAAGTTGACAAGATAATAGCATGGAACCACAAAAAATTATAGATAGGTTGGAGACGTATCAAGAAGAAAAAGGTCTTGATAACCCACAAGTATAGGGGATCAATTGTAGCCTTTCTCTATAAGTAAGAGTGTCGAACCCAATGAGGAGCTAAAGGTAGGACAAATATTCCCTCAAGTTCTATCGAACACCGATACAACTCTACGCACACTTTACGTTCGCTTTACCTAGAACAAGTATGAAACTAGAAGTACTTTGTAGGTGTGATAGGATAGGTTTGCAAGAAAAGAAAGAACACATAAATAAAAACTAGGGGCTGGTTAGATAAGGAAACAATTACGTTAGTTTAACGAGTGTGGAAAAGTGGTGGTAGGAGTTGCGGAATTGTCCCTAAGCAATCGACTACACTACTAGACCGATAGCAAATTTTATGTGGGAGAGGCCACTGCTAGCATGACATCCCTTACTTGGAATTCTATGCACTTATGATTGGAACTATTAGCAAGCATCCGCAACTACTAACGTTCATTAAGGTAAAACCCAACCATAGCAATAAGATATATTGGTCCCCCTTCAATCCCGTATGCGTCAATTTCTATGCTAGGCTGAAGCTTCTGTCACCCTTGCCCTCCAATACATAGTCCTATCAACATACTACTAACCCTATGGTGTGATCCATGCGCGCGCTCATATGATCGACACCAAAGGACAGCAACATAACCACAAGCAAATTAAACCAATCATAGAAATTCATCAATCACCGATAGGACAACGAAAATCTACTCAGACATCATAGGATGGCAACACATCATTGGATAATAATATGAAGCATAAAGCACCATGTTCAAGTAGAGGATACAGTGGGTTGCGGGAGAGTGGACCGCTGAATATAGATGGGGAAGGTGATGGAGATGTTGGTGAAGATGACGGAGGTGTTGGTGTAGATCGCGGTCACACGATGATGTCCCGGGCGGCGTTCCGGCGCCGCCGGGAGAGAGGGGGAGAGAGCCCCCTTATTCTTCTTCTTCCTTGACATCCTCCCTAGATGGGAGAAGGGTTTCCCCTCTGGTCCATGGTCTCCATGGCGGCGGAGGGGCGAGAGCCCCTCCGAGATTGGATCCTCTCTCTGTGTCCTTCTGTTTCTGCGCTCCCAGATTATGGCATTTTACCGTTTCTTAAATTCCCGGAGATCCGTAACTCCGATTGGGCTGAAATTTTAACACGATTTTCTTCCGGATATTACCTTTCTTGCAGCGAAAGAAGGGCCCCAAGCGCTTTAGGGATTGGTCACAAGACTGCGAGGCGCACCCTAGGGGGGCGCCTCCTGGGCTTGTGACCCACTCGGGCATCGTTTCGCGTTGATTCTTCTTCCCAAAAATCATAAATATTCCATCAAAAATCACCATAGGTTTTTTTATTGCGTTTGGACTTCGTTTGGTATGGATATTCCACGAAACAAAAAACATGCAACAAACAGGAACTGACACTGGGCTCTGGATCAATATGTTAGTCTAAAAAATAGTATAAAAAGCTGCCAAAAGTATATGAAAGTTGTAGAATATTGGCATGAAACAATCAAAAATTATAGATACGACGAAGACGTATCAGCATGCCCAAGCTTAATTCCTTCTCGTCCTCCAGTAGGTAATTGATAAAAAAGATAATTTTTGATGTGGAATGCTACCTAACATAATCTTGATCATATAATCTAATCATGGCATGAATACTTAAACACGAGTGATCCGAAGCAATAGTCTATCATTTGACATAAAGACAATAATATTTCAAGCATACTAACAAAGAAATCATGTCTTCTCAAAATATCATGGCCAAAGAAACTTATCCCTACAAAATCATATAGTCTGGCTATGCTCCATCTTCCCCACACACGTATTTAAATCATGCACAACCCCGGTTTTAGCCAAGTAATTGTTTCATACTATAGTGTTCTCAAACTTTTTCAACTTTCACGCAATACATGAGTGTGAGGCATGGACATAGCACTATAGGTGGAATAGAATATGGTGGTTGTGGAGAAGACAAAAAGGAGGAGATAGTCTCACATCAACTAGGCGTATCAACAGGCTATGGAGATGCCCATCAATAGATATCAATGTGAGTGAGTAGGGATTGCCATGCAACAGATGCACAAGAGCTATAAGTGTATGAAAGTTCAAAAAGAAACTAGTGGGTGTGAAAATTGCTCACGAAGACCTAGGGCAATTTGAGGAAGCCCATCATTGGAATATACACTACATGAATCAACTTCTTTGCCATCTGCCATCACAGACGGCAAAGACAAAATCCCGGAGGGCAAAGACAAAATTAGAGACGGCAAAGATTCCCACGCTGGCAAAATTTCTACGTCAGCCTACGACGGCATAGGACCTTCTTTGTCGTCTGCCCCCCAAAGTGGACAGCAAACCTCTTTGCCGTCAACTTTCCTTAGGAGCAGTCGGCAAAGTGCTCGAGATGGCAGCCGACAGGCGTTGCCTCCGTTAGGGGTTAGACGGAGGCTTTGCCGTCTGCCTGCCCCTCTATCTTGGCCGTCTGCCTCCCCCTCCATCTGTGTCGTCTTCCTCCTCCTCTCCTCCCCCGCCATCTTTGCCGTCTGCCTCCCCCCTCCATGTTTGCCATCTGCCTACTCCCCCCCTCCACTCTTTGTCGTCTGCCTCCTCCTCCCCCCCTCCTCTGTTCCC